>NC_134537.1:30292906-30895771 GCF_050624435.1 Tenrec ecaudatus
TAAGACATTTATTGGGAACCCTTATCTGATCCATCCCATATCCCTGATCTTGCTTCTTTGAATTTTGTTTTTTTGTTCCCTCGATCCAAAGAGATACAAAAGGAACATGATTTGAGTTCCTTAAAGATAGCAAAATTGCAATATACACCTGGTGTAAATAGAAGAACACGAATTCTTCCAGGAACAGTTAGACGGATGGAAACACCAAAATCAAAAATGTAGAGCTGCTGCTGAAGGAAATGATAAGAGACAAAACCTTCACATTTATATATAGATGTTAAGAAATATTTCTGACTTTATAGAAATATGTTTGAATTACCCTCGCATTTGCAATAATTCAGCCCACATTTTTCTGCTGAGACTCTTTCTGCCAAAGCCAAAGCAAAATCAGTTACATCAATACTAGTTCATCAAGGGAAAGAAAGCTTTTCTATTCTTTAGACTTAAACGAATTGCTCATATAGGTTTTCTAGAAAGGTTCATTTGGTGACAAAGCAAACAATGTCTTTAGAAATCATATGTGCAACTATCAGCAAATTTCAGATTCAATATTTATATTAAGCCCTCTATAAAAGTTGACGGTATAATTAATTCAATTAAATTCAAGGAGAGCACTTCTCTGGTGGACAGTGGGGAAGAAGTTACCTACTCTCCTGGTCCTAAAGGTTACTCAGGTGCATTTTCTCCAAGGAAATGACATTAGTACTGAGACCATGGGAGACATGCAGGAAGAGGCTCATCCACCAAGGAAAATCACTACAACGGTCCTCAGGTTGGAAAGCATTTGGCACGTTTGAGGGAAGAGAGAAGCCAGTGAATATCGTGGATGAGGCTAAGAGTGAGGATGTGGGGCAAGAAGTTGGATAGATAGACAAGGGTCAGACAGCATTTTAAAACCACTTGGGAGGGGATTTTAATAGTGACTTAATTTATTGCATTAGAAAGGTCCCCCTGGCTGCTATATGTGAAGTTATCTATAGGGGCCAATAAGAGTGAGCAGGAAGAATAGACTGTTAGCTTGGGTTAAGATGAACAACCGTGGAAATGGTGAGAGATAGTGTCACCTGACATTTTTTTATGTTAAGTTCACTAGGAAGTACTGATGGATTGATTAAGCTTGAAGAGTTTGAAGGTGAAAGGAAACCTAGGATGCCTCAGGTACTTGTCCTGCACAAAAAGCTAGACCTGATCCTACTCAATGCAACAAGGAAGGCTGGAGGAAGAGGGGCTGGGACTAAGAAGGAATAAATCAATGGTTTGGTTTGGTTTGTGTTGTGGTTGAGTTTGAAATGGTATATTACAAGACAAGAGAAGACGTCAGTTGGAGATAGGGTTGGCCACATATACAGGCTACATCGGAATCATGAGGCTATTTAAACTCATCTAGGAAATGTGTAGAGAGAACAAAGACAAGAACCACCAACCATCCCAAAATTTGATATGGAGGTGGCAGAATCAGGTTAGGAAACATAGATGTGGGCAATCCAAGTGTGGAGAGGGTTTGCGGGGGGGGGGTGGGGGGGAGGGGCGGTCACCAAAATCTTCTAGACATAAATGGGTCTAAACAAGTAGGAAGGATCAACCACATCAACTTCTCCTAAAAAGCGCAGTCAGATGGGAAGATGCTGGTTTGGAAAGATATGAGTCCCTGTCGGTCATGGTAAAGGCTATTTAAGTGGATCGATGGATCAGAAGACAATAGGAGTGGAGTTGAAACAGTAAGTAGGAGCTAAAGATGTGGAGAGAGCAGGTGTAGATCTTTCTGTGAAGAGCATTCAAAGAAATAAAAGAGTAGCTGCAGAGACTTGTGGCGTCAAGGGAGTATGGTATCACATTTTGTTCTTAACGATTGTTGTGTAGGCAGATTTGTATGTGGTTTAATGGCTGCAACAAAAGAAGAGAAAATGTTGCCGGAAAGAGGGACATGAAAGGGGGCAAGAGCCGGAGCTGTATGGAAGCCGTGCCACTTTCCCTGGTGCAATAAGAGGGCAGGTGGACTCTGTTGGTACAAACAAGGACGGTTAGAGTTGGCGGTAAGAAGAGGAAACAGTTCTCCTTGGATGGCAGACAAGTGCTGGGGTCAAGCAGGTTGGAGATTTAATTGGGGAGAGGTGAAATGTTAGAGGCCTTCAATATGTTTGTGGGGAAATTCCATGATCTAGTCCGGCCATTTTCCCGCAAAGCTTTTGAAGCCCCTCCATCATGTAGGCAGACACTGAAAAGGTAAAATGTTAAGAAACGTGTTCCAGGGCCCTTTGGGGCTGTGGTCTTCCCCTGAGAACAAGCTGGTCCGCTGGGTCCACAGCACTGTGCTGCTGAGTGCAAGCAGGGGGGCAGTGAGAGGAGGAGGGCTTGTCATCAGGACGGAACTCCCCCATCACAGTGGAGGGGCAAGGAGCAAGGGAGCTCAGAGTGTTTCGAAGGGAGCGGATGTGGTTGGGAATCATAGGTGTGACAGTTGGGACAGACAGGGCTGAAGGCTAGTCCATGCCGCAGCATCACTGGTCTCTACCACTACCCACCGGTCCTCCAAGAGCTCTTCTTCCTCTGACAGAGGAAGCTCATTACTGATCTTCCTGCCATTTCCAGAACTGCCCCCTCAGTGTTAAGCAACCAAGCGAGCCTCAAAGCAGCTGAAAGAGATGCTTCTATGGAGCAGGCTCTCTTTCGCTGAGTGTCAGCACTGTACTTGAACTTCAGAGTCAGCATGACTGGCAGGACATCTCAGGCTTGGGCCAGAGTCATTTTCCGTTACATATGGCAGCCAAGAAAGTCCCCTCCCATGCTGACCCTCCGTTCCCTCTCATCATCGCTCAGACCTTACCTCAATTACAGCTGGTTCCACAGACCAGAACAGATCATAAATGCAAATCGACCTTTTAAGTGTGAGGAAGTATGGAGACGTGAAAAATGACACGACTGTTATGACTGCTTGCTGGCCCCACACGCACATGGAAGGCACTTACTGGCAGGAGGCTCTGCTTTCAAAAGTCTGCAAATATAGGCCGCCCTGGTTGATCAGCAATTTGCCTTAAAGTTGGAAACTGATGAAATGTTCAGAATGACAGGCGGTGCATTTCAAAACCGAGGAACGGGGAAGCAACTTTCTCTCTTTTTTGTGCAACATCCTACGAACCCGTGGTTATCACAGGCCCAGGATGTTGCTGCAGCGGGCAGCCTGGTGATTTTCACACCGCACGGGGCTAATCCCTGAGTCATTCTGCAGTCCTCAGTGCCTGCCTTTACCTCTCAAGGCCTCAATCATGGTCTCCGTAAAGTGGGGATAACGGTATCACCTCCTACTCAACCTTCAGGGACATCAGGAAGCTTAATTCAATTTTTAGAAAAGAAAACAAATAGCTGAAAAGTGCTGTCGGTTGCCTGAGAAGAGGTTGGTGCACATGTGACGTGTCACTATGATTAAGCATGAAGCGATCCCTCCCACCCTCATTATGTCCCAGAGCTACAATGTGAACTGTGTGACAGGCTATTTTTAAATTCCCATCACTAGAAGCATATGGTCCTCCCCGCTGCCAAGAAGCGAAAACGGACCTGCTTCTGTTTGTTTGCTTGTTTGTTTTGATCTGATTGAGCTTTTCCATGTTCCTGTTCAGAACGATCCTGTCCGTTCTACCCTAAGATCTTAAGATGAACACTCCAGTTTGGCTGCAACGCCGCCAAAATCAGACGGCAGCAACCTAATTTGCTTAGACGAGGATAAAAGGCCGTCTTAGGACAGTGGTTGCTTTATGGTGATCTTCTCTCATGTTCCCTTGTAACAAATTAAGACATTTTATCCATTGCCTAATTGTTTCATTACCATTATTATTTATCTTGTTTTAAAATATTACTGTTATCACTTACAATCAACCGAATGAGCCCTGGCAATGTAGTGGTGTAAGTGCCTGGCCGCTCATTGAGAGGTCAGTGTTGGAACATGCCAATCTCTCTGCTATAGAAGGATGTGGCAGTCTGCGTCCATACATGTGAGAGGCTTAGCAACCCTGGGGGTAGTTTTATCTGTCCCTTAGTGTCGCCATGAGTCGAAATTGATTCACCAGCCGTGGGTTCTTGTTGACTAAAGCCCTTTCCTGCACCACCTATGATTAACTCTACTTTTGCTACCTCCTGGAACTGATCGGGCTTCTCCCTCTCTGCTTTGCAATTTGGCAAGACTACTCTGAATCTAGTCAGGCTCCCCCCTAATGGGATTCGATTTCTGACACCCCATCCGCTGGAAAGACGTCAACCCATCATGTGGGGAAGGAAAGAGATGGAAACACCTATTTCTCTTGTTTATGTGCTCTGACTTTTGTGCCAGGACAAAAACAAAACAAAAAACAACTCCCATCTCCCACTTGGAATATAGAAAGAAGAGTCTCACAGGCCTTTGAGTTTCCCCCTTAAGGGGTCCAGGATTGACTCTTTTGTCTTCAGGTCAAAAGAAAATGAAAGGATGGTCAAGGCTTCAGGCACTTTACTTATTCAATGAACAGGTCATTTGTAAATGAAGATGAGGAGGAAAACTCAGGGAGAAAAGATGCATGTCATCAGCTAAGTGGCTGAATCAAAAGGATTCAGGTCTGGAGGTATTCTGTAGGAGCCTAGTTGAAGGGGGCAAGGAAGAATCAGTAGATTCACATGAGCTCAAAACGCTGTGTGAATCACCCTACATCTAGCCATTGGCAAGATCTTCATGAAGTGGTCATGAGCTCCCTTCAGGACAGTTTCAAGGAGAGGGTGGAGAAATGCTTGCTGGGGGTTTGGGAGCAGAAATTCTTCTGGTTCCAGGTGTGACCAGGTAACTTTTACAGTCCAATCCAAGGCAGAGAACTTATAATTTTATAGAATTATGAACCAGCTGAAATCATCAAATCTTTTTTCTTTTATAGCAGTGGTTCTCACCCTTCCTAATACTGCAACTCTTTCATACAGTTCCTCATGCTGTGGTGACCCCCAACCATAAAATTATTTTAGTTGCTACTTCATCACTGTTGTTTTGCTACTGTTATGCATCGGGAGACCCCTGTGAAAGGGTCGTTCAACCCCCAAAGGGTTCACGACCCACAGGTTGAGAACCATTGGTGTATAGGCTAATAACTATGAGACCAATCTGAGTTTTGAAGAATCTTCCAGAATACTTCCATAAGTGACTTTAGATGATCTTTCTTTTTTCTGTTGCTTTCTTGACTAACTGAACTCAGATTCCACACCACCGCGGGAAGAAGAGTAAGGAGTCCTGGTGGCATAGTGGTCACTCATTGGGCTGCGAGCTTCAAGGACAGTAATTCAAAACCCCCAGCCACCCCACAAAAGAAGGATGACGTTTTCTGCTCCGTCAAAGTGTGACGGTCTCGGGAGCCCCGACAGGCACTTCTACCCTGTCCTAAGGGTTACTATGAGTTGGAATCAGCTTGACAGCCAGAGGTCAGTGAGTGAGTGAGTAAGTGAGTGAGTGAGTGAGTGAGTGAGTGAGTGAGTGAGTGAGTGAGTGAGTGAATGAGTGAGTGAGTGAGTGAAGAGAGTTAGTGATCCCAACAAATAGAGCATCTTTCATCAACATATATTTCTTTACCTAGCAGTTCCACTAGCCTAATCCAGAACCACGCCAGCTCCCCCAGCTTAGACGTCTCCAACTCGCCTCTTCTTTCCAGTATCTCCTTATAATGGTCCATTATTTATATCTTAGTCTTCTCAACCAAGGGAATCTTGTCTCCCAAGCTATTTTATCATAGCGTATTCGGTCTAAAACCTCTCTGACGGTCCTTTCTGTCTAGCTCTTCCCAAATTCGTATGCCTAGAACTCTAGCCTGACTGAAAGTACTAGCTTCAAATCAATTGTCCTATTGACTCTACTAAGAAAAATATCTTCATCTGTTGACACAAATATGCTACAGCCATAAAGCTCGCTCTCGCTCTCTCTCTCTCTCTCTCTCTCTCTCCTTCATTGCCTGGTGGTTTGATCCTTACCTCCTCCAGAAGGCAGGCTCAACTTCTTGAACCCATCCATGATCCTCCCTGTACTCCTAGAGGGCTCAGAATCGTTAGTCATCATTTAAGTACTAACGATTTTGTAACCTTGAGGCATTACATATCTGTTTTATTTTGAGTGTGTCTTGTTTTTCCACTACTAGGATTCCTAGTATTCCTGGTGGGTAGGGACCATCTCTAACACTTTTTGTGTAATCCCCTGAACCCCACTGTTGGGCACAGAATAGGAGCAAGACGCCTTTACACTTACAGTGGGCCTTGGAGTTTACAGGAACTTCCACGTGTGCCTCAGGAGATAGACGAGGCTTTCTACTCCTGTAAAGAGTCACGGGCTCCAGCCCCTGTAGGAGTGGATCTACTCTCTCCTGCAGGGTTGCTATGAATGGGAATCAGCTCACTCAGCAAGGAGTTTGTTTGTTTTCATCCACATGTATCTCATCTAATGTTCCAACATCTAGGGGAGGCCAGCGAGGCAGGTAATGAGTATTATTTTACAGGTGAGGAAATTGACTGCTCAGAGAGCTTGTTATGCCTGCATCAGGGCAGGTTTTTGGACTTCTAGCCCGAGGTTCTCCCAATTATATGGATTGAATGAGTAAATAAAGGAACAGGTTTGGCAGTACCATAATGTATGGGTAGTCAAAGGGAAGGAGCTACATTATTTGGTAACTGCGCCATCCTGATGTAAATTGACCTCCAAAGTAGAATTCACTTGGACTGGATGGCCTCAGTTAGACAGATGGCTCATGTCTCTTTAACTCTGAATAATCTCAAAGGGGTCCAGTCAGAACCTAGGGTGCTTTGGCATGTGTTTGCATGGGAGCTCAGACGAAGGCTTTCCCCTTAGCAAACTCTGGTGTCCAGCCATCTGTGACTTAGGTCATCACAGGGCCATAAGCACTGGAAGAGGACTTGGCACCCAAATGTCCTGGGTACCTCTTAGCCCCCTTCACTACTAAATGCACCCAAACATATGCAAATAAAATATTAAAGCCTGTGGAAATAGGTTCCTCTTCCTCCAGAACTGACTTCTGAATTTTCTAGCAAAAGCGTCTGCCAGCTTTGTTCAGCCAAGTTCCCTTCCCCTCTTCCCTTTGACAATGAAAGCAGCTGTAGCGCCAACGCTCCGATCTGGCAGGTGTTTGATGACACGTGTCTGCGATCAATGCGTATTACATAAGTTCATTCAAGCTAGTTAACATAGCTTTTCAGGCATCATGATTACTAATCATAAAACTGTCATTGACAGCCAGAAGCCCCAAGATGTTAGAGACAGAGCTTTCCTGCCTTTTAAGTCCTTCGCATCCTCACCACGTCTGGTAGACTAAAGAGAAGACCGAAGCCGGGAGACCAATGCTTGGAGACTGACTTTGGCCCAGCTGACACGGTGGTCCTGGTGAAGTCACTTCTCTCCTGAGTCTGAGATTGCTTGTATGCAAGGCAAAGAGGAGGAGTGAGTTATCGCCAAGGTCCTGAGAAGAGGTTGGACTTGGAGTGGGGCTGCGGGGAGAGCAAATTCAGTCAAGCAAAATATATATATATATATATATATATACATATATATATATTCTTGCATTTCCTCATTCAGAATGTGCTTCACACAACTGAATTTGCTTGCTTTTGGTCCTGGCTCATCCTCGAGTCAGGAGTGAGGGAGTAGAGGTGGGGAGGGAGTGTGCCTGGGGAGGGAGGATGGTCAACAAAGAAGTCCCCACCCCATGATGAACTCCGATTTAATCACACTTCTGACTTCTGTGGTGGTGCTATTTTAGAATTAAAAGATCATCAAGGTATTTGAATGTAAGAACCTAAAAGCCCTACTAAAAAATGCCACAATTAGGATTGTCCTGCATGAAGAATTCAGTAACTTTATCTTTTTAAGAAAAAGACCTTTTATAAAACATCTTTCATCTTGATATCATTTCTCCCCTAAACCTTTTGACGAGTATTTTCATGCAACAAGTTTTGTGACAAAAAACTGTGCAGACACTTTATGTCACTGAACATAACAATGGGACAACCCTCTGAAAAAGAGTCTTTGTCACTCTTGTCTATTTTGCAGGGGAGGAAACTGACATGTAGCATGGTGAGCGGCTTCTCAGCGCATTTAAATCATAGGTGGCCCAGTTGAGAGTGACCCTCAGCCCTTTCCTTCATGGTCCAGAATTCTTTCTGTGAGTCTGCTCTGGGCCATTCTTCCAGTCTGTTCCACAGGAGCCGTGGCAAGCCTCAGGCAAAGAGGTGAGTAATTATTTACAAGCCTGGATCAAGGGTTACATCTTTACTCTCTAAAGGACTAGTGTCCAGTCTCGGGTACCAGAGCAGATCAGTCCCAAAGCCGTCCTCTTCTCTGAGTATCAGAGTTGAACAATTTGGTGACAACACCATCAATGAGATACTTTAATAATGAAAGTTTAATTCCCATGCTTCTTCAACAGACACTTGGGAATACACACCAAATTGATATAGTGTATCCACCCCTCAGTGGAAGAGCAAAATTTTTTTTAAACCACTTAATATTTCTGCTGGCCAGAGTTGAACTGGTTTGACTTTTGCCTCAGTTCCTCTAATCACTTCCATTAATTGACCCAACCAATATTATCTATAAAAGCAGGGAGATAGGAAGAAAGAGACTGACCATGAGTCATTAACTCTTGTCCTTCGGCATGTTTTGAAACTGTGTTGTGAAATGCTCACGAATCAATAATGCCATCATCGCCAGGCTGGGAGTTGAGCAAGAGGAAGAGCAGGGCATTAATGCTGGGTCACTCCGGAGGCTCCTACAGATGGACCCAAGATACAAGTGTTCTTTGATGGATCTTAAAGGAACCACAGAGGGGACCAAGGGCCAAGAGGGGAGTGAAAGTAGACTCCCTTCGACGCTGGGTCAGTTATGTGAGCTGACAGGAGGTTCTTCCAAGGTAGTATGTCTTTTCCTTGGCCCCAGCTTAAACATAAACCATACCCCAGATTGCTGTTAGGTGTGCTTCTCTGTGCCCTGCCACTTGCTCTAGACACTGCAAGTGTCTGAAGCAGAGCAGGCTACCTGGTGCAGGGAGCACAGAACAAGGATGCTCAAACTCCTGCTGCCACTGACGAAGCTGAGCTGACCATGGCGACTTCACTTGTCAGATCCTAGGGCCCTTCCCCTGTGCCAAGAGGAGACAACGTCTGCCCCTAGACCACGCCGAGCTCAGAACTGACGAGGGCTGTGAAAGTATTTTGCAAATGATACAAACGTGAGGGACTATGAGTAGAAACCCATCAATCAGTCGTTGCCAACCCAACCGGGAAGAGTCTCCCATTTAAGGAATGGCACCGGGGATGACTTGTGGTTAGAGTCCAAAGCACCATCAAAGACAGTCCCATGAAGAAGGCCACTCTTCAGAACTTTTGTTTGTACCCGCTAACTGTTTGCTAGAAGCTGTGGTGTGCTGGTAAATGTGTAACAAGTTCTCTGAGGCGAAAAAGCCCTGAATTGTAGCTTTTTTCTGATGTCACAATGCAAATACTTACACCATGGCCAATTTCAAGCAACCCACGTGGCATCACTGATCCACGGAAAGGGGGAAAGATGCCTGCCATTGGCTGCTGCAAGAGGTGCCAGTCAGCAATAGCCACCGGACCACTCCCCCCTACTTCTCCCCCCGCCCCCCGGCCCGTCCCCCCCACCCCACCTGCCCCCACCAGCCATGGTACTGAAGGCTTTGCAAGCTTTGGTGATTCTAGGGACTTGGACTTGAGTTATAATCACAGCGTGTCCTTTTGTAATCATTCGGGAGTAGGAATTCCTATTTTTATGCAGACTTGCCTGTAGCATTTTGTAACCAATAGTAATTGCTAATTTTGTGAATATTGACGAACCCTAAATTGTAGCTATTGTACTGTGTAACCGTTCTCAACATTCAAATCTACCAGTTTAAGAGATTAGCCACATAGAATAGAAAACAACAAAAAAATGGAGTCAGAAAAAACCTTGGGTCAAGTGTTAATAGTCCCACTGTGCCCATCTGTGTAGCCTTGTCCACGTGTCCTGGTTTCTCAACCTTTAAGGGTCTGCATCTATAAAAGGAGACCCCCAAAGCCCCCAAACTGACATCTAGTCCAATGTGATTCATCACAGCCATAGAGGACGGAATAGAACTGCTCCACAGGGTTTCCAAAGCTATAAATCTTTAAGGCATCAGGCTGCCTCGCTTTTCTCCCATGGAGTACCTGGTGGGTTCAAACCACTGACCTGTTGGCTACCATCCCAATGCTTAATACATTACACCAACGGGGCTCCTACATAACCTCCAGAGGCTATTGTGAGATCAAAGAACAATCAAGGCAGTGCAGGCATTGCGTTTGCTGTTATTTTTAAGTGCCATTGAGTGAGTTCAGATATAGACTAATTCTATGTAAAACAGATCAGAACAATGCCTGCTCCTATTCTATGCTCACAATTGTTATTGTGTTTGCCTATTTGGCTTTGAATTATTCTTATTTCAAAAATTGATTACTAACCAATAATATATTTATGAAGTTTCTGAGTGGTGCCAAAAGTTAATGCAAAAGGGCACACTGAATGGTGTCCACCAAAATATGTGTCAACCTGACTGGTCCATGGTTCTCAATGGTTTGGAAGTTACGTCATGATGCAGTTTGGTAGCTATGTAATGGTGTAATCACCTCAAAGGCTATGATCTGATGTGATGATCTTCCATTTAAGATGTGTTGGAAATCCTGATCTTTGTGTTAATGGAGCAGAACTTGGTTCTGCTAATGAGGATTAGGGTGTGTTCTTGGTTAATGAGTCAGGATTAGAGAGGGGTTCAACACCCTGACTAAGGTCACAGCCCTGACCTGATACAAAGGGCATTTCCCTGGAATGTGGCCCGTGTCGGCCCTTAGCTTACAAGAGATAAAAGGAGAGGAAAGGCAGCAGAGGGTAAGGGACCTCAGCATCACCAAGAAAGAAGTGCTGTGAGCACAGGGACCTTGTGCTGAGAACCTCCTAGACCCAAGGGGACGATGGATGCCAAGCCACATGGAGAGCTCCAAGGAAAGCCAAGTCCACGGGTGCTGCAGAGACATGGAACTCCCTCGTCAACTGTGAGCTGCCTGGGAGAGAAAGCCTGTCCCTAGCATGGGTACCTTGAATTTGGACTTCTAGCCTCCCAAACTCACAAAGAAGAGATTTCTGTGAGTTAATTCCACCCACTTGTGGTATTTCTATTAGAGGATGCCACAGGACAGCTAAGACAGCTGCTAACGAAAAGGTCGGCGATTCAGCCCACCCTGAGGATACTCAGAAGAAAAGCTTAGCAATCTACTCATGAAAAATCCGCCACTGAGCGCCTACAAGAACGCAGGGTTCTGTTGGATTTCACTTTAACAGCGACTTCTTTATCAGAATTATTATCTACCTCTGCTGCGCTGGCCAAGCCCTGCACAGGAGCCTGCAGCCTCTAACCGGAGCTCAGTCCCCTGGGTGCCTCTGCATTCGGCACTGCTAAGTATAGCTCCGCTCAGGTGGGGCCCCCAGGGACCTGTGGGGTAGCTCGATTGTGCGGGGCCTACGGGCATCGGAAACTGCTTTGCCCACAAACCTTCACACCAAATGGCCCAAGAGATTAACACCAAAATACAGCCCCAGTTCTGTCAACGTAGAGCTGTTCATACAGTATTACCACGGAGAGACTAAATAACGGGGCATGCCAGAAGTTTCCCCCCCGGGCACCATTGAGGCCCCTTTTGAAGGCCGGGGGTCTACGGAAGGGACCCCGGGAAGCTGCGATTTAATGCAGATATAAGCAGAACTTGTGCAAGCCTCCTTGGGATGTGAAATCTGAAGGAGCGGAACTGAGGAGAGCTTTGCCCTCGAGAAAACGCAATGATTCTTGAGGGAAAACATGGCTGTGCATGGAGATACCCTGATGAGCCACTTCTTGGTTGGGCTTTTTTCACCCCTTAAACAGAATCCTCACTGCTCCTCGCCACCACCCACACAGAGAGGCTGGTGTTTCCTGGGTCAGCCACACAGAATGCTAGCTGTCAAGGCCACCACTGACTCATGAGCACCCACTCTCTGCCACCGAGCTCCTGCCAGGAGAGCAGCAGAGACACAGGCTGTTCACAGAGGGTTATCTAAAGCTTTATCTCTCCACCCACTCCTCCAGATATCCTAAAGCTGGCACTTGGACCAGGAGGATTCACATCAAACCTATTGTCCCTTGCCACACCTAAACTCGTCCCTGTTGATACATGTGAAACAGTCTTCTCTGTTTTCATCCACCCATTTAGTCAGCAGACACCATTGGGCAACCAAGATGTCAAGCACCAGCCTAGAGTTGGGAAGTCCAGGATGAATGAGATTCCATTTCTCTTTTTAGGAACTTAAAAGTCTTGGGATATTTAGATATTAAACACATGGTGACAGCACCATGTGGTTGGTGCAACTGGGCTCTACAAGGGGGCACCCCCCACCCCCCCCCAAAAAAAACCCGGAATTGTGCTGGACAGAGCAAAGCTTTCCTAGTGTGAATATTTCCCACTGGGTGAGCATCCAGCAGCCATGTCTGCATCAGTGCACTCAGTGGCCTGGCCTGGGAAGGTTCTCTCTGGTCACAGTGGATTTTTTCATAAAAGCAGTTTCACTTGAACCTTGTTTATGGGATGGGTAATTTAGGACAACAACATGTGCCTGTGAAATTGTTTTTCCTGCTGGGGAAAAATGCTACAGAAACTGTTGTGATGTTGAATACAGCTCACAAGAACAGCACTGTGGGAAAAATTCAAGTGTATGAGTGGCTTTCTCGTTTCAAAAAGGGTAAAATGTCAATTGATGACAAGCCTTATTCTGGACATACGTCAACTTCCCAAATATATGAAAATACCCACTTGTAGTGCATTTGGAATTCATTCCACCAGGTCAGACTGTTAATCAAGCTTGATATTTAGAAGCCCTGAAAAGATTGTGTTACAGTGTACAACAAAAAAAGTCCTGATTTGTGGCAGACTGGGGACTGGTCTTGCCACCATGACAGCGGACTTGCGCACGCAGCCAACTCAGTGTCAGCTGACCTCTCTTCCCCCCACACCTTACTCCCCTGACCTCACTCCGTGCACCTTCTCTTTTTCTTCTTCCACAAATGAAAGGCACATTGACAGGACAGCAACTTAATGACTTAGGCAGAAGTGAGGAGAAAAACCAGGGAGGTGCTACCAGCCACCCAAACAGATGAGTCTGAAACATGTTTCCAAGAATGGAATCACAGATTTGACAAATGCATTAAGTGTAATGGAGAGTACTTAAAAAGTCATAAGGTGGTTTTGTAAATCATTTAAATATATAGCTTGGAAAAATCCATTTTGGGGGGAGACCCTCCCTAGTATCTAGGTCCTGGGAGTTACAGATGTGACCCAGAGTGAGGGCGACCATTGGCAGGGCATGAGAAGCTTCTCAGTTGGGACGATGGCAGATTTTTAAGAGACAACGTGTTTCTAGGCCGATGAAATAGCTCCCACAAAGCACCAAGTCAGAAGCAGCGATGTGTCTGGAGTAGAGAATTGATAAGGAGTGTGGCAGCACATGAGAATAGAAGCTGAGCAGAAACAAAGACTCATCGGCCAGGTCAGAAGTTTTGATGATGTCTTGAAGGCACTGGACAGGCATGGGAAGATTTTCAGGATGATCGGGTGTGCCATTTCAGAGGACCAGCTTCTAGATTTGGATGTAGGTGGGGGACAGGTCAGGACTCTGAGGAGAAGGCAAGGTACGAAGCTGTCGGCATAGTCTAGGTGAGAGATGAGGAGGCCCTGGACTGGAGCAGAGGAGAGGAACAACTGAAAGGAAAGGAAAGGACAGAGTCTCCGGTACTGATTGGGGGTGAGTCAAGGAGGGGGCAGGCGTCATTTAACCACCGGCCATTTCTGGTTCATGAATGCAAGGCTTCAATGCAGATCGTGAGCACAGGAGGCTCAACTAATACGGGGGAAGGAAAATGTTCAGTTTGGGATACATTTGTCTAGTCTGAGGAGACTCTGGAATATCTAGGTGAAGACACAGCATTTTTTTTTTAAAGAAAAATTTAAACCCATTGGAATAGAGCCCATTCTGATCCACGACAAGCCTGCAGAGCAGAGAACTGCCCCTGTAGGCTTCCCAGAAGGGCTGGTGGCTTTGAACCACAGAACTTTGGGTTAGCAGTTGATCTGCTATGCTCCAAGGGCTCATAAAAAAATAAACAGCAGGTAGTTAATATGAGTTTGGAATTCAAAAAGAGGAACACGATAAAAAAAAACTTGAGAGCTTTTTCATATTAGATGTGGAGCTCTTGCTAAAGACATACCCCTTGCGATACAGGGATAAATTTCCTTTCGGGTAACACAAGAAAGATAGATAGAACTCTCTCAAGCAAAGCGGGCACTCCCTTCACTCAGGAAAAGGAAATTATGTAAGCCATCGTGTTTACTTTTTCGCTTCTCTTACCAGGGAGCTCAGAGTCACACAATTAATGCTCAACTGTTGTAACTCTATTAAGCCTTATAATTAACACATTTGCTTTCATACCATGCTTATGACTTTAATTTCTGACTTCTTTAACATCCTCCATGCATGCCCTGTGTTCTGAGTGGCTGGACTTCTCTAAGGCACGATATTGTTAGTTCAGGTTGAACCCCATCCATTTCGGACACTTTTTAGGCTCCTAAGAAGGAATTTTTCTTTACAGCCTAAGAGAGCAATTATTTCCCCCAGGTATAAGGGAGAAAAACAAAAACAACAAAAAGAGTCTTCTTTGCAAAGAGAATTTTCCCTTAGGGACCAGTAAGAGTCAGGAGGGCCTGAGGCTTATAAATCATTCTAGAACGTCAGAGCCTTTGACCCAAAAGGAACATCCAAGAGGGAAGAGAAGCCAAGGCTGAGCAGATGAGCTCCAAGCCACCCCCTGCTACGTCTCACACAAGAAAATGGCCCTTCACCGAGGAGGCAGGAGCCACACATCAGTGGCACCATAGAGGTTTGGGGGAAATTCTCTTCAGATTATTCAGGGTTACCCTTAACCTTGATGGGGAAAAAAGAAATAAATGTGTCCATATATACTTTATATCTATATGGGGAGAAAATTTGGAGTAAATTGTAACGCTTGCACAATTTAAAACGTATATATACATCCAAAAGTGGACTAAATTCTCTTCAACTTTTTGACTGATAGGTAGGGCTGGAACTGTGGTTATACACAGGTTATGGCCAGGTGTCTTCTAATGCAATGCTTCCCGGAGCCACTTTGAGGAAACCAACTGGGCTGGCTTCATGTCATACGACTAAGGACCTTCAGCAACATAGTATAGAATAGAAATATCGAATAGAATTAGAACACAGTAGTAAAGGGATGTGCTCTGGTTTTGGCTCACATTTTTAGTTTCAAGGGCACTGGCAGCCCCATCTGGATTATGTGAAGGTCAAGATGAGATAGTCAGGAACCGTCTCCATTTCACAGATACAGAAATGGAGGCTCAGTGATGGGGCCCAAGCGGTTATGCACTTCTAGCTGTCTTCTTAGAGTTCAAAGACCCTGTATTCCTGGGGCAGTCCCTCTCGGTACCTCACGGCTTGGAATCCTGTCAAGCTTGCAGAGGGAGCCCTGACTTCAAGCTTCACCAACTCATTTACTGGCATAGTGAGATGCTAATGATAAAAACCATCAAATGCACGCTTTTAACTACTCTGACTTCCTCCTTTCACTAATGCATACTGCCACAAGTGGACTTGAATTTGTCCTGCAAAGTCGTTAGTGGAAGAGAGCCTTTCTTTCCTCTTGGTAACAGTCATCCATCTGTAGTTACAGCAGACCCAAGAACAGGCAGTCCATAAAGCATCAACCTCACTGTTTGTGAATCAATGAATTTTGAAACACAGAAGAATGAGCAGCTCTCACTTGGCCAGGCTCACAATATTTCCTTTGCCATTTGACCTCATGCATGTCTTTTCACCACTCTGAATCTTCATTCCATCTGCTAATGGGTCCACAATGAATTAGGTCTGTCCTGCCTCCCCTCATAAACTTGGTTTGGGTTGGCTTTTCCCTTGGGATGGGGACTTCTTATTGTCATTTGGGTGAAAGTTTGCAAAGCAAATTCATTTTCCTTTCAACACCACTCGTCCCCCATTCTCACGGTGCTTACTCTTTCTGCCTGCCCTTCTTGCTTGCTCTGTGCTGACGTCTGAGCCTCCGTCTGGAGCTAGCATTTGGTCTAGGGTGGTTGGTTGTACTAAGGCTTGGGTTCCTCCCAGCTGTTACTGCTCAGAAGTTCACTCTTTGTTTTGTTGGTTTCTTATTGTGAATTAGGTGAAGGTGTACAGACCAGATCATTAATGAAGTCATATACAGTTTGCTTCATTTCAATTATTGTAATCCCCGTATTGCAATATCATGTATCCCACCTCCGCCCTATACTTCCTGTTCCAGTCTTCCTTCTTTCCTGATGCTGCCCTTTTGATCTCAAATGGTTGACTATTCTAAGGTGTGTGTACCTCACTTGTGTTACTGTCCCCCTGAAAGACCTGTCTGCTCTTTGGCTGAAAATTGAGCCACTGGGGTGAGTTCAATTTCAGACCTGAAGGGATGCTAAGGGCCATATTAAACCAGCTTTGAAGTTCTAAAATCGCAGCTAAGTCTTACTATTACCTTGTGAATGTGCTATTTGAGAGTGTAAGAAACAATGAACCTGTAACCCAGGGGGAAGAAAGGCAGTGGTGATTCAATGGTAGCCTCCTCATCTTCCATGCCAGGCATCCAGGTTTGATGCCTGACTGCACTTCAAGCACGAACACCACTGACTGCCCACGGGGGCATGTGTGCTGCTATCATGCTATATAGATTTTAGTGTGGCTTCCAGACTAAGACAGACTATGAAGAGAGCCCTGCGATCTAATTTTTAAAATCAGCCAATGGAAACCTTATAAAGCACAGTGGTCCGATCCCCCACTGATCACGCAGAGGTTGCTGGGCATTCTGTTTGTTTTTTTCTCTTTAAAGTCATTTTATTGGGGGCCCAGACAACTCTTATCACAATCCATACATCCGTTCATTGTGTCAAGCACATTTGTACCTTTGTTGCCATCATCATTCTCAAAACATTTGCTTTCTACTTGAACCTTTGATAAGTTATAAATTATTATTTTGTCATGTCTTACACTGTCGGACATCTCCCTTCACCCACTTTTCTGTTGTCTGTCCCCCAGGGAGGAGGTTCTATGTAGATCCTTGTAATCGGTTCCCCATTTCTCCCTCACCTTCCCTCCACCCTCCTGGTATCGCCACTCTCAACACTGGTCCTGAGAGGTTCAGCTGTTCTGGATTGCCTGTGTTTCCAGTTCCTGTCTGTACCAGTGTTTACATATACACATGCCTGTGTTTAGACCTCTATAAATGCCTTTTAGTCCTTCTTTGATGTCCTTTTACTTTCCTCTTATCTCACTATCCTTCTCAGCCTTCATTTGGGTTTTAATAATTCCTCTCAGTTACATTGCCCTTGATCAAGCCCTACCAGGCCTCCTACACCCTCCTCACCATCGATTTGGATCACTTGTTGTTCCCTTGTCCCGGGGTTTGTTGACACCCACTTCCAGGAAGCATTGTGGCCCATTGTGATGGGGATGTCATGAATTGAGGTTGCCACAGTAGGTTCAGACTCCATAGGAGCTAACAACAACTCAAGTGGAAGAGAACTAGAAGAGAAAAAGCCTGGGCCTGGGGCTCAGTCTCCACTGGGCACATCATGTGAAGCATGGCCTTCACTGTGGAGAAGAGCAATATTAGTCTGGCGCAGAGGTGCATAGGGCCCTCTTCCTTTTAAGGAATCAAATCAGCTGATCAATTGTTCCCTTTGTTGTTCCTGTTAGGTGCCATGGAGTCAATTCTGACTCATAGCGACCTTACAATAGAACAAGACCCTGCCCAGTTGTGCCATCCTACAGTTGTTAAGTTTGAGCCCATGACTGCAGCCATGGTGCCAACCCCACTCATCGAGTGTCTTCCTCTTCTTTTGTTAGTCTTCCGCTTTGCCAAGTGTGCTATCCTCCTCCTGGAACTGGTCCCTCATGCTAAGAAGTCCAAAGTATACTAAACTCTCACCATTCTCCTTTCTAAGGAGCATTCTGACTGTACATCTTCTGAGACTGAGCTGTTCATCTTCCCAGGATATATTCAATGTTCTTCACCAACACTATCATTCAAAATCATTGATTCATCTTCACTGTTTCTTATTCATTGCCAAGCTTTTGCATGCCTATGAGATGACTGAAAATGCCACCATGCTGGGTGCACCTTAGTCCTCAAACCAACATGCATGCTCTTTAACGCCTTAGAGGACTTTTGCAGATTTTCCCAGTGCACAAGGTCATTTGATTTCTTGACTGCTACTTCCAGGAGCATTGACTGTGGATCCAGGTAAGAAGGAATCCTTTCCTCATTTATCATGGTGATGCTGATTTTCACAGCTGCGGTTCACATTTTTGCTTGAGGTATAATCCATACTGAAGGCTGTAGTCTTTAATCTTCATCAGTAAATGCTTCAAGCCAGCTTTGTTTTCAGCAAGCAAAATTGTGTGTCATAGGAGAAGGACCAAATTCACATGTATTCTCTAACCAACTAATCTCCCAACCCTGTTGGAACTTTAGTCAGAAAATCAGCCAACTATTAAGCTACATAGAACCTTTAAAAGGTAATGAGCCAGAGGTTAGGAGGAAACCCCAGGTTTTTTAAACATTTAAATAAATCCACCATCCTAATCTTTAAAGAATTATGATGGACTCTCTGTTTTTCACTAAAGACCAGAATGATCATATCTTGGATCTATTTTTCTAACTTACTCCCCACCCACCCATTTTATAGCAAAGCAAACTGAGACTGAGAAAAATGCGATCTGCTTACAGGAACACCATAAGGTAGAACCAGATGAACTCAGGAGCACCCTGCACAGTATGCATCCCAGCACACCGAGTATCTCCCAAATCCTTGCAGAAGACAGAAAGATGAAGAAGCTACAGGACTCATTTGCAAGGAATATGGAGTCTATTAGGCGATACAGGCCCATAATATGCTAATTACCCAGGATGAAAGGATCAACAATGCTGCAAAGTACTGTGGAAACACTGAGGAGTGAGTCCAAGCAGTTCAGCCTTCCCAGGGAAGGCTTCACCTGGGAGTTGGCCTTTGAGCATGTTGGACACAAATGGAAGAACATCCCAGGCCGAAGAAGCAGACTGATCTAAAACAGAGGAATGGGGAGAACACACCGCAGGCATGGAACCCACGCATAGTTTGATAGGCATGAGGGTTTCTAGAAGGTACTGCAGGACAAGCCCCAGATGTTGACAGGCCTCTGCTGCCTTGCTCCACCTCATTAGGCCCACTCCCTGGGGCCATGGCCTGTGTCCACCTAATGGGCCAGTAGGACACCTGGCCAAGTGCCTATGACATTGTGGAGCTTGATGAATTCTCTTTGAAGATGAGAGGATTGTGAGGGAGAAAAGAATTTGCCACTCAAGTGAGTCAGCTGGAACGGAAGGTGTGCCCTGGCTCCTGAGGACTTGTGCTCTGACTGGCCAACCAGACAGTCACGGTCACCTCCCCTGAGGCCACTGGGTTCCACTTGGGAATATCAAGTCTTTTTTTTTTTTTTCTTTCAGCCAGTGTTCCTTAGCCACAGCACTATGGCGAAACCTTTGCTTTTGCAGTTCTACCAGCTTAATTGATCCCAGAGCTCAGGTTCCACCATCCCTGCTGTTTTCCTAGGGAGCGATGGCATATTCAGGCTCCCTTGGAGAGGCAGCACCGGCCTGGGCCCCGGAGGGACACGTGGAGAGATGTGTAAGAGCTGGATATAAATAGTCCTGGGCCTCTGCTCTCATCCTTTTGGGTGCTCTGAGCTTCCTGTCCCGAGCTCAGTTTTCCCTTGGGGTTAGCTAAGGCACAGAGAGATAAACAAAGCTTTAAAGTGTCTCTCTCCCCCCTGGGAAGGCTAAAAGTACTTCCAAGACATTGCTTTTTCCTACCGCCTGATAAGGATGGTCCAGGGTTCCCAAGACCATACCTTTGTGAAGCTGCCCCAAGGTGTGTGTGTGGGGGGGTGTGGGTGCAGAGAGGAAAGGCCTCTGCAATATGAGACCTCTCTCAGGTGTCCTATCACATACACTGGGCCTACAAACCATCACAACAGTCAGACAAATCATGCAAGGATGCTGTTGGGGGTGAGGGAGAGCGGGCCTGGGAGGGAGGGAACTGGTGGGGGTAACGTGACACTCCTGATACTGAGCATTGCGCACCCAAGTCTCCCTTCCTGAATAAGGTGTTTTCCACTTACGCCTGGTTATTTGTTTGGGCCATGCGATTATCTCAGCAAATGCCAGGTCCTTCGGAGATTCTCTTATAAGAACACACTCCTTAACTTTCTACAGCTATTTAGCATCAGGGAACATTCATTTCACAGACTTTTCAAAATATACCTCTAAGCCTTTTTCACCATGCGGTTGCTGTGATCTGAAAGCATCTAGAGTGTGCAGAGCAGGCAGCTAGCGGCTTGCAAGAGAGAACCGAGCAATGAATTAATACACTGAAAGGAAGTCACAGGAGCAGAGCACGCACTCAAAATGTATATAAGCGGTAAAGGATCAGTACCCAAAATATAAGGAGAATTACATCGTGCATATTAACAAGAAAGAAAGACGCTGAAGCTAAACGTGTCAGCCGCAAAGCAGCCTACAATGTCCACAAACAGATGACTATGTAAACAGAATGTGGAGCATCCATACAACGAAAGACGGATCAGCCAGAAAGGGAGACCACGTCAGATACAGGTCATGACATAGACAAACCTTGAACATATGCTGCGTGATATTAATTGCTTCAAAAAAGAACCACTATTGCATGATCCCAACCTATATGGAATATCTTGAATAGGAAAGTGTATAGAGACCAAAGTTTAGGGTTAAGTGAGAGGGAAGGAAAGGGAGGTACTCACTGCTTAGGGGATACGGAGCTTCTGTTCAGTGTGATGGGGAAATTGGAAAGAGATCCTGGTGATAATTGAACAACAAGATTAACATGATCAATATCATCAAATTGTACATATAGAGAATGCCAAAAGGGTCAATGTTTTGCTACATCTATATTTTCTACAATATAAAGAAAGAAACAAATTGGCAGTCTATAGGAACATGCAAACTCAGAAAGAGAAACGGTCTTCATACATTTGGAATGTTTAACAATAAAAAACTGCAAAAGAGAGAGCGATCATTATATATGCATGGCATTGGTCGAAGTGGTAAAGACTGACAATTCGAAATGTCCATCAAGGTAATAAAGCAACCGCAGAGCGCACACACATCTGTGATAGGGCTATAAATGGGGACGACTGCTTTAGAGAAACATGAGGCAATATCTTCGAAGTAGGAAGTCGCATATATACCTTGTATCCTGTGGTAGTTTCACAATCTCATGTGAACTTGAGGTCATTAAGAGTGAAGGGGTGGAGTCTAGCCAGGTCACAGCCTGATGATGCTTCCTTGTGGGCATGGCCTTTTCATGAGGATTCTGGGAACATCCTCGCTCTATGTGTTTCCCCTTCCTGTTGTAGAGCCACACTCAGAGAGCTGGAGTAGCCACCTGGAGACCCGCGCCAGCGCTGAGATGCTTCCACCGCCACTGGTTCCACAAGATTTTTCACCCACCGGCTTGTAATCTTCCTGCATTCGGCATCATTGTTTAAGTGGCTATGTGAAGAGGAATTTATGGACTACTATCGGACTTGTAGACTTGATCTGGACTAGGCCAGGAATTTTTCTTAATATACAATTACTCTTTGATATATAGCTATCTCTTAAACATATAGGAGTCTCCCTGGATTTGTTACTCTGGTCCACCTGACCTAACACATCCCAAGAGTCATGGACAGGGATGTTGTTTTTAAGAGCAGAAGGCAACTGAAAAACACACAAGAAGGAGAGTGCTTAGTAAACAGCAACATCTTCATGCAAAGGAAAGGGATATGATACAGAACTGAAAGTGAAATGAATGTGTAAAACTAGTGTATTAATGTTGAGAGACCTAAAACTGTTTGTTGCATTAAAAAAGGACTCAATAATTTGCAGAATAAATCAGTATTACCTCATTCTTGCAAACTAAACTGAAATATGTGAAGTAATACTGTACATTATTTTGGATACACATCTATAGAATACAAACCCACCAAACCTAAAGAGGAAAGGTATATGCCATCTTTGAGATGGTGCTTGTTCTGAGGAGCAAAGGAAAGGCCAGGGGAAAAGTGAGCTCTTAAGGGGAGTGAGCCCCTTGGGTCCTACTTTGATTCTTTAAAAGCGGAAGTGGTAGAACAAAATGTTAATATGCTGGAACTCGAAGGCGGTAAGGATATGAAAAGGTAAAGGTCAGAGTAAGTTAGGTTTTGCTGCAGAAACAAAAAAGCCTGACTCGCATTCCCTTAATACAACAGAGAGTTTGATGTTGCTCACACTAGAGATACCACAGGACTTTTTACTCCTGTAAATCATTACAGCCTCAGAAATACAGGACAGGGGCACTTCTACCCGGTCCTATGGGGTTCCGGTGAGTCGGCATCAACTAAAAGGCAGTACGTTTTCCATTTTTATAGATACATCCTGGGTTGACAGAGGGACACATGCTGCTCTTGCCACGCAGGTACCAAGGCTGACTGGGCACTCACCATTGCCTTGCTGGTGCCTTCAGCCAGAGGGAGAGAGAGAGGTCAGAGGAAGGGGGCAGTGTCTCATTGGCAATGTCACCCCCCAGTCTCGGAAGCGGGACAAGTCACTTCCTCTCGCAACTAATTGCCAGACCTCCTTACCTTATCTCACTCTATTCCAGGAGCTCAGGTAACACGCATTGGCCATGTGTCTAGAAGTGGAAAGATGTGCCTAACAGTTCAAACGGTGAACTGGTTAATGGGCTCTGATGATTGTATTCTTCATCATCCTCTATTTGAATTACATTTCTTACTTTGCAAAATGGGGAAAACACAAGAACTCTGGCTTGGGAGCTAGGCAGCTTTGCTCAGGGAAGGAGGGGGGATGGAAAGGACAGGGGCTGGGGATGGGGGGTGGACAGAGAATTAAGGCTGCAACCTCCTGAGAGGCGTGCTGGGCCCATCACCATGGTGCGGCAATTATCCCTTCTTAAGCAGTACGAGTCCCTGTAGACGACCCAGGGCAGGCTGACCCACCTTGCTTTAGTCTCTAGCCACTGCAAATGAGTATGCAGGAGGAGGCATAACATTAGGAGATTTAAGCACAGACACTTGGATTGTGAAGGCTAAAGACTTAACTCGGACCCAGCCTTGCCACTCACTCTTCCTGTCACCTTAGGCAAATTACCATAGCTCCTGGGCCTATTTTCCTTGCCTGTAAAATCACCACCACAGTCACAATCTCTGAAGAGTCGGGATAAGGAAATAAGGTATGGGAAGGGTTGTGTAACTGTAGCCCACCACAGATGCTCACTATCATTAATGACCCACATTTGCTGCAAAGGGTGCCTCAAGCCAGATTTACATCT
Source organism: Tenrec ecaudatus (assembly GCF_050624435.1). Classification (NCBI taxonomy): domain Eukaryota; kingdom Metazoa; phylum Chordata; class Mammalia; order Afrosoricida; family Tenrecidae; genus Tenrec; species Tenrec ecaudatus. Next base: position 30,316,475 of record NC_134537.1, read on the forward strand.
CTGGCGGACAATGACTCATACAACTTCCCTCCCCAGAGCCACCTGGTTGACAAAATAGGCTCAGGCATCATCCTGTGGTCCAACCGCTTGAAGAATCTATTGATTCTCTCTTGTGAAATTGAGTCTGGGAGCAGGGATCAAGCATCATTACTGATTCCCCAGGGAGAAGACAGGGAGAGCGCCTGCGTCCTGTGAGCAGGGTCTGCCAGCAAAACGCTCTAGGTCGAGAGTGAAGCCTGGGTTGGTGGGAGCCATCAAATATTTGAACTGGAGAAACACAGGCGAGACAAGCTCTACTAATCTTTGCGTTTTCCAAATGAAGAAACGGAGGCCAGAGAAGCACAGAGGAAAACCCTGCTCCTGCTTTAGACAGAGAACTAAGAGACTTGGGATTTACCCTTGGGCCTTCCTTTAAAGGAGGGTAACCAGGTAAAGCCCCTTCTCCTGCAGTTTCCTTCTCTGCAAAGTGAGGGGATTGACTCCCCTACTTATCCTTGCGGGTGTTCGTCAAATAACACATAAAGTGCATTGAGCTAAGACTTCGTGACCAGGTGATTGGCTTTGCAGGTTTGCATCTTGGGAGTTTTCTTTTAGCCTCCCACCCTCATTACCACTCCCCCACCCCGCCACTCACTCCCCCATGCCAGCGAGCACACACACACACACACACACACACTCTGAACCTCACCTGTTTGCTTTCTTCTATTCCCTGCTAAAAGTCTCTCTCAGGGTGCTTGGTTTGTTTACTTGTTTTCCTGTGAGCCCTTATAAGGTTCTAACACTCTGGACTCTACACTTACCTAACAAACATTCCTATCTGGTGGCCATAACTGCTTTAGGGACTTGACCAGAAAAACTTTCAGTAGGTAGCAGTGAATAGGGGCCGGAACTGAGGAAATAGCTCACAAGTATCCCAGTCTGAGCCGCAGAGTCCCACCAAGAGAACACTCTGCACAGCACTCTTGCTGCTGCCGCAAGCACGTCCCCAGTGATCACAGGAAGCGGTGTGGCCAGATGCAAGGGTAAGTCTGACCCACCGGCCACAGGTGCATCCTGCTCTGACCGGGGAGCCAGATGCACGTGAGTCTCTCTCATACCATGTTACCTGGGGCCTTGCTTTTCCAGCTAGCCCAGGCCTCTCCCAGTAGGTACCAACCCATTCCACCAGCAATTGCCAGAAGCAGAGAACAGAGGAATTCCTCCATCCGTCATATAAGATATGGCTATTACAAAGGCAAGACCACTCCCATACCCGTTATCCACAGACTACTCTCATACCCATTAGTTCTTTTGGTTTTGATGAAGAACTGAGAGGCAGCCAGGGAAGGGATTATTCATTCATTTTGTAGATGAGGAAGTTCATCCAAGGACCAGAGAGGTCAGAGGACCCAAAATTAGATCATCTCTCACTCTCTCCTTATGATACAACTAAAGAATTACCATCTAACTAGCAAATGATGGTGATGTTCATGCCTAGAGCCAATAGTTTTGAACAGTAGCTAAAAGGAGTAAATATTTCCAGACATAAAGGCTCTTGTCCGCTAACTTCTCCACTTCAATAAGCAGTTCTGGAGAGGAAACCATTTCAGAAACCAAGACAGCATTCACACTGTGGTTACCGCTGTATCTGGCATCTAGAACCCAAGTCTTCACTGTCTTTCTGCCCCTTGTCTGCTCCCCCTTCAACTGGATTTGCCCTTTGAGTCAGTCTTAGGGAAGAGGAACAGTAACTGCCCCCCTGGAGCCTGATTGCTCTGCCAAGGACCAGGTGTGTTCAGCAACCTATCTCAGTAAGGGGTCTTGAAAGGCTGAAGGTTTAACAGGAAACCTATGGCTGAAACTCTCAATGATTCCCTAGTGCTTAGAGTCCTGCTGCTAAAATGTGGTAGCCCTTGCATTGGTAGCACTAGCATGACCTGGAAGTTAGTCCGAAATTCAGGATCTCAGGTCTTATGGCAGACCTACTGCGTCATTATCTGTATTTTCATAAGCTCTCAAGGGGGGTATGAACACAAAAGTTGAGGAGCATTGGTGGGGAGAACAGTACCCAGACTCTTCCCTGAGGGAAATGCTCACCTATCTACCCACCAGCCTCAGACTTCCCCTCTTGTCTTTACTCCTGCAAGTGTCTTCACCAGCCCCCACCCTCACCCCATTGGACCAAATCCTTCCCACTTGCTGAAATCTAACTGCAAATCCACCACAACAAGAAGGCAAACTAGAGTCTCTCTTTCTGGAGTAACTCTCCTCCTCTAAGTAAGTTTCAATGTCATGAGCCCTCTACCCAGGGCCCTTTCTATCTGGGATTATAATGTTTATGAGCATGATTTATCTCCCTCTCTAAATTGTGAGCTCTTCAAGGTCAAGGCCTTTATCTGATTCATTTCACTATTTCCTCAAGCCACACAATGCTTTGCAAAGGGCCTGCCACAAGCTACTTTCTCAACATATTTGTCTTCAATATTTTCTCTGCTTCTAACTGGGGAGTCCAGAGAGATAAAGAGAATCAGAGAAGTATGCTACTTGTTTCATGCAACTCTTCCCAAATCTAATCATTATCTAGATTTTTAAATATTTGCCTAAATATTAAGATCTACTGTCATCAGGCATGCACTTGTACCCTCTCCTCACTACAGCCATTTCACTTATTCTTCTTCTCTAGGAGAAGAGTAATTGATAAGAATTTATTCAGAGTAGGGGGCAAATGACTGCTGTATGCATCGTGTGCCAATTCCAGATCAATTTAGAATCTTAACAAGAGAGAGAAAAGACATGATCCTATTACAGAATGGAACATAGTACCCAGATTCCAAGTCTCTATCAGGTTCTCCATTTGGGACAAGCAAAGTTCCCCTGGCCCTTGTTCAGTCACTTAATGGAGACGACTCCAAAGACAGAATGCCACTGGTGTTCTTCCAATTATAGAATCATCTGATTAGAATTACAGTAAATGCATAGCTCAGTTTACATTGTCCTGAGGTGAACCATGAAGCAAACTGCTCGGGTTGGAGCATCTGCGAGTGCTGAACCATGAAGGCCCACCTCTTCATCGCCGTGGGAGGGCTGCGGCAAAGGCTAGGTTGGGAAGGGGCGAGGCACAGGTAAGGCACTCTAAGAGGGGGCTTCAAAAATTTCATGGGAAAAAAATCCATTGTTTATTAATTCCATTTTCTAAAAGCTTATGAAAGCCCCTTTCTGGAGACCTTGCAGCTCTGGGACCCAGGAATAGATGAATTATTTCATTAATGTTTGGAAGAAAAAGTTGAAGTAATATAGCACTTACTCTAGACATGAAGCTATTGCCGACTTTGGAAATAGGGAGCTTGTTTTGGGGACCACTGCAGAAAGAGTTTTTCTAGTTTGTTTCCAAACTGCCAGAAAGTAAACTGGAGAGATGATATACAAACATTTTTCCAACCACGGGGTAGTATTTGGGGCCATGGCCACATGGGTTCTAATGTGCCACCTGGCTGAACAAGAACAAGGTAGCAATTCGGTGGCTGAATCGTGAACATTCCTTCCACCTGTTCCATGTACAGCTTGAGGGTTGAGACTTGTTGGCTTTTGTGTTATTGTTGTTTCAAATTTAATTACCAGACTCTTGAACATTACTGCCGTAAATCCAGGGAGGGGTGGGCCCTGTACTTTGAAGCCATCAAGTCAGAAGTGTTATTGGTCAAAATTCTGCTCTACTGGACCATGAAATGGGTTTTCAAAGGGATGGAGAATGACAGACATGCAAGCCCTGAGGAAACCGCCGCCCCAGAGTGGCGATCCTCACAATGGGCAGCAAGAAGCAGCACCACATGATGGGAATCTGTCCAAACCCCCTCCTAGTGCTGAGGCAAATCATAAACCAGGAGACAGTTCAGAGATTAATGATGGAGCCTCAACTTCTTCAGCTACAAATTGGATTCATTTGCTATGCAATGCGAGAGACTCAAACAATTTCATATTACTTTTTCTGTAAGGTAGCAGTTGCATCTTAGCATCAAAACTCGCTAGCTGGCTGCCTGTTTGACCCTCCTTTTTTTCATCCAGTTTACTTAGCTCACACGGACTCACCAATACCATGTCCGAGAAAAAGATATGGATTGGGGCTGCCCAGATCCAAGTGTGAAGGATGAACTCTATGTGGTTTTGTTTCTCCTAAAGAATAGAATCAGAGACATCAAAAATCTCCTCCATAATTATAACCTTTCTCATAGCATTGAGGTTTTTAACCACATTCTTTTGGGGTCTGGACCCACCCCAAGAATCGCAGAAGTAACAAAACCAGGGCATATATACAGGAATCGAATGATAGATAAATAAAATCATGGCTATTTAGGAAATAAAATCTCATCACCCTTCACCAACAAACTCCTACCGGTCAGAGAATTTCATTTTCAGTTTGAAACCAGAAAGGGTGGCATTCAATAGTGGACATAAAGTGGTATTGCTTGTTTGGACCAAACCAAGCTCCCCATTCCCATCCTGGTTCTGCCTCTTCATACCACCCCTCTCCCCTCACTTGTCCTGCCCAGGTGAACACTGCAGGGTCTGTGTTATAAATCAAACTGAACTTGGCATCAGTTCAGACCTGCTGGGTCCTCACCAATGGAAAATCTTGGACTTAAGTAAAGCCATCCATGGGGTGTTGGTGCCGAGATGTGGAAGAGTAAACCTATCTGCAGCTTTGGATTAGGAGGCAAGATAGCAGCAAGCAAGAGGGAATCCATCCAGGGGACAAGCAGGGGTAAACAGTGACTCAAAATCAGATTAGCTGTGTCCCCAGGCATCCTGGTCAGGCTTTGAGTCCTAGAAACACGGCTGCAAAGACAATAGGGCCACCCAGCCTTGCCCATCATGTACCGACCACCCTGTTTGAAGATGAGTGACCAGGAAGAGTCCGTGTCCAAGGTTCCCAGGATGGTGTGCCACAAGACCAAGTCTGGAGGCCAGAGTGCTGTGCTCCACCCTCAAACCCTCGCCCTCCCCCCTAATGATTTCAGAACTATCACAACCCTGAAAACTCTCAGGGAGGAGAATTTCTGAAAAACAGAAACAGTTTGCCACGTGTCTGAAGGTTAGAGCAGAGTCTAAGCATTCTCAAGCTCTTTGTACAACAAACCAGAAAACATCGCCAGGGCTTTGGCCCTCAAAGTAGCAGTGCTGTGGGAATCTGGATTCTAGTCTCAGCTCAGACACTAAACTGAGTTGGGTTTGGTGTGCTTTGGCTCTGAACTGAAGCCCCTTCGTACTCTTCAGGAAGAAAAAGGTGTTTGAAATCAAGGAACCTTTAAAGAGGTACCTTTTTCCTTTCAGGGGTAGCCCCAGAAGCACGGCAGCAGGGTCAGTACCCTGCGTCTATTCAAATCTTCATTTAGAGAAATGTGGATATGGAAATGAAAACCCGCACCTGTCTATTAGCAGTTGATGGTATTCAGCTCTGGGATCTGTGTGTGCACGTGTGTGCATGTAAGTGTGTGTGATTAAAGCTCATATCAACCCCAAATTGTTGCTCCTCCAGTGAATCTCTATAAACAACTTGTATTTTGTTACATCTTACTAGGTCTTCCTTTACCGAGATGGATGGACACAGTGGCTGGCACAATAGGCTCAAACATAAGAACAATTGTGGGGATGGCACAGGATCAGCAGTGTTTTGTTATGTCATTATGTTAAGGTCACTGTGAGACAGAACTAACTCAATGGTACCTAACAACAACATTAATACGAGTATTCTGAAAGGCACATATGGTGATTACATAATCTCCTGTCAACTTGAGGGTATTAAGAGTGAAGGGTGGAGTCTAGTCTGTCAATCAGGTCCCAGCCTGATGACATCTTCTTGTGGGCATGGCCTCCTCCTAAGGATTCTGGAAACTTCTTCTCTTTTCTCCCTGGAGGTGGGACACACTCTCTCTGCTTCACTTTCCTGTTGAAGGGCCACGTGGAGCTCCTCCCCAGCACTGAGATGCTTCCACCCCTCTTGGATCCACAAGACTGTTCACCCACCGGTCTGTGATCTTCCTGCATTTGGTATCATTACAAGTGGCAATGTGAGTCTGAAGAGGAATTTATGGACTAGTATAAAATATATGGGCTATTATATGGATTTATGGACATGATCTGGACTGGGCTGGGGTGTTTTCTCAATATACAATTGCTCTTGTATTAAGCTCTCTCTTTCACACATGTGAGTGTCTCTGGATTTGTTTCTATAGTCAATCCAGACATCTCACTCTCCTGGAGCTCATTCCAACACAGTGATGCTATAGAGCAGCAGAGCTGCCCCTTTGGGTTTCTGAGGATGTCCATCTTGATGGGAGCAGAAAACCTCATCTTTTCCCCATGGAGTGAACCGCTAGTAGTTTCGAACTGATGACCTTATGATTAGTATCCCAACTTATAACTCACTATGCCACCAGGGCTCCTGAAAGGCACATAGATTTACTACACTATTCCACCATGCAGATGAAAACATGGGGACACACAGTTTCTAGTCACAGAGAAAAATCTATCCATGGATATAAATGAAAGTTCCAAGATGAAGACTCATTAGCTATTCGCAGCATAAGATCATAAGAATCTCTAAATTCAGGGATGCTGGCAAGGTGCCGCTAGCTTCACAATTACCCTGACGAAACACTTACCTTGTCATCGCTCTCATCTTTGATAGTCCCTGCTCTCCATCCCCACCATTCCCTCAACACACATGCACGCACGCACACTCACACTTGAGCTCATTATTTCAGCTACTTTTCAGATCCAACTCAAATCGATATTTTCAAAGAAACTCTTTCAAACCACCCTTCATAAGACCAGGCTCCCCTGTTTTTTGACCTATTGGACCATGGTTTTTTTTTCTTTTTTAACACTATCCAAGCTTAAAATATTCACTGAATTGAAACCATCTGATATGAGCCTCTAAGTCATTTAAGGGCAGGAACTGGTTCTACTTATTGCTCAGCATTGAACTTCCACAGTGCTGGGCACCAAGGAGGCATGTGATCGAGAACTGAAGAATGAAGGGCAAAGAAACACTCAGAACTGCAGTAGCTCATCGCTTGTTAGAGAAGCTTTAAAGGCCTGTTTTAATTCCTCAACATGAGCCAATATTTTCCATCTAGTCTACTCTCCGTTTACACTTGACGTTTCTGATATTTTCTCCCTTCGGGGCCTTTGCAGTTCCTACAGCCAGGTTTCCCTTCTCCGCGTTCTATCAATGGCCTGGAGTTTCAGTGTCTGTCTAAAAGCAGCTCTGAGAAACCTTCCTTGAAGTCTTCATAAATAACCCATGCATCCCTCTGTTTACATCAACATCCTGTGCCCTATGTTTTAGGGTTTTAGGGCTAAGACCTTGGGTTTCTGATTTCTGTATCATGCATGCCGACCTGAACGTCCTGTTCATGGGTGATGCTTAACTGTTTCCCACATGAGATGCTAACCTTCTCAACAGCAGGAACCCTCTCTCAATCAGGGATTTTGCACATTGTCAACCATGTGTTGCTTCAAATGCCATCCTCCCCGCGAGACAATGTAAGGAGGCACAGCAACGCAGTGGAAGAAGTGTGTTATCAAATAATTCAGATATGTGACCTTAGGAAATTACTGCCCTCAGTGAGTCTCATACTCTTTACTGGAAGATGTAATATGCTGCCCTAAGAGCATTATGAAGGAGTGCATGTCAATGCGCCTGGCATTGGGCTAGCACACAGTAGGTGTTCAATACATATAGATTCTTTACTCTTCCTGTCTTGGAATTGCAGGGATTAAATTATTTTCTCTGCTTGTAGCTTGGGATCTCTCTCTCTCTCTCTCTCTTTCTAACTGGGCAGCAGATGGAAATACATATGACAAATCCTTTATGTAATGACCATTAGGAAGGCAACAAGATTTGGTTCCAAGGATGACTCAGATGCAGTGATGAAGAACCTGAAGATAAGATGGGGCTGGGAAGGGGATAGTGGGAGTTGGAGAGGAAATGAATTAAGACTGAGTCTGATGAAAGGTCCAAGATAGAGAGAATGATTTTTTTCCTGACTGATTCCTAGCTCTGACACGATTTGGAAGATCTGGGAACTGGACACTTTCCTATGACTCCCTCTTCCTCATCTCATGGTGAGTTACCAGCCTGACTGACACCTTACCTTCCAGGACAAAGGCTGGCATGCTTCTGACCCTAGAGCCTGTCGGTCCAGGTACTGGAAGGCATTTCAGTACTACTGCTGATGATCTGGCTTTTAAAATGATTTCGCTTCTATGAGACTCGTTACTTTTCATGTGCACTATTGCTGTTGTTAGCTGCCATCAGAATGACTTACAACACGTACAGCAACAAATACTGCCTTGTTCTGTGATAGCCTCACAACTTCCTGGATGTTTGAGTTCATTGTTGTGGCCCCTGTGTCAGTCCACCTCACTAAGGAGCTCCCTTGGCCTCCCTCATTTACCCTGTACTTCACCAAACATGATGTCCTTCTCTATCAAGTGATCCCTTGTGGTAGTTATATAATCTGTTGTCAATTTGAGAGAATTAAGAGTGAGGGGGTGGAGTTTAGCCTGGCAATGAGGGTGCAGCTTGATGACCTCATTTGGAGGTGCGAAGGAGATAAATAACTCATTGGAGGCAGGGCACAGGCTCACTCCCTGTGGCACATCCCGGTTGAGAAGACACGTGGAGAGAGGCTGATGCAGCCAGAGCTCTGAAGCTGGAGGATCCACGTGGAGACCCCTGCCAACACTGAGATGCTTACACCTCCCATTGGATCTATAAGACCTTCTACCCACTGGCCTGTGATCATCCTGCATTTGGCATTGTTGCATATGTTTTGTGAGTCTGAAGAGGAATTTATAGATTGGTATCGGACATATGGCCTAACATGGGACTTACGAACTTGATCTGGACTGGGCTGGGATGTTTTCTCAATATCCAATTACTCTCGTATATAAAGCTCTTTCTTATACACATATCAGTGTCTATGAATTTGTTTCTCTAGTGTACCCAGACTAACACATTCCTCCTGATGACATGTCCAAAGGACGCAAGTCAGACAGTGTTCGGTGTTCGTTCTGCCGTGCTCTGCAAAGTTTTCCTTTCACTTATTTCTAGAAGTAGGCTTCTCTTTCTAGTCTGTCCCACTTGGAAGCTCTGCTGAAACCTACCCATCATCAATGATCCTGCTGTTTCTTGAAATACCAGTGTCAAAACTTCCAGCCATAGCCAGCCACCACAGTTAGGCGGTCATTTCTCTCCTACAAAACCCACTGCCATCAAGTGGACTTTAACTCATAGTCACCCTATCTAGGGTTTGTTGACTATAAAACGATATGGAACCACAATACCTCTTCTTTCTCTGTCCAAGGTGGATGGGCTTAAACCACCCATCTAGCACAAAACAGCCTCGTACCCTGGCCCCAGTATCGCCAGATGTCTTTTCTCATGATAAGGCTGCCATGTTGCCTAAATTAGCATTCATGGGTTCTAATCCTGACAACCCCTTGATTTCCAGCTTTGTCCTCTAAGCTGTGCTTCAGACTGGTTCTTCCATCCACACACTCCCTTGATATCCCCAAGCATTGCACACTCAGCAAATTCAAAACCCAACACAGAGGGGGTACCCCCCACCGCACCCCCACAAAGGAAAAAAGCTCTGCTAGGCAGAGTTATAGTAGTACAAACTTTCCCCCTCTAGGCAAACACTGAGCAACTCACTTTGAGTTAGTGTACTCAGTGGCGTCACTGGGAAGGTTCGCTCTGGTCACAGTGAATTTTTTTCATGAAAGCAGTTTTGCTCGAACCTCATTTTTTGTGATGGCTGATTTAAGAGAACAGTGTGTGGCTATGAATTTTGTTTCCTGCTCTGGAAAAATGCCACAGAAACTGTTGTGGTGTTGAACACAGCTTACAAGGACAGCGCTATGGAAAAAACTCAAGTGGTTTTCTTGTTTCAGAAAAGGTGAAAGGTCAATTGATGACAAACCTCATTCTGGACTTATGTCAACTTCCCAAACATCAGAAAATGTCGACTCATAGTGCATTTGGAATTCATTCCACCAGGTCAGACAGGTAACCAAGCTTGCTATTTAGAGGTTCTGAAAACATTGCATAAGAATTTGCAACAAAAAGTCCTGATTTGTGGCTGAGAGGAGACTGGTTTTGCCACCATGAGAGTGAACCTGCTCATGCAGCCATCTCAATGCGCCAGGTTTTTTTGGGGGGTGGGGGTGGGAAAAGCACATGCCTCTCTTGCCCCATGCAAATTACTCACCTAATCTCATTCCGTGCAACTTCTTTGTGCTTCTGCGAATGCAGAGGGACATGAGAGGATGGTGATTTGATGATGTAGACGAGGTGAAGAACACAACGAGGGACGCACTGTAACTGAAGGGAATTACTGAAACCCAAATGATAATGGGACAAACGGAAAGTAAAAGGAAATAAAGGAAAGAAGTAGGAGGCAAAGGGAACTTACAGAGGGGTAAACGCAGGCATGTAAATATATTTATATATGATGGAGGGGAAACAGATCTATGTGCCTATATTTAGAGGTTTAGTATTAAGGTAGCAGATGGACATTGGGCCTCCACTCAAGCACTCCCTCAATGCAAGAATACTTTGTTTTATTAAACTGTCATTTCATGATGCTCACCTTCCCGACACAATCACTGAAGACAAAGTGGGTGCATAAGCAAATGTGGTGAAGAAAGCTGATGGTGTCCGGCTCTCAAAAGATACAGCATCTGGGGTCTTAAAGGCTTGAAAATAAACACACTCCCATATAGCTGAGAAGCAACAAAGCCTACATGGAAGAAGCACACAAGACTCTTGTTGAAGGGATCAGGTATCAGGCATCAAAGAACAAAAAAGCAAATCACCGTGAATGAGGGGGAGTGCAGAGTTGGAACCCAAAGCCCATCTGTAGGCAAGTGGACATCCCCTTACAGAAGGGTTTGGGGGAAGAGATGAGCCAGTCAGGGTGCAGTGTAGCAATTTCCTGTAGTTATTTAATCCAGGACAGATGAACCCCTCAGGACCTGTGGTTAGAGTTGCAATACCAGGAGGGTGGAGGGAAGGTGGGGTAGAAAGGGGGACCCGATCACAAGGATCTACATAGAACCCCTCCCTGGGGGACAGACAACAGAAAAGTGGGGGAAGGGAGATGTCAGTGTAAGGCATGATAAAAATAATAATAATTTATAAATTATCAAGGGTTCATGAGGGAGGGGGCATAGAGAGGGAGGGAAAATGAGGAGCTGATATCAAGAGCTAAAGTAGAAAGAAAATGTTTTGAGAATGATGATGGCAACAAATGTACAAATGTGCTTAACACAATGGCTGCATGTATGGGTTGTAATAGGAGTTGTATGAGCCCCCAGTAAAATGATTTTTTTTTAATGGGCAGCACTTTAAAAAAATGAGAGAGGTGCTGTCAGTCATACAAATAGAGGGGTTTGGAAATGTTTCCAAGAATGGAATCACAGATTTGACAAATGTAAGTGTAATGGATAGTACTTTGAAGGTGATAAGTTTGTTTTATAAAAAAATTAAATATATAACTATGGGGGGGAAATCTGGTGGAGTTTTCTTGGGGGAGTACCCCCTAGTATAATGTCTCTCTCTACTGGGCTGTCCACCTCCACTCATACTTTCAATCAGTCTCCAATGTCAATTCCTATTCCAGATGTTTCATATTCATGTCTTCCTCTCATCCCCTCCTCTACCTGACTCCCAGCAGGCCTGCTTCATGACCCCTGTGCCTTTCTATCATCTCCTAACTGGACTCCCTGCTTTCATTCTCTCACCTCCAATCCATTCTACAGCCTGTCCGAGTGATGCGCTCAAAGCTCAGTTTACATCTTGTTATCACTCTGCTTGATACACTCCAATGCTTTTTGTTAGGAAATCATCCAGACTCTTTCGTTTGGTGTACAAAGTCCTTTATGATCCCACCTACCTTCTAGATTTGCCTCCTAAGCCCACTATACAAAGTCAAACATGCAATAAATAAAGCAAAACAACAACAGCAAGAACAAAAGAGGTGCTGTCAACTCCATGTGTATCCTGAGGGCCCCATGTGTGCCATAGCACTGTGCACCATCGGGTTTTCAAGTGGCTGATATTTCAGCAGCAGACCACCAGGTCTTTTGTTTTCTAAGATTACTCTTTTTACCTAAAAGGTTCCTTAACGGTTTGTGGCATCAGACACACCCAGAATCCCAGCCTGCCCTTGGAGTTCCAGTATCCCACAGCAGTCTGCCTCTGGGTCTTTGGTCATGCCCTTCATTCTCACAGGGATGGAATCCCCTGCCTTTCATCAAATTGCCTTCCCTCAAGATTGAGCTCCAGCATCATCTCTGCTGTCTGGTCCTTTCTGATACCCAGGAAGGCACTTCTCTGGGTTCTCACTAAACATGGTTACTTTTATGAAGTGCCAGTGGGTACTGTGACTTCTTGTATATGCCCATCTCTCTCCTCAAGACAGAGAGATCTTGAAGGCATTTCTTGGTTTGTTTGCTCAATAAGTGCACTTTGAATCATGACAGCGAACTATCAAAGCTAGGTAGAATGTCATGGTAAAGTCTGTTTTGTTCTCTGGGCCTCTGGTGCTCAGTCTGTCTACCCAAAGTACAGGGAGTGGACCTAGCTAGCTTCTCACTCTAAGCAGCCTCTGATTTTATGCTGTGTCATTCATAAGCTAGCCAGCTCCCACTAATGGCCCACTCATTAGTAGGAGGACAGGGACTAGGATGATGGCCCCACCCACAATGCCTTACAAAATAGCTGGTCTCTGGAGCTCAATTTGAATTCCTAGATATGCTTAAAAGCAGCCCTCTACACAAGGATCCCCAAAGCTCAGACCTCAGTCTTCCTTGGGCCAGGACCCTAGTCCCCCGCACCATCATGGCTATCACCCCACCCACCCACGACGGTGCTCATTTGGAGCTAGTCACACAGGCAGGTGCACCGTGCAAAGAAAGCCACCCACACGGCTCACCTCCCCTAAGTCATTGTCTCAACAAACACCACACCTCCCAGCACCACCCACACATGCTCAGCTGCCACCCCCCCACACACACACACACACAGGGTGTCATGCTCTTTGTCGGTAAGTCGGAGATTGTACCCATGAGACCTCAGCACCTTTCCACAGGTGTGGCGGATACTGCTCTGAGCTCCTTCACCAGCTCGCCCTTCTCTGAATAGCTACCCATCTTCTGCCAGATGTTGACATGAGCAGAGCTGCATGCACTTCCTTCTCATCAAGGGCAAATGGTTTAATCTCTCTGAGTCACCATTTTCTCATCTATGCGATGCAGTCTTGGCTTCATTTCCCTCCCTTATGTAGGTATCGATGCCAAGATGCAATGAAGTAATGCGCGTGAGTGAATGCACTTTATAAAGACGAGCAAGACGCAAACGTGTAAGGCTCAGAGACATATGCACAACTCTAAGGAAAAACACTTTTTCAAAAACAAAGGAACAATTGAAATCCAAGTATCTACTGAGTCAGGTGCTAGACACAGGGCAAGGCACTATCATCTTATTGCATCAGTGTCTTTGATGGTGTTCTAGTTTAATATTTATATTTCAGAAATAAAAATGCTTCATGTTTTAAGGTTTCATATGTAGGCTCATGCATTACATACATGGGTATACGTATATATGAATAGAAATATTACCTCCTTATGTACAGACAAGGGACCCCAGTGGACAGTGGGTTAAACATTGGGCTCCTGAGCACCCCGTTTTACTCAGGAGAAAGACAAGGCTTTCTCCCATGAAGAGTTGAGTCTCGGAAAAACACAGGGGAGTGGGAATTTCTATCCTGTCCTATAGGGTTGCTAGGAGTCAGAATCGACTCAAGGGCAGTGAGTGGTTTTGTTTCTGTTTTTTTCATGCACTGGTGTGTGTGTGCACTGTGAAGTCTACTTACTTAGAAGTCAGAAGTGAAGTGTAGCCAAGAACACAGGGGTTTTTCAATGAGACATATGTAGTCAATCCCAACTATAAGACCCCTGTATTTTTTATATCATTTTATTGGGGGCTCATACAATTCCTATCACAATCCATACATACATCCATTGTGTCAAGAACATATGTACATTTGTTGCCATCATCATTCTCAAAACATTTGCCTTCTACTTGAGCCCTTAATATCTGTTGCTCATTTTCCTCCTGCCTCCCCACTCCCCCACCCTGTGAACCCTTCATCATTCATTTATTATTATTATTTTGTTATATATTACACTGTCCGATGTCTCCCCCTGCCCTCTTCTCTGCTGTCCCTCCCCCAGGGAAGAGGCTATATGGAGATTCCTGTCATCAGTTCCCCCTTTCTACCCCACATTCTCTCCACCCTCCAGGCATCGCCACTCTCATCACTGATCCTGGAGGAGTCATCTGTCCTGGATTCCCTGTGTTTCCAGTTGCTATCTGTACCAATGTACATCCTCTGAAGACCCCTGTATTATGTATGTATGGATTGTGATAAGAGTTGTATGAGCCCCTAATAAAATGATTTTTTTTAAAGAACCCCATATTAGGTTCAAATTCCAATAATGACTTATTAACTTTTTGTGTTGGGACAAGTTCTTCAATTGCCTGAAGCTCAATTTCTCCAAATAAAATATGGAGACAATGAAGCCTAGCGTGAAAATGAAATCACAGACATTAGCTATTGGAACGTGTCTTACCCGAGAGGGTTCCGTCAAGGCCCCCATCGCCCTCCCTCCACTCTGGTTTAACTCTGCCCTCGGTGCCCGCGGTGTGACCTGGAGCCAGCAGCACCTGGTTGTCCCTCCGTAGAATTCGAAGGATGGCCTGGCAGTGTCCGTGGAGTCCTTCGAAGCCCCGCCTGCCATCGTGTCGCATCTCGAGTATCTACTTGGTGCGTGCACGTGGATCAATAAGCGCAGCTCAGGGGAAGCCCCTCCAGCCCGGGCTTGCTCCGTTTCCAAAGCGTTTCCTTTCTCCGACCGCTCGTCTTGGCAACACAAGGCCCATTGACGGCCACGGCCAGGGATGCCCAGTGCAGCTGCGGGGCTGCTTGCGCTGTCAAGCGCGCTCTGTCTCGGAGCTCTGGGGGTTTTCAGAGGCTGTCGTGGCAGCAGTGTCTGGAATCCTTAACACCTGCACGCCAGCTTCCTGGGCATTTCCACCGCGCCCCTCCCCCCGCAGCACCCGCTCCCATTTGCATCAGAGATGCAGCTGCTCAGCCCCTATTGAGGGGAGCCAAACGGACAGGACCCCTCCTTGTTCGACTGGCCCTCCCCGTAGTCAAAGGGAATCCGAAGCCGCTGTGTGCTCGGCCTTTTGTTGTCTGCTCATTATGTTTAAATGAGCCTCATCTGGAGGAGAATTTTTTTTAATAAAATAAAATAAAACCACCACAAAAGACTAAAGCAAATGGCATCTGTTCTTTCGATGAAAGCTTTTTTTTTTTTGAGGGGGGGGGTGTCCTGAATTAGACTAAAAAGAAAGAGAAGGAAAGGGGGTGAAATGAGGCTGAACCCCTTATTTGTATGATCCTCACCCCTCTCCTGCCTGCTGCCTTCCCCGGCTGAGTGTCTGCTGAGACACAGAGTGGCCTGGATAACAAGAGAGGGGAAAGGCAGACATAGAAGGAAGGCTTCCTATTTCTTTAGCAGAGTTGTTGGTTTGTTAAGCATGTTCTTGTGTTTAGGTGACAGTTCACTCTGTGAATTCATTTTCCATTTAATCACTGATACCCACGTGCTTCTGTGTCAACTTGGTCCTCAAGTACCAGCTTTCTTCCCAGTTCCACCCTGGGCCCTGCCCCTTCCTGCCTTCTTACTGTGGGTTGGGAGCAAATGCTGTGCTTCCCCAGGGGTATGATGGCTTATTTTAGAGGCCCCTCTATTATTAGGGGGTCATTTCAGTTCCACGTTAGAAAGATGACTTCGGACCAGCACCGCTAGTCATTTGTATGAATTTAAGTTTCTATAGATTTTTCTCCCATTCTCTTGAGTTGCTGTTTGAAACATTTAGTACTGGAACCTGGGAGCTATCTAGTTCTTCTGGTCTTAGACTAGAGGACGCTGCGGTTCCTGTGGACCACTAGGCCTTTGACTCAATGGCTTCCTTCTCAACTCACTGCCATCGGATCTATAGGAGAGGGGAGAAGTGTCCCTGTGAGTTTCCGGGACTGTAACTCAGAGGAGTAGAAAGTCCTGTCGTTCACCCTTGGAGAGGCTAGTGGTTTACAATCTGCGGACCCTGCGGTGAGCCGCCCAATGTACACCCACTAAGCCAGTGGTTTTCAATCTTCCTGATGCCGCTACCTTCTAACATTTCCTCATGTTGTGGTGACCCCCCCCCCCCAACCATTAAATTATTTTCGTTGCTACTTCCTGTCATTTTGCTACTGTTATGATCGGGCGACACCCAAGGGGTCACGACCCACAGATTGAGAACCGCTGCACTAAGCCATCAAGGCTCCTCATTGCTTCCTTCAGTCTTGCTTTTCTGACTCCCTTTTGCACTTGATGGGAGGGATCGATAGCTGGATCTCAGATGGCCACTTGGAAGTCTTGGCGGCAGAGATGGTCCTCATTCACATAGGATGGAGACCATGGTGTTCAATTGCTCTAAATGTCCCCAAACCTATGGACCGAACCTTCAAGTTTAGTAACTCAATCCCATGAAGTGTCTGGTTATGTCTGAGAAATGTCCTTAGCTCTAAGCTCCCTTTGTGCTCTAGTCTATCTAGGTGCACACACATCCCAATGCAGGCAATCCAGGCCACGGGCTAGATCAGTTATTGTCTCTGTTAGAATTTGTAGGTCAGTCAGAACAGGTGCGGATGGCGCTCACTGACAGTCGGAATCAACTCCATGGCATTGAGTTTCAGTTTTGTTTGCTTTTGTTTTTTTGAGTTCGTGCAATAAAAAAGGGTTTTCAATGATTTAAAGCTACAGGTGCAGCTTTAAAGTTGATTGCAACGAGGAGCTTGTGGCTGGTGGGGATGGGCTCTATTCTTGCGATCTGAGGGCAAATTCACACGCTTTGAAAGCAGGCCTTCAAAGATGGTGGTGATCCGTTCAAAGAGGGTGTCCAAATGAGGTGCTTTGAATGTCTATGACAGTCCACAGTCCTGCCATGTCATGCCCGACCTTTCATTGTCAGCCTTCTCAAAGGGACCGCTAGACCGCCCGCTGAGTCTCCCATTCTTCAGCCACAGTTTTTCACATTCCAGTTATCACCCAAATTATGACTCTTCAAATCTGTTCTGATGGTTATTCATTTCTGTGATAGAACTCATTCAAGGCCCTGAGTTAAAGAGCAAGTGAGATTTGTCTGGAAGTCAGATGTTGCTAACCCAAGGAGCCTGCCTGTATGTAGATAGAAAAATCCACAACCACACCCATATATGCACAAAAGTGCACACCCTTAAAAACTCCCACACCAATTTAGCATAACATCTCCTTAGGTTGATACTTATGTATCTGCTCCCAGATTGTTAAATTATGACTGTTGCTGCAGGATTGTGAGTATTCCACCAAATAGGCCTCTTCTCTCCCATGCTTCCCAGTGCTTTCCTTTGCCCTGATCACACTGTACAGACTTCCCCATAGTGTGTATTGCCTTTTCCTGCACCAGAGCCCTGGTAGCATCGTGGGGTACTTGTTGGACTGCTAGCTGCAAGATCATCAGATCAAGCCCACCAGCTGCTCTGTGGGAGAAAGAAGAGGCTCTCTGCTCCCATGAAGAGGTGCAGCCTTGGAAACCCTATGTCGGTTCGCTACGCATCAGAATCCACTCAATGACCTTGGGTGGGTTTTATTCACCAGAATTAACACATCTATGCTACAATTACCAAATCTTTGCCTCATGGCTCCCCAACCCCCATGTCCTTGGTGAGCACCCAAGAATATTCTCTGTATAATCTTATTCTTGTTTGTTTGTGTTTTTAATAATAGTGGTATCCTACAATATTTGTCCTTTTGTGATAGACTTACTTCACTCAAAATTAAGTTCTCCCGATTCATCAATATTGTGAAATGTCTGAAGATTCATTGTTATTTTTTATCACTGGGTAGTATGTATTCATGTATGTATCATGATTTGTGTATCCACTCAGCCATTGATGGACGCTTATGATTTTCCATCTTTTTGCTGTTGTGAATAATCTGTGATGTGCATGGGTGCATATGTATAGGTCTAGTCGTGTCACAGGTCTCTCGCTCTTTTTCCTTTAGGGCAGTGGTTCTCAACCTGTGGGTCACAACCCTTTTGGGGGTTGAATGACCCCACAGAGGTTGCCTGATTCATAGCAAAATGACACTTAAGAAGAAGCAGCAAAAATAACTTTATGGTTGGGGGGTCACCACAGCATGAGGAACTGTATTAGAGGGTCACGGCATGAGGAAGGTTGAGAACCACCGCTTTAGGGTATATACCTAGGAGAGAGATTGCTGAATCATACGTCATTTCAATATCTAGATTTTGAAGGATGTGACACACCGTTTTTCATATGACTGTCGCATTTTACAAGAACTCTGGTGGCATAGTGATTATGAGCTGGGCTGCTAACCTCAAGGTCAGCAGTTTGAAACCATCCGCCATTCCACAGGAGAAAGATGAGGCTTTCTACTCCTGTAAAGGGGATTTTCCTCTTTTCCACAGCCTCTCTACCAAGACCAGAGACTGGTCTCTCCCGACAGCATGTCCACAGTGCATAAGAAGAAGTCGGTCTTGCCATCCTTGCCTCTAAGGAGCTTCCTTGGTATACGCTTTTCAAAAACAGATTTTCTCCTTCTTTTGGCAGTTCCTGGTACTCGGTATTCTTTGCCAGCACCATACTTCAAATGCATCCATTCCTTTCAGTCTTCCTGATTCAATACTCAACTTTCACATGCATATGAGGCCATTAAAAATACTACGATATGGGTCAGGCGCACCTTAATCCTTAAAGTAGCATCCTTGCTTTTCAACACTTTAAAGAGATCTTGTGCATTAGATTTATCAAATGCAAGGCATCTATTGATCTCTTGACTGCTGCTTCCATGAGCACGGGCTATGGATCCAAGAAAGATCGTTGATAATGTTGATCTTTTCTCTGAGGGAAAGGACAGTATTTTAATCAGCATCAATATCATCATCCCTGATGGAGGAGACACCCGTTTTCCTCTGGGCCAACATACTAAGCTTACTTTGACATTGGGATTTGCCAATGGCATCTTCTTTGTTTGTCCGGTCATCTCATAGTATTCCCAGGGCTTTATATCCTTTGGAAATTGAGAAGAGATGGCCATTACACAGTGAGCCAGTCAAGGAACAGAGCAGCAAGCCAGCAAAAGGAACAGCCTATGTAAAGTTCCCAAGGCTAGAAAGATAGTGGTCAGTATAGCAAGGAACCAGCAAGAGAAACCAGGTCAGCAAAGACAGCAGTGAAAGAGTGAGATTTTTTTTTAACAATTTATTGGGGCTCATACAATTCTTATCACAGTTCATACATATACATACATCAATTGTATAAAGCACATCCATACATTCCCTGCCCCAATCATTCTCAAAGCATTTGCTCTCCACTTAAGCCCCTTGCATCAGGTCCTCTTTTTTTGTTTTGTTTTAACTTGGCTGGGCCGGGATTCTGGTTTGGTAGTTAAAACCTGGAATTCTGCATGATATGATCTAACACAACATAACCACCTCCATAAGAGGATCCATTAGGAGGAGTCAATCAGTTGCATGAAGATTCTGGTGGGGTGCAACACTCTTGCTCAGATCAAAGCCCTGATGCAATCCACTAAAAGGAAGCCCCTTTGGGGATATGACCT
This sequence comes from Tenrec ecaudatus, assembly GCF_050624435.1. Taxonomy (NCBI): domain Eukaryota; kingdom Metazoa; phylum Chordata; class Mammalia; order Afrosoricida; family Tenrecidae; genus Tenrec; species Tenrec ecaudatus. The sequence goes on from NC_134537.1 coordinate 30,336,263, forward strand.
GCTTACAATAGAAGTAGACGCAGTGGGGAAACTTGCTGGCTTTTCCCTGAGTCCAGATCCTGCATCTGGCTCATCACCTCTGGTTCTTTGAACTTAAGTCAACATTCTGCCATATTACTTGCCAATCTTTGAAGTCCTCGCTAGCCTGCCACCAGCCTTGGATTGAGTCAGTCACTGCTATAGCCCATACCTCGCCTGCCGACTTTAGATTCAATCGCCTCTGCAGCCATCAGCCTACCATCTTGCTGACCTTGATTGATCTTGGTTTCAGGCCCCCCCAGCTAATCAAGCCAGGCGAAGCCTCCAGCCTAACATCTGGCCCATGGATTTGGACTCTGCCTGGACTTGGTGTTGTCTGCTGCTACAACTTTATGGCCCCTTTTCTTGATAAAGATATATAAAAATATTTTTGTTACACATTTATACGCTTCACTGGTTTTGCTTCTCTAGAGAACCCTGCCTAAAACAAGCACCTTTAAAATCATGGTCAGAGTTTATGTACTTTATTGAAAGTTCAGTGAGAAGTCATTCAAGGGTTTTTAGCAGAAAAGAGGCAATATATATATATAATTATTTTTTAATTCCTCCACTAAGTGTGGAAAATTAATTGCATGAGGATAAAACACTGTTGCTGAAGTCCTGGAGAGAGATGATAAATAGAACCCAGTGAAGCTTAAGGTCTAATCTTTGACTCAAACCACAAAGATCTTTTAAAAATCACTACTTATGATTTATAATCTAAAAATACCATGTGTCCTTTTATTAAGAAAAAATGTATATGTATTTTTTTTCTAATGTCTTCTCAACTAAAATGACTCAGAGTGCTCGAAAGCTGCTTCTGGGCACTGCTGTGTCTAGACGACATTCTTAGCCATCTTTCTGTGCTTCCCAGGTCTCCCACGGGCAGAGGTTAAGAATGGCCTAAATTAAGGAATAAATATATAGGTCGTTTGCATTCACCCTTTCACCCAGCCTCAATTTCATTACATAGCAGCAGCGACAAATGTCAGTGGCAGGAAGTACACAACAAAAAGAATTAACCACACATTTTTTTATCCAAACTTGCACATACATTGTCACACATACATACAGTTGGTTTGCAGTAGGGCAAAGGGAGGTGGCCAATCTTCACATGTTTTTAACCAATAGAAGCTCCTGTCGCTCATGAAAACAACAGGCTTTTCCTTTGTCAGTTGACCTTTGGTGAGAGAGGGTTTTGTGGGGAGAGGGTGAAGGAAAGCGAAGGCTTGGGCTCTGATCATTTCTCATTCTAATGGTTGCACACCAAATCAGTCTTATGTTACAGACACATTAATTTGATTAAGATACAATCCATGGGTCACTCAGGCATATAAAATACTCTTGCTTAATTGCAAAATTAACAATGGAATGGGATAAATCATTAGCAAACTGAAGGCTATTCTGGGATCCATGGTTTTTTTTTTCTCTCCTGCTCAATTCATTTTTCTCATTCTAAAGTTGTTTTTGACATTGACTAAAAGAAAAATCTGAGACGCGGCAACAGCATTTGCACAACGGCATTCAGGGACTTTCAAGCCACTAGGGAAGGAAGCCCTCTGTCACCTAAACAGGACAGGCAGGACACAGGACACGCCTGCAGCCATCTCACAGACAGGCTCCAAGAACCTGCCAACCATCTCTAAGCATCGCGTGACTCATCGTGCTGGAGAAAGTTAGCAGCAGCCTCAAGAAGGCCACTGTAAAATGTCAAGGCTGAGGTTTTAGTTGTCATTCTTATTACATTACTCTTTGCCCACCACCTTGCTTCTTTTTAGGAATAAACTGCTTTTCAGACTGTGGGCCACTTCTAGTCATATACCTCCTGACTACCTTCTAGAGTCCAGGCAATGTGTTCAGTGATGAAAAGACTCCTATAAACACAAAGAGGCCTGACACTGGATCTAAGCAAGCTCCCCCTCTACTTGATTATTGGGCTGTCTTCCTTCTGACTGCTAGAAACATCTGCTACTCCCGAGTGTCTAATTACTGAGGTGTGTGGTGCACCATGAAGCTCACTGCCATCAAGTCAACTCGATAGACTAGGGCTGTTCCTTAGGATTTGTAAAAATGTTATGGGAGTAGACAGCCTCGTCCTTCCACGGTGGGTTTGAGCTGCCCACCTTGCAGCTAACTGTTTAACCCTTGGGGTTCACTGTGCCACCAGGGCTCCTAACAGAGACCTAGAACAGGACATTAATCGGGGGGAATGCCCAGAGTAGGTATGATTTGACTTGGGCTGAAACTGAAGGAAGTCGAGTGGCATATGGAAAAGAAGCCGGAGGATCATTTGGAAAAGAAGCGGGAGGATCATTCCCAGAAGAGGGAACAGCATGAACCGAGGAGTGCGGCGTGGGTGCACATGCTGTACTTGAACATTATTAAGGCGTGGCAAAAAGCAGCCGGGTGTTTTACTCATCTTGGGGGAGAAACTAGCTGTAGAGAGCTATATTCTCCAAATATGGGAGCGTTAGTACTGGTCCCACATGGTGTACGGGAAGGGTTTCTGGAATGGGACCCAGGAGCCCCTTGTTCCAGGAGCTAATCCACAGGTCAACCTTGAGTGGGCTACTACGTCGTCGACTTAGGTTGGCGTTCCCTCATCTGCAAAATGGGGCTGAAGATCCCTGCCCCTACTACTTCCCAGGGTGCTTTTGAGGGTCACATGGGGAAAAAAAATCTAGGAAAGTTGAGCTTCAAATTTCTCTTTAAAATCCTACCTCAGATTGTTCTGGGAAATATGGAAGCCCTGGCACATTGATATAGAATTGAGGAAGCTATTAATATTACTCTGGGTGCATATGATGACATCTTTGGGAACCAGTGAGTCATCCATAGCTGAAGTATAGCGACCATGACCAAAACTAGCTTGGAGGGGGCCTTGGGTTTATTTGGCTTTTATATTTATTCAGTCTAGGGCCATGGGCTTAGCCTTGCTATGCATTTAAGGCAGTGGTTCTCAACCTGGGGGGCAAACGACCCTTTCACAGGGGTCACCTAAGACCATTGGTAAATACATATTTCTGATGGTCTTAGGGACCGAGACACCGCTCCTCTATCCATCTCCAGGTGGGTGCGCCCACATGATATATGCCCATATAGGAGTACCTGGTGTGAAGACTGTTACCCATGCTATACCATGCCTCAAGACAAAATTTCATTAATTTGTCATTAGAAATAAATATTTCACAATATACAATTACATATTGTTTTTTAGATGAATCACGATGCTTTAATGATGGTCAATCTGTAACAATGAAAATCAGATATTTACATTATGATTCACAACAGTAGCAAAATGACAGTGATGAAGTAGGAACGAAAATTATTTTGTGGTTGGGGGTCACCACAACATAAGGAACTGAGTTAAGGGGTCAGGGCATGAGGAAGGTTGAGAACCACCGATTTAAGGGATACCTGAAACTGACACCTAAAAAGCATCCAGGCTGGAAAATAGAACTGAGCTTCTGAAGCCCTCACTGTGTGCCCTTCCGCATGACGAACATCATTCTGAAGGCCACTGCTTGGGTAAAAGGTAGCTAAATTTTGCTTGGGCTTCAGAAAACAGGAGTTTGACCTAGTCTTCAGGATCCCTTTCAGCCCTAATACTAGCTGTGCACAGCACTGCAACCAGACCCCAACTCATGGAGCAACTTCTGATAGGGCCGCCCAGCCTAGAGCTCCAAGAGCTGGGTGTTTGCATGATGGCTGTGACCGTAGACTATACACTCACTAGAGACCGTGAGATAAGGCGAAGACACGTCTAGAAGAAGTTCCCTCTGGAACCCCGAGCAATTTGGAGAAAATCAAGGTGCTCAAGAAGCAAGCGCAACACTATTTTGGAGAAAGGGTTTAGCAGGGTCCCCCAGCTAAGAGCACACCATGGCAATATTTAGTGAGTACTCAAGCTGTTTGATCATGTTCCTTTCTCCTAAGAGGCTGGCCCCACTGGCAGTTATACCATTGGCCCCTCACTCAGCTTCACAATGGCAAATGGCCCTCATTTTTAACAGCTGGCGAGGGCAGAGCGAAGCAGAGGCCCGTTGGGGTCACCCATGCCCGTCATGGACCACTGCTCAGAAAGAAAGGCTGGGCGTATGTTCCAGCCCAACAGGTGATGGTGTGTCCCCGTCTTTCCATGGAGTAGACAAACCAGGTCTGTACAGCAGACTCGGAGGGGCCAGTTCTGCTGGCCGTCCTTGAACAAATTCGGTTGCATTTCTGCTTGCAATGTTTCCCTATCATTATTCTTCCCGGGGTGGCATTGACCTCTACTATCCTTGCCAGATCTGATATTTTGCCCTTGAACATGAAGACGAGTACTATGACTGACTGGTGCCTCTGCCTCCTTATCTCTAAAATGAGGATTACAACCCTGGCTCTGCTGGATTTCCCAAAGGATTCGATAGAACACACGCCGAGCTATTAGCACCGTGTCTGGCACCGCGTAGGTGTCTCCATCTATGGTGGTTTCCAGCAAAGCCCGAAGATTTCCAGTCAATGCCCCCTCCGATCTGATCTTTGTGTCTTCTCAATCCCAGGAATCTTTGTGGCTTGAACACACCAGCCCCGGACCTACTCTCATTCACTGTCAACTCTAAATCCAAACATGAGAACAATGTTTTCAGCCTTTCTATTCCATCCAGAGACCAAAGGAAAAGTCCGTGACATTTGCTGTCTTTTGACGAGAGAACTTCAGGCCCCTGAGTACCAATCATCTCCAGGTGTCTGTGAGAGTCCAAGGGAGGCCTGTCCTAAGATCAATTGTTTGCTCTATTATATTTGAGCCTGGAAACCCTTCTTCAGCCCCTGCAACTGGGGGGTGGGGGGCGCAGGAGTGGAGGCGACTGGGGGTCTGAAGCTGGAGTCCACAGAGCGACATCGCTCTGTGTCTGCTACCTCCCGACATGGTAAGCACTGAGAAGGGTTATGTCTTCAGCAGCCAGAGCCATGCTGTTTCAGGTCCTGTGCAGGCTGGGAGCCCTAGAAACAATGTCTCGCTCACTCTGAGACCCCTTCCCCTTCAGAATCTGAACAAAGTCAGAAAATTCCACTTGCTTTTTCCAATTTAATGAGGTCGAACATTCTTAAGGAATGAAAAGCACAGCTCCAGCCTAGCTTTTAATTAGCTTCAGGAGCCCTTGTTTCAAACTAGCCTCGTTCCCAAAGCTATTCTCCCTCTGCTCCGAATGAGATGGAACTTCAATTGCGTTCACCTTGTGAAGTCACCACTCCCCAGGAACCCCTGTCACCCCCAACACACACACAGGGTCACACGAGGGAAGACAGTGGCCAGAGGGACACTGTTCATTTGGACCCCACCAAGACATTAGGGTCAATAAGTCACCTAAAAGATGTCCAGTTGGGGATAAATTTGACAATATCTTCTGATAACCCACAGTGTTAACTTAGGCCAGTGTCTCCACGTGTCTGGTGGGAAAATGCGGACTTTAGAGCCAAACAGATCTAGGATCAGACCCTGGCAGCTCAGCTGATTGCCTCCGCAAGACCACTGGCCACTCTCATCTCTGTGGCTTCTTGTGATACAGAGATTTTGAGATCTACCTTGCGGACCACTAGAGCAGTGGTTCTCAAGCTGTGGGTCACGACCCCTTTGGGAGTCCAACGGCCCTTTCACAGGGGTCGCCCGATTCATAACAGTAGCAAAATGACAGTGATGAAGTAGCAACAAAGACAATTTTATGGTTGGAGGGTCACCACCACATGAGGAACTGTACTAAAGGGTCACGGCACTAGGAAGGTTGAGAACCACTGGACTAGAGGGACTAAATGAGATATTGTGAGGACTGATTTGAGCATCATGCCCACTTCACAGGCAAGCTGTTACCATTGTTTCTCCACTTCCCTCTCCCCTGGAAAGCAGAGTTAGTCACCCCACTTTGGTAGTTCACTAGGTCAGAGAAATAACCCAAAGGGGACAATGCATATGTAAAGGTTAGACCGAGGGGCATAGTGCTTATGCTCCGGCATGCAATCCACAAGGTCAGCATTTCAAAACCACCAGCCTCTCATCAGGAGAAAGACTTTCTACTGAGCATCGGAAACTCACGGGGGCGGTTCTGCCCTGTCCTATAGAATCACTGGGAGTCCGCATCCACTCAAAGGCAGCGCATTTGTTTCTGGTTTAAGAGGCTCGAGGACTAGGTTTTGTAGTCAGAGGTCAGGGTTCAAACCCGAGTTGCTCGCCGTTATCTGCGTGACCTTGTGCAGGTTCCAGAGCGGCACCCCGGCTCTATTTCTTCATCTTGAAAGTGGGGTGGTCTCCAGATCCCCTCTATTGATGGCCTGTAAGGATGCAGTGAGAGCATGTACAAAAGTCCGTCTCCTAGTGCCTGGCACTGGGTACATGCGCAATAAATATAAGCTCAGAACCTCTGAGAGTGAGTTGTAAACTTAAAAATCCTCTAAGATGTCCATCTCAAATCCTTTTGGAAAGAATGTGCCAATGTGAATGGTGCTTATGTAAATGTAAGTGGCTATTATTTATGTAGGAGACCATTACTGAGTATTATGCAGGAAGAGGGAGAGAAGAGTGTACAGGGGGAAATTTATGATGGGCTTCAAATAGAAAAGAAGGGAAAAGAACATCTCGCCCAGCACCCTAGAGGCAACTCGTCTATTACTGAGAAGTTGTTCTGACGGTAAAGAACTATGTCAACGTAGTCTCTGAAGAAAGGACAAGACAGCTCGGGGAGGAGAGAAAATGAATGGAGAGAACAAAATATTCATTCTCCTTCCTCTAAAATTAATCCTAAGATCATATTTAGCCAACAGAATCTTACTACACACCCACGCCTCATGAGCTGTAGGACTCTCCCCTCCGGGTAGTGGTCATCTAATGAGGACCTTATCACAAGTACACAAATGACTGATTAAAGGTCGAAGGTGAGGTGTCGCAAGTCATTATCATCACTATTAGATTCCATTCCAATGGAGTTCACTTTATTCAATAAATGATCTCTAAAAAAAAGAAGAATGTTGGATGATGTACCATATAAAAGGAGAATAGACACTGGGCTTACACAAACAAACAAAAAAGAACCAGGAAGTTCAATTAAAGCACGAAGAAATGAGGGCAAAGGTTAATGTGAATCCTGAACTGATCCATCAAATTCTGCTCTGTGTTTCCCGGAAGTCAGTGCAAAGTGTGAAACACAGTATAATAATTTCAACAATAATAGTAAAGAGTCCAACACGTGCTGCAAGCTCATTTTTATGCAGAAGTAAGAACATACATACAAACCAAGCCACGTCCACTTCCAGCACAGAGCGACCTACCATAGGTTTTCTGAGGCTGGAAGTCTGCCTGGGAGCAGGTAGTCTCATGTTTCCCTTGGGGCCACGCGTGAGTCTGAACCGCCAACTGCAGCGAGTAGTCCAACACCTCCCTGACCCTCCCACCAGGGCTCCTGTTATTGTTACTGTACTTAAATTCCGGGGATTCTTGTTATTAGGTACCATCGAGTCAGCTCTGACTTATAGCAAACCTATGTAGATCACAACAAAACACTGCCTGGCCCTGTCTCATCCTCATAATTGTTCATACAGTTGAGCCCATTGTTGCAGCCACTGTGTCCGTCCATCTTGTGCAGGGCCTTCCTCTTCTTCACTGCCCTCCACTTTACCACGCTTAATGTCCTTCTCCAGGGGCTGGTCTCTCCTGATGACACGTCCAAAGTACACGAGAAAAAATCATGTCACCCTTTCCTCTCAGGAGCATCTGGCTGTACAAGACAGATTGCTCCAAGAGTGATCCATTGGCTCTTTGGAATGTTCAGGATACTTTCAGTATCATTCGCCAACACCTTAGTTGAAATGTATTGCTTTTTTTTCACTCTCTTATTCGATGTCCAATTTTCACAACCATGTGAAGCAATTGAAGATACTATGGCTTGACTCAGGCATACTTTAGTCCTCAAAGTAACGGCCTTGCTTCTCAACAATAAGAATGATTCTCCCTTAAATAGTGAGGATCTATTGCAGATTATGCAGAAACTTAGGCCTGGCCTAATTCAGGAATCTTGGATTTTCCATTCAACTGACAGATGCAAAATGCTAGCGTGGAGACTTTTGGAGGGGCACTAACTAGAGCCGTCCTGTAAGATCAGTTTTTTGGGGAAAGCATCCACATGAATCACTAAACTCCTCTCCCCCCCATTTCTGATTCGAGTTCTTTCTTCAGTCAGCAGCTAGCTATTTCATTTCTTATATGAAGAAATTATACATACTTTAAAATACCGAGCAATCTTGGTGTCATGATGCTAGACCTGCTCATTGTATTTTCAAGGAGCTCTCGGTGCTTCAGAGGGCTTTGATCTGTTACCAGGCCCTCTCGGGTTAATTGGTGCCGTTCTCAAGTCATCCGCACTTAGACAGGTAGGTGGGAGTGAGTAGAATTAGCCAATTGTACAGAGAAATCAAAGATGCTTGCTCACAAGGGTACCCACTTCTGAGAATTACCAAGAGTTTCACTGACTAAGAACGGAAGGAAGTGACATCTTTAAGACCCTGGACTTGGGCAGGCAGCAGCACGGAGGCTACCGGTTATTACTCTTCTGAATGGTCTGCGATCTTTTGCAATGTCTTTTCTGAAGTTAGGAGAATGTGATCTTTCACATCTATTTCAAAAGACCCTAGGTTGCTTTTTATGAAAGCCGTCATTAAAATACTGAGGAGCTTTATGGATAAAGAGGACTTCTTTAAAAACAAAAAATAAAACACAAGATAGCAAAGTCGGTCGGGGCCTAGATGCTGAATTGAAAGAAAACAAGCAAGAATTGCAAAGGAGAAGAGGGAGGATCCAAGGATGCTCCAGGCCCTGCTGTGACTTCTGAAAGTGAGGTATGCAGCCTTTGACCAGTCATGATCATGCAGGGCACTGATCAGAGCTGGGGAGCACATGCCCACTAATACCACACACATCTGTTTGATTTGGCACTGCTTACAGGCCAGCTGCTGGCACGAAATCAAAAGGGGCAGGTGGGAGTGTTGGGGGAAGAAGGAGGGACAGAGGGGATTATGCACAGTTGTTCCAGAAAGGGGAAAGGAGAGGAGACCAGGAGGGATGAGGCAGAGGGAGGCCCAGCGGGCAGGCAGGGGCAGGGAGGCCACAGCTGTGGTTGTGGGCATTGGCACTAATCACCCCTTGCAGCAGGTGAAGATCCTGAGTCCGAGTGCTGAGGCCCTGGTGGTGTGGTTTCAGTGGAAATTCAGGCAGGGGGCCAAGTTGAGGCAAATGGTCAGGAGTATGTTCTCACTTATTGGACCCATCTACTATCCCCCCTGGGGTCCCTGGGTGTGCAGGCTGATGAGCACTAGGCTAGTACCCCAACAGTTGATGGCTTCAACATGTCCAGAGGTGCCTGAGAAGAAAGCCCTGGTACTCTGCTTCCAAAAGGCCCGACCTTGAAACCCTTCCACTCTCCACCCTCCACAGACGGACCTGCCTGAAGTCGAAATGGACTGGTTGACAAACAACAACAACAACACGAATCCCCTCGTTGTGAGTCCTTCAAGACTTCCATTCTAGCCCCCATGTTTCTTCCCTCTATTTCCCACCAGATGAAACCTCTTACTTTCTACCTCAAACAAGGTTTGTGTGTGTCTAATTTCTGCCTGTGCTCACTAAGGCTTCCTTTCTCTACGCAGCCAAGATGCTCCCAACTGGAGAATCCAGAGGGCAGTCTGGAGATAACAAACCTGAGGTCCTGGGGCCCTTTTCTTGAAGTCACGTGGCTCAGGGAATGGAAGGCTAATTGGGACAAATGCTGACTCATCCACTCCAGCTCCATTTGCCCTGTCAAACCGTGCTCTGCTCAAAAAATTGCAACCATGTGCCAAGATGTTAAATTGGGAAGTGTATGCACCAGGGGACAGGGAACCGTGTTACTGTGTAATCTTAGGGCAAAATCCCACACAGGTAGATGTTTCTGGGCACCATTTATTCAACACTTTGTGCCAGAAATCAGACCAGCTCTCTCAAGGAGCCTACTGCCCGGGCAGTCCCTTGCTCAACCTGTCCAGTATCCACTGCCTTGGGGGAACCCACATAAGCAACTTGCAGGTTTGAAAATCTCACAAGTCCTTCACCCTTGTTGCTCAAAAAGTCCTCTAGTCCCTGCTGGCATCACCTGTGACAACATTGCAAGGTACCTGAAATACGAGACCTGCTCAGCAAGGTCTGATGATTACAAAAGCCACTATTTCCAGAGGTCCACGAAATTCAAGTATGAAATTGACAAACCCAACCATTTTCTTCCCCGATGTTGCACTTCGGAGAATTTTCCCTAAAACTATGGGTGAACAGTTCAACTCTGCACACTTGAGTCGTAATAGACTCAATGGCAAGGAACAACATCTATTATACGGACTCTGGCTCTGAAAGGTGTCTGCAGTTCATATCCTACCTCTGCCACTTATCAAAGGATAACCTCCATCGCTTCCAGTCTCTTGGCTCAGATCAAGTGCAAAGGATAACCTACTAATAAGGGTAATAATAGAACCTCCTTGCAAGGGTGTTGAGTATGAAATGAAATCATCCTCGAACTGCCATAGTAGCGGTTGGCAGAGACACGTCAGACAAAAGGGTTGGTGATTTGCTTCTGAAAGAGCAGACAAATAAAACATCCAAACCCATAACTCTGAGTCGATTCTGACACATATGTTCCTAAAGGAAAGCACAGTAATGCCCTATAAGGTTTCCAATGCTGTGAATCTTTACAGAGGCAAATATCCACATCTTGATCCTACAGAGAGGCCAAGGGGTTCGAACTGTCAACCTTTAGGTTAGCAGCGTGCTTTAATCACAACCTGCCACCAAGCCTCCTTTTCTGAAATTTCACAGCTAGTGGAAACCCGCTGGAGCCCGTTCCCCTCTGCATGCCTGGCATTGCCATAAGTTGGGATTCACGGAAAGACAAATCGCTATCCTTCACAGGTACCTTCCAAATATCAGTCCTCCTGGTCTCAGCATGCCCTCGATTTTCCTCTCAATGCGACCCCATTCTCCCCTCTTTTTTGTGTGCAGTTCAACACACAGAAAGGGACTCAGTGGCACAGCTAAACTCACTTACTCAGGGAAGGAACTTCAGAACATAGGCTATCTAAAGAGAAATAACAGCCGACTGTTATTAAATCGGATTTCACAACTATTCACTGCCACTCAGGCTTCCTCCTCCATGTAGCCCCACACTGACTCTGGGCCTTCTCGATCCTCCGCCAGGATATTGGTCATACTCTGGTTTTTGTTAGCACAAGTCCTACCCTTCCCTCTCTCCTTGCGCTCATCCTTATGCTTTCAGTTCTCTCCAAGTTCTGGTTGCTTTCTTGAATCCTTCACTCAACACACCACTCATCAGGATCCGTGGCCACCCAGGAGCTGCCTGGCTCCAATCACACCTAGCCTTCAGTTGTACACAATGCCCTGCTCAACTGCAGCCTCGGTCGTATTTACTAAGCACATATTTGCATTTTAAAATGACCTTCCATGGATCTCCACTGCAGTTTTGAAGTACTCAGGACACCTTATTTGTACAAAACAGAGACATCCAGAGTCATCCTGCACAGGGTCCTGGCTGGAGAGTTCCAGTGGGCTCAACAAGCACTTGGTGGCTCGATATATCGATTGAGTGGCACTCAGAGTTCCAAGTAAATATTTACCTTCAGTCTTGCTTTACAGTCTTCAGCAAGAAGATATTTAAAGAGTTGGTGACCCAACATTGAGTCTTTCCCCTCAGATCTTGCGCCACGGGTTCAGTGACTCATCTTGTCCCTGATACTGAATTCCTGATTTCATAATCCGCTCAATGCCCACAACTTACCAAAAGTCTGTCCTCCCAGAAATTTGACCTTCTTCCGGCATGTCTAGGAACAGGACTTGCTTCTTGCCTGATGGTAAAACAGAAAAACAAATCCCACATTTAGATCCTAGCTCCTCCATTTCTTATAAGACTGACCACTTTATCTCTTTGTGCCTCAATGTCCTCATCTGTAAAACAAGAATAAAAATATCTTGCAGCGATGCTGTGAGATTTGTGACACTGTAGACAGAGCATTTGGCACCTTGCATGTGTTCAGTGGACAAAAGTCATTTCTCTTAGCTATCCACCTATTATGTTGGCTTGATGCTGCCTGCCACTTCTGCCTGTCTTGACAGTTCCTATGTCACCTGCAACCTAAACTTCTCATCATCCAGCCTGCAAGTTCCCCCTCCAACTGCTCCTCCAAATGAGCTCTGATGTGCCTCCTCTCCCTGCCTGCCCAGGGCTGCTGGAGCAAACTCACACCAGCACAGGAGAGCCGATCATCAGCCTCTCCTCTCAATTCTGCATACAATGATGGTCATATGGGTAGCGCAAAATCTATCATTGTGGGAGAATTTATATCATCCAACTCAGCAGGCTCTACAAAATAGTTGGTTAAACATTTACTCACACACCACTGTGTGCCCTTCCTTCTTTCCGTGGTCTTCCAGCCTCCTGTGCCTTCTGTAGCCTGACCAGCCCTTGCAAACACTCAAGTGTAGCTATTTTAAGGGAAAACTTTAGAAGTCTCCTTCGGTACAGAGACTGGCCTGCTTTCAGGGAAAATGCAACTAAAGCCTCACCAGAGTCTACAGAGAAGCTTTCAGCTTAGGTGTAGAAACAGTACACCAGGAAACAAAAAGTCTAATGAACATGTATTAACCTCAGGATTAACCTTACCACTAATGAGATCTGCTCAGCATAGCCAAAGACTTTTCCTTCCTGCCGGCTTCCTCCTGGCAATGCAGGCTACTCCAGGGACAAGGCCCTCACCTGAGTTCTCTGATGGACTCTTCCAGGCCCCAAATGACCATGTCCTGCAGCGCCCATCTTTCCCCACCCCACTCCTTGAATGCTTCTCCCTTGGTAATATTGTCCTGATGCCAAGAGAGACTGGAAGAAGACGAGATCCTTTGCAGATGAAAACAGGAAAAAAAAATTGATGGGGGCAGGTTTCGCATGTTTTTCTGAACATGAAATCCAGGGTAGGTCTATCTGTAGGAACCGTAACTAAAGTAATGGTTTCTTGGAAGTTTGGCAGGGGGCTGAGGGGAAATGGGGATTTAATAATAATGCGCACAAGAAAGATGTCCTAAATATAGATGGATGGTTGTAGAACACTTCTTAATCTGATTGGACTGTTGGATTGTGTGCTATGTGGATTATATGTCAATAAAACTGCTAAAAACGAAGAAAAAATGAAGTTCCACTTCTTTTAAACCACATGAGCTTCCTGAGGTGTAAGCATTTTGAGAGCGCAAATCCTATTCCAATTTATGATCTCCTGAGCAGGTGCCTGGCCTACATTTCCGCTCCTTTCCTCACCAATGCAGTTTCACAAAGCTTCTTCCTCATAATCCCTCATGATCTTCCTGTACATTGTTTTTTAAAATGTATCAAGATGTTTTGGGCATCTCAAAAATAAAAAACAACAACCAGTTGCTATAACCTTCTGAGCTGACATCTCTGCCTTGAGATTAACTGGCCCAGAGGATCACATTGGAAGTCCTTTTCAGGGGAAGCCACCCTCCAAAGAGACTGAAAACCCTGTCTGTCGCCATCCACCGATTCCAGAGACAAATGTAACCATGTTCTGTGTGGAAGAAACACTTGCATGTATTAAGTGGAACCCAAGTAACAATAAGAATTGAATGCAGTCATACTTATTGATCGACCCTCATGGAATAATATGTGATCAATATAATTGTGAATTGCTTAACTGTAATACATATTAACTTGCATTAATACCAAAACAACATTTTTTTCCAAAATCATTCTACATAGACTGATAGCACTCATAATAACTGAGAAGAAGCCTTTTTTATTTTCACCTTCTGTTCCTTTAATTGCTAGTTTAGTCTCAAAAGAAAGTTATTGATCTGGGGTTCACAAATACTACAAAAGCATAGTTAAAACCTAACGACAGTTGGACAAAAGAAGCAACTAGAAGCAGACTGGCACTCGTGAATACTACTGTGTCTGCATGGTGCATGAAACTAAACCACATTGGTATTTTCATAATTAGGTAATCATGACAGCTCTGGCCAGAGCACCCTAGAAGGTTCAAACAATAATTTAGTAGAGTTTTAGCCTTGTTGCCTTGGGTACTGATACAAGTCAGCTAGGCGTACAAGACATATTTTTAATGTTATAACTATCGGAATGTTTTTATTTAAAAATAATAAATATCTGCTAAAACACCGCCCCAACATTTTACAGAGTCATTTTGACATTACCCTCTCTGACAGTGTCACTCGGTGCAGTCTGCACACACACACGTGTGTGCACACACACACACACATACTCCCATGCACTCCCACCTAATGATGCTACTGTGCTGGTCCACACTAAAATGTGAAATATGAATCCATCTGTTGAAGAATCCTTTTTTGTCTCCTTGCTTATATGCTCCAAGACACCATCACCTACCTCATCCACGTGACCACTGTTGTGCTCTTCATGATAATAACAGATGAACAGCAGTCATGACCTCAATGAGGTACTTCATGGCTTACCAACAACTTTCTCATCCCTTCGGTGAACCTCAAAAGCTCCTGTGACCAAAGTTTCAAAGTGACTGACATTATTTAAATGAGCTAATCAGACAGGGTGAGCCCTGGTAGCATAGTGGGTTATGTGTTGGTCAGCAGTTCAAAACCACCAGCCGGTCCTCGGGAGAAAGATGAAGCTCTCTAGTCCCATGAAGAGTCACGGTCTCAGAAAGCCACAGGGACAGTTCTACCCTTTCCTATAAGGGAGCAATGATCTGGAATCGACTCGGTGGTGGTGAGTTTGGTTTGGGGTTTAATCAGACTGTGCTGACCAAGTCCGTGGTAGGTACCTAGTGAGAACTCTGTTCTTCCCCCCACACCCCACCTTCCACAACTGACATTTATTTTGCCTTATCCAGGAAATACCCTGATGATGTCTCTCAGTTGGAGGTTTGAGTCTAAGCAAAGGAACCAGAAGAACGCTTTGATGGACTACTTCCAAAAACTCAGCCACTGAAAACCCCGGGAGTACAGTTTTGTAAGAATTGGAGTCTACTTGATAGCAATTGATTTTTATACGTGACTCTCAAAATGAATCTAATTCAGGGGGTTATTTCCAAGGAATGCATCTCGCATTGTGTTTTAATGCCAGTGCATTAGGAACATCTACATACACTTTACAATTTCCACTCACTGACAAGACTGTCACTTCTTGGCTGCTGACTTGATCCCGCCTCCCATGCCGGCCTGGTAAAGTGCACCTCACCCAGCACACCCCCGTGACCGCTTCCTATTGCTTCTAGATTTGAACCTGGCATGGATCAAGTTGAAACTTTGCTCTGATTCCAGAAGGCGCTTTGTATTCTTTGTTTTCTCTCTCCATGCCTTCTCCTAATGTCTGTCTCTCGAATGGTCTTGTGCACAAGCACTTCACAGCACCGAACTGGAGGCATCCTCAGTTTCTCCTACTTCTCTCCACCAAAGGGACTCAGGGGCATTGGGGCTCTGCAGACACAGGGCCCCCGCTCGCGGCTCCACATGGCGGCAAAACAGGATTGATGGTTAAACTGTTGATCAAGTTGAACTCCGCGAACTCCTATAGGCCTTTGTAATTAGCTATCCTTTCTCTCCAGAGGTCAGTTATTGTCGATGACTTCGGGGTGTGGGTGGCAGACTAGGAGATGGGAAGGAGGAGGGGGGTGCTAAGTGTCAAAACTTAGAGGCCATCCTGTTGATCAACGCACACATAGCAACCACTTGTGCACCGGAAACGGCAGGGGTACTTCAGATCCAGCATCATGTCATGTACTTGCAGGGAGGGTATTGGGCCAGGAGGCCCTTCAGAGGAAACTGGTCGCAGCTTGTCCTTACCTGTCTTTATCACATTGGGCAACTCATCTTAATCCCCCAGGCCTCGGTGTCCCTTCCTCGGCTGGGAATGAACAGAGCATCACAGTCGGCGATTCACCCTTGACCCAAATGAAGCACAAGCGCTACCAGCAGTGCTCCAGGGAGGAGCAATCCTGCGCTGTTTACAAGGGAGCTGCTGCTTGTTGGTGTTGGGGGAAGGGTAGGTGGAAGCTTAACATGCCATTCTATCTACTTTCATGTATAATTGAAAATACTCCAGCTAACAAGAATCAACGGGAAAGAAACATGGTGGGCTGCACTTGAGAGTAGCAGCGGAGCAGAACCGAAGCCTGGGTAGGACTGCAGTCTGCCGGCTCTGGGTCAGCGCCCAAACCAAGCAGGGAATGTCATGAACCAAGGCAAAGAGACTGGGACACACAAGGTGCTCACAGGGACCTGGGAGTAGTCATGTGTGGCTGCGACGTGGGGTGCGGGGAGTTGGGCTGGAAAGGAATGACAGGGCTAGGGCCTAGGAGGAGGGTGTGCTTCAGTCAGTTCACTCGGGAAAGTGACCTCATTGGCTAAGCCAGAATTGGCATTACTCCTTCTCGGCCGGCCTGAGTGCAGACCCAGGGAACAGGGCATGTGGCAGACACAGGCAGAGCCCTCAGGTTTGTTTCTTCATCAGGAAACAAGATTTCCTGTAACTCAGAGCCATGAATCAGCATTTCCTCTGTCGTAGCACATAGTATGCGAGGCGGCAGGACAGAGTCTGAGGGAATGGAAGAAAGAGAGGAAGATTCCATGACATGAACTGGGCTCGGCTCTTCTGTCCCCTCGTGAAACACTCCAGATAAGCTCCCAAATAACTCTCGAGTTTCATAAGATAAGTTTCTCAGAGAACCTCGCGCTACCTCCTGAAGATTAAGTCCAGCAAAATGCTCAGCCTCCTGTCACATTGTGTTTTTCTATCACTAGAGTGCTGGGTAAGATCAGTTTCTGCATCGCCTTGCATTACATGATAACTGAAAATCAGTAATAATACTGTATCCTTGGGAAGGTCTGTGTTTGTCTAACTTACAGCCCTGGTGGCATAGGGGTTACCCATTGTAGAAAGTGTAGAAAGGCAAGACTTTCTACTCCCATAAAGAGTTATAATTTCAGAAACTCACAGGGGCAATTGGACTCTGTTCTGCACGGTGGCTGGGAGTCAGAATCGACTCAATGGTGGGGAGAATTTGCCTTTCGTTTTACATGTCCGTGTCCATGTTTTAAAGTTAATTCTCCTGATAACGGTGAGGTTCACAGGGAGCCATCCCCGCCCTGCACAAAGGTGGATATCTAAAGCAGAGAAACTGAAAGCTGCCTTCTATTCAGATCTGCTTTAATGAAGTCAGAACGGAGCCCGATGTCCTCAATCTCTAAGTCCAAGATTCTTTTCAAAATCACGGGTGTTTTCTCAACAGTTTTTTTGGCGTATAATTCATCTCTCATGAAAGTCAATAGTTCAATCGCATCTAAAATACAATCATCACAATTGGTTTCAGAACATTGTCTTCATTCTTATACTCTTTGCTGTTAGCGCCTCACTTTGCCCTAATCTCCCCTGCCACACCCCCCTCAGAACCATTGACCCAATTACGGTCCTATCCTGGATTTCATCTCATATCCAGAAAAGCATTAAAAAAACAAACTATCAAGAATAACAAAGTATAACCGATAAAAACCTTAATCAAAAAGAATGTAGAAAATATTAAAAACTAGAACAATTTAAATGGATCATAAGGGAGATCAAATGAAAGGGTGCTTCAATTTTAACATCTGCAACAATCCATCAAAGTCAGTCTTTTAAGAAACTCAAGTGCATGGTAATTCCTAGCACCCAAAGGAATTCCATTCATTCACTCATTCCATGCATTCTTTCAAAATTATTTTTACTTCCTTGAAAAAAAAATTCTCTAAAGGACATCAGGCACCGTTCTAGGCACATTCAATAGCTAACATAATAGACAAAAGGCCTTGACCTCATAGAGTTTGCATTAGTGTTCAGGAACTCAGAAAATAAGTAAAAGAATAAAATTCAGAGCATGCTCCGTCACTGCCATTGAGGCAACTATGACTCAGAGAGATCCTACAGGACGTAATGGGGCCTGTGTGGGCTCCCGAGAGTGCAGCTCTTTATTGGAATAAAAAGCTTCATCTTTCCCCTGTGGTGAGTGGTTTCAAACTACTGACCTTGTAGTTAGCAGCCCCCCTCACAGCCACTATGTCATCAGGATGGCTGCAGTATCCTGGAGAATACTTGGGGACTAAAGAAACCAAACAGGGGATAAGAAGTGTTTTAGGGGAGGGATATGAGGCAATTTTAAATAGATTTTCAAGAAAATCTGGCTGAAAATGTGACTGTAGGAGCAGTAACTGCATGGTGGGTCCTTCCTAGCGTGTTCGAGGAGTGTGGTGTGGCTGCAGGGGAACAAGAAAGTGCAGAGGTTAAAGCAGTAGGCAATGGAGACTAGCTGGCAGAACTTTTAGGTCTTTATCAAGACTTGGGATTGATTTTGCTACCATTTATTAGAAGAAAAAGGAAAAGTCCAAAAGAAGAAAGTAAAGTGCAAAAGAATCACGGATCAGTGAGGAGTGAGCAGGCTGGTGAAGAAGAAGGAGAGGAAAACTGAGACACTTGCAACAAAGAGAAAGAACACCAGTGGCCCGCAGCTCCTCACTGGTGCACCTCTGGAGCTCACCCTCTCGGGTCTTGGATCCTGGTCCAGAGGCTGCACCCTCCAGCCTGCTCCCCTGCGGCTTCCTGAGAGGTCTGCCCACAGGCAGCCTCCAGCAGAGGCACTCCTTATTAGGACAAGGTTGAGTCTTGTCCCCAGACCTCAGGGTGGCTCCTGGACAGCTGAGCCACCAGGATTCCTCCGGGATCCCCTTGACCAATCTACACGCAAATTTAGAAACTGCTGTCAACATCAAATGAAACATTCCTGAACTCCTCACTGCTGGGCCTTCCCAGGGACCCTCACCTCCAAGCACAACTCCCTTCCGAGAAGCAGGGACAAAAGCCCCAGGAGAAGGAGGAAGAGGGGTGAACCTGCAAGCAATTAGCTCAGCCTGGCAAAAGCTGTTAGTTTGCTGCATGCTTTTCTGTGTTGTCTTCATTCCATGTGCCTTTCCACGCTGGGTTTACTGGGTGTGTGGATGTCCTGATCATTTTCTTCACTGCTCTTGTTTTTGTGTTTATGAAATCTTATTGATTCTCCCCTTTTTTATTTTGATGAGGTTCATTCATTTTCTTAGAGGTTGCTCTAGAATTTATTAATTTCTTCCCAAGTTTAAAACTGTCAGCGTTAGCTTGAAATCTACTTGAATTACTCTTCATGTGAAAGGTTCTGAGCCCCCAATAAAATTATTTTTTTAAAAGAAAGTTTCATAACTATACAATTCCCTCTATTTTTATAATTGTTTTCACTTACAAATTAAGATCTCTCCTATCTTATTTTCAGTCTTGCATATTTTGCTTTGAATATTTCTAGATTTGGGTTAATTTCTGAGTGGTATTGCCATTTATATTTGCTACATTGTTGTCTAATGTAATTGGCTTTCTGTCTGGAGAACTCCCCTTAATATTTCTTCTAAGGTTGGTCCGGTTTTTACAAATTCCTTTCATTTCTATTTATCTAGAAATGTTATAATTTTTACCATTGTGTTTGAGGGACAATTATGTTGTGTATATGATACTTAGTTAGTAATTGTTTTTTCTTTCACAGCTTTGTATTCTGATTTTTAAATTTATTTTTAAACTCATTTTATTAGGGGCTCATGCAATTCTTATCACAATCCATACATACATCAGTTGTGTAAAGCACATTTGTACATTCATTGCACCTCATCATTCTCAAAACATTTGCTCTCCACTTAAGCCCCTGGCATCAGCTCCTCATTTTTCTTTTCTTTTTTTAAAATCATTTTATTAGGGGCTCACACAACTCCTATCACAATCCACACATACATCAATTGCGTAAAGCACATTTGTACATTCATTGCCCTCATCATTCTCAAAACATTTGCTCTCCACCCAAGCCCCTGGCATCAGGTCCTCATTTTTCCCCTCTCTCCCCACTTCCCCCTCCCTCATGAAGCCTTGATAATTTATAACTTTTATTTTGTCATATCTTGATCTGTCCCATGTATCCCTTACCCCACTTTTCTGTTGTATGTCCCCCATGGAGGAGGTCACATGTAGATTCTTGAAATCAGTTCCCCCCTTCCAACCCACCCTCCCTCCACCCTCCCAGTATCACCACTCACACCACTGGTCCTGAGGGGATCATCCGCCCTGGATTCCCTGTGTTTCCAGTTCCCATCTGTACCAGTGTACATCCTCTGGTCTAGTCAGACTTGCAAGTTAGGATTCAGATCATGACAGTGGGTGTGTGGGGGGGCGGGGGGGGAGGAAGCATTTAGGAACTAGAGGAAAGTTGTATTTTTCATTGTTGCTACATCGTACCCTGACTGTTTCATCTCCTCCCCAAGACCATTCTGTATGGGGATATCCAGTGGCCTACAAATGGGCTTTGGGTCTCCACTCCACACTTTCCCACTCATTCACTATGGTAATATTCTGTTTTCTTGCCTATATGATTTCTGATAAGAAATTAGAATTGAGCCTTATTGATTCCACTTTGTAGGCAATTTTTCATTTATCATGAGCTACTATCAGGATTCTTTTCTTTGTCTTTGGTTGGGAAAGTCTGATTATGACATGTTTTAGTGATTTTCTTTTGGAAACTATGCTGTTTGGAAATCATTCTCTGTTTAAAAAATGATTCTTTGGGAATTAATACATATATCATCCCATAGTTCATTCATGCCCAGCAGAATTGTACATTTGCTACCACAGTTTTGAATGCATAGCTTCATGCTTTCATGATGTTAGGGAAGTTTTCTACTAACGATTCTTCAACAATTTTCTCTTTGCTTTTTGTTGTTTCTTCTTGTTTGTAACTTAAATCATATGTTATTCTCCTTGATGGTGTCCCACACTTAGACTGTCCGTAGATTTTTATTCTTTTTATATTTTCCTTTTAGCAGATTAGTGTTAAGAGTTTTGTCTTCAAGTACACTAATCTGGCCTTCCATTGATTCAATTCTACTCTGCATACCGTTACTAGTCAGGTTTTTGCTAAGCCTTTTCTTCCTGTGAAAATTCTGGTTCTTTATATCAGTCACTTGTTTGAGTCCCTCTGTTTTGTTTCTTCCTGTGAACCGAACTTGTATGCTGTCTCGAACACGTTGTTGTTATATTGTATTTGTATTTAACTTAAGATTGTGTGTTGGTAAGAACTTAACTACTCATGACCTGACTCCTGGTGGATTTAAAATAAGATGTGAGTTTATGCAAATTCTCTCATTGATATGTGTATAGTATACTTGAAGGTAGGTTTGGCTTTGTTTGGGGCTATCTATCAATAATCAGGTGGTAGAGGATTAGGTAGTGTCTTTTGCCCAGTAAAAGTGGCTTCAGGAAATACAGGTATATCTGGGCCATATGGGTACAGTTACTGTCTCCATTTGGGTGAGACAAGAAAAAAACCCCAAAAATAGCCAAAAGAGAAAGCAACTTAAATTAAAAAGTAAGCCAGGAAATCAGGAAAACAACATCAAGAAAAAGAGTTTAATAACATTTTTTTACAAAGGAAAGGAAAAGCAAGCATAGAGGAAAAAAAGAAGAAAATACAATAAATAAAACGAGGAAGGAGAAACAAAAAGGTAGAAAAGAAAAGAAATAGTAAAGAAAACTAAGAGAAATAAGAGGAGGCAAAGAAGGAACTGAAGAAAACAAATGAGAAAGGAAAGCAGAGAAAGAAATGATAAAAAACAAGGGAAGGGGCGGGGGAGGTTAAAACTGAGACAAGGGATAAAACCCAGAGGAGAAGATGTGGAGGGCTGGGAGCTGGTATGGGCTGGCACCCTCTGTCAATTACAGCGCTCATCAGTAAGAGGGAGGGCTGAGGGAGGAGGAGGAGGCCCATCTGGGACTTCTTGATGTCCTAGCTGTTAAGAGGACTGACGTGCCTGATCCACAAGCAGGTCATGCACACTCAAAGGGTGGCTGAGATCAGGGTGCTGATTCCCAGAAAGGAATTCTTTGGGGCCCAGAGAGCAGCTGGGAGCAAGGCAGGTGGTTACAGAAGGAAGTTTTGCCCACCCAGGTCGCTAGCAACAGACCAACGAGCCAATATTGTGCTTTGTGCTATTCTGATGAGACAGAGCTCATACACCTCCCGAGATGGGGGTGGTATACCCAGAGCAGATCAACAAGGACGAGACTCTCACCTTAGACAAAGCAGAGCGGTGCAGAGGGGTTGTTACTGGCATCTGGGTGGGTGGACTCAGGAGCTGGCCACGCCTCTGGTTATCAGAGGTGCACAGGGAACAAAGGAGGATCTCATTTTTCCGGTGTGGACACTTGTACTGCCTCTAAGCAAATGGAGCTTATTTGGTCTTTGCTACATCAGGAAAGCCTACAATTTGCCCATCTGTTTCTTCTTTGGTCACTTTTGATCTGCTTCATCTCCTACTCAGAATACAATCCCCTTCTTTACCTTTCCTCGGAAGTCCCGGGTTCCAGTGGTATCCTCAGTCTGTTTCATCTGGTCTCACCTGTTTTGATTTGTCCAGGGTTCTGTGTAACACAGTTGCCTAGTCTGCCATCTTGCCTAGTCTGTCCCCTTATGCACAACTTTTGTATGAAATCTTTATTTCTCTGGGATAAATGCCAAGAAGTACACTTGCTGGGACATTTGATAGCTGCATGGATAGTTTTTTGTTGCTGTTTCCCCCAAAATTTTATTTAAATTTGTTTAATTTTTTAATCATTTTATTGGGAGCTTGGATAATTCTTGTCACAATCCATACATACATCCATTGTGTCAAGCACATTTGTATATTTGTTGCCATCATCATTTTCAAAACATTTTCTTTCTACTTGAGCCCTGGATATCAGCTCTTTTCCCCCCTTCCTCCCCACTCCTCCATCATGAGCCCTTGATAATTTATAAATTATTATTTTGTCATATCTTACACTGTCCAACATCTCCCTTCACCCACTTTTCTGTTGTCCATCCCCGAGGGAGGAAGTTATATGGAGATCCTTATTGTCGGTTCCCCCTTTATCGCCCACCTTCCCTCCACTCCCAGGTATTGCCACTCTCACCACTGGGCCTGAAGGGATCATCTGTCCTGGATTCCCTGTGTTTCCAGTTGCTATCTGTACCACTGTACATCCTCTGGTCTAGCCAGATTTGTAGGGTACAATTGGGATCATGATAGTGGGAGGAGGAAGTATTTAAGAACTAGAGGAAAGTTGTATGTTCCATCATTGCTACCCTACACCCTGACTGGCTCGTCTCCTCCCCCACAACCCTTCTGTAAGGGGGTGTCCAGTTGCTTACAGATGGGTTTTGGGTCTCCACTCTGTACTCACCCTCACTTACAATGATATGATTTTTTTATTCTTTGATGCCTGACACCTGATCCCTTCAACACCTCATGATCACACAGGCTGGTGTGCTTCTTCCATGTGGCCTTTGTTGATTCTGAGCTAAATGACTGCTTGTTTACCTGCAAGCCTTTAAGACCCCAGACACTATATCTTTTGATAGCCGGGCCCCATCAACTTTCTTCACCACATTTGCTTATGCACACATTTGTCTTCACAATCCTGTCAGGAAGGTGTGCATCATGGAATGCCATTTTAATAGAACAAAGTGTTTTTGCATTGAGGAAGTACTTGCGTCAAGGTCCAATGTCCATTTGCTGCCTTAATAATAGTCTTTAAAGAAGAAATTGCCATACTCTTTCCCAGAGTAGGTTAACCATGTACATCCCCATCAGCAATAGGTGAGTGATATCTACTTATTGATAATATTTGGTGTTGTCACCATTTTTTATCATGTAGAAATAAAATTAATTTATTTTTAAACTCCTGAGTTTTCAATTTGCATTTTCCTTGACCACCACAATGTTGAGCCTCTCTCTTTTCATGTGTTTATGCTCCATTTACACACACTCTTCAGTGAAGCATCTCGGTGTCTGCTTACTCTCTTAGAGCTTCCAGGGCACGAATACTACAGTGGATGCCTTTACAAGACCAGCAATTTTTTTTTTTCACAATTCTGGGGCTATAACTTCAAATTCATATTAGGACAATCTTTGTCTCAGTTTCTGCTGGCCTTGATTCCTCTGTATTCACTAGGTTGTGTGTCCTTTAAAAAATCTGGTATTTTTATAAACAGGAAGTGATTGGGTTTAGGACATACCCTACACAAATTACCGCCTTGTTGACATAACAAAGAAAACTGTATTCACAAATAGGTTCAGAACCATGGAGACAGAGCTTGGGCTTCTAGCACATATTTTGGAGAGACACGATTCTATTCGAAACAAAGACTTTTGCTCAATTTTTAATGAGATAGTTTTTTAATTACTGAGTTTTCAGGCACTCTTTAAGAATTCACTAGTCTTTTGTCAGATATGTGACTTACAATTAGTTGCTCCCATCTGTAGCTTATCTTTCCATTTTGTTAAAAGAATTTTTTGAACAGCAAATATTTTTCATTGTGATGAAGTTCGAGTAACAGTTTTTGAATTTTGGTACTTCTGCTAACAATTCTAAGAACTCGTTGCCGAAGTCCAGATTCTGAAGATGTTATCCTATGTTGTTTTCCAAAACTCTCATCGCCCAATGTTTTACATTTAAGCCCATAAACTATTTTTTGAACTAATTTTTGTATCTGAGACTTAAGTTGCTGTTCTTTTTATTTTATTTTCACTTTTACTATAGATGACCAAATTGCTGCAGCATTGAAAAGGCCATCATTGATTCACTGAATTGCTTATGCTTTTTTATTTTGTCAAGACAGTCACTCTTGTGTGAGTCTATTCTGAACTGGAATCTATTCCATTGATCTATGTATTCAAAAGACAATGCCACACAACTTTGATTACTGCAGCATTAATAAATCTTGAAATCGGGTATACTGATTCCTCCCACTTTTATCTTTTTCAAAATTGTTTTAGCTCTTTGAGTTCTTTTGCCTTTTCATATAACTTTGGAATGATTTTGTTGATGTCTAAAATATAAAGTTTTACTGAGGTTTTGATAAGAATTGTAGTAAAGCTTTGACGAGAGACTTGATATCTTTATTCTTATGATAGAATAGTGGCCCCTGAAAGATGTCTACATCCTAATCCTTGGAACTTGTGCGCTTGATCCTTCACATGACAAAATAAACTCGATAGATGTAATTAAGTTCAGGATCTGGAGATGGGGATATTTTTATGATTATCTGGGTAGCCCAATGTAACCATAAGTGTCTTTATAAAATGGAGGCAGAAGGATAAGGATCAGAGGAAGGGATATCTGACGATAGGCAGAGGAGACAGAGAGACTCGGCTGACTTTGAAGATAGAGAAAGGAGCCATACACCAAGCGAGGAAGGGAGCTTGTAACCTACTGATACGTAGTGTTTCCAAGACTGTAAATCTCTCAGGGAACAAACAGCCTACTATTTCTCCTGTAGAGAAACGGGTGCGTTTCAACCTTCAGTCTTGAAGTCAGCAGCAGCCCCAAACCTAACCCACAGTGCCATGCTGAAAATGCAAGGAACTGGATCCTTCAGGCCCTCCTGGAAGAACCAACCCTGATGGGACTAAGGCATGAACTTCCGAAATTCAGAAACGGAAGGAAAGGATTACGTGTTGTGCTTAATTTGTTATAGCAGCAACAGGAAACTAATACAACTATGTTGAGTGTGAACGTAAATGTGTCTTTCCTTGTTTAGATTTTATCGTTTTCAGGATACAAGTTCTGGACATGTTTTACTAAGTTTACATCTAAGTATTTTTAAGTGCTAATAAATTTTATTGTACTTTTATCTTCAATGTTCAAATATTCATTGCTCTATGTATAAACACAGTTGGGTATTATGTTATCTGTATCCTGCAACTTTGCTGAATTTATTAGTTCTGGGAGTTGCTTGCTTTCTATTTTGTTCATTTATTGTATACTATTTGTTATTTACATGTAGAATCTACATGGATAATCGTGTTATTTGCAAATAAAGATTTGTAAATTTGTTCATTTGGAATTCACAGTTATTGTTTATTTCTTTCTGAGCTTTATGTCATATACATGCTGTCTTCTTTTCTTTTTCTCTCTGTTTTTTTAAATTATTATTCATTTCTTTTGTCTTGATTTCTTGTGATAAATAGAATTTCCAGTAGAGTTGTGAAAACAGGTATTTATATCATTTCCAATCTCAGGGCAAACAATAGTCTTTCACCGTCAATTATAATGTTTGTTGTAGGATTTTATAGATTTCTATATGAA
This sequence comes from Tenrec ecaudatus, assembly GCF_050624435.1. NCBI lineage: Eukaryota > Metazoa > Chordata > Mammalia > Afrosoricida > Tenrecidae > Tenrec > Tenrec ecaudatus. The sequence goes on from NC_134537.1 coordinate 30,362,560, forward strand.
GTTGAGGATGTTCTGTATTTCTAGATTTCTGAGAAATTTTATCCTGCATGAGTGCTAAATAATTTGATATCAGATCAATTATGATTATGATTTATATCAAAGGCTTTTTTCTCTTTTTGATTGATGTGATCATGCAATTTTCCTTCGTTAGACAGTTATGGTAAATTGCATTGATTGATTTTGAGCACAGAGCCATCCTTGCATTCCTGAAACAATTCCTAATTCAGGGTCATATATAATTCTTTTCATATATTACTGGATTCTATTTGCAATTTGTTCTTTCTATTGTGTTAAATAGTCTTAATCCATATTCATAAGGGATGTTAGTCTGTAGTTTTTTATTTGTATTGTCTTTGTGTAGTTTTAGTTTCTGGGTAGTACTATCTTTATAAAATAAATTTGAAATTGTTCCCTCCTATTATTGTTTAGGATTGATGTTGATCTTCTTTAAACATTTGGGAGGCTTATATAATAAAATCCTCTGGAGACTCCTTTTTGGTTTTAGTTTTTAATTAGTAATTCAACTTCATTAATAACTAGTCCTGATGGCATCAAGTTGATTCTAGCTTATGTCCCTCTACATATTACAAAGTAGAACTGAACTCCATGGGGTTTTCTTCACTGTAATTTTTATGAGAGTAGATTGCTGTCCTTTCTTTCTTTGGTCCTCTGGGCAGGATCAAGCTGCCAGCCTTTGGGTAGGAGTCATGTGCAAGCAGTTTGTGTTACCCAGAGACCTTCAGTAGCGATGTTTTGTGTGTATGCTGTCCAGCCGATTCCAACTCATAGTGACCCTGGAGGACAAAGTGGACTCTCCGATCGGGTTTTCTAGGTTCTAATCTTTACGGGAGCTGATCTCCAGGGCTTTTCTCGCATGGAGAGCCCGTACGTACACACCACCGACCTCTTTCTCGGTGATTAATGTTGCTAAATGTTGCACCACCAGGCCTTTTCTTAGTAATCGTAGGGCTAATCAGGTGATCGATTTCACAGTGGCTTAGTTGTGAATGTTTATATTTTTGAGGAATTGTTCCATATCATCCAAGTTGTCAAATTTGTGTGGAAAAAAGTTTTAGCAAAAAAAAAAGGTTTAGCATACTTTCTTATTTTCCTTTTGAGGTTTCAGAGTCGGTAGTGATATCTGTCTGATTGTGACATTGAGAACGTGGGTTTCTCTCTCACTCGCTCTCTGTTATTCTTTACAAAGATCTGTCAATTTTATCAACCTTTTTGAGGAATCATTTTCCCCTATTGACTTATTGTTTTCAATGGCTTTGATTTTTATTCTTATTTCTTAAAAAAAAACATTTTATTGTGAATGAGGTGAAAGTTTATAGAGTAGATCACAAACATTCAACAATCCATTCACATTTTGATTTGACTCATCCATTGCAAACACAATATAACATCATTTATCTCTTCTCTGCGTTTTCATTTCTACCCCTCCTTGATTCCTAACGCTCTGAACTTTGTCATTGGATTAAAGCTACCTTCTTCTTTTTTTTTTTTTTTTTTGCCAATGACAAAAAAAGAAAAGCCTATAAATAGTCCCAGAACTGTTTTTTGACCTTTAGGAGTGTTTTCCAGTGGAGTCTGATGGGGTGCCACACTCTGTCCCCAAAGTCTCTTTTAACTTCCTTAAAGGAATTCCCTGGAGATTTTATCACTTTGCTCCCCTTGCTGCTCTGCTGAATGCCCTTAGTGTTTCCCCCCAGGGTGATGGGATCAGATGGGGCACAATTCCCCCACTGTGTCTCCAGTGTTTTCCCCCATAGTGCTATGGTTCAGTGAGGAGCGTCCTGTCTCGTGGTAGGGCGGGCCCTGTGCATTGTCTGCTCTAAGCAGGATTATCTTCCTCTGGGCTTGGTGGGCCAGGATGTGTTCCATTCACTCTCCACCCCTCTTTGTTTCAATGCTACGTTCTTGATCTTGAATGGTTGGTTATTCTAATGTGCAGGTGCGTTCAGTTGCAGGCCTGAGGGATAAGGGCTATGGTCTTGACGGTCCCACTAATCTTGATGTGAGCAGCAATTTAAAATTCCTTCTGATTTTTGCGATTTGTTTTACTCTACTTTTCTATATTTTGAGGTAAGCATTTACTTTATTTATATAAAACTAATGATTTCTCTTTAATGATTTTAATAAATTCTTGATACATTAGGACTTAAATCTACCATTTTGTTGTTATGGGTTTTTTTAAGTAATTTTAGAATTCTATAAAAAAATTAACAATACTATATAACCGGTGAAGGATGCCTAGTGGGGCTTAATCAAAAGCAATGTAACAGCAAGGCATTACTAAACATTAATTAAGGCTAAACATGATAGTGGGACAAGAAGAAAGTAAAAGGAAATAGAGGAAAATCTAGGAGACAAAGGACATTTATAGAGATCTAAATATAGGTATGTACAGATGTAAATATTTTTATTTATAACAATAAGGAAATAGATCTATGTACTTATATCTATATGCTGAGAATTAAAGTTGCAGATGGACATTGTACCTTGACTCAAGTATGCAATCAACACAAGAATACTTTGTTCTAATAATCCAGCATTCTGTGATACTCACCTTCCCGACACAATCACTGAAGACAAAGCAGGTGCATAAGCAAATGTAGTGAAGAAAGCTGACGGTACCTGGAGTCTTAAAGGCTTGAAGATAAACAAGTGGCCATCTAACTGAGAAACAACAAAGCTCACATGGAAGAAGCACACCAGCCTGTGTGATCATGAGGTGTCGATGGGATCAGATGGTAGGCTTCTAAGATCCAGAACAAAATCATACCCAATGGGAATGGGCAGGGGGCGGGGCCAGGCGACTAGGAAGTGGAGACCCAAAGCCCATCTGCAGACAATTGGACATCCCCTTACAGAAGGGCCACAAGGAAGTGATGAGCCAGTCAGGGTGCAGCATAGCACCAATGAAACATACAATTTTCCTCTAGTTCTTTAATGCTTCCTCCCCCACTATCATAACCTCAATTCTACCTTACGTATCCTACTAGACCAGAACATATACACAGAGCCTGAAACAGGGAATCCAGGATATATAAACCCCTCAGGACCAACCATGAGAATAGAGGTATCAGGAGGATAAGGGGAAGGAGGAGGGAGAAAGGGGGAATTGATCACGAGAATCAACATATAACCCTCTCTCATGGGGATGAACAACAGAAAAGTGGGTGAAGGGTGACAGGGGACAATGTAAAATATGGAAATAATCATGTATAACTTATCAAGGGTTCATGAAGGAGGGAGGGCGGGGAGGGAGGGGGGAATGAAGTGCTCAAGGAAAATCAAGGGCTCGAGTAGAAAGAAAATGCTTTGACAATGAAGATGGCAACAGATGTACAAATGTGCTCGACACAATGAATGAATGTATGGATTGTGATAAGGGGTGGAAGAGCCCCCAATAAAAGTATTTAATAATTTTTTAAAATACTATACATCCTTTTAAGAAGCTCTGGTGGTGTAGAGGGTTAAGTCATTGGACTGCTATCTAGCTACAAGGACAGCAGTTCATACCCACCAGCCACTCCTCAAAAAGAGACAGGACTTTCTGCCCCTGCAAAAATGTATAGCCAGGGAAACTCACAATGACCGCTCTCCTCTGTCCTCCAGGTGTCCATGGGTCCGAATCGACTCAATGGCAGTGAGTTTGGTTTGGGTTTGTGTATGCCTTCTGATCACAGTATCCTGGTGGCATCATTCCATCAGTAGTAGAAACGCATCGAAGCCCTTCCTTCTCTTAGTTCCCTTGTCCTCCCCCACTTATACTATTGATCTCAAGTATTTAGAATCACATCACACAAGGTCATCATTGCTCACTTACATTCAGTATAACTTATAAAACTCAAGAGGAAAAGGAAAGTCTATTTTTGCTTACCATGTTCTTTCTTCTTTCTTGATGATCCAAGGTTTCTTTTTCTACCATTTCTTTCCTGTTTAAAGAACGATTCGCTATTCTTCTGGGGAGGCTACCTGGCAACAACTGACCTCTGTTTCCATTTCTCTTCGAAGGCCTAGGATTCTTTTTTTGTTCGTGAAAGGTATGTTTGCTGGACTTAGGCTTCTGGGTGACAATTCTTTTCTTCTGGAACTTTAAGAAAATGTGTCCCTTCCTTTGGCATTCATAGTTCTCCTGACAAATCAAATGGTTGCATTTTAACTATAGGGAAAGTGTCATTTTTTTCATGCTGCTTTCAAATGCTTCTTACATTTAATTTTGAGAAGTTTGACTCTGAGATGTCTTACCATGAATTTCTTTGGGGAATTTTTTGGTATATTCTTTTGAATATTTTTAAGCTTATTTACTTATCCTGTTCTCTTGGGACCCCAAAGACATGATTATTCTTATCATTTATAAGCTAGGTTCATTTTATATTTCAGTCTACTGTCACTCTGTTGTACAGATTGAGAATTTCTACTGTTCTTTCTTCAGTTCACGGATTCTTTGCTAGGTTCCCTCTATTTTGTGTAGAGCCTGTCTAGTGAATTTTATTTGTTATTTTATTTTTTCACTTTTAGGATTTTCATTTGATCTCTATAGCTTCTATTTGAGAATTGAGGATTTTGAGCAATTTTTTTTTTGCTTGTTTGTCTCAAGGATGTCTATACTTGCCCATTAAAGAATTTTGTCAGCTATCTCTATTATATCAATGTTGGCATCTATGAATTATATTTTTTTCATTTAGTTATACATCTTCCTGGTTCTTGAAATGAGAGATGTTTTATTTAAAACCTAGATCTTTTTGTATTATGTTATGCAAATCTTGATCTGACTTAAAATTTCAGTTCAGGCATCATTATCTGACACTATTCTGGCAGGGGAGGTGAAGGGGCCCGTTTGTTACTTGCAGATGGAAGAAGATGTTTCAATCCTTCACTCAATGTCCTTTAACACCACTGAAGTAAGTCTTACTTATTTCTTGGTAGAATGGGAGTTCAAGCTACCAATAGGTCTCCACTGATGCCCCCAGGCTGGGATGAGTAGAAACACGCTGTTACTGGTGTCCATATGACTTCCAAGGAAACCATGAGGAATGTGGTCCATCACCACTGAGTGATGGTGAAAGCTTGACTCTCTACCAGGCTACCGAGGAGTCAGGCCACCCCTCCCTACACCCATATGATGGGTTTGGGGGTGGTTGCTACATACCTGTGGGGTGGGGTGGGGTGGGGTGGAAGTCTAGGCTCTTGACCTGGTCTCCACTAACATTGTGGGGATGAACACATGACACCCCCCAGTGAGGACGAGAAGCGAGCTTGACAGTGTTGCCATGAGGAATACAGGAGCCCAGGAGTGCCGCCTACACTTGGTGACACTTCCAGTGGAGGTGACACCAAAATGACTGTTGATAAAAAAATTTGTGCAGTATTTCAGCAGAAATTCATTATGTTTACTAAAAATATCCCGGTAGTTAGTTATAACAATAAACAACATTTTTGCAAGCTTAGCTGATAGGCACCAACACCTACAAGATGAAAACTCTATTCTAATTTCATTTTTGAACCTTCTGATGTGCTATGGTCCTAACTGTCATTGTTACCCAATCACAATGACACTTTGAATAACGTGATATCCTCTGCCTGCGTTACAAGGCTGTGCTGTTGCTTCCATTGTTGCTGGTGTTTTTATAGTTGCTGAGTTTGTTAAATTTTCTGGTGCTTTAGCTAAAATATTGCAGTGCCATGCTTTTGCACAACTAGCATGTGCCTTCTACAGTCACTGGTAAGTGCTGGGATGTTAAAAAATATATATTTCACATGTTGCTATAAAGATAAACATAGCACATTTACAAAAATACCTCCTTGAGAGAGCGATCATTGTGAAATGAAGAAGCCAAGTGTTATTTGTATAAAACTACATTATCGGGAGTAAAAAAAAACCTACATTATCAAGAGTTCATGAAGGAGGGAGAGTGGGGGAGAGAGGAAAAAAATGAGGAGCTGATACCAAGGGCTCGAGTAGAAAGAAAATATTTCAAAAAGGATGATGGCAACATAAGTACAAATGTGCTTGACACAGTGGGTGTATAGACTGTCATACGAGCTGTAAGAGCCCCCAATAAAATGAGTTTTTTAAAACCTACAGTGATTAATATTTGTGAACCTACTCAATAAGTTTTTTTGAGAATGGAGTAGTAATTAAAGAAAATGAAAGAGAAAAATCAAAACAGGCTCAGTATAATGTTGTAACTAATAATGTTGTTATTTAATATAGAAATATTTTATAAAATAATTTTATTGCTAGTATTAATATAATCTAAGAAATAGTACATCTCAGCAATGTATACCTCTATTTGTGGCATCTTTTCCTACAATTAAAATTGATACTTTAGTAATGGACATTACCAAAAATTCTGTATGATCTGGTACATGAACTGGTTTATTGGGCAGGAGGGTCACACCACAAGTCACTACACAGAGTGATAGCAACTCTAGAGATGGCACTGGATTTGGGGATGTCCATTCCAGTCTGACAAGGGCGGAGCTATAAGCTCCCCATTTCACCTTTCAGGAGAAAGATGGGACTGTCTGGGGCCATAAAGATTAACAACCTCAAAAACACAAAGGAACACTTGGTTCTACTCTGAGGATCACGATGAGTCAGAACTGACTGAGGCTGGAATTGAGCCTTTGCTGGTCGGGTGAAAGGAAGGCTACAGTTTCTTTGTGGACTTTACTTAGGGAGCTGGAATAGAGAGCAATTATCATCTTAAAGATTTTCTGTTTGCTTGATTTCCCCCTTTCTGATCCTTTCATCAGACGGAGCAGGTTTGGGCTGGGACATGTTTTCCCTGCATACACTGGCAGTTTCACCGTGCTGATTTCTTCACCTCTATCCCTGAGCCACGTGAGGCGAAAGACACTCCGTGCACTCCCTTCCTCTTCTCTCTATCAGGGTCTTCCCGGGTTTGCAACATATATATTCCAGAGTTGTGAGTTGTACTTAGTAGGAAGAAGGGGAAGCTATGTCTCCTTTATGTTTTCCTGAAGCTGACATTTCCCCTGAACTTTAACATAGTCCTCTAACTAACTGGATTTTTCCCCTCATCTCATCTATCCATCCAGATAAAGCAGTGGTTCTCAATCTGTGGGTCGAGACCCCTTTAGGGGTCGACAACCCTTTCACAGGGGTCACCCGATTCATAACAGGAGCAAAACAACAGTGACGAAGTAACAACAACAATAATTTTATGGTTGGGGGGTCACCACAACATGAGGAACTGAAGGGTCGCCACATGAGGAAGGTTGAGGACCACTGAGATAAAGTATTTTGTCCCTAAAAAACACCAATAGCCTGTCATTTTCTTTCTTGGAGAACTCACATGAATTGTCTCACCTATGAAATAAAATATAAATGCTTCTGCCTGGTTTGCAAAATCTTCTCTCACTCAATCCAACTCATGTCTTCAATCTCTTACTCTTCCCAGTTGCTCCCCCGTCTCTCCATTCCTCTCATAAATTGGATTCCTTTCTGGCATTTCCTGCATATTTTGTGTGCTTTCTTGCTCACCTTCCTCATATCACCCTCCACACCAAGAACACTCCAAGATTTTAGAACGTTCTGTCCCATTCCAGGCCCCGCAGTGACTGTGACCTACACTTTCTACTTCCCTCTGCACTCTCAGGGCCGAGATTGACTGTGACATGGATCACATACTGTCCTCTGCAAAAGTTATTTGTGACCATGAGCTTACCTTCCCTTTTAGACGGTGAGTTCCTCGGGGGATAAAACCCTGTGTTCTTGGCCTCCTCTCTAGGCTCTAGCATGGAGTATGGCACCAAAAAATGCATGAAGAATACCTGAAGAATTAATTAATATGGTTCATCAGAGAAATTCCATTGAATTCCTCTCTCTCAATATTCAGGGGTCCACTTTCTATGACCAGCTTAGGTATAGCTCCAGGAGAGAGTTGACGCCTTGCAATGCTGTGATTTACTTAGTCTGGTCCTTCTAGTGGTCTCACTCCCTGCCATAGACTCCATTCAGGCTCGTAGACCAGAGGAGAAATGCCCCGGTGAGTTTCAAAACAGAATCTTTGGGGGAAGAGAAAATCTCACCTTTCTCCTACAGAGTCGCTGGTGGCTTCAAACGGTGTCAACTACCACCAAATGACTGAGATGTTTCTGTCTCCATTGAGGGGATTCTGACTCATAGTGAGCCTAGAAGACAGACTAGAATAGCCCTTTTGAATTTCTGAGATTATGCATCTTTATGAAGATAACATATCCCTCGCAGCCCCAAGCCAGGTGTCGAGGTAAAACCTTTCAGAGCCATGAGTGCCTCCTAGGACTACAGATTCTCTAGGTTATATGCCCCAAAAGAAAGTTGAAAACAGGAACACAAAGAGATACGTGTACATCAAAATTAATTGCAGCACTATTTACTAAAACAAAAAAATGGAAACAAGGGAATAATTCATTATGGAGAGATAGGACACAGCATATTGTCATATCACTGATTTATTGAAAGAACAGTTTCTCCCATCATCCAAATTAGTACTAGAAATTCTCCTGAGCAGTGCTCAGCTAAGTGGAGATATATAAGGAAGCAGTTAGGGGAAATGGTCTCCATCTATACCCAGCTCAGTGGGCTTCTTTTTCCAACAATAGCATTGGAATTGGCTTTGGAATGAGAAGTTCAAGCTGGGAATAAGCATTCCCCAAGGAATCATCCCAACAATTTAACACTCTATTGTTTTCAAAGAAACCTTCATTAGTTTCCTGCTGCACAAGAATAACGTCCAAATGTGAAAGCAAAGCATTCAAGCTACTCTGCATGTTAACTTCATTGCTCACTGTTCCAGGCACAGCTAAGGAGGCAAAAGCCGAGGGGGAAATAGATAGGGCATGGTGCTGATGTACAGACAACTCCTTTTGAAAAGTGATTGAACTATGGAAGCATTTAATTTTGTGAACACTATATCAAGAAAACTATTTTTTTTTTTAAAGAAAGAAGCCAGACTTTATCAAGGTAACCACGGGTGAAGGAGGAATTGTTGCTGCTTAAAGGGCATTGAGTTCATGTTCATGGTGGTGGACTAACTTGAAAAAGGATTTCAATCCCGGTTGTGCAACATGAAGAGTACGCTCTATGGCACTGGGTTGTACATGAAGTTGTTGAATGGAAGAATGTTTTGTTGTGTACAGTTTTAACACAAATTTTAAAAACAAATTCACGAATTTTTAAAAATCGCAACCCTCAAAAAAAGAGAGTGAAATACAAAAACAAAGGACAACAACATTGGCCTGAGTTCCAATCTAGCTCTTTTTCTTAATAACTTTATGATCCTGTGTGACTTGTTGAAACCAGATGTCCCGCAGTTCCCTTAAAATGTGTGTGTGTTCTTGTTCTTGTCGTTGTTATGAATAAATTAGGTAAAGAGTTGATAGCACATAATAGATGAACCAATGAATGGCAGTTATTTTTAACATGAGGCTAGAGAACTCAAAAATAAAATGCCCAAACTCACTGCCACCAGGTCATTTCCAACTCCTGTCCACCTTACAGACAGAACAGCACTGCTCCTGTGGGTTTCCAAGTCTATCAGTCTCTATGGGAGCAGAGAGCCTTACCTTTCTCCTGCAGAACTGCTCGTAGATTTGATTCACTGACCTGGTGGCTAACACATCACCTTGTAAACCGCTACACCACCAAGGAGCCCTGTTTCCACTCTGTCCTCTAGGGCCACTGTGGGCCAGACTCTTCTCCATGGCATTGAGCCTGAGCTGGAGACCCAGCACTAATTTCTAGTCACAGGGTCTCCCACCACCCACCAGCCAACTTAAGTTTGTGTGTCTTGGAAGAAGGACGGCCAGAGTGCTGCTTAGAGGCCAGGATAGCAAAACCTCATCTTATATGCATTGGATATGTTGTTAGCAGAGACCAGTCCTTGGAGAAGAACGTCATGCTGGGTAAAGCGAAGGGGCAGCGAAGAGAGGAAGGCCCTCAGCAAGATGGACTGACACAGCAGCTGTAACAATGAGCTCCAGGCAGAGGGACAATTGGGAGGATGGTGTAGGACCATGAAGTGTTTCATTCTGTTATGTGTAGGGTCGCTATGGGTTGAAACCAGCTCGATGGCACCTAACAACAATAACATGATGCCGAATAGGTTTCAGCAAAACTTTCAGACTAAGACAGACGAGAAAGAAAGACCTGGCAGTCCACTTCCCAAAAATCGGCCTTTGGAAACTCTATAGATCACAACAGCTTGAGCCACACTGATCATGACGATGGCTCAGAGGTCACCATGAGTCAGGAATTGACGCGATGGTAGCTAACAAGAGCATTTTAATGAAGTGGGAGCACATTAAATAGTTGCTTTGCCTCTTCCTGAATCACCCTGAATCTTTTTTTTCAGAGCTAATGGCAATGACTCAGGTGTCAAGTGCCTTTGAGCAGGAGAAAGTTATACCAAGGGGAGACAGTCGCTGATGATAAAGCAGAAGGGGGGGGCATTCACATAAGGTAAGCTGCCTGTGGTTAGGGGAAGAGAATAGTAAACCCAGCTCTGATGGGAACTGAGAGAGGTCTTGGTGAGAAAGCAGGTTTGGAAATGCAGTGGTCATGCAGCAGCCAGCAGTGGGAGCATCTGACCCCCTTGAGCAGCAGAACAAGCCCAGGCCTGACTGTCTTCAGCTGACAGGGACACCTTCCTCAGCTCCCGCAGATGAGCTGTCTGGGCTTCTCCGGCGCTACTTCCCAGAATGCTACGCCCACGCATAGGAGGTTGGTCATGGCCAATAGACCTGGACTTTACGTCAGGTACATATTCACTATGGTTTTTATTCTTTGTTGTGTTCTATTACGTGTGTGCTCTCAGAAGGGGCTCCAGGAAAGAGTGTCAGATACCCACTTCATAAGCACATTTATTATTATCTCCCTTGTTCAAGCCGCACAAAATAAATGTCTGGCATTTCCAGAAATTGCTATCGATTCAGCAGCAGATTTTACAAGGCCAATCAATAACAGTTTCCTCCCTACCTGCCCTCTCCCTTACTATATATTTATTTGTGATCAAGCTTTCTGTTCCTCCGGTGCTTTCTAGTGCTTGTAATTTGTCCAGAATAAATGGATGATTTCATCTTTTTCCAGGAAAAATAAAGGGGAGGAGGGATTTACTATTAAAAAATATCTTCCTCTCCCCTTCTAAAACAGAACTGTGTGTGTGTGATAGAGAGAGAGAGAGATTGAATTCAAGCATTTCTGCCATCTCTCCTCAGCACATACGCCACAATTTGTGATCTCTTTTCCCTGTACCTAAGTCATGCTGTACTAGGTGATTAGAAGTCCAGAAAACCACATAGACCCCCTTCCAGTCATGAACTTGTCCATCGTGATGCTTTTGTATGTCACCAAATAGAATAAGCAAAAAACGAAGCCTCTCCTGTTGAGTTGATTCAGACTCAGCGTGACCCAATAGGACAGAATAGAATGGCACCCGGGGGCTTTCTAGGGCTGTGAATGTTTGTAGCAGCAGACTGCCACATCGGTCTCCTGTGATGCAGATGGTGGGTTCAAAGCACCACATTGGGTTAGCACTTGGGCACTGTAGCCACTATGTCACCTGGCTCCCACAATCAAATATGTAGACAAAAGGTAAAGCAAGAAAGAACTTCAGAGTTCGCCAAGCCCACCGTGTAGATTAAATGCTGAGGCTGAAATCACTCACTGCCATTGAATTGATGCCAACTCATAGTGACCCTACACCAAAAAACTCAGTGCTAAGTGGTTGGTGGGTTTGAACTGTTGACTTTGAGGTTAGCAGCTCAACTTGTAACCCAATACCTTACCAGGGCTCCTTGGGACCCTTTAGGACAGAATAAAACTACTCCTCAGGGGTTTTGAGACTGTAAATCTTTCTGGGAGCAGCCTGCCTTATCTATCTCCCATCGAGTATATGGCAGACTTGAACCACTGACTTTGCAGTTAGCCACCCAATGCTTAATCCACTGTACCAGCAGGGCTAAAAAAAAAAGTGTGTGTGTGTAGAATCACTGTCACCAAGTAGATTCCATAGTGACCCTATAGGACCCTATAGGGTGGACCTGTCCCTGTGGGTTTCCAAGACTGTAACTCGTTATGGGAGTAGAAAACTTCATCTTTCTTCCATCAGTGGCTGGGGGATTCAAACTGTTGACTTTGTGATGAGCAGCCCCACTAGTAACCCACTATGCCACCAGAGCTCCAGTGCTCCTTAAAAAAGGAAAACGGGTCTAAATTCAGGTCCCTCCATCCAATACTTTCCCCTGCTACCCAAGTGCACCAACCCAGATGCCTGTTCGTGTGTCTGTCACTATGGAGAAGGGGTCCTCATAGCTTTACTGTGAGAGACAGCAGAGACACAGGATCCGCCCGTCACTGCGGGTTAATTGGCTAGTCCACATTTCCGTGGCCTTCAGGATTCCTTGCCTCTTAGGGTCTAGGCTGCCTGTGCCACTGCCACCATCTCCACCTACTGATAAGACATGGTCCTGAGCCACAACAGGAGCAAGGATACAGGCAGGCAAACGGATGTGGGAGCTTTCCAATTACTCATACCCAGCCTGGGCTGCTGGTCGGGCGCCTGCGTTAGGAAAAGGGCTTCCTCCTCTTGCACATTCCACAATGATTGTTCAAGAAGCACAGCCCTAAGGCATCCAGACCTAAAAATCAGAAAACAGTTACAACTGAACTGGAGGCCCAGAAACCATCTTTGATACACTACCTTAAACACATCTACAAAGGGTTTTTAAAAGTTGGTAGAAAATTTCCATTCTCTTTTCATTCCATTTTCCCAGGAACTTTTTGATGCCACCTCATAATGGCATCAGAGGGTAGGGGGTAGTAGGTGCCCTGCAACTTCCCAGACAAAACAAACTTTGTAACTAAAGCAGAAATAAGTGTCTCTGATCAATTTTAGGCTAAACCCTGGTACAATTTGCTCAATCATAGCTTATAAAGTTCACATATTTTTCATCAGGAGTAACGTAAATAAAAAAAAACCTATGAGTACCTTGACAAATTTTACATTACAGATACACCGAGATCTATTTCACTTACAATTCTTGGACACATAGAAGCACTGTATTTCCCTCACTTCTCCTCATCTAGGACGGACCATCTGACTAGTTCAGTCCAATGAATTGTAAGTAGATGTGACATAAAGAGAAACTTAGAAGAATGGATGATGTCCATCTTCTGCTATCTCTCTTCCACTGCCATGGAAAGCCTAGAAGTCCAAAGCAAAAGCAGACTGCATTCTTAAATTGCCATTTGGAGAAGAACTCCCTTGAAAAGCCACCGAAACTCTCTAGGAAGTTTGTGTGGAAAATAAACAAATGTGTCTGAATTTGAGGGGGATAATCTAGCCTGACACTTTTACCTGTCTGAGAAGATGACTGCCTATTTTCCTTCCGATCTGTGTTTGATTGGCATATTAGCCAAAAAAAAAATAGATGATTTGAAAATAGCTGTTTTGAATCTTGCATGTTTCCTGTTTACCTAGATAAAAGCACATTAGTAATTTACTGCAAATATATCCAGCGGAGTCCTCCTGGAAACACAGACATTCAGCCCCACTAATAAAGGAGGCATTGCCTCCACATTGCTGACCAGCCTTCCACTGGTGGCTTGAACCCGTATAGGAAGAAAGGTGGTTCCTATCTTGCAAAGCACTTATTCAATTCAACTCCCATTGCCAGAAATGCTTTCTTTAAGACCAACCCAATTCAGATTCTCAGTTGCTTCCACCCTTTGACCTCAGATCTTCTCTTTGAAGTTCTAGAATATCAAAGCACAACTCCATATTTCTCCCAAAACAGATCTCTCCCAGCTCCTCCAGGAGGTTTCTTTCCAGTCTACAACTAATAAACCCAATTAATCAAATTATAATTAGCAAGACAAATCCCAATCAGATGTAGGCCAAAGAATTCCTCCAATTGTTTTGTTGGATTTGGATTTTATAATATCTATAGCGCATATCAAATAAATGGAATTTTGCCTGGAGTCTGAAATTCTAACAGGTCAAGAAAGATTTTATTCATGTCAATATTTGTTTTATTGGGATCTAACATGTCTTTTGTCCATTGAGTACCTGGCATGTGGATAATATTTTCTAATACCACAAGCTCAGAAAAAATGTCAGCAAAACCCAGGCAAATAGATTAGGATTGCCCTGACAGGTCTTTTCATAAACTAATGGGTTCTAATGGGTTGTCTAACCTATCATGACTGCCAACCCCCATGGGGTCTTGTAAGCAGATTGCCAAGGAGGTTGTGGAATTTGGCAAATTGATACACTGGGCTTATTTCAGGTCCCATTTCTATGAATGATCATTAGCTATTTTAACAATTCGTAAATGTGCTAAGAACACCTAATGGGGCATTAGTTAGATAAATAAGTGATTCAGATGAGAACTAGAATGTTAACACCCCCTCCCCCTTTAATAGTGGATTCTCTTCCAATTTTAAGTGGAGAGTTTTCAATGTGTGTATGTGAGACTTCTGAGTCTGGCATAATTCACGTGGGATCATTAGTGTTCCTCAAGGAGAGATAATAACTTTACTTGACAGGCTGAAAGAATTAAAAGATGAAGGCTGAAAAGAAAGGAAAAATTCAAACATCAGTAAACAGGATTTTGTTTTGTTTTACATTTTTAATTAGACTATCTGGTAGTAGCATGGCAGGGCGGGAGGTGGGAGGAGCTCTCATATATCCCTTCTCCCTGCCAGTGGTTAAACCACTGGAGTGTTAACCAAAGGACTGGAGGTTTGAAGCCAACCTAGAAGGCTCCTAGGAAGAAAGGTCTGGCAACCAGCTACAGAGAAATCAGCACAGTTTGACTCTGATATCCATGTGATCCCCATGATTCAGAGCAGACTCAGTGGCAACTGGTGTCGGAACATACATGGAAACAATCGTTTCGAAGGCAGTTTGGAAATAAAACAGAAACCTTTAAACATACATGACCCTTGACCTGGCCCACTGAATTCACTTCTAGAAATTTATTTTAAGACTGTATCTTGAGTGTCTCCACAGATATATCTACAAAGATGTTTATTGCAACACTAGTTACAAGATCAGCAAGTAGAAACTAACCAAATAACCAACACAAGGTAATTAGCTTACTTTTAAAGCCTGATACATTATTCTATAGAGTGTTAGACTACACAAGCATTAAAAATTATGTCACAGAAGAATTATTAATATTTAAAATTTGTCCAATTTACTGTTGTTTTTTAAAATCATTTTATTGGGGGCTTATACAACTCTTATCACAATCCATACATGCATCTATGTGTCAAGTACATTTGTACATTTGTTGCCATCATCATTTTCAAAACATTTCCTTTCTACTTGAGCCCTTGGTTTCAGCTCCTTATTTTTCCCCTCTCTCCCTCCCTCATGAACTCTTGATAATTTATAAATTATTATTATTTTTAATGTATTACACTGATGTCTCCCTTCACCCATTTTTCTGTTGTACATCCCCCTGGGAGAGGATTATATGTAGACCATTGTGATCAGTTTCCCTTTCTCTTCCCAACCTTCCCCTTACCCTCCTGGTATTGCTACTCTCAATATTGGTCCTCAGGCGCTTATCTATCCTGGATTCCCTGTGTTGCCATCTCTTATCTGTACCCATTTACTCTGGTCTAGGTGGATTTGTAAGGTATAGGGTCATGATAGTAGGAGGGGAGGGGGGAGAAAGCATTGAAAAGCTACAGGAATGTTGTTTCATCGGTGCTATACTGCACCATGACTTTCTCATCTCCTTCCCACAACCCTTCTGTAAGGGGATGCCCAAGTGCCTACAGATGGGCTTTGGGTCTCCACTCCACACACCCCTCATTCACAATGCTATAATTTTTTTTGTTTTAGGTCTTTGATGCCTGATACCTGATCCTATCAACACCTCATGATCACACAGGCTAGTGTGCTTCTTCCATGTGCACTTTGTTGCTTCTCGGCTAGATGGCTGCTTGTTTATCTTCAAGCCTTTAAGACCCAGGTGCTATATCTTTTGATAACTGGGTACCATCAGCTTTCTTCGCCACATTTGCTTATGCACCCATTTTGTCTTCAGGGATCGTGTAAGGGAAGGTGAACATAACAGAATGCTGGGTTATTATAATCAAGTGTTCTTGCATTGAGGGAGTACTTGAGTGAAGGCCCAGTATCCATCTGCTGTCTTAATACTTAACAAATAAACATATGTACATAGATCTATTTCCCTATTGTTATATATAAATAAATTTACATATGTATATGCCTGTATTTAGACCTCTATACATGCCCTATGCCTCCTAGTTCTTTCCTCTATTTTCTTTTACTTCTCGTCCCACTATCATATTCACCCGTCATTCAAGTTTTGGTACTTCCTCTCAATTACATTGCCCTTCATCAAGCCCTACCAAGCATCCTTCACTCTCTTCGCCATTGATTTTTAGATCACTTGTTGTTCCCTTGTACTTTGGTTTGTTAATGCCCACTTCCTTCCTGCCCCCACCCTTTTCCCTCTCCCATGTCCCTCCAGAAACTTCAGTCCTATTGTTTGCTCCTGTGGATTATTTATCCAGCCTAACTTATCTAGGTAGACATGCAAAGACAATAAGCACAAAAACAGACAGAACAAAACAAAATGACAACAAAAAAGACAAGCCAGTCCACACCCTGGCCCCACAGTTTATTTTTGGTATTCCCAGGGGACTTCTTTGCTTTGCTCCCCTTGCTGTTCTGTTGCACGTCCTTAGTGTTTCTCCCCAGTGTGGTGGGGTCAGATCGGGCACAATTCCCACACTGTGTCTCCACTGTTGTCCCCCATAGCACTCTGGGTCAGTGATGGCGGGGCCAGCCATATGGTCCTCTCTGTGCATTGGAATATTGCCCGTGGGGCTTGGTGGGCCAAGATGTGCTCCACTCTCTCTCCCTCCCCCTTTGTTTGCTCCTGTGTGCTCTGATCAGACGTGTCCCTCTCCCTGAGCTGTAGCTTCAGTCCTGTCCTCTGAAATTAATTCTTCTGGGGAGTTAGGGGAGGGTGCTGTCCACATATTTGGGATCATAGTACTTTAAGATACAAATTTTGCAAATACATATGTAAACACAAACATAGACTAAAGGCATATCCACACTTAACAGTTGGTATATCTGAGGATTGAGATTATGGGGGCAGTTTTGTTTCCTTCTTAATCGCTTCTGAATTCTTCCAAATGGTTACTGTGAACACTTAATATTTTAATATATAAAATATTATAATGAGATATACTCTTTAAGAAAAAAAATCTAATCTCTCAAAATCTGTTGTTACTAGCATCTCTTTCTTGGTGCTTCCGTGAAACAAACTGTCTGCTTGCATTCTAATTAGCGCAGCGACACACATAACCTGCCTTTTAAAACAAGTCTGAAAACCAATAGAGAAGTCCACAAGGACTCAAGGTGCCTGACTCAGTTGCCCTTGAAATAAAGAGATGAGTGGAATTTTAAAGCTGGGAAATGAGTATTGGTGTTACCTCTCAAGAGCACTCAATCTGGAGTGAGAACATGAGATCAAATGCTAACTCTGGCATTACCCAGCTAGTAACTCGCACCTCCTTCTTCCTCCCCAGAGTCAGTTATCGCTTGTCATTATTGGTATCATTTTCTTGCTTTGCGTTCACGTTCTTGTTGCTCTGTGCTGTCGACTTGATCCTGATTTGCAGTGACCCTCTGTGACGTAGGTTTCCTAGGCTGGCATCTTTATGGGAGGGAGTACATCATCAGATCTTTTCTTCTGAGGAACCAATGCTGGATTTGCCGCCCACCACTTTCATGGTTAGCAGTTGAGAGCTTAACCTTTGTGCCACCAGAGCTTCTGCCATAGATTTTAGCACCGAAATCTGCATCTCGGTACAATATAGTTTTGATTTGTTTGTTTGTGACTATTATAAAGATGGGATCATACAGGGAAAACATGGTTATCATGACCATGAATATAGAAAGCCTTTGTAACATATTGAGTGACATCATCCTCAGTAATCATATTAGGTGGGGATGTGAGCATTGAGTTTCAACTCTGTCATACCGGTGGCTGGGCTCACAATTTCGGCATTGAGTCATTCCACTCAGGTCTAGACCTTGTCTCCTGGCCAGATAGTCAGCACAGTTCATGTTCATGGGCCCATTGCAGTTCTGTTTGTGACTTCTTGTACCGCCTGGATGGAAAAATACTCACCTGAGGCCGAAAGGGTCCACAAATACCTGCTTTGTTCATGAACTAGCAGGCTTCCCTCTGTTGAGTGAGTTCTCTAGCTATTATCAAGCCACTAAGGTCACATCTGGTTAATTCTTGGCTAGAAATCAATACACCGAGAGCGATGGATTCTGATAAGAGCTTACAATAAGCATGTTCAAGTTCAAGAGACTGGCTGTCTTTTTGCATTCAGATGTTGAAAAGAAGGTGCCAAACTCCCCTCCTGTTGGAAAAAAATACCATGCACTTACCTAAATCAAGATTATATATTGGTTTAGACTATATCTAAAATATATAATACTATATATAGTATTAATATATGAGGGGCCCTATTGGCATAGAGGGTTTTATGTTGGGCTGTACACCAAAAAGTAGGCAGTTCACCAACCAATTCAAGGGAGAAAGAAGAGGCTTTCGACTTCTGTAAACAGTTCCAGACTCAGAAACCCACAAGGGCAGTTCTCCTCTGTTCTCTAGGGTCGCTTGCATTAGAATCAACTTCATAGCAGAAAGTATATTATACACACACATACCACACACATAATTACTTTCCTTTGCTCCTCCAACTCTTTGTGATTTTAGCCTTAGGTTCAGCTATTTAAACACCCCCTATAATTTTTCTCAATCCCCCGAAAATGTATCAACCTATTCTCTGGTGTCACAGAATTCAGAGTTGCAACTTACCTTTGCCCCAGTTCTGGAACCATCTGGGCACTCTTTGATGTTGCCGGCCACCTTGTGAACTGATCCATGGGGCTCCCAGTGCCGGAGGCTCAGTATCACTGTGGGTTTCCCAGCTGGCATTTGGCCAGTTCTTGCCATTCTTCCTGTGCAACCACCCATGCATGTGTACAAGCGCACATGCGTGTGTGAATGAGTGGGTGTGTTCAAGCGTGTGTAGGCATACTGTCTGCTCATTTCACAAGCATTGCCATGGACTGTGGAAATAACAGGGAAAAATGCCTTTCATGTAGTAAGTGTTAGGTGAATAAGTGAAGAAATGAGCAATATTCCACCTGGCTCCATGCCCCAACATTCCTACTCCTACCACAACTGAGGCCACTAATCTTCCACCTTCAGGCCAACACTACATCAGTCCTAGGAACCACACAGAATGTAGTCTAATCCAATTTCAGGAACCTTAGCCTCGATTCTCAAAGGCTCCGAATTTGGGAGTCTTCCTGTGGGAACCCAGAGTCTGTATGTGGATCCCCCTTGTACACCAATTTTAGAACCTAGCCCTTTCTACCACACTCATCCTGGACTCACTGCCAATGATCTGCACTCCACTGGAGACTAGACCTCCTCTTCTTGAATTACTGTAGCTTTGCCATGTCATTGGTTCATCATGGAAAGAACTGGATGTTCCCCTCTCCCTGATCCTCCTTGATGTTAACTAACAGCCATGCTCTCTGTGTGCCAGGTCTGCCCATTAGAATTCTTCACCTCACTGGAAGGTGTATCTCCAGAGCTCTACAATATGGGCACCTTTAATTTTGAGCCTAACCTTCCTTTCATCTTCCCTGTCTGTTGTCTAAGGAAAAGTCTTTCCACTTTTAAAATTAAAAATAGCAATGAAATTTTTTTTATTATTAGTTGGGACTTAACACATAGATCATTCCAAATTTCAGTCACGTCAAGTAGAATGTACAATTGCTACTATAATCAGTTTCAAAAATTATTTTTACACATGGATTCCTTGACATCACCTTCCCTTTACCCTACCTCCACCACTGTGCTAAATTTTCCCCCGAGCCCCTTATTCTACTTGCTGTCCCTCTAGGTTCACTGATCCAAGGTTTCATATATCAAAAAGCAGACAACACAGCTTCAGGAGGGTGACCTCCATGGATATTGGACATAACACTTAGAGATATAATAATATGAACAAGTAAAAACCAAACCAAAATTACAGAAAATTTTGGAAACCAGATCAAGTGAGTCCTCATCAAAGGGGGAAACTCTTATCATATAGTTCAGTAGCCATCTGTTTTAGGAATCACCATATCACCTTCCACAGCGGCTGTATGTATTTACAAGTCCACCAGCAGTAGATAAGAGTGCCTATCTCACCGTAGGCTCCCCAATATTTGTTGTTCTCAGTTTGTTTGTTTTTTAACTGGATGATGGCTAGGGGCATTAGGTGATATCTCATGGTTGTTTTGATTTGCATTTTCCTGATGTCTAATGACCAGAAGTATTTCCTCATGTGTCTATTAGCCATTAGAGTATCATCCTTTGTGAATCATCTGTTCTAGTCTTTTGCCCACCTTCTCAGAGGGCTATTAGTTATTGTGTTTTTATGGGGTTTTTTTTTTTTGCTTGTTGTAAGCCTATAAACTTCTGTAGATTTTAGTGATTAGTCCTTTGTCCATGTGTCATTACTAAATACCTTTTCCCAGTCTCTGGGATCTCTTTTTACTCTTTTTTTAAAAATTTATTTATTTTAACAATTTATTGGGGCTCATACAAATCTTTTCACAGTTCATACATATACATACATCAATTGTATAAAGCACATCTGTACAGTCTTTGCCCTAATCATTTTTTTCTCTTTTCTTCTTTTACATTTTATTAGGGACTCATACAACTCTTACCACAATCCATACATATACATACATCAATTGTATAAAGCACATCCATACATTCCCTGCCCCAATCATTCTCAAGGCATTTGCTCTCCACTTAAGCCCCTTGCATCAGGTCCTCTTTTTTTTTCCCCCTCCCTCCCTATTCCCCCCTCCCTCATATGCCCTTGGTAATTTATACATCGTTATTTTGTCATATCTTTCCCTATCCGGAGTCTCCCTTCCCCCCCTTCTCTGCTGTCCCTCTCCCAGGGAAGAGGTCACATGTGGATCCTTGTAATCAGTTCCCCCTTTCCAACCCACTCACCCTCCACTCTCCCAGCATCGTCCCTCACACCCTTGGTCCTGAAGGTATCATCCACCCTGGATTCCCTGTACCTCCAACCCTCATATGCACCAGTGTACAGCCTCTGTCCTATCCAGCCCTGCAAGGTAGAATTCGGATCATGGTAGTTGGGGGGAGGAAGCATCCAGGATCTGGGGGAAAGCTGTGTTCTTCATCGATACTACCTCACACCCTAATTAACCCATCTCCTCTCCTAAACCCCTCTATGAGGGGATCTCCATTGGCCGACACTTGGGCCTTGGGTCTCCACTCTGCACTTCCCCCTTCATTTAATATGATATATATATATACATATATACACGTACATATATACATATACACATACATACTCACACTTATATCTTTTTTTTTTTGCATGATGCCTTATACCTGGTCCCTTGGGCACCTCGTGATCGCACTGGCCGGTGTGCTTCTTCCATGTGGGCTTATTTGCTTCTGAGCTAGATGGCCGCTTGTTCACCTTCAAGCCTTTAAGACCCCAGACACTATCTCTTTTGATAGCCGGGCACCATCAGCTTTCTTCACCACATTTGCTTATGCACCCATTTGTCTTCAGCGATCCTATCATGGAGGTGTGCAGTCAATTGGCGATGAAGCATGGTAGTAGGGCAGGAGGAAAGTCAAGGGAGATGGAGGAAAGAGCTAGGATTCAAAGGGCATTCATGGAGGTCTAGACAAAGACATGTACATGCAAATATATATAGGAGGATGGGGAAATAGATCTATGTGTCTATATTTATAGGTCAAGTATTAAGGTGGCGGAAGGACCTTGGGCCTCTACTCAAACACTCCCTCAATGCATGAATACCTTCTTTTATTAAATTGGAACTCTATCATGCTCACTCTCCCGACACAACGGCTGGAGCCAAAGTGGGTGAACAAGTAAATGTGGTGAAGAAAGCTGATGGTGCCCGGCTATCAAAAGAGATAGTGACTGGGGTCTTAAAGGCTTGAAGATAAACAAGCGGCCATCTAGCTCAGAAGCAACAAAGTCCACATGGAAGAACACACCAGCCTGTGTGATCGAGTGGTCCCAAAGGGATCAGTTACCAGGCATCAAAGAACAAAAAAATCATATCATTGACTGCACACCTCTTTTTACTCTTAATAAACTCTCTTGTTGTACACAAGTGTCTTATTTTTAATAAGTTTCATCCATCTATTTTTTTTTGTCCACGGAGTGTGTTGACCTTGTTCTTTCTGATAGGCCCTGTATTCCCTGCATTAGCTGTGGTAGTCACCTAATCTGGTGTCAATTTAAGGATTAAGGGTGTAGGGGTGGAGTCTAGGCTGTCAATCTGGAGATAGCCAATGAGGCTTCTGTTGGCACAGCCTTCTCCTGAGAATTCTGGGAAATCTGATACTTCCTGCTTGGAGGCAGAAGTCACCTATCTCTCTCAGTTCACTCCCTTGGAGTGAAAAGGCTATCTTTCCTGTGCGGCATCCCTGAGGAGATGCCACATGGACCTGCCCTGATGCAGCCCAGGGAACTGGAATGGCCATGTGGAGACCCCTGCCCACGCTGAGATGCTTCCACCACGAAAGACTTTCTACCCACTGGCCTGTGATCTTCTACATTGACATCATTGCGTGTGTTTCGTGAGTCTGGAGAGGACTTTATAGATTGCTGTCGGACATATGGGCTAATATCGGACTTATGACCTTAGACTGGACTGGTTTGGGATGTTTTCTCGGTGTTCAATTGCTCTTGTATATATAAATCTCTTTCTTATACACAAATGTGTGTCCATGGATTTGTTTCTCTAGCCTACCCCAGACTAACACACCAGTGTTCCTAGCTTTGTCTCAATTTTCTCATTGATGATCCTGGTAGCTTTGGGTTTTACATTTAAGTTTTTGATCTACATTGAGTTTGTTTTTGTGTACGGAGTGAGATATGGGTTTTGTTTTATTCTTCTGCACACAGATATTCAGATGTTCTAACACCATTTGTTGAAAAGGGCATCTGCTTCCCATTTCATGTTTGGGGGGGAGCTTTTCTCAAAAATCAGTTGTCTGTATGCCAATGTTTTTATTTCTGGGTTTTCTTATCCTGATCCATTGGTCCAAGTATCTACCAGAACCAGGTTGTTTTGACAACTGTGGCTGTATAATAGGTTTTGAGGTCAGCTAGTGCAAGATCACCTATTTTGCTCGCCTTCTTGAGAAGTTCTTTGCCTATGCGGGGCTTTGTTCAGGTATTTAATTTTTTTGTTAGGTTTATTCCTAAGTATTTCAGCTTTTGCATGGCTATTGTGAATAGAACTGATCCTTTGAAATCTTTTTCTGCATTCTCATCACTGGTATATAGGAATTCAATAGATTTCTGCTTGTTAATCTTATATCCTACTAATCTACCATACTCCTCTATCATTTCCAGCAATCCTATTGTGAACCATATAAAATCATATAATTTGCAAATAGCAAGTTTCATTTTTTGGAGAGCAAATGCTTTGAAAATGATGAGGGCAAAGAATGTACAGATGTGCTTTACACAATTGATGTATGTATGGATTGTGATAAGAGTTGTATGAGTCCCTAATAAAATGTTTAAAAATAAATAAAGGGCTACTTGCAACTAAAAAAAAAGTTTCACTTTTTCTTTGTCCAATTGTACACCTTTGATATCTTGTCATTGTCTAGTGGTATCAGGTAGGACTTCCAGCACAATGTAGAATAGAAGTGGGAATAAATGACATGGTTGTCAAGTTCCCTTATTCAGGAGAAATGTTCTCAGCTTTTCTCCATTGATTGTAATATTGGCTATGGGTTTTTCGTATATAGATTTATTGTATTCAGGAGTTTCCTTTCTAATCCTTGACAGTATTAGGAATGGCTGTTAGATGTTATCAAATGCTTTTTCCTTCATCAATTGATATGAGCATATGGTTCTTGTCCTTTGTATTGTTGATGTAGTGGATTATGTTAATTGTTTTTCTAATGTTGAACCATTTCTGCATCCCTAGTATGAATCCCACTTGGTCATGATGTATTATTTTTTTAATATATTGTTGGATTTTATTGGCCAGGATTTTGCTGAGGATTTTTACATATATGTTCATCAGAGATATAGGTCTGTAATTCTCTATCTATTGTGGGATCTTTGCCTGGTGTTCGTATCAGGGTTTTGCTGGCTTAATTGAATGAGTTTGGGAGTTTGCTGTCCCTTTATCTTTTCTGGAAGAGTGTGTGTAGAATTGGTGCCAGCTCTTCTCTGAGTGTTTGCTAGAATTTTCCTGTGAAAAATTTTTTTATGACCTTATCTGTTTCTTCTTTGCTATTGGTCTGTTCAAGTTCATAATGTCCATATGTGTTAATTTGGAGAGAGAGTGATTTTCCAAATATTCGTTCATGTCCCTCAAATTATTGAATTTGTTGGAATATAGTTTTTCATAGTACTGCATTATTAATATTTTATTTTGTTAGGGACTGTTGTGACTTCCCTTGTTTCATCACTAATTCTAGATATTGACATCTGCTCCTTCTTTTCGTTTTTTAAGTTTGTTGGTTGTTTGTTGATCTTTTCAAAGAACCTACATTTTGCTTTTTTGATTGTTTCCATTATTGTTCTGTTTTCCAGTTCATTTGTCTCTGCTATCATTTTTATGATTTCTTTTGCTGTTGACTCTGCTCTAGCTACTGGAAGTGGTGAACATACCTCTCTCCTCTTTTCCACGTGTGCATTTATTGCAACAATGTGACCTCTGATAACTGTCTTTGCTGCATCCCATAGGTTTCGGTATGTTGAATTGCTGTTCTTATTGGTTTCTAGGAACTTCCTAATATCTTCTCAGATTTGGGCTAACACCCATATCTTTTTTGAGAAGAGTTTATTGTGTTTCCAAGTGTTTGTCTTTTTTGCTGTTGTTTTTTCTATTGTTGATTTCCTGCCTTGTGTCATTGGTCAGAGAAGGTGGCTTGAATGACCTCTATGTGTCTGAGTTTTCTCATGCTTCCCAGCATGTGGTTGATTTTAGAACATGACCCATTTGCATTGGAGAAGAGTATACACTTTTTTTTTTGCTGTTGGTTGAAGAGCTCTGAACTTGTCTAAGAAGTTGAATTGTTGGATTTTGTTGTTCAGCTCTTCAGTTTCTTTATTGAGTTTCTTACCTGTTGATCTCACTTTCTTTGAGAAAGTTGTATTGAAATCACCTACTATAATTGTTGGTCGGGTGATTTCTTTTTCATCTCTTTGAGGATTTGATTAACAAATTTCAAGGGTCTTTGATTGGACGCATATGTCTAGTATGATTATTGGTTCTTGGTCTAACGACCCCTTGAGCACTATGTGATACCTATTCTTATTTCTTGTTATGTCATGTACTTTGAGGTCTATTTTGTCAGAGATTAGTATTGTCACTCCTGCTTTCTTTTGATTGCCATTAGCTTGATAAATTTTTCTACATCCTTTGACTCTCAGTCTATTTTTGTCTGTAACTTTGAGATGTGCTTCTTGAAGGCAGCAGATTGATGGATTTTATCTAATCCAGTCTGCTACTCTTTGTTTTTTCATAGGTGCATTTCAACCGTTAACATTTGTTGTGATTAAATATAAATGTAGATTAGTTGCTGTCATCTTGTACCATTTGTGCTTCCTTCCATTTTCATAGGGTGGCGTGTGTGTGTGAGGAGTTTATTCTTATGTTAGTTTTTCCATTGGATCTGTAATGTCTTGAGGACCATTTTCAACATGTTGGTTTCTGGGTGGTCTTACACCCCATGGTGACCTCATTTTGTGTACTGTAGTTGTTGATTTTCTGCCCATAAGGAACAGAAGAGTATTTTTTGTAATGCTGATTTTGTTTTCATGAATTCTCCAAAGGTTTACTTGTTTGAGAAAACTTCAATTTCTCCCTCAAATTTGATGGAGAACTTTGCTGGATAAAGGATTGTTGAATTGCAGTTGTTATCTTTCAACTTTAGCTAGATGTTGCTCCGGTTTCTTCTTTCCTGCAGTCTTGTAGTGAGGTCTGAGCTTATTCTTATCTGTTTACCTTTATATGTGACTTGGTTTTTTACCCCTCTCTAACTGCTCTCTTGAATCTCTCTTTTTCCTTGAAATCGGATCTTTTTACTACTACTACATGCCTTGATGTGTTTGTTTATGTTTTGGGAGGAGGGCTGTAATCTGATTGGTGTCTCTCTTCTTGAATGGTTATCATCTCCTGCTTTGTGAGTTTGGGGAATTTTCTTCCAAGTATTCCCTTACTATTTTAACTGTATGCTAATTTATTTACTCCGGCTCAGGGACCCCAATTATTCAAATATTGTTTTGCTTCATGGAATCCCACATTATCCTTGGGCTTTCTTCAGATTATTTTGCTTTTTTGTTTGATTGTCTTATTTTCTGAATTCTGCTTGGTTATCTTCCAGAAGGCTGATTCGGTTTTCCACTTTTTCTATTCTATTGGTGAGATCATTCACTTTTTTTCATTTCTGCTATATCATTTCTTAATTCCTTGATTTCCCTTCAATATGAGGATTCTAGTGCCTCTATTTTTCATCAGTTTTCAGAATTGATCTCTGACAGCATTCTTAGGCATTCTTTCTCTGGCAGTTCAAGGGCTGCTTCTTCTGTGTAAACTGTTGGGTTTGGGTCATCTTCAGTAACTGACTTTTATATCTCTAGTTTTGTTTTGTTTTTGTTTTTTTTACAATAGCTAGTGATGTTGACTGTTGTTTGTGTTGCATCTTGGTTGACCTGAATGTTGTTCATAGTCTTCTGGGATGGGTAGGGAGGTGGAGCTGGCTCTTTAGATTAGAGGAGGATCCAATAGGTCCTGGAAAATGTCTTGGGTATAGATTAAGAGGGAGTGCTAGTTGGGTGAGAAGGGGAATTAGGGTATAAGTGCTTGACAGTAGGCTTTAAGTGATGGCATTAATCATAAGAAGCCTACCTGCTGAGTATAGGAATTTTTAATGAGTTGGAGAAGAGGGTTATGGGAGATGTGATTTTTCCTTGATTGAAGAAGAGTGTTTGTTACTGAGGTGGAGGAAACAGGGTCTAGGGGTTATGGTTGTTGGGGTATGTGAGGGGTATATTGAATCCACCAGAGTCCCTTTTCAACCCTGTATAATGTGTAAGGAGAGTGCAGCTGTTTCCATTATTGTGAATAAAACAGTGGATTTCTGCACAACTCAGAAAGATCCACTCCTTATGTGTGGCCCTAGGTTGGATATGGGCTATTATAGTGGATGTACCATGGAAGAGGGAGCGTCCAACCAGAGAGTGATCTGACTCATCCCTGGTTCTAGTTTTGTTGGCTACACAGCCAGCAGTGGGCAAGCCGCCGAGAGAGCAGGAAATGTTGGGTTCCGTTTCCTTTGGCAGGGGAAGGAGTTTTATGTTTCCTTTCTCCAAAGAAGATAGGAACAGATCTAATAACATCTAGGAGGCATTGTTCCCACCTCACCTTCCCCCCCCCCCCCCCCCGGTGTTGGGTCCCTCTCCAATTAGCCAGGGCTTTCTATCTGTAGAGCCCAATCACGATATTGCCATCAGGGGAGGGAGCTGGGTCTCAGCTAGGGATCATCCCCAATGGGAAATATACCCTGTGGGCCTATATGGGTTCCAGCCCCCAGGGCTTCCAGTAGTCTGCTCAGGCATCTCTAGGATGCCCTGAGGGACAGGGTGTCCTGGGTCATTTCCCCAAGCTGGAGAGTGGCTAACTGGGGGGTTAGTGGGAGGGGGAAGAGGTCAGGAGCTGCTGCCCACCAACAAGGGAGGCAAGTTTGGGGCAGGTACTCTCACAAAGGGATGAACCCCTCATGAGCACAGTTGTACTTTCTATCTGAAAAATTACCAGAGAAACCTGGGGTGCTGTGGAACCCAGTTTCTCATCCCAGTCCCCCAACTTTGCCTTCTCACCCATAAATCTGTCCATCACACAGAGAGCTCTTATGTGGGCAATCCTACTTCAGCACCTGATATATATATAAAAAGAAATATATATATATATATATAAAGAAAATAAGAACTTTAAATTGGATATATATATATCCAATTTAAATATATATATATATATAAAAAGAAAATAAGAAATTTAAATTGGATATATATATATCCAATTTATATATATATCCAATTTAAAGTTCTTATTTTCTTTTTTGAATTTCTTTTTTTAATGAATAATTTTATTAAGGAATCGTACAGCTCTTGTAACAATCCATACATCAATTATATCGAGCACATTGGTGCATATGTTACCATCACCATTTCAAAATATTTTCTTCCTATTTGAGCCCTTGGTATCAACTACTCTTCACAATAATTTTTTTTTTAAAATAAAATTTCAAAATAAATAACTAAAGCTAAAAGAACACCATCATAATTTAACTATCTGAAGATAAATTGCTTAAATCTCAAAGCAAATGAAGAGACATACCATGCCCATGGATTGAAAGATACTATATAATCAAGGTACCAATTCTCCACAAATTCACCTAAAGAATTCATGAAATGTCCATCCAATTTCCAGTAAGATTGTTTTTGTAGTTTTAAAAAAAGCTGGTTCTGAAGTTTATAGTGGGATGGCAAAGCACTAGAATGATCATAAGAAAACTGATGAAAAGACTAACATGCAAGAATTCACACTAGCTAATTCCAAGATTTCCTATAAAATTGCTATAAGCAAGGCTGTGGCAAGAAAACCTACCCAACATAATTGAGTTGCTTTGGCCTTATAGAAACCCCCTAGGACAGAGTAGAATTGCTCCCTGGGGTTTCTAAGACTGCTAATCTTTCACCCACGAAGTGGCTAATGGGTTCAAGCCATCATCTTTGGGTTAGCAGCTGAACTCTTTTAACCACCAGGACTTCTTGATGAGCTATCATGATACAGATAATGAAACTTTAAAAAATAAACAACAACAAAAACAGAAAACACTCGATATCTTTGATCAGCAAAAAAACACTGACAAAGTCTCTCTGCTCTCTCCTCACTTAGCTCCTACCTCCCTTTTACTTGTTTCTCACCTGCCCGGCCCTTAGTTCTGACTTCCTCAGGGATCAGGGCTGAGCCTTTATCAGGGCTCAGGATGAGGAGGACAGGCAGAAGACGTCAACCCAGGATGTACTTGGGAATGTCCTTGCCCTCACAGGTTTTTAGATCAATGCCACAACCTTGTTGCTATTTACCAATTGCTGGCCTCCTAACTTGAGCAAGATATCCTGGGTCAAGGAACTGAAGACCTCATCCACAATCATATGAATTTGGCACTTCATGTGAAAAATTGTATTCCATGCCCTTGAATCAAGTTATTGGCTTGCTCCCTCTGCATCTCCCTCGGGGCCTCCACTTGGTCCCCACCAAGAGGCCCCTCACCCCAGCCAAGGCATTCTCTCTGATGCTCTTCATCCAGTGTTCTCAAAAGATTTCTCACTAGTAGTGCCCTCCTCTAGAATAATGCCCAGGATCCCACCGGAATAACGCAACCCCCTTTCCATAGAGTCCATACCAAAGGACAGTAACCCTATAGCCAGAAGTTATGGTCTTGAATTGCCCTTGGGCAGCTGGTCCCAGACTTAAAGTTTAATCTTCTTTATCTCCAGAGTCACATTTAACTTAGATGGTAGAGATGCATTGCTGAAGCTGGGCTCTGAAAAGCAAATGATCACTCAACTCCTGCCCAGTGACCCAGAGTCTTCAGCCACAGCAGCTTGAGGTGGCTTTTGAAGTGCTTTGGTTATCATGGACCTGTGGGGAGCTGGTACAGGGGTAAAGAAGCATTACAGTGGGGATTGGAGAGCTGAACTTTAGAATGGGCCCAGAGCCTAGGCAATGAAGATGTTTTCCTCTTCTTTGCATTTTTTTTAATCAAACCTCACCAAGAAAACGTTTTCACCATCTACCCCAATACATTTATTTCTATTTTATATGCACATACTGCTTTCCATGTATACATTAAAGATTAGCAAATGTTCATTTCTTTCTTATTCTGGTTTGAAAATATTCATACAGAATTCTAAGATTCCCTTCCCACTCTCCATAAGACTGTAGTTTACAACTCTCCACTCCGCCCCGCCTCCACACACACACACACTGTGTACAATTTAAAAAACACCACCTAAGGAGCCTAGACACCCAAGGCTCTGCACTGATAACACAATCCCTCCCGCAGGCTTTCACAAGCAGTCCTGGAACAAACACCGTGAGAAGTTTCCAACTAAGAGCAGGCCGGGACAATGGAGATCCCCTCATAGAGGGGTTTAGGAGAGGAGATGGGTCAGTCAGGGTGCGAGGTAGTACCGATGAAGAACACAGCTTTCCCCCAGATCCTGGATGCTTCCTCCCCCCAACTACCATGATCCGAATTCTACCTTGCAGGGCTGGATAGGGCAGAGGTTGTACAGTGGTACATATGAGGGCTGGAGGCACAGGGAATCCAGGGTGGATGATACCTTCAGGACCAAGGGTGTGAGGGACGATGCTGGGAGAGTGGAGGGTGAGTGGGTTGGAAAGGGGGAACTGATTACAAGGATCCACATGTGACCTCTTCCCTGGGAGAGGGACGGCAGAGAAGGGGAGGAAGGGAGACTCCGGATAGAGCAAGATATGACAAAATAACGATGTATAAATTACAAAGGGCACATGAGGGAGGGGGAAAAAAAGAGGACCTGATGCAAAGGGCTTAAGTGGAGAGCAAATGCTTTGAGAATGATTGGGGCGGGGAATGTATGGATGTGCTTTATACAATTGATGTAAGTATATGTATGGATTGTGATAAGAGTTGTATGAGTCCCTAATAAAATGTAAAAAACGAAGCAAAAAAAAAGAGCAGGCCGGGAAGCTATTTCTTCTGATTAGGGAAGAGAATAGTGTCTTCAGGGGAAAGGAGGGTCCACGAGCTGATTGGAAGTATCAAAAGGGTCGTGGGTTCCATACCATGAGGAAACCCCTCTACGCATCAGTTTCACAACAACCTCAGCAGTCAGAGTGAATGGTTGGGGGTAGTTAAGTCGAAGAGTCTCTACACCTGCCACATATGGCTGTTGGTGGGTTTTTTTTGTGTCTTTTCCTTTTCCTGTTTGTTGAACATACAGTTTCCCTCTTGCCTTTAGGACCAGAGACACTTATATTTGACAAGGGACAGTGACAGGAGAATGTGGAGAAAGACACCCTGGATAGAGATGGCCCAGCTTTATCAGGTGAATCTCCCCCGTGCAGTTTCACTGCCTTGTTTTGTTTTAAATCGTGTGTGCAAATTTGTCTAGGTGTGTGGATATCATAAAACAGTTGCCATTTTAAAATGGTTTTTTCATGTGTAAATCAGCGACGTCCACTGTCATTTTACTTTTACAGAGGGACCACACCCACCAGACTAGGAAAAAGAATATAGGATCTCGCAAGATCTTTTTCACTTTACTGCCTCTGAGGAGCTCAGATGTTACACAAATAAATAAGCAACTGTGTAAACCCCAGGCACATAGAATGGGTTGAGTATTTACTTCTAAAATATAGCTCTGATGTTATCACCACGCTTACCAATTCATTAGCTCCTCCTCCCTAGAGAATGCAGTTCCAGACTAGCCAACCATGGTGCCAATCAACACACTTTAAATCCTTGCCTTGACATCAAGTCCATCTACTTTCCCCCCATTTCTTACCAAACATCCTCCCTGCACATTCTGGAGTAATTCTTCTTAATAGCTCAGGTATTTCCTTAATAGGCCGTTCCTGGTTCAAGTCCTCTTCCCTTCCCTGCCTCAGTTCAGAAGCCCAGTGTGAAGCCTCCCCACTCCCATCTGCCACCTTCCCTGGCAGAACAATGCTCATGTTCCTTTGAGTTTCCTTAGCCATTGCATCCACTTCTGTCTCTTGTGTAAGACTCAGTGTTCTCCAAGAGCAGGGTAAAATGCTGAATTCTCTCTTTTTGCTACGCAGCACCTAACCTTAAGCCAATGATAAGACCAAACAGCTAACCTCTCATAGTAAGTCAAGGCAATTGTTAAATTATCCACAGCATTATTTAAATTTTCTTAAGTTTCACAAATTTACTACAGACTGGAAGCAAAACTGGTTGGACGAGTTAGGGACGCTTCCAGGGAAGATTGCGCAATCGTCACCACAGTCAAATTCAGAACATTTTCTTCTCCTGCTCATCGATGTTACCTTCCTATTTCTCCCATCCTCCCCTGCCAGGCCCCCGGGTAATTATTAATTCCATCTCTGTAGCTGTTCCGATCCTGGATTTCATATACCAAAAAAATCATACAGAACACAAACAAGAATAAAGCACACACACACAATGCCGACAACAATCACTAGACAAAACAGAAAAACCTCAATCAAAATGAAAGCAGAAAATATTAACAACTGAAACAACTTCAAAATGGGTCATAAGGGAGATCAAATGATAAGGTAGTGAGGCAACCACTAAGTCCACATTGAAGAAGCACATCCACTTGCGTGATGCAAGAATCGTAAAAAAAAAATCCAAATTTGGAGGCAATGGTATCAGAGCTTAAATTGCAAACACTAGGTTTGCAGAAGGCTATGAATAACAAGGGAAACCCCAAATCCATTTGCAGAGTCCCACATGGAATAACCCTCTGTGAATTCCCTATGAACATGGACTAGGGACATGAATAGCCTTGCTAGTAAACAGAATGCATTGTCATTTTCAATCCTATGACACTTTCAAGCAGAGATGTCTAGGCTGTGCTTAGTTATACTGGTCTAGATATAAGCATACAGCAGTCATCGGAATACAGACGATAGTAAAAACTAT
The DNA here is from genome assembly GCF_050624435.1 of Tenrec ecaudatus. Lineage (NCBI taxonomy): Eukaryota > Metazoa > Chordata > Mammalia > Afrosoricida > Tenrecidae > Tenrec > Tenrec ecaudatus. Next base: position 30,395,449 of record NC_134537.1, read on the forward strand.
GAGAGTCTATGAGATTTCAAACACAAGCTACAGACCAAGAAGAGCAATTAAGAGAGAACCTTAAGGGGCACCAATAATTTGTAGACAGGGAAGAAGTGACCACAAAGGAAAATTTAAATAATACAATCAAAAATATATTTTAAAAATTAGAGAGCTGTTTCACAAAGGAAGTGGACAACCGTGTAAAATGCTCAAAGGGTCAATAAATTAAGGGCTAGCGCATGCTCATGGACTGTGACAGTTGGAAGGTCCTTTATGATTTTTAGCCAGACTAGTTTTCATTATAGTTAAACTATCAATTGACATTTAGGGGATGGAGCTAAAAAATAAAAGAGGACGATGTTTTCTGACGATGCGATGAAATTAAAGGGAAATAGGACTGTACCTTGGTTCAATGCTGCTATGAAAGAAATGGGCCGGCATGAGTCAGAATTGACTTAATGACTATGAGTTTTTAAAGAAATGTAAGTATTTTAGAGGCTAAGGAAAAGAAGTCAGTATTATATTAAAGCAATATAAGAAAGCACACTAGCAATACATAAAAATTAGACCACATGATTAAATGGGATTTATCCCATAAATGTAAATTTAGTTCCATTTATGAAAATAAAAGCTAGAACACAAATGATTATCTAAAAAAGGGCAGAAAATTCATTTGACTAATCTCACCCCCTTCCACAATAACCACTCAAAAAACCTACAAGACAGTATACAGCAATTCATTACATTTCTACATCCTTGCTACAAACAATCTGAAAATGAGAATGCAATTGCATTTACAGCTGCATCAAATTGGAAAAACTACTAAAGAATATACACATGAGAGCTGGAAGATGACTGCACTTGAATGGTGGTTTTAGCAAAGAATGTGGAAAGTGTCGTGGACTGCCAGAAAAACAAACACATCTGTACTGGAAGGACAACCTGAGTGCTCCTTCGAAGCTAGGATGGTGAGTCTTCATCTAACATACTTTGGACATGTAATCAGGAGAGCCCAGTCACGAGCGAAGCCCATCCTGCTTACCAATCAGAGCATCCTGGAAAGAGGAAGAACCTCACAGACACGATGACTGCCATAGTGTGGCGTAAACACAACAATTGTGAGGCTAATGAAGGACTGCACAGTGTTTCCCTCTGTTGTGCACAGGGTCACTATGAGTCAGAATGGGCTGGCGGCCACCTAACACCACCACCACTACCACTTAGGAATAAAGTTAACCAAAAAAGTACAAGACTTGGACACAAAATTATAAATGTTTGATAGAAATTAAAGAAGACCTAAATAAATAGAAATACATCCCATATTTATAGATCCCAAAATTCAATATCAATAAAATAGTGATGATCTTAGGCTAGGATCTGTAGTGAAGTAAAACCAGTGATACGTACATATGTATATATACATGTATATAAATATACATATATAAATATTATTCAGAGAGATCTATCTCAAGGAAGTTACTCACACAGTTGAACTCCCTCATTGTCATCAAGTGGATGCTGACTGACAGATGTAGCCTCACTAACTCACTGCCATCAAGTCAATGCTGACTCACAGGAAGACTCGCAGAAAGACTGTGCTTTCTCCCACTGGTGGTTTTGAACTGCTAACCATGCAATAACAACCTCTACACCACAAGGGCTCCAGGACAGTTTAAAGGTTGGTGAAACTAAAAATAGATCATAACAAGTGGTGGCGATGTTATGGAGAAATTTTAGACACAGACAAACACCATGAAGGAATGAGTCACCAGGACCTAGAGACATAGGACCATAGACTTGGAAAACACCAAGGTCAGTTGACATAAAAGAGTCCACAAGAACAATGTTCTACTTTGGTGATTCTTACAAGCTATCTATTAATCTCTCTCTGTCCAGAGGAAAGAAGAGTGAAGAAAATCAAAAATTCAGGTAAACAATTAATCCAATGGAGTAATGGATCATGAAAACATCAACCTCCATGAGTCTGAGACTATAAGAACTAGATGGTGCCCCATTATGACTATCAACTGCTCTGAAAAGGAGCACATTTTAAAAAGTCCTGAAATGTTAAAAAGAAATAATAATAAAATAATAAAAAGTCCTGGATACCAGTATGTGATGCAGTGAACTAACAGACAGATCGGCAGGGCCGGCCGCAATCCCACCTAAGTTAACCCCCTCCCCAGGAGATTGCACTACAGAGGAAAACACTGAAGATAGAGCCCAGGGAGATTGGCAGATCTGCCCAGATCACAAAGGAGCAAACTAAGAGGGAGAGAGACCAAGAGAGAATCGCATCCTGGCCCCCCTGCTTAGATCTGACAATGCACAAAGAGGACTGGCCCAGCCAGGAGACACAATGTCCCCTCACTGACCCACAGCGCTTGCTTCAGGTGACAACACTGGAGACAGCGCTGGAACTGTGCCCAGTCTGACCCCCCCACCCACCCCCCACCCCCCCCACACACACATACACATGAAGTTGGCTCAATAGAGCAGCAAGGAGAGCAAAGCAATGAACTTCTTGAGGAATCCCAAAAATAAACTTCAGACTCAGAAGGCAGGGCTTGGCACTTCATCGGACTTTATCGCAAAACATACATAAGGGTCAGCAGTTAGATCTGGAACTATTTATAGATTCTTTTCTTCTTCTTTTTCATGTCTATCTGTATAAGATAGGCAAGATAAACAATCCCTAGGAGGAAACAATGGGATGGATGGTTGGGTTGGGAGGTCACGGGAGAACAGGGGGGGGAGGGTGGGGGAGTGAAGGGAAGCCAACAAACTCACGGACAAGGGAACAACAAGAGATCTAAAATCAATAGTGAGGAGGGTGTAGAATGCCTGATGGGATTTGATCAAGTGCAATGTAGCTAAGAAGAATTACTGAGAGCCGAATGAATGTCGAAGATGATAGTGGGGCAGGAGGAAAATAAAAGGAAATAGATGAAAGCACTAAGAGGCAAAAGATATTTATAGAGGTATAAATATAGGCATGAATATATGTAAATATATTCATATATAATGATAGGGATATATGTCTACATACATATATTTATGATAAGTTTCAAAGTAGCAGATGGACATTGGGCCTCTACTCAAGTCTTCCCTCAATGCAAGAACACTTTGTTCTAATAACCTGGCATTCTGTGATGCTCACCTTCCCAACACAATCGCTGAAGTTAAAATGGGTGCATAAGCAAATGTGGTGAATGAGGCTGACGGTGGCCAGTTATTATAAGATATAGCATCTGCATTAGCCATAAGAAAAATTCAAATGAAAACAACTATGAGATACCACCTAACACCCTCAAGGATAGCCCATTCAAAAAATCAGAAAGTAACAAGTGTTGGAGGGGCTGTGGAGAGACAGGAACTCTAGTCAACTGCTGGTGAACCCGTAGGCGTGTACAGCCATTATGGATATCAATTTGGCGATATCTAAAACAGATGGAAATTGAGCTACCACATGACCCACCAATCCCTCTACTGAGCATATACCCAGAAGACACAAGAGACAAACCACAGCTTGACATCTGTGCTCCAATGTTCATTGAGGCACAGTTCACAATCCCAAGGAGTTGGAAGCAACCCAAATTTCCATCAACAGATGAATGGATTAAAAAGTGTAGTACGTAGATACAGTAGAGTACTACACATCTCAAAAAAGTAGTGAAGGCCGCACGAAACACATCGCCACATGGGAAGAACTGCAGGAAATGATGCTAAGTGAAGGAAGCCAAGAACAAAAGGAGAAGTACATGAGTACACTGAGGTAAGCAAAAAAAAAGAAAGATGCAAAAAGGGGTATAGGGGGAAAGCTACTATATACATACATTACTGGGGTGAGGTCCAGGTACTATGGCAGAGGCCAAACCCAACCCAAGGATATGGATAGAAGCCAAATAAAAAGGAGGGGCCAAAAAAAAAAAGCGAGAGAGACAGGGGTAGTGGGGGAACAGGGCACTAACCCACCCAAGGGGAGGGTATTGTTTATATCTCCACAGGAGAATGAGAAAGGGACCAGAATTCAACCCAGTGTGCCAAGACATGAATGCTACATACAGGCACGAGCCAGGGAACCAATAGAGAAGCATGAGGGGCCGGCCCCCAATCCCAACCGTGTGGGCAATCCCTACCCCCCATCCCAGAGGAATGCACATCAGAGGAGGGAATTGAAGCTGCAGCTCAGGACAAGGGGCACTTATAAGCAGGAGCAAACGAAGAGGGAAGGAGAGAGAGTGGAACCCATCCCAACCCACCCAGCCCTGAGGACAATATTCTGGCTCAGAACAGCCAATGCACAGAAAGGATCACAGGGCGGGACCCTACCATGGAACACAACATCCCTCACAGACACATAGCACTATGGGAAACAACACTGGGGACATGGAGCGGGAGATGTGCCCTATTCGACGCCACCACACTGAGGCGAAACACTAGGGACGTGCAGCAGAGCAGCAAGGGGAGCAAAGCAACGAAGTCCCTGAGAAATGCCAAAGGTGGACTTTGGGGCCAGAGCATGGCAGCCCAATGAACAGGTCAATGGACAGACCTGGAACTGCTTGGGGGCTTTTCTCTTATTTGCTGTTGGTTATTTATTTATTTGTTGTTTCCTTTTGTTGTTTTAGTTGTTGTGTTGGTTGTTGTTTTTAGTCATTTATTCTGTTACATCTTGCTTTGCTTGGTTTTTGCACATATTGTTGTCTATGCAAGTCTCTCTGGACAAGATAGGCAGGATGAACAATCAGGAGGAGAGAACAATGGGGCCAATGGTTCCAGGGGACATGGGAGAGGGAGAAAGGACAGGGGGTGCCAACAAACCCAGAGACAAGGGAAGAACAAGTGATCTAAAATTGATGGTGAGGAGGGCATAGGATGTCAGGAGGCAACGGGGGAGGGGGGTGGGATTCAATCCAGGGCAACGCAGCCAAGAAGAATTTCCAAAACCCAAATGAAGACCAAACATGATAGTGGGACAGGACGAAAGTAAAAGGAAATAGAGCAAAGAACTGGGAGACTAAGGACATTTACAGAAGTCAAAATATAAGCATGTATATGTGTAAATACATTTATATAATAATAGGGGAATAGTGGATGTGCTTTATACAATTGATGTATGTATATGTGTGGATTGTGATAAGAGTTGTATGAGCCCCTAATAAAATGTAAAAAAAGAAAATGATTAGGGCAAAGAATGTACAGATGTGCTTTATACAATTGATTTATGTATATGCATGGATTGTGATAAAAGTTGTATGAGCCCCTAATAAAATGTTTAAAATAAATAAATAGATAAAATGTAAAAAAATAATAGGGGAATAGATCTATGTACATATATTTATTTATAAAGTATTATGGCAGCTGGTGGATTTGGGGCCTCCCCTCAAGTACTCCTTCAATGCAAGAATACTTTGTTCTACTAACCCAGCACTCTATGATGCTCACCTTCCCTGATATGATTGCTGAAGACAATATGGGTACATAAGCAAATGTGGTGAAGAAAGCTGATGGTGCCCAGCTATCAAAATATATAGCATCTGGGGTTGGCTTGCAGATAAACAAGCAGCCATCTACCTGAGAAGCAATAAAGCCCACACCAGCTTGTGTGATCATGAGGTGGCAACGGTATCAGGTATCAGGCATCAGAAGACCCAAAACAAACAATCATATGGAGGGAGGCTGAAGTAGAGACTCAAAGCCTATCTATAGACAATTGGACATCCCCTCACAGAAGGGTCACAAGGGATGAGCCAGCACACAACATTCCTGTGGTTCTTTAATGCTCCCCCACTATCATGGCCCTCGTTCTACCTTACAAATCCTGCACACTGGTATAGTTAAGAGCTCTTGACATAGGGAATCCAGGACATATAAACTCCTTAGGAATAACAAAGGGAATAGCAATACCACGAGGGTAGGGGAAAGTGGGGTAGAGGGAGAGAAAGGGGGACCAATCACAATGATCAATGCATAACTTCCCCCAAGGGGATGAACACCAGAAACTTGGGTGGAGACAGTGAATGGTATAAGACATGAACATAATAATATTTTATAATTTATCAAGGGGTCATGATGGTGGGAGGGATGGGAGGGAGGGGAAAATCAGGAGCTGATACGAAGGGCTCAAGTAAAAAGAAAAAGTTTTCAGAAATAATGATGGCAACATATGTACAAATGAACTTTATACAATTGATGTATGGATTGTTATAAAAGCTGTAAGAGCCCTCAATAAAGTGATTCATTAAAATTAACAATTTTAAATGACCCCCCCCCAAAAGAGTTGTAAGAGTCCCCAGTAAAATTATTTTTTAAAAAAAAGAAAGGAAAACTAACAAAAATAAATGTTTAAAAATGCAAAATAGAGAGGAGGAAATGTTTAAGAGAACTCAAAATCATTCAAAAGACCAGGTTGACTAGTTGGCTAGAGACTGGGTAGAACGGGCTTTGATCTTTAATCACCATTCACTTGTAGACATGCGTGCACACAGTCCTATCCCCTACATTTTCAACCAAACAGTAAATAAGTGTATACGGGAAACACTAGCGAAGTGCACACACTTTAGAATAAGCAATCGTTTGAGATCAAAGGGACAGCATGTACCCTAGGATAATGGTCCAAAGGAATGGAAAGGAGGAAACAAAGGCAAGAAGTGGGGTCGGTAACTTTATACCAATGACATGAAAAGAACATATGTGTGATTATTGACTAAATGACTGATCCGCACTGCAAACCTTCACACAATTCACAAGAAAATATTGGAAACACAAAGGAACAGCAACAAAAATTAAAGGGAGGAAAATTTACATAATATTCAAGGGTAAGTATGGTTTTTTAATAGTAACTATATACTCATATAACTGTTATTGTGTAACCAGGGAATTATTTTATATAAATTATATTTCATTAAATTTGCTATGAAAAAAATGTTGTTGTGAAAGAGACAGAGGTACTAAGTGATGGATTAAAGACCTAGAGGACATGCTGTAACACGGGCAAAGGGAAAGAATGCTTGTTAAAGTAGGTTGGCTGGGAGTGGGGAAAATTGAAGGAGTTTACTTAACTACCTCAATTTTCTAGAATTGAGAGCGATGTTGAGTGCTGAAAGCAATGGGCTGGGAGCTAGGTAGGGAATCGGAAGGAAAGTATGGGCGGTAATTAATGCAGCCCAAAGGAAAAGGAAAAGCAAACTGGCTAGTAAAAAAGAAGGAAGCTGGAATGTGCCCAGGATTTCTTTGCATGGCATCTGTCCTTTGGTCAGAGTGCAGCTTGTTCTCTTTCCCTCTTAGCACCTCAGTAATCTCCACCAGGGGCGGAAGAAGGCAGCGAGACTGGTAAGCTACCCAGCAAGCATGTCTCTAGGGGACCTCAGTGCTTCACATGAGCCTGCTTGCAACATCACTGGCCGAAGTGCAACAAGGGCAAGTACTGCAAGTATTTGTGCTAGGAGGATTCTTTCCTCCAAAACTGGCTGTGAGACAGTCCTGCAAGATGCAAATATTGGAGCAGGGTGATTGACAGCAACTGAAAACCCACACAGAGCAATACACCCAGTGGTTGTCTACAGTCCCAGCAGTAGGGGGGTCATGTCAACATCAAAACAACATCTGGGAGACTGTCTCCTATACCTAAGATCACAAGGCTAAAGCCGTGTCAATTCCTCCCCTGTGCTGCCTCTAGCTCACAAGTGATTAAGCATAAAGCACAGCTTCCACCCACCTCAGACCATTCCACCTCTGACATGACTAAAAATGTAAAGAAAACTCTGTTTTTAAGGATATTTAAAAGCACATTAATATCCCCAGGCAAAGTGTCCTATTACGAGGTGAGATAAGGTAAATAATGGCCAACCAGAGATATTAAATCCTAATTCCTGGGATTTATAACTACTATTTTATAAAGGATTTTCATAGATGCGGCTAAAGATTTTGAGCTGAGGAAATTATTCTGGTGGGCCCTAAATGTCATCATAGATGTTTTCATAAGAGATGCTAAGAGAAATAACACAGACATGTGGAGGAAATGGTGATATAAAGACAAATCAAATAGAGATGAAGCCACGAGCCAAGGGATGCCAACAGTCTCCCAAACTGGAAGAGGCAAGGAACAGTCTCACCTAAAGCTTCCAGAATATAGTCCTGCCAACACTGGGAATTTGGGCTTCTGGCTTCCTGAACAGTGTAATTTATGCCAATCTGTTACAGAAGTCTTGGAAACCAAAGCATATGGCAACAATGCCATCTTTACTCTCTTTCATTCTAAATGCACACACATGATTTTGAATCTGTAAAATGAGAACGGAGGAAAGGAAGGTTGAGGAAGTGAGATCCACTGAGTGAGATACATCCTAATATATCTGCCTTCTTTCAAGAAACTTATCAATTTTCTTTCCAGTAGTTGGTGCCTTACTACCAACACCAACACTGCCTCAGTGTAGATGCTTCCTTTACGGGAAAAGAAATCATTAACTGGTTCTGGTCAGAACTCTTGATGGAAACGCATATTCAAATGTTAGGAAAACACTCAATTTAGAGCCTGAACACACAGATTTTGTCCTGGTTACACAGCTTACTTGGGGTAGTTACTCAACTGGGTTGGGGGGAGAGAGGTAGCATTAATTGCTATTTTCTTTGGAAGAGCAAAGGATATTAAGCAAGTCCATACAAGTGTGTTCCCCTGGTTGGCTAGCAGACAAACTTGAAGCAAAACGTGCATGCTGATACTTTCTTGCAGGTTGTAATCCCAGGGCAGTAGGAGTCAGTTTCAAAGAGAAGGGCATCACAAAGAAAGGGTGAAAAATACAAGAAAGTGAGTATTATTCAGGCAAAACTACACACAGTTGCTCATTCACGTTGAAGGTCATTAGAAAGACCTAAGGGAGCCTCTCTTATTTGGAACAGCCCATTGTTGGAGCCTGAAAGGTAACAAAGAAGTGTGAGAGCATGTCACTCATCTCTCCTCTACTTCCTGTCTCTCAATGGTGAGATTTCACCCCATAGACAATCAATTTTCCTAAACTATTCAGGATCACATATCTCTATGGGCAGCCATTTGTTAAGGGAGATCCTCTTTGTTGTCTGACATTAGAAGCAGTGATACAGAAACTTGCTTGGGTCTACCTGGTCTGGAGATCCTTTGGCTCCCGTGTCAGGGGGTGTGGAAGAGACCATGTCTACCTAGCCCTAACCTGAGGATGTTGGAAGGGAGGGGGACAGTCCTGGACTAGGAGGTATGGTGCTCTGAGAGGCACAACATAGGCAGCAGCTATGGGGCTTTTACCCAAGCAAGCTGAAGGTCTTGGAAGTAGTTAGAGCAGGACAAAAATGTGATGCAATGCTTCATGTGAAAGAGATTTGAAAAATATCAACTGCTTAACAAATGAGACTTTACTTCAACTGTTTTTATTGCCTTCCTTTCACTGAATTTTTTTTTGTCTTGAGTGGTTTTAAGAAAATGATGTATCATTGTTTCTGGTGCACCAACAGATCTTTGGGATGTGGCTCAACTTCAAGTACAGGAAGCAAATCCAATAAAAGGCTTTAGTGAGGAATCAGTTCTTACCTAGACCATAAGAAGCCTGACTCCAGAGACAATTGCCTTTTGGAGTTTTATGTATTTTGTTCTGGGATTCTCTTGGAAGCAAATTCCAGAAGAAGCTTCATCTTCATCAACACGTGCTTCAAATTCCATGATTGTGGAATTTGAACACGATTCCAAGATTGTGTTGCCTGCATATTTTAAGTTGTGAGCGTCTTCCTCCAATCCTGATAACATCTTATTTTTCATATGGTCCAGCTTCTCAGATTGTCTGCTCAGCATCCAGAGTGAGTAAGCATGGTGAAAGGATACTATATCCTGCTGCTCATTTTCCTGATTTTAGGCCATGCAGTATGCCCTTGGTCTTTGGCTATGTGTGCCTTCCATACGAGCTCAATTAAGTGTCCTAGAATTTCCATTCTTTCCATCCACAGCTTTTTATGATCCACACAGTCAAATGTCTTTTCATAGACAATAAAACACAGGTAAAGATCTTTCTGGTATCCTCTGCTTTTAGCCAAGATCTGTCTGGCAACAATTGTTTCCTTGATTTTTTGTGCTCTTTTGCATTCAGTTTGAATTCTTATTAGTTCTTTGTCTGCATCGTGCTACAAACTTTTGTGAATTATCTTCGGCAAAATTTTACCTGTGTGTGATATTAATGATATTGTTTTAGAACGTATACATTCTGTTGGATCATCTTTCTTTGGAATGGACACAAAGAAAGCTGGTTGTCCAGGTAGCTCACATTGCAAGCATTTGTTGAAACACTTCATTGGGTGGTCTATCAATTCCTGTAGCCTTGTTTTTTCCCCAATGCCTTTAATACATCGTTGGCCTCTTCCTTTAATCCCATTAGTTTTTGATCAGATCCCATCTCCTGACTTGGCTGGACATCCATCTGTTTATTTGGTACAGTAACATTGTGTGTTCTTTCATCTTCTTAGATGCTTCTTGCATGGTTGACTATTTTCCCCATTTGTTGTTGTCAAGTATTATCAAGTCAGACCTACTTCATAGTGGCCATATGTTCCATAGGAAGAAACACTACCCGGTCCGTTTTGCCCATAGAATCTTTCAATATTGTACCTCAAATTTTAAATGTCTCTTTATGTCTTTCAGCTTGAAACATGCTGAACTTGTTCTTCCTTTCGGGTTTTCTAACTCCAGTTCTTTGGACATTTTGATATAATGTTTGGTCTTCTCGAACTACCCTTTGAAATCTGTTCAGCTTTTGACTTCATTATTTCTTGTATTCACTTTAGCTCCTCAACATTCAAGAGCAAGTCTTTGAGTTTCTTCTAACATCCGCTTTTGTCATTTCTTTCTTTCATGTCTTTTTAATTGTCTTTTGCTTTCTTCATGATCTTGGTGTCATTCCCAAAGTTGCCTTGTCTTCGGTCACTAATGTCCAATGCATCAAACTTGTTCTTAGGATGGTATCTAAATTCATGTGGAGATATTAAGGGTCATACTTTGACTCTCATAAATTTGTTTTCATTTTCATGTAACCTGAACTTGCGTTTGAACAATTGATGATCTGTTCTGCAGTCAGCCCCTGGCCTTGTTCTGAGTGGTGACATCGAGCTTCTCAATTGTCTTCTTTTAACAGATGTAGATAAAATGAGTCCAGTGGCAGTCCATCTGGAAGGGCCACAGAGATATAGTCACCACCACAGTACGGCACACTGACAGACGAGTAGTTGAGAATGGGATCAATAAGACATTGCTCTTGCAACATTTCATGATGCGATCCCAGTGTCATCTCTATTATCAAGACCACATTTTCCATCCACTCATCCTTCTTTGTTTCCAAATTTCACATTAAAATCATCTGAAATTATCAATGCATCCTGATTACATGTTTGATTAATTTCAGATTGCAGAATTTGGTAAAATAATGACTTTCTTCATCTTTTGTGCTATGAAGAAATTATCAGCTGCCGACTTTGGAGTAAGTAGTCACTGAAACCTTATCATAGAAACACTGTCAGATAATGCTGGAGAATGGGCCTCTTGGTTTGAAAGACACTCACAGCGTGACTTGGTAAGAGGTGCCTTCTCACAGTAGAGTCAACCATGGTGATATGAATGGAGTAAAGTGTATGGAAGTAGAGTCTTTGGGATCTTCATTTGCTGATGGGACTCAATTCAAGGTGAGGAGAAACAGCTATAAAAATCTACTAATAATTGTAACTTGGAGTGTTACAATGAAAAATATGAACTAAGAGGATTTGAAGTCATCAAAAATCAAATGGAATGCATAAAGATCCGTATCCTAGATGTTAGTGAGTTGAAATGGACTGGTGCTGACCATTTAAATCAGAAGATTATATGATTTATTATGCCAGGAATGACAGAACAAAGAAAAATAACATTGCATTCTTTGTCAAAAAAGGGCATTTCAAACTGTACCTTGAAGTATAAGCCATCTGTGATAGGATTACAGCTCTCCAAATTAAAGAAATCCAATCAATACCACTATTATTCAAATGATGCACCAAGCACCAAAGCTAGTGATGAATAAATTGACAAATTCTACCAACTACTTCAGACAGAAAATGATCAAATATGCAATCAAGGTGCATTGATAAAGAGAATGGAAAAATAGTTGGAAAATATGGCCATGGTGATGGGAACAAAGCAGGAGATTGTATGATAGAATTTTGCAAAACCAATGACTAGTTCATAGCAAATCTTTTTTTTTTCAACAACAAAAGTTGACTACATGCATGAACTTTCCAAATGGAATACGCACAAATAAAATTGACCACATCAATTTAAGAGATGATGGAGAAGCTGAATATCAGCCACTAAAACTAGGCCCAGGGCTGACTGTGGAACAGACCATCAAGAGTATAACCCACATGAATTTTGAGAACATCTCAAAGAATATTGTTGATGCACTGAACACTAATTACAGAAGGCCTGATAAGCTGTGGGAAGACACCAAGAACACCATCCATGAAGAAAGCAAAAAGAAATTTAAAAGAAAGGAAAGATCAAAGCGGATACCAGAAAAGGCTCTGAAATGTGATCTTCATCGTTGAGTAGCTAAGACAAATGGAAGAAATGAGGCCAAGGAGCTGAATAGAAACTCCAACAAGCAGCTCCAGAAGGCAAAGTAAAATAGTATAGAGATATGTTCAAAGACCTAAAGCAAGAAAAAACAAAAGTAAGAAAGTGTTCAGGGTATCTTAAACTGAAAAAAAAATCAAGAAAAAAGTCAAGCCTTGAGTTGTAATATTGAAATATTCTATGGGCAGAATGTTGAATTATGCAGGAAGGAATACAAGAAGGCAGGACAACACAGTCACTATCCCAAAAAGAACCAGACAGCATTCCTGCATTTCAGGAGGTAGCAGATGAGCAAGAACCAAGGGTGCTGAAGGAAGAAATTCAAGCTTCACTGAAAGCATTGGCCAAAAATAATCCTCCAGTTACAGACAGAATGTCAATTGAAATGCTTCAACAAGATGATGATAAAGCACTGAAAGTACTCACTCATCTATGCCAAGAATTTTGGAAGACAGCTATTTGGCCAACTGATTAGAAGAGATCCATATTTGTACCCATTCTAAGAAAGGTGCCCATCAGAATGCTCAACTTATAGAACAATATCATTGACATCAGATTCAAGTTAAAGTTTGCTAAATATCATCCAACAGTGGCTGTAGCAGTACATTGACAGGAAGCTGCCAGAAATTCAGGCTGGATGAAGAGGAGGATGTGGAACAAGAAGATATTGTTGCTTCTGATGGATCTTGGCTGAAAGTGGAGAATATATGCTGGGTAAAGTGGAAGGGTAGTGAAAACGAGAAAGGCTATCAACGAGATGGATCGCCACAGTGGCTGCAACAATTGGTCAACCATAAGAACAATTTTGCAGCTGGTGTAGGACCAGGCAGTGTTTTGTTCTGTTGTGCATGAGGTCTCCATGAATCGGAACCTACTCTACAGCACCTAACAGCAGGATTATTGTAGATATAATTATTTTGTATAGGCTCTACTCCCTGTATGGCTTGTACCCTTATAAGAAAAGAAGAATTGATGAGGAAGGAAGATGGCCATCTGAAGATCGGGGCTGAGTTTGGAGTTAGGCTACCACAGAATTCCTGAAGTCACTAGGAAGTGGAAGAAGTGAGGAGAGACCATTCTCTAGTCTTCTGGGAGAACATGGCACTCTACACACGGAACTACAACATTTGCCCTTCAAGCACTGCTTTAGAAACTAAAATGTAGTGCTAAACCACAACTGATTCATTGCCATTTAGACATTTCTGAATCATAGTGACCCTTGTTTGTGGTAATTTGTCACAGAAACCCTAGGAAACGAATTCAGAGATGAAGGTTGTGTTAAGTGTCTGGTTGGTTTCTAGTCACAGCAGCCATAGCAACAGCACAAGGAAACACATACACTGTCCAATCCTATGTCATTCTCACATTTGCTGTTATGCTGAGCCCATTTTTTCAGTCACTGTGATCTCATCTAGAGTCCGCCGCTTTTTTTTTGCCGCTTCTCCTTGTTACCAAGGATGAGTCTCTTCTCTAGCGATTAGTCCCTGCTGATAACAGGCCCAAAGGACACAAGAAGACATCTTGACATCCTCACTTCTCAGGAGCATTTGGACTGTACTTATTCTAAGACAGATTTGTTTATTCTTCTGGCAATTCATGGTATTCTTCACCAACACCATAAGTCAAGTGCAAGGGAGGAATCATCGGGTAGCCTTTCCTTCGCTCATTCCCACGTCCAGTCAGATGGCCTCTTATGGCCATCCTCGTCTTCTTACGCCCCATCCCAGCTTTGACACAACCCTCATCCTTTCTTTCCTGAGCACTGCAAGGGCATCCTGACCAGTCTCTTCCCCCAAAGTTCTGCTTCATCCTCTACCTCATCCTGTCCACCTTCCACTGTGAAAGGCTGGATCAACAAGGGTTGACTAACTCTTGTTCTTGCTGCTCAAAACCTTCGATGGTACTCCAGTGCCTTGCGGTACAAAGCCCAAACTTAGCGTGGCACTTTTGGTCCTCAAGGAATGGAGTTTCTTTCAATTTCTTCTCCAGGTCCCCTTTTCCAAATATTCTAGGCTTCATCATACCAAACGGTTTGTTAGTCATGAACATATTCTGCACATTTGTGTGTTGATGTACATATTCAGACATATTTTTAAAAATAATTTTGCTGGGGGCTCTTACAGCTCTTATAACATTGCATACATCAAGTGTATCAAGCATATTTGTACATAAGTTGCCATCATCATTTCCAAATGAGCCCTTGATATAAGTTCCTCTTTCTCCCCTCCCTCCCCCATGCTTGATCAATTATATATTGTTAGTATTATTTCACATCTTACACTGTCCGTTGTCTCCCTTAATCCACATTTCTGTTATTTGTTCCCTTGGAGGGGCAGGTAATATATCCAACCTTGTGATGGGTTCTCCTTTTCTCCCCCTTCCCCTTTCCCAACTATCGTCCGACCCTCATGATATTGCTACTCCCACTACTGCACCTGAGGAGTTTATCTGTCCTGAATTCCATGTGTCCAGAGCTCTTATCTGTACCAGTGTATGTTGTCCGGTCTAGCCAGATTTGTAAGGTAGAACTGGGTCATGGTAGTGAGGCAGGGGGGGTGGGGAAGCATTCAGGAACTGTAGGAATGATGTGTGCTCTATCAGTGCGATACTGCACCTTGGCTGAAACATCCCTTCCTTATAACCCTTCTGTGGGGGGATATCCAATTGTCTACAGATGGGCTTTGCGTCTCCACTCCAACACCTCTTGTTTGCATGGATATAGTTGTTGGTTTTAGATCTTTTGATACCTGATGCCTCATCCCATGATCACACAGGCTGGTGTGATTCTTCCATATGGGCTTATTGCTTCCCTGCTGGATGGCTGCTTATTTAACTTCCAGTCTTTAAGACCCCAGATGCTATGTCTTTTGATAGCCAGGCACCATCTGTTCTCTTCACCACATTTGCTTACGCACACATTCTGTCTTCATTGATTATGTAGGGAAGGTGAGTATCAAAGAGCCGCACATTTCTACTTCCATGTCTTCAGCACATGCTGCTCTCTTGCTCTGAATGCCCTTCCCATCTGGTGTGCTTAGTAACAGTCGGGAGAGCAGTCTGGCTTGGTGCAGGCAACAAGGCAGTGTATTGTTTTTAGGAATTTTAAAATATTAGGATTACTTACTAAAGGTTGGCCGCCTTTTCTGTGAGTACATGTCACCATGCACTTACAATCCTAAACATTTGACAACAATAAAAATACTTCCTCCTACTGAGCAGACCGTGCTAACTCCCACCTCTCTTGGAACATCATGGAAACATGGTAGACCTCTATTTAGTCTTCAACCGCTAACGTTAACGCCCTTTCTTTGGTAAAGAGCTTCCTTGACCTTCTGCCTCACTGCTTACCCTGTCCATCTGCCCTGATTAACTCTTATTTTCTCTGGACTGCATATTTCCCGTTTTATACTTACAGCGGAGTCCCTGGGTGGTGCAAACAGTTAAGCACTACATGACTAGCTGGAAGGCTGGCAGTTCAAAACCATCCAGAAGCACTCCAGAAGACTCCTCTGAGGATCTGCTTCCAAAAAGCCGTAGCCTTGACACCCCATGGCGAAGCTCTACTCTGCACAGTGTTGCCATGAGTCAAGTCTGACGCAAGGTAAACACAACCATACTTTTATCACTGCAGTGGTGTCACTGTGGTGGTGCAGGGTTGCAGACCACACCAGATGACACTCCCAAAGCCGTGACAATAAATGTCAATGAAAGGTCTTAGCAGAAACTTGTATGATTTTTAATAAAAATATATGTGTAGCTAGAACAGCGAGGCATTTTTCATAAACCAGTTTACATGTATCGATGTTCCTACAAGGCTGAAAGTCTAAGCTATTTACTCTTTTAATGTCCTAATGTGCCAGAGATGTCGTTATGACCCAATTGCAATGATGCTTCCAATCAGCCCCATTATTTCATCTCTAGTGCACACACTGTTTCTAACAGTGTTTTGTTTTCAATTAATTGGTTTATTTATTTTTACCAATTTCAATGGCATACAAGTCACCTATCACATATTTCACTAGTTCAATCATGTTCATAAGAGTTGTGAAAGCAGCCCTATTATCAGTTCCAGGATATTTCTTCTCCTTTGTACTTCTTATGATGAGCTCTCCATTTCCCATCCACCTCCCCTGCCACGTCCCTGTGAAATTATTAATCCAGTTGTTGTCGCTGAGGGTTTCCCTATCCTGCATTTCATATACAGAAAAGCATTCAAAAATCAAAACAAAACTCAAATAAATGACCCAAGAATAGCAGAATGAGACAGAAACCTTAATCGAAAACAAAGTAGAAAATATTAGGAAGTAGACAGCTATACATTGAAAATATTAGAAACTGGACAATTATACATTGGATCAATTATACAAATGACAAGGTATCGCATTTTGACCTAACTTCAATTTCAATAATCTGCCCTCCTGTCTGATAAAGATGCCTTGTTCACCCTGGTCCATCATCATCTGAGGCTTTATCCGAGTGGGGGACCATGCAAATGGGTTTTGAGCTTTCACTGTCATACATAACCATCTGCATATGGGTGTTCAGAATTTAGGGCCTAACACAATTCCCTCCTCCTGATTTGGTTTTTATTATTTACAATCCTTGGATCACATAGGCTGGTACACTTCTTTGTGGACTTAACTGATGCCTCACTTAGATGGTTGCTTGTTTTAAGACAAGCCTTAAGACTCTATTCTTTCTGATGACCAGGCACCATCTGCTTTCTTCATCACATTTTGCTGTTGAACCTGTATAGATCTGCAGTGATTACTTCACTGCCGCAGGCATTGAGCAGGGCTATGTCATAAGGACTACTTTTTCTTAGATTAGGGATATAATTAAGTGTGAACTCAAAAGCAGTGATGAATTACTAAACCCAAGTGAAGGCCAAACATGATAGTGGGACAAGAGGAAAGTAAATGAAAATAGAGGAAAGAACCAGGAGGCAAAGGACTCATCAAGGTCTAAATACAGGCATGTACATATGTAAATATACATATATTTACATATAGAACTATGTATTCATATCTATATGTTAAGAATGTAGGTTGCAGATGGACATTGGGCCATGACTCAAATATTCCCTCAACATAAGAACCCTTTTTTTTTTTTCCTAACAATCCAGCACTTTGTGATGCTTACCTACCCGACAAAATCACTGAAGACAAAATGGGTACATAAGCAAATATGGTGAAGAAAGTTGATGGTGCCTGGCTATTGAAAGATATAGCATCTGGGTTCTTAAAGGCTTGAAGATAAACAAGCAGCCATCTAGATGAGAAGTAACAAAGCCCACATGGAAGAAGCACACCAGCCTGTGCAATCATGAGGTGTCGATGGGATCAGATATCAGGCATCTAAGACCCAGAACAAAATCAAATCCAAGGTGAGGCGGGGGGCAAGAAGTGCAGACCCAATGCCCATCTGTAGACAATTGGACATACCCCTACAGAAGGTTCATGGGGGAAGAAATGAGCCAGTCAGGGTGCAGCATAGGACTGATGAAACACACAACTTTCCTCTAGTTCTTTGGTGCTTCCTCCCACACCACTATCATGACCTCAATTCTAACTTATAAGTTGGATTAGACCAGAACATGCACACTACTACAGATAAGAGCCCACAACACAAGGAATCCAGGGCCAACAATGAGAGTAGAGATACCAGAAGGATTAGGGGAGGGTGGGGGCAGAAAGGGGGAATTGATAACAAGGATCAACCTATAACCCCCTATTGGGGGACAAACAACAGAAAAGCTGGTGATGGGGTGAAGAAAGATGATGTAAGATATGAAAATAATAATCTATAACGTATCAAGCATTTGTGAAGGAGGGTAGGTAGGAGAGGAAGCGGGAAGAAAGGGGAAGCTGATATCAGGGGCTCAAGTGGAAAGAGAATGTTTTGAAAATGATGATGGCAGCATATGTGCAAACGTGCTTGACACAATGGATGAATGTATGGATTGTGATAAGAGATGCAAGAGCCTTAATAAAAGTATTTAATTTTTAAAAAGTGTGAACTCAAAATACATTCATAAGTCTCTGGATCACTTTAAAGACATCATTATTATTTTGTTGCAGGTCATTATAAATTATCCTCGTGGGACATATGGGAGTTCTGTTGATATTACAATTAATTTAGCCAATCGCAAAGAATTTAAAACACTGTCAAGAAAAAAGAAAGTATACATATATTTTTTGTTTTTGTTTTTTTTACATTTTTTAGGGGCTCATACAACTCTTATCACAATCCATACATATACATACATCAATTATATAAAGCACATCCGTTCATTCTTTGCCCTAATCATTTTCAAAGCATTTGCTCTCCACTTAAGCCCTTTGCATCAGGTCCTTTTTTTCCCCCCTTCCTCCCCGCTCCCCCCTCCCTCACGAGCCCTTGATATTTTATAGATTGTTATTTTGTCATACCTTGCCCTATCCGGAGTCTCCCTCCCCACCTTCTCTGCCGTCCATCTCCCAGGGAGGAGGTCACATGTGGATCCTTATAATCAGTTCCCCCTTTCCAACCCACTCACCCTCCACTCTCCCAGCATCGCCCCTCACACCCCTGGTCCTGGAGGTATCATCCACCCTGGATTCCCTGTGCCTCCACCTCCCATATGCACCAGTGTACAACCTCTGCCCTATCCAGTCCTGCAAGGTAGAATTCAGATCATGGTAGTTGGGGGGAGGAAGCATCTAGGATCTGGGGGAAAGCTGTGTTCTTCATCGGTACTACATCGCACCCTGACTGACCCATCTCCTCTTCTAAACCCCTCAATGAGGGGATCTCCAGTGGCCGACAAATGGGCCTTGGGTCTCCACTCTGCACTTCTCCCTTCATTCACTACGGCATATGTATATATATGTGTGTGTGTGTGTGTGTATATACATATATATGTATACACACACACACACACACACATCTCACGGCCATCAAGTCAATGCTGACTCATAGTGACCCCCTGTAGGTTTCCAAGACTAACCGTTGACAGGAGTAAAAAGCCCAGTCTTTTTCTCCCTCAGAGCTGCTGGTGTTTTGAGCTGCCGACCATGTTGATCACAGCCCAATGCATAACCACTACACCACCAGGACTCCTATACATGTATAGGACTATTTTTCAGACTGAAATACCTGGATTGTTGGTTTGTAGCATTTAACAATTTAGGTGATTGGGCACTACTTACAGAAATAGTGAGGGCTGGAGTTAGGCTGTCAGTGATTTTATTGTCACCAGTTTTGTCAAAGTACCCTGTGTTTTTCCTACAAACTTTCAGTTAGTGGTGTTTGTAAATACCTTTTTCGAGAATGGAGCTTAAGTAAAGGGAAAGGAGAGCAATTAAAAGGGGGGTTCTGCACTTGGTGTTCACATAATCGAATAAATACTACATTTAAGCAATTTATGACTACATTGTTCCCATGCTTTTCTATTATCAAAATAAATAATGGACATTACAGGATGCTGTCTTGTCTGGCCTGGGAAGAGGTCCTTGGGGGGTGATGGGAAATGACATCATGAATTACCACACTGGATTGGATCAACTCTAGTGACACAATTCTATCACTGCCTTTGGAATGGGACTCTGCTGTGCTCTGTGTACAAGTCTGCCTTTCCCAGTGGAATTCCTTGAAGACATGGGCTTTGATATACAGAAATACTTCAGTAGGTTTCTCTCTTCACTTTATTGCACTTTGCCAACATGGTGTGTTTGCAGTAAACGCTGCAGTGACCAAATCTATTCGTACAACTCTTCCAACAGCACGTGCGACTTTTGCGCCCTATGCCACATCGTGTCACAAGTGTCGCAGTCTTTCACTTTGTCATAATGTTCTTGCACACTTAATAGACTACAGTGCAATGTCAGCATAACTTTTATATGCACGAGGAAGCCAATAAATTTGTGTGACTCTTTATTGAGAGGTTACTCCCTTTATTGCGGTGGTCTGAAACTAACCTGCAATATCTCCAATGTATATGCCTCTATCTGTCTTTTAAGGCTTCGCATGCTGCCTGCAATGTGGCAGGAGCTCGGGAATGTGTAATAAGTGCATAAGTGAGCACAGGCTGAGCCCTTCTGAACACTAATTTGGGCCTGGTGGTCTTCCAAGGCACAGCCCAATTAAAATCTCCAATTTATGCTTAAAATGTTGCTTCCGGTCGAGCTGCAATGCTCTGGCTGGAGTGCCACCCCTTGTTGGGACACGATGAGAAGGTGTTTGGGTGGCATTGAACTGATTCACTGCCCCAGAGGCTTAACAGGATTAGCAAGGGGCTTACATTGCTAAATGAAGCATAGCAGGAGCCCCAGCCTCGCCAGCCAGGCCAAGCCAAAGCTGAGATCCAGTGACTGTTCTGGTGTCTGGGGACAGAGGAAATCAAGTCATTTCAATCCACTAGTTGAGGAGAAAAGGGTTCAAAAGAAATCCCTGACTGGATTTCTTCTTCCTTTGGGACCTCAAGATCCAAGAATACCGGCCTGGAAGGGACTTTGGATAGACTCTGGAACACTTATCTTGGATATTGGGAAACTGAGATCCAGAAAGACGCATAAGCCCACTCAAAGTCATACAGTCCATGAGTGATAGAATTGGAGCTGTATGTTTCCATATCTTATTCATTAAGGAAACATCAAGGCAGAGAACCATGCTTACAAGTACAGAGAAGCAAGTGCTAGAAAGTTCGCACATTACTACAAGAGCTGGGTGGTGTTCTTGTTCATTGATGCCAAGTTTGCTTTCACTCTGGTGCCCATATGTACAACACAATGGTACGTTGCCTGGTCCTGCACCATCTGCGTATTTGAGCCCAGTCTAGTAACTGTGTGTCAATCCATCTTATGGTGGGTTTCCCTTATTATCTCTGACCCTCGGCTCTACCAGCCATGATGTCCTTTTCAACTGATTGGTATTTACTGTTGACAGGTCCAAAATGAGTCAAGGTCGCATTATTCTCACTTCTAGGGGATATTTCTTCCAAGACTTATTTGTTCCTTCTTCTCAGTCCACAATGAATTCACTGTTCTTTGTTGATACTATAGTTGGAATACAAAGAGTTGGATACTGGAGTTATACGGAGTGTACTTCCCATTGTGTTTCTTAAAAACAGACACAGTGAAGGCTTGGTAATGTCTGCTGGATGGGCACTCATCAACTGCCTGCCATGTTTAGGACTGTGTAAAGGGAACACGCCTGGCGCATGTGGCTATGGACTATTTGCTAAACTCAGCAGAGTCCTGGGTTCTGGTTCCAGTGCCTCTATTTTCAGTGGAGTGAAATGAGACAGGTTTTCTTTTGCCCTTCCTCTCCAACTAGCCATCTACCAGGGTTACTAGGAACCTGAGTGCTTCATTAGCTACACAAACACCCTCCAAACCAACAATAAAAAGGTCCCCCAACTGTTGTTGTTAAGTGCCATTGTGTCACTCACAGCGAGCCTGTGCACAACAGAATGAAACACCGCCTGGTCCTGTGCCATCATCACAATTGTTCTCATGCCTGAGCCCATTGACGCGGCCACTGTGTCAACCACCTTTTCAGGGTCTTCCTCTCTTTCTCTACCCTCCTCCTTTACTAAGCAAGGACTGGGACTGGTCTCCCCTGACAACAGGTGCAAAGTACACGAGACAAAGTACACGTCTCACCATCTTTACCTCTGGCTATACTTCTTCCAAGATAGATTTGTTTGTTCTTTGACAGTCCGTGGTACTATCAATCTTCTTCACCAGCACCTCAATGCAAATGCATGGATTCTTCTTCAGACTTCCTTATTCAGAGTCCAACTTTCACATGAATAGGAGACAACTGAAAAATACCATGACTTGGGTCAAGCACATCTTAATCCTCAAAAGAGCATCGTTTCTTCTCAATACTTAAAAGAGGCCTTGTGCAGCAGATTTCTCCATGGAGTGTCGCATTGACTGCTGTTTCCATGAGCACTGATTGTGGATCCAAACAAGATGAAATCCTTGACAGCTTCCATCTTTTCTCCATTTATCGTGGTGTTACCTACTAATCCAGTTGTAAGTATTTTGGTTTCCTTTACATTAAGTTGTAATCCATACTGAAGGCTGAAATCCTTGATTTCCAAGAACAAGCACTTCAAGTCCTCCTCACTCTCAGCTAGCAAGGTGTGTCATCTGCAAACCACAGGTTAATAATAAGCCTTCCTCCCTCCAATCCTGAATGACACATTCTTCTTCAGATGAGCCAGCTTCTCAGCTTATTTGCTAAGCACCCAGACTGAATGAATATGGTGAAAGGATACAACCTTGATGAACACCTTTCCTGATTTTAAACCATGCATTGTTTCCTTGTTCGGTTCACCTCTTGATTCATGTGCAAGTTCCACATGAGTGCAATCAAGTGTTCTAGAATTCCCATTCTTCTCTTGTCTATCTATAGTTCGTTATGGCCCACATAGCTGACTACCTTAGCACAGTAAATAAAACACAAGTAACCATCCTTCTGGTATCCTCTATTTCAATCAACATCCATTTGACATCAGCAATGATATCCTTTGTTACATGTACAGTTCTGATTTCCACCTGGACTTCTGGCATCTTCCCTGCCAATGTACTGTTGCAACTGTTGTTGGATGATGTTCAGCAAAATTTTACTTGCATACGATATCAATGATATTATTTTATAGTTTGAGCATTCTCTTAGGTCATCTTTCTTTGGAGCGGGTATAAATATGGATCTGTGCCAGTCAGTTGGCTTCGTAGATGTCTTACAAGTTTCTTGACATAGATGAGTGAATGCTTCTATCGCTTCATCAGCTATTTGAACATTTCAATTGGGAGTCCGTCTATTCCTGGAGCCTTTGTTTTTAGCCAATGCTTGAGCTTTTTCCTTCAGTATCATTGGCTCTTGCTCATCTGCTGTCTTTTGCAATGGTTGAATGTTGATTAGTTCTTTTTGGTACAGTGACTCTATTTATCCTTTCATTATTATTTTGATATTTCATGCATTTTCAAGGTTTTGCCCATATTAGTCAATATTTTCCCCAACTAATCAACTATAAAGAAGTGGTATTGATAGGAGTTGGAGAAATACTATGCACCAGAGTTCCCTTTAAGAAATGATTTGCTTTTATTTAGAGGACCATACATGAGGGAAGGGTATCAATATGAGTGGACCAATTTTTAGTAAAATAAGGAACAGGGGATTATTTGCTTGTTGCTCATGGAAGTGAGTCTGAGAAAGAGGTATGGGAGGAGGGTAGAAGAGGCAACTCAATCTATGATGAAACTTCTTCCTTAGGACACCCAATGTCCAGTAGATTATACACTCACAAAGGCCTAGGTGCAAGTGTTTAAAGACCAGGGAAAAAGCTGGACCACTTGCTTGATTTGATACAGGGCAGGAGTGGCCACATGCCTAGATGATGAGGCATTAAGCTAAAGGAACTCACAGAACTCGAGCTATGAATTTGAGGCTCTCAGAGACTTGGAATTGAGGTTTTAGTTAAGTTCAATCAAATCTCTAAGGACTTTAACTGATTTCTGAGTTGCACGGGGTTGGCTGAGCCCCTGGGAAGTGCAACCGTTAAAGGTCATGATAACCCCGCACTGAGATTTCAGGGACTCACATTCCGCCACATGCCACCCTCAGTTCTGCAGCCGTGGTGCAAGAGCCAGGATCCCAGCACTGGATTGCTTTCTCTTCTGAACAGTCACTCAGAGGTCCTCAAAGGGCAGACACAATCGTGAACCCTCCCAATAAGTCAGTGCCCTGGAAGGGCTCCCATGTGTCTTCTGCTGTCCCCAGTAAAGAGCTTATGTCGCAATGGGCATCCATCAGGGACTGGTCAATCTCTGCTCTTCTGCTCAGTTGTCAGCTGACATGCTAGTTAGTGGCTTGGAGCACAAAGCCAATAAGATCAGCATCCAGCTCAGCTCTCCCTGACACAGCTTTCACCAAAGAAAACACTGCTCTTCACAAGGGGCTCCATGGCCCTGGGCCTCTGGCGATGCCATCTCCTGCTTGAATTTCATTTTAAGGAAACCCTCAAAGCCCAGAGCTAAATATCCTAAGACAGTCTCTCCAAAATGTGAGGCAGCTGGAGCCATAAAGTTCCATGGCTAGGTAAAAGGCAAGGACCCTGTTGTGAATCCCCGTGGTGGCGTTTCTGCAGTCATCAGAGAGAGATAGGAGCACTTCGGCGAATGTTGCTGATGGAATAGTAAGTAAAAGCACCGAGCCCTGAGGAGTATTAGCAGTAGGTAGGCAAAAGCATGCATTGTCAGTGGACAAGGGGATTGGCGTGAGTGTAGAAAACAAAAAAATGTTGCACAAAAATAAATATTGGTAAATTTTCCGTTCATAATATCCTTTATATCATCTTAGTCTTGCAGTAGGTTCAAATCTGTAGTTTAATCCAACTGCTCATCTGCACCTGTGTTCCCAACTCAGAAGATGTCCTAGAGGTAGCCTGCATAGAGCCGTCTGTCAAGATATTTACAGCTGTCTGTGCTGACTCATTCCTACTTCACTTGCCATGCACACACTTCTGTAAGTGCATCCCACTCAGGATTGGACAAGAAGCTGCTGAATAATTGTGCTCCTCTGGCCGTTGCTTGGGAGACCTTTAATGATATTTCACTGGAAGTGTCATGGGGCTTGCCAATGGAGAACCCATTTTCAGGTTGGTCTCTAATCAGGAAGAGATTCTTCCCACCAAAGAGGCTGTAAACCTTTCCCATCATCCAGCATGCAGAGACCAGAGCTGCCAGGATTGATAAACTCTGATCCTCACTGAGAAAATGCAGCTCCTGCATGATCGGTGGTGCTGCCACTGCCCACATGAGCAAGCACAGACCATGGGTCTCCTGCAATGGGTCCTTAGAGACCACAAACCAACAATGGACATTTCAGTACACACCTGGTGCTGAGGGGTGAGAGAAACGTGGCCTAACATCCCAGGCATTCAGGTTCCTCTTGATCCTTCAACATGTGGCCCTAGAACTCACAGTACAGTTTCCGGCTGGCTCTACTTCAGGATGATTACACAGGGGATGGCATTTAGGTCTCATTCCAGACAGTGAGTCATGGCATCCTGAGCACATTTTCATGAAGTGCCAGGTTAAAGAACATCAGGGAGCGCTCTACAGACGCCGAGACAAGGTGAGGTCCGTCGGCTATCTGGAACCACAGTTCTGCACTCTAAGTAGACAAAGTTGGAAAAGCAGCTAGCTTCCCCTGGAGAACTCTGTTGGAATAGGCTTGCTTCTTTTTTTTTTAATAAGCAAGGTCTATTGGGTGAAAGATGTTCTTCAAAACGACTTCCATAAAAATATCACTAGAAAAAAGAAGACACTAGAAAATTGTTTCATGTTTACACTAGGGAAGTGGTTGCACAAAGCATCAGCAGAAGTCGATATTTCTTGTATATCTTTAGAATTTTTAAATCACTCTTTGCTAAATCAAATAAATGACTGATTAATGAATGATTAAAAAAACCAAATAATCAAATAAAGGAGGGAAAGCATCAAGGATCCACCAATGGCATTTCCCTGCCATGGTAAGCCGTAACTAGTAGGTCGTTTAGGCGGTGCTGCTGGTAAAAACGAAAAGACTATCTTCACAAAATATCATCCCAGCCATCCGGAAAGTTTACTATTTGAAGCCCCTGCTTCAGACGTAAGGTAATGTTGTATATCACCATAAAATGTTCTCGCATTCCCTTAAGAAGAAAGATACTCATTGTCATTCAACAAATATTCAAAAAGAAACGTCATCTATTGAAGGGAGAGAGTAGCTGTGTCATGACGAACACCGTATCTCTGTGGCTGGAAGAGACAAGTGTCTGCATTGCCACGGTCAGGAACGTTGGTTATCAAGATTGACCACGCTGCTTCCTCAGGCCCAGCCTTATATGGCCGTGAGGCAGGGACAAGATGTGAAGCTCAAGCCAGGGAGGCCAGGGGCCAAGGTCAACCTGACTGACCAGAATGGGGTGGGGGGGGGGCGGAGGGGGTTGGGTAGAGAAGAGCTCATTGCTGTGCTCCAAAATGCCCCTGATCTTCCCAAAGGGCAAGAAATTATTCCTGCCCACTTTCCAAGAGTGACCCAAATCAAACCCTTTGTCAAGGCCATGTGCTTCCAAGGCATTGTGGTGCCATGAAAGGGGGCAACCATTGACCAGAGGAAAGAAGAAAAGAAAGGAAGAGGATGCTCTGTTGCCAGTTATCAGGGATGGCCTAAAACCAGCACAGGTGTGTGAGAGGGAGTGGCCTACAAAGGACAGGCTCTCTGAGATGAGATGGCATCACGATGCCTTTGTCTTTCAACCCTGCGTGCTTTTTGATAACCTCTTGCTAAACCGTACTGAAGATTAGGTTTCTGAACAGTGCCTGAATAGAATGGCTTCTTAAGAAAAGTCTCCAGGTAAGAAAGATAAATGAACCAAAGCAGTCAGTACTAATCTTCTCTTGGGGAAGGGTGACTGATTATGCAAATGTACCTCTGAGGCCAAGAAGTCCTGTGATCTCAGTTACCCTCTGGAAAACTAGGCAAGGGGATCAACCGGCTCAGAGCCAAGCTTGTGAAAGGAGCACTTTCTGACTGAACGCTCCACATCGTACTTCCTAAATCACAGCCCTGATCACATCTCATCTCCAAAGTTTCCGTGTCTCTCAGCTCGCCATCACCATCACGTGGATCTCTTTGCTACTTGGGCTCTCAGTGTCTCCGGTGTATGATGCCCTCTTAGTTTCTTTGAGCTATTGGAACAGAAATACCACAGTGGGTGGCTTAATGAACAGACAGTTATTTTCTCACAGTCCAGGAGACTAAAACCCAAATTTAGGGCACTGCTTCAGGGGAAGATTTTCTTTCTTTGTGCTCTTTTTAGCATTTGTTCCTCCTTTCCTCAGTCATCTTTGTGTGGAAGGGCATTTATTATCTCCAGTTTCTGCTTGTTTCTCTGTGCCTCATCTGCTTGTTGTATATTACAAAGTGATTGATTTAAAACATACCCTATACTGATGTTGCCTCATTCACATAACAAAGAAATGCTGTTCCCAAATTCCATTACCTCACAATGGGATTACCCCCCAAGCATGGGGTTAGGCTTGATACATACCTTTGGGGAGGATGCAATTCCATCTATAATGGATCTTAACCCATTTTTCAGCTCCTTCTTCTCTCATCTGTGCACAACCTAACCATGGAGCCCAGGTAGCTCTGTGGGTTAAGTATTGGGCAACAAACCACAAGGTCCGTGGTTTAAACCCATGAGCCACTCCAATGGAGAAAAAATGAAACTGCCTGCTTCATCAAGATGTACAGTATTGGAAAACTGTAAGTTCACTGTGAGTCAGAATGGACTCCATGGCAGTGGATGGTTTGTGTTTGACAATGGGCAAAAGATTGAAGCCATCAAGAGTATCACTTTACTTGGGTCTACAATTAGCCCTCACAGAAGGAGCAGTTGATGACATTACACCGCATCCAAGAATGCATGCCTGCAAAAGATCTCTTTACAATGCTCCAGAGATAATATGTCACTTTGCAGACCAAGGTGGCCCTGACCCAAGTGGTGGTACTTTCAATGGCCTCACAGGCATGTGAAAAGTGGACAGTGAATGAGGCAGGTGACAGAAGAAGTGCTGCATTTGACTCATGGTGTTGGCAGAGAATAATGAACACGCCATACCATGGACTGCCAGAAGAACAAACAAATCTGCCTGAGAAGTATAGTTAAAATGCTTCTTAGAAACAAGCATGGTGAGACTCTGTCTCGTGGACTTTGGACATCTTATTAGGAACGATCGGTCCCTGGGAGAGGACATTTTGCTTGCTAAAGCAAAAGTCAGGCAAAAGAAGCGCCTACCTGAAATGGATTGACACAGTGGGGGCAAACGTGGGCTCATATATGAAGAGTTGTGACGAGGGAGCATGATTAGGCAGGGCTTTGTTCTGTTGTACATGGGGTCGTCATGACTCAGAACTGACTCAGTGGCATTTAACAACAACCTTGCTCATCTCTTCCCAGACGCCAAGAAGCTCCAAGATTCCCTGCCTCCATGTGCTTGCTCGCTCTTCCTGTCATCGCCGCTTAGGAACGCCGTTTCCACACTCTAGTCTCCACGCTTCTCTGTGCTCCCAAACTCATCCCTTTGATCAGACCTTTCCTCGTCTCCTGCTTCTCTGATATGAAAGCAGGGAGAAGTTCCCTTCCTCCAGACTCTCTGAGTATCTTCTCTGTGGTTTTCTCACGGCTTGTAACTTTTCTCCTTTGCATGTCGATCATTGCATGTGTCTTCTACCTGTGCTATGGATGGGGAACTCCCTTTGGAAACAAATGGTACATATCGGACGGGCCACCCCAAGGGCCACCAGGGAACAAGGTCCATCAAAGTTCGTATAGAAGAGACTTTAGCTTTCCGTGGAGACCTGGGCTGGCTCACGAGTTTCCTTGTAGCTCTGGGGTTTCATGAGCCTAAAGGTCTATGAAAAGGAAAAAGCCAAAGGCCACACCAAGTAGCTGTTTCGGTTTCTACCCCCAGTCTCAGGTTCAGAAATACCCTTTAAGGATCAACGCTTTCATCACCCTTGCCACGCAGAGATGTTCCTCCCTTACAGACACTGACTGCTGCTGTTCGCAGTGCTTTCTGTTGATTCTGCAGGGGCTGGGGTTTCCTCTGGACCCTCCTGACCTCCCAGGCCCTCTGGCCGGCCGGGCACAGGTGAGGAATCTGAGGAGAATCGCTGTTCTCCTGTGACTGTTCCGGGGGCTCCAGCTCTCCCTCCAGGAGCTGGGGAAACCACAGCCCAGCGCTCTTTCCTTCCCACTCTGTTTCAGCACCCTGACTTTCTGCCCCAGACAAGACCTGGCCTTGGGAGTTCTGTGGCCATCAGGGGATGAGCAGAGTGCAGGCTAGGGAAAGAGGACAAAGAGGGATCATGCACCCGGCACGGAAAAGACGGAGAATTTGACTTGAGCCTGTTTTCTGGGTAATTCGGTGTCAAGCAGCAATGAGGCCTAGAACCTTGCCAAGTTTTTGTTTTGTTTGTTTTTTTTTTCCTTTCCTCCAATCAGCCCAGGGCACTGACGTGGGGGTGAAGGGGGGATTGTGCAAGGGGGGGGGCACGAAGGGGCTGCACGCACACTGGGGCTGCAAGGGAATGCTGAGGCTGCAGAAGTGGCCCATTGAGAGCTCCGGATCACAGCGGAAGGGTGGCTGCACCCCCAGCCTACTGCCACAAGGGCAGCTCTGTCCTGTGGGCACAGGGCTCCCTCCCAGCCCCACTGGCTGCGAGAGAACAACATTTCCTTATAAGGGCCTAGCCTTCTTGCCAAGGCTGGACGGCTCCGACAGACTGTAGCTTTCCATTCTCCTCGTCCGGCTCCACTGCAGGCCTTGAATGTAACCCTTGTTGTCAGGCCCCTCCTTTCCTCCATGCCTGCCCCCCCCAATCCTTTGCTGAGCCAGCCCCAACTGGAGCAGGATAAACAACCCAGAGGCCTCTCCCTACATGGGGCCGGCCCCGGTTCAGGCCTGCTGGAGGCAGCACAGGGTAGCAAAAGGAATGCGGGATGGAGGGTTGCAGCTGCCCGTGCCAGAACCTCACCTGTACGTGAAGCCGCAGCACAGACCCTGATGGCTGTGAGCCTCACGTCTCACCTGCAAAATGAAAATCCATTCCCCACAGACTTCAAATCCTTTGCACGGCCCCTGTGGTCGGGTGCCTCGAGCTTCTTCCCTTCCCTCCACCCAAGCCCTCGGCACTTAGTGTATATGGCTTCCTCTGTCTAGAAAAGTCCTCGTTTATTTGCTTGGAGAACTCAACCTCAATATAAATAGAGCTTCCATCCTTTCCCAGGCGAAAATTAATCATTTCTTTCTCATCCCTCCTCAGCCCTTGGATGCAGCCCTCCTACCGGCTTTCTGTCTTACAACTGCAGTCTCTGGGCAGTGCATTCAACTTTTAACCAATAGATTGAAAGTTCATGTCCACACAATTGCACGTTGGAAGAAAGTCCTGGTGATTCACTTGGCTCAAAAAAAAAAAAATCAGCCACTGTGTGTTAGTCCAGGTAGACTAGAGAAACAAATCCAGAGACATTCATGTGTGTATAAGAAAGAGCTATATATAAAAGAGCAATTGTATATAAAGCATCCCTGCCCAGTCTAGATCAAGACCATAAGTCTAATATTAGCCCAAATGTCCAATACCAATCTATAAATTCCTCTTCAGACTCACGCAACACATGCAATGACGCCAATGCAGGAAGATCACAGGCTAGAGGGTGGAAAGTCTTGTGGATCCAGTGGCAGTGGAAGCATCTCAACATTGCCAGGAGTCTCCATGTAGCTCCTCCAACTCCAGGACTCTAGTGTAGCTCCATTTGTTTTGTCAGCAAGAAGACCAAGCAGAGTGTCTATGTGAATCTGGCCTCCAGTGAGCTATTGATCTCTATGCTACCTCCAAATGAGGTCATCAAGTTGAGACCTGATTGACAGGTGATATCGTTTATTGCGCCAACCTGGCCTATAAACACATGTGAGGTTAATTGAAGGGCGGAGGAATAAATGGCTTGGTGAGCCTCGCCTTTCTAGTTTTCGGGTCTCTTGCTTTGTGATTGTCGGACCAGCCTGCTGCTGCCTTAGCCAGTTCCCTGCATTAGCTGGCAAGGCTCACTCCCTGCAAGACATCCCTGAGGAGAAGCCTCATGGACCTACTCTGATGGTGCCCTGGGTGCTGGAGCACCCATGTGGAGACCCCTGCCAGCGCTGAGATATTTACACATGCACTGACTCAGCTTTCCTCCTGCAGTTGGCATCGTTGCGTGTGTTTTGTGAGATGGAGGAGGACTTTGTGGATTGGTGTTGGACATAGGGGTTAATGGGTTAATGTTGGGCTTGTGGGCTTGGGAAGCACTGGGTTGGGATGCTTTCTTGATGCGCTCTTAACCTTTATATAAAACTCTTTCTCATACATGAGTTTCTGTGGAGTTGTTTCTCTAAAGTACCCAGATTGACACAACAGGCTAGACTCCACCCCTTTGCAAGTTGACATGATTAGGTAACTACCACACATTGAAAATCCTATAGAGTACATTTATGCTCCAACACTCATGGGGCTTTTATCAGTTAAAATTGGCCCAGTAGCAATTATATGTATGCTTATATATTAAATACATAACATATAAAATCCTATACAGTAAAAATATAATATATAGTATCTTACAGTTTGTTTTCAATCGTTTATATTGCTATTCATTTGAATATTATCATACATGCATAACTATCAATCACAATTATATTAACATGCTTCTCTCTCTCCTCTATCAAGCAATGAGCTTCTTAAGTCTCAAGTGATATCAATATATCACTGCCCTCTACCATATCAGACACATAACTGATGCTCCATGTAAAGGCCTGAATAGACATAGCTGAAAAGAAAATACTTGGTTTGAAAATACTTTGTAAATGGTAGATTAATGTCTTTTTTATTATTCCATCAGAACCATTTTTCCCTGTTGGTTTGGTTCTGTTTCCTGAATTCAGACTCACTGAGACCATCCAGGTGGTTAATGTAGACCACTAAGTCTATGCCTCCTGGAATCCCAGCAGCAGCGACTCCCCCGTCAGTGTGTTGTGGTGTCTGGCACGCTGCTGTGATGCTGGAAGCTGTGCCACCAGCAGTGTCACCAGTGGTAGACAAATCTTAGAGGAGCGTCCAGACTAAGACAGACTAGATTGAAAGAATAAGCAATCTTCTTCTGTGGGTCTAGCCACTTAAATCATTATGTAGAGCAGCGGAACATGGCCTGAGTCAGTACCAGAAGATGATGCTTTCAGGTTGGAAGGCATGCAAATGACCACTGGGCAAGCATTGTGTGCCCTGGGTACAATAATGGGAGTAGTGATACCATAAAGATAGGGGAAAGGTGGGGGAGGAAGGGGGAACCAATTGCAGTGATTGACATATAACCACCACCACCACCCACATCCAGGGTGACGAGCAACAATAACATGCATGAAGGGAGACAGCAAATGGTGTAAGATATGAAAATAATAAGAATTTATAATTTATCAAGGATTCATTAGGGTGGGAGAGTGGCAGACCGGGGGGGTGGGGGTGAATGAAGAGCTGATACCAAGGGTTCAAGAGGAAATAAAATGGTTTGAAAAGGATGATGACACATATGTACAAATATGCTTGACACAGTAGATGTATGGATTATGATAACAGGTGCAAATGCCCCAATAAAATTATTTTTAAGAAAATAACAAACAAAAAAGAGGTAGCATATGATCAAGAATTAATGGTATTGAAGGATGAAGTGCAGACTGCACTGAATGCATTAACAAAACACCAAGATGCCAGGAATTGATAAAATACCTATTGAAATGGATCCATAAACTGGTGGAACACTAGAATCACTCATTAGTCTATGCCAAGAATTTGGAAGCTGGTACTGGCCAACTGACTACAAGAGATTCATATTTATGCCAGTGTAGCTACATCATCTGGTGTCAATTTGGGGCTTGAGAGGATTAAGAGTGAAGGGGTGGGGTCTAGTCTGTCAATCGGGTCATAGCCAATGAGGTCTCTGTTTGGACATGGCCTTCTCCTCAGAATTCTGGGAACTCAGATATTTTCTCCTTGGAGGCAGTAACACCTCTCTCTCTCTCTCTGCTCATTTCCTTGGAGACTCTTGACTGAGAAGGCTGACTCCCTGTGAGACATCCCTGAGGAGAAGCCACATGGACCTACCCTGATATAGCCAGAACCCTGGACCTAGAGAAGCCATATGGAGACCCCTGGCAGCACTGAGATGCTTACAATGCCACGGGATCTACAAGACTTCCCATCCACTTCCCTGTGATCTTCCTGTATTTGGGATCATTGCACGTGTTTCATAAATCTGAAGAGGATTTTTTTTAATTGGTGTCGGACATATGGACTAATATTGGACTTGTGGACTTGATCTGGACTGGGCTGGGATGTTTTCTCAACATCCAACTGCTCTTGTATATAAACCTCTTTCTTCTATACATATATGTGTCCATGAATTTGCTTCTCTAGTCTACCCAGACTAACACAATACCCATTTCAAATAAAGGTAATCCAGCAGAATGAAAACTTATCAAACAATATCTTTAATATCACATGCAAGTACAATTTTTGCTGAGGAGAATTCAAACGTGGCTGCCAAGGTACATAGGGAACTTCCAGAAATTTAAGCTGGATTCAAAAGGGGACTTGAAACCCCTGACTGACGCCAGACGGATCTTAACTAAAAGTAGAGAATAACAAAATGATGCTTACAAGTGTTATATTGATTATGTAAAGGCTTAGATTGTGTGGATTATAGCAACTGTGAATACCAGTGCAGCAGTGAATGGAAATTCTAGAACTTAATTGTGCTTATGTGAAAATGAAACATAGATCAAGAAGCAGTCAGTCAAACAGACAAGGGGATAAAATCAGACAAGGTGTATGCTAGGGTTGTGTTTTTCACCCTACTTATTCAATCTTTATGCTGAGCAAACAATCTGAGAAGCTAAAGGCTATGAAGAAGAACAGCACGTCAGCAAGAAGGCTCACGAGCAACCTCCAACATGCACCAACTTTCTTGCTGATGAAGGTCAAAGACTACATACAGCCTTTGGTATAGATGACAACTCAAAGTAAAGGAAGCCAAAATCTTCAAAGAAGGATCAATAGACACCATGTGATAAATGGAGAAAAGATGGATGTCATTAAGGATTTTATAATTGGATGCATAATCAGCACTCACGGATGTATCAGTCAAGAAATCAAACATCATATTGTACCAGGCACATCTGCTGCACAAGACCTCTTTAAAGTGTTAAAGAGCAAAGATGTTACTTTGAGGACCAAGGTGAGCCTGACCCAAGCCATGGCAGTTTTCAATTGCCTCTTATGCATATGAAAGCTGGACCATGAAAAAGGAAGGCTGGAAAAGAATCGATGCATTTGAATTAGGGTATCGGCAAAGAATACGGAATATACTATTGGCTGCCAGAAGAAAAAACACATTTGTCTTGGAACAAGATGCAACCTGAATGCTCCTTTGAATTGAGGATGGTGAAGCTTCATCTCACATCCTTTGGTACATTCCCAGGAATAGCCAGTCACTGGACAAGGACACCATGCTTGGTCAAGTGGAGGGTAAGCAGAAGAGAAGATCCCAAAGGAGATGGATTGTCACAGTGGAGTCAAACATAAGTGTGATTGTGAGGACAGCATAAAACAGGGCATGGCTTTGTTCTATTATGCATAGGGTCACTGTGAGTTGGAACCAACTGGATAACCCTGAACAAATAGAGTCAATATTATGAATTGAATTGCGTTCCTCTAAAAGGTACGATAAAGTCCTAACACTAGATAACTGGGGATGTGCACTTGTTTGCAAATAGGGTCTTTGAAGACGAGATCATAAATCCTAAATTTAATCTGAGTGATGTTCATATAAAAGAGGTCAGACAAAGAGACAGACAGAATGGCTGTGGGAAGATGCATGGACAAGTCAAGGAATGTCTGAGCTATCAGAAGCTTTAGAGAGACAAGAAAGGATCTTCTCCCAGAGCAGAGGTTCTCAGCCTTCCTCATGCACCAAGCCTTTCATACAGTTCCCTCCTATTGTGGTGAGCCCCAAACCATAAAATTATTTCCTTGCTACTTTATAAATATAATTTATTATGAATTGGGAGAGCCCTGTGAAAGGGTCATTTAACCCCCAAAGGGGTCGAAGCCCACTGGTTGAGAACCACTGCCCTAGAGTCTTTCAAGAGAACGTGGTCTTGGGACTATCCTGAGTTGGCGTACCAGCCTCCAGAACTGTGAGGCAACATATTTCTGTTCTTATAACTCACCCAATTTGTGGGATTTTTAAATGGCAGCCCTAAAAAACTAGTACAAGGGACTGTTAAAATTATCCAATCGTTTCCACATTGATGGGTTCACAGATGCCATATGGTCAGATAAGCAGATAAATGGAGAGCCTCCAAGTGCCCAGTTCAACCTCTTTTATGATTTACATGTGTTGGGTTACACAAAATTTCCTGGGGGGGAAAATCTGTTAGTTTTAGAACTTTGAAGTGCACTGATTTAGCTAATCTCAACATCTGAAAATTGGGAGAAAAAAAAAACTGAGCCCCACTAATAGGGACCGCATAGAATTGGGACCATACTTGCCATCTGTAACTCTCGTCCACCCAAACCAGCACCCTTGGTGACAGCCACGCTAAGGGAAGAACGTGATGGTGTGTGCACAGCTGCCAATCTCATTCAATTGAGTTCTTCTGGTTCTGGGAAGCATCAAGCTTAAAACAAAAAATTCAATCTCAAATAGAACAAATTTCTTTGAAATAGGCATCCTGTATATTACCAGGTTGGTGATTTGCAAGCTCATATAGAGAAGTATTGTGGTGATCCCCTCAATTTCAAAGAGAATATTTTACCCTAGGATGAAAGAATTGTGTTTGTTTCTCATGGGCATACTCAACGTTTCAGAGTTGATGTTTGTGCAATGTAGCCCGTAGTGATCTAACACTGCCACAGAAACAAGGTCAGGACAGAAGGTGGATCTTCCTTAGACTCTAACCAAGGGGATATAATTGCTTGAATATCAAAAAGGCCTTTTTTATAATGAGAATCACATAGCTGAAGGAAGCAAGGATTGGAGAGAACTCTGGGCTAGGGGATAAAAAACTAAACTTGTTCCAACCCGGATGCTTACTGTTAAACATAAAGCAAGTCAACTGTTTTTATAGGTTTGTTTTCTCAAATAGAAAATAGAAATTCTCATGCCTCCATGATCACTGTCAATAGCAGTAAGAATCAGGCCAATGATATCTTTGCTGTGAAGTTGTTTCATGAATCAGAAAAACTATGTGTCTAAATAAAACTAGTTGTGAGTTGATAGTGCTTCCCCTCCTTGTTTGTCTGGGTACAGGTGATGAAAAACGCTTCGGTTCCCAGGTGCTGGTAATATGTGATCAATGCCGCAGCTCCCTGTTAGCACCTGACAACCAGGCTGAGAGTGAACACTTTCTAGAAAATCAAGATGGAGAGGGCTGCGTCCCTGAGGGATTTGCTTAAAGAAGCTGCAGAGCAGAAAAAGGAAGCTTCTTATTCCAACCCCTTTCCTTTTTAGGTACCACAAGAATGTTGTATTGTTGTGAAGATATGGGTTATAAATAATGACTCCAGCAGACGAGCCAAAAAGGACTGTCCCCGGCAAACCAGGATCTATGGATCTCTTATTAAGCTTGTTTAAAACTGGGCTATTACTGGAATCCAAAGATATATGGATTTAAAAAATGTCCATGTCGGGAAGGTATCATACAGTGCCATAGTATTACTATTATTTTGCCTTATTTTTATTAAATACTTTTATTGGGGCTCTTACATCTCTTATCATAATCCATACATTCATCCATTGCATCAAGAACATTTGTACATATGTTGCCATCATTTTCAAAGCATTTTCTTTCTACTTTAGCCCTTTATATCAGCTCCTCATTTCCTCCCTCTCACCTACCCTCTCTCCCTCATGACCCCTTGATAAGTTAGTTATACATTATTATTTTCATATCTTACATCATCCTCTGTCACCCTTCACCCACTTTTCTGTTGTTATATGTTGATCCTTGTGATCGATTCTGGCCTTCTTCCCCCACCTTCCCCTTATCCTCCTGGTATCCCTATTCTCATTGTTGATCCTGAGGGGTTTAACTATCCTGGGTTCCCTGTGTTGTGGGCTATTCTCTGTAGCAGTGTACATGTTCTGGTCTAGTAGGATGTGTAAAGTAGAAATAAGGTCATGATACTGGGGGAAGGAAGCATGGAAAAAGTAGAGGAAAGTTGTATGTTTCATTGGCGCTATACTACACCCTGACTGGCTGATCTCTTCCTTGTGACCCTTCTGTAAGGGGATGTCCAATTGTCTGCAGATGGGCTTTGGGTCTCCACTCCGTGCCCCCTCTCCCTTGCCCATTCACATTGGTATGATTTTGTTCTGGATCTTAGATGCCTGATACCTGATCCCATTGACACTTCATGATCACACGGGCTGGTGTGCTTCTTCCATGTAGGCTTTGCTGCTTCTCAGGTATATGGCTGCTTCTTTATCTTCAAGTTTTTAGGATGCCAGATGCTATACCTTTTGATAGCTGGGCACCATCAGCTTTCTTCACGTTTGCTTATGCACCCATTTTGTCTTCAGCGATTGTGTCGGGCAGGTGGGCATCACAGAATGCTGGATTATTTGAACAAAGTGTTCTTGTGTTGAGAGGGTACTTGAGTTGAGGCCCAATGTCCATCTGCTACCTTACATACTTAACATATAGCTTTAAGTATATAGATCTATTTCCCTACCGTCATCTATAAATATATTTATATATGTACATGCCTGTATTTAGACCTCTATAAATGTCCTTTGCCTCCTAGTTCTTTCCTTTAATTCCTTTTACATTTCTCTTGTAAAAACACTATCATGTTTGGTCTTTATTCAGGTTTAGTAATTCCTCGCTATTACATTGCCCTTGATTAAGCCCCTCTAGGTATCCTATGCCCTTCTCTCCATTGATTTTAGTTCACTTGTTGTTCCCTTGTCCCTGGGTTGGTTGAGCACCCCCTTCCTTTCTCCCACCTCCCCTGTCCTCCAAGAAGCCCCGGTCCTATTGTTTTCATCTCCATATTGTTTATCCCACCTATCTTATCTAGATAGACATGCAGAGACATTAATAAGCGTGAAAACCAGAGTGCCATATTATTAGAACAAATCATTCTTGTACTACTGACTTAAGATTTAAATAGAGGCCCAAAGTCCATCTGCATCCTAGATAGAGATATACGTACACACACATATACACCTATCTTTATATCTTTATATCTTTACATATATACATAGCTATATTTATACCTATATATATTTTTTCACCTTCTTTTCTTTCCTCCTGCCCCATTATCATGTTTACCATCATTCACCTCTCAGTTATTCCTCTCAGATACATTTCAATTGACCAAACATGACCAAGAACACTACAATCTCCTCACCGTCATGTTTTGAACCCTTGCTATTCCCCTAACCCTGTCATTATTGGCTCATCACTCCCTTCCCCCCACCTCCACCCTTGTTACACCTTTAGACTTACGGTGTGGCCCCGTTGTACATAGTCCCACCCAGTTCAGATGAGGCGGCAAGCATTCTCTCCTGTGTCAGAAGTCTACAATCGGGATTCCTCAGTGACTTTGTGGCTTTGATCCCATTGCTGGTCTATTTGCACTGTCCTATTGGTTTGTTCCCATGTGAGCAGGTCAAACCAGCCTCACTCCCCAAACTGTATCTTCAGTGTTGTAGCACTATGATCTAGGTAGGGGACATCATGTCTCAAACTGAGACTGGCCCTGCATTCCTCTCCTTGAACAAGGTGCTGCAAGTAGGAAAGTTGCCCTTAAGGATTGGTACACCAGAATAAGGTCTATTCTCTCCCTTTCCTGCAGAGAGATAAAGCATAACCTCCTCTTGGGTGGATTAGTGCTCTGTTCCCCCATTACTGTCTTTTTCCTTCTGTGGATCGTAAAGGCATACTCTGGCAGAGGACAGGCCATCTGGTCATCAGCCGGGGGAACTGTGCCATACATGCATGTTCCTCTTTGCCGGTTCTGCTGTTTGAACTTACCTCAGTGGACTCTACAACATAATATCCTCTAACTGTTTCCACAAGACAAGGTGCTTCATCTTTTCATCACTATTTTTTAGGGATGCATTGTGTGTATATACCATAGCTTTTCAATCCATTTATCGATTGATGGAAATTGAGGCTGTTTTCAATTCTTTGTAATTGTGAATTGCTCATTGGAGCACAGACGGCTAGTCATAGTCGCTGTCTTATTTCTTCTAGGTATATGCCCAGTAGTGGAACTGCTGGGTCATAAGGTAACTCAATTTCCATCCATTTTAGGTATTTCCAAATTGCTTTCCACAGTGGCTTTATGTATCTACAAGACCACCAGCAGTGAATGAGCATTCGTATTTCACCACACTCCTACCAATATTTGTTGATTTCTGATTTTTTGAATTGGGCTATCTTTGTGAGTGTGAGGTGGTATCTCAT
Source organism: Tenrec ecaudatus (assembly GCF_050624435.1). Classification (NCBI taxonomy): domain Eukaryota; kingdom Metazoa; phylum Chordata; class Mammalia; order Afrosoricida; family Tenrecidae; genus Tenrec; species Tenrec ecaudatus. Next base: position 30,435,154 of record NC_134537.1, read on the forward strand.
AGTTGTTTAATTTGCATTTCCCAGATGGCTAATGATCAGGAACATTTTCATATAAGTTTATTTGCCATTCTGGTTACCCTCCTTGTGAATCTTCTGTTCAAGTCTTTTGCCCACCTCATTGGGCAATTCATATATTTTCTTATTGTAAGATTATAGGATTCTGCAGATTTTAATAATAAGCCCTTTGTCTGATATACCATTGCTAAATATCTTTTCCCAGTGTGTGGGCTCTCTTTTTACTCTCTTAGTAATGAAGTAATGAAGTCTTTTGAAGTACACAAATATGTTTTATCTTTAATATGTGTGTTAGATGGGGTTCTCTAGAGAAACAAAACTAGGACACTTAAAATTATACACACACACTATGAAGAAATAAACAGCTAATTAGTCCACAGAGTAGTACAGAGGGCTCAGTTCAACTTACTTTTATGAGACAGTAAATATCCTGGCAGTCCTTCAACTCAAGAGGGCTGCTGGGTGCAAGTCAAGGAAGCAGACAGCTGAGTCTTCTGTAGGGCAATACAGGCAGTCTGGACACAGGCAGCAAACAGCAGGGCAGGTCACCAAAAGTCAGCCAGATGACAGGGTTCGACAGTCTGGTTTTGGTATCAGTGTTATAGTAGCTTCATAGAATGTGTTTTGGCATTTGCCATTCTTTTCAATGCTCTGGAAGAGCTTGTGTAGAAATGGTGTCAGCTCTTCCCTGAATGCTTGGTAAAATTCTCCTGTGAAGCCATCTGAGCTGGGATTTTATTTTTAGTTGGTAGTTCCTTGATAATCGTATCTATTTCTTCTTTTACTATGAGTCTGTTCAGGTTCTTGACATACGTATAAAATAATCTGGGGAGGATTTGTTTTTCCAAGTATTTCTCCATGTCTTCCCAAGTTGTCGTACTCATTGAAATACAAACTTTTAAAGTACATTGTAATTAGTCCTTTAATTTTATTAGAGTCTGTTGTAATTTCCCGTTTCATCCCTTATCCTCGATACTGAGGTATGCTTCTTCTTATCTTTTCTTAGGTTGGCCAACAGTTTATCAATTCTGTTTTGAAGAACCAGCTTTTTACTGCATTGAATTTTTGCACTGTATTCTTGTTTTCCCATTCATTTATCTATTCCCTGAATTGTATAGTTTCTTTTATTTTGCTATTAGAAGGAGTATTCTGTTGACTCTGTTCCAACTGCTGAAGGTTTTGTGGCTTGTTTTCATCACAGGGTCAATGATGTGCTTGAATGTTTCCTTTAGTGTGTTGACTTCTAGATAGTGTTATGCTATGTGGTGGTATCATGTTTGTCCTCTGTGGGTGTTGTTCTTCTGTCCAATGTGAGTGGGAAAGAATTTTTTGTACTACTGGGCTTCTTTTGTTTGTTTGTTTTTAACATATTCTCTAATTGTTTCCTTGCTTGGGAAAACTCTTACCTCTCTGTCTATTTTGATGGATAGTTTGGTGGAATAAAGGGTTCTTGGGTTTCCATTATTCTCCTTTAACTTTTGGAAGAAGCTATTCCTCCTCTTCTTCATGGTTTCTGCTTATATGTCTGAACATGTTCTTATCTAATTATCCATATAGGTGATTCATTTCTTTCTTTAGGTCTTCTAATGATCTTTTTCCTTTTCCTCAAAGTTAGATAATTTGACTACTTATGTGCCTCAGTGTCTTCTGTCTGAGGTTCATTCTAATTGGTATGCTCTCTGATTCCTGGATGATTGTCTGAAGCTCTTTCATTACCTTGGGGAACTTTTCTTCAAGGACTCCCTTGCTATATTGGCTGTTGATTTCTTCATTGTGTCTTGTTCTGGTATCCCAATTATTCATATATTGTTCCACTTCATAACATCAGTCATTTTTCTCAGGTTTTCTTTAGCTTCTTTGATGATCTTGTTTGAGTGCCTCTCTAGTTTGTTGAATTCTGTTTGGCTATCTTCCAGGTCACGGATACAGTTCTCCACTTGTTCCATCCTATTGGTGAGGACTCTTACCATATTCTTTGATTCTGTTGCATCATCCCTTAATTCTTGTATTTCCCTTTGGTGTGTGGACTCTAGACTCTCTATTATTTCATCCTCTTTGGGGGTATTTTTTGTATCCTCCTGTCCTGTATGACTCTAAGCAGCATTCTGAAGATTTCCTTCTGGGGTGGTTCAAAGTCTGCTTCTTCTATGTATGTCACTAGGTTCAGGTCCTCCTCAAGCATTGTGTTTTTATTTCTCTTCCTTTCTTGTACTGGTTGCTGGGATGGGTTGTTGTCTGCATATCATTTTGGTGGATCTTGGCACCAGTTTCCTGGGAGCCCATGAGTCCTGTGTTTTCTCTCTCAGATACTAGTAAGAATGATTCTAAGGCCAACCTGGAGCCAACTATACTGAAGTATCAAGCTGTGTCTTTATCTCACTTGGGTTTATTCCCTCCCTAGACAGCTGAAATTATCTATTTGGAGGGCAGTTCAGGTGACCTTTACAGGCAGTGCAGGCAGGGTGGTCGTGGGCAGCAGGGTTGGTGCTGAGTAAGGCCAATCTCACAGGAAGCACACAGCGCAGGGCCTCCAGGAACCATGTCATGTGGATGGTGCAGGCTGGGGTGGCCCATGCACCAAGTCATGGGTCACAGCACATATGCAGTGCATGTGCAGGGGGTTGGGGGGGGGGGGTGGCAGGGCAGATCAACCCTGCAGGGAAATTCAGCCCACAGTACAAAACAGAGCCCTGGGTTTCCAAGAGGGTTGACTGCACATCTCAGATCCCTCAAACAGTCACCCAGACCCCAAACCCAGCTATTGTCATGGAGTTTCCTACGTAATCACCCTTATCTCAGTGCCATCCTCAGTACTATTGGTTATTGATTATATGCTACCTCTTGAAATGGTTGGATTTTAGCCAGTTCTTTTTGGTACTGTGACTCAATGTATTTCTTCCATCATTCAATATTTTCTTTCTAGGATCTTTTGATATTTTAACTCAAGGCTTGAGGTGTTTCTTCAGCTCTTTCAACCTGAAATATGCTGCGCATGTTCTCCCTTTTAGGCTTTCTAACTTCAGGTAGTCTCACATTTCATTATAATGCTTTACCTTGTATTCTTGAGCTGCCCTTTTGTAGTTTTCTGTTCAGCTCTAGGACTTCATCATTTTTACAGTCACTTTAGCTACTGTATGAGAAAGAGAAAATGTAATACTCTTTCCGACATCCATTTCATCTTTTCTTTCCTTTGTATTCCTTTTGCTCTCATTGTGTGTTTCGTCTCTATGTCCTCCATGGCTATCAGGTCTTCAGATATTAGTGTTCAGTGCATCAAATGTGTTAGAGATTTTCCCTACATTCAAATGGAATATACTCAAGGCTGTATTTTAGTTCTTATGGACTTGTTCCAATTTTCTTCAATTTCAACCTGAACTTATGTAAGAGCAGTCAATGGTCTGCTCCATACTCGGTCTCTGGCCTTGATTTAATTGACGATAGTAAGTTTTTCTATTGAATCTTACCACAGATATAGTCAATATGATTCCTGTGTATTCCCTCCAGTGAAATCCACATGTATAATCATGGTTTTGTTATTGAAAAAAATATTTCCAATGAAGAATTTGTTGGTCTTGCAATATTTTATCAATTCCATTAGATCATATTTACCTATTATTGTTTCTTTCTCTTTGTTTCCAACATTACAATGCAATTACAAATAATTATCAATACATCTTGATTGCATATTTTATTGATTTTAGAATGAAGAAGTTGGCACAATTTTTAGGTTTCTTGATTGTAAACTTTAGTGCCTGGTTCATTAAGTTGATTAAGTCGATTAAATAGACTTTCTTGTAAGGGTATAGATATTTTCCTGCCACATACATCAGTGAACTTCAAAGTAGATCTTGAAATGTTCTTTTTGATGATGAATGTGATGTCTTTCCTCTTGAGCTTGTCATTCCAAGAATAGTATACCATATGACTGGCTGATTCAAAATGGTCAATACCAGTCCATTTCAGCTCACTAATACCTAGGAAATCAATCTTTATGTGTTCCATTTCATTTTTTATGAAGTCCAATTTTCCTAGATTCATGCTTTATACATTCAACAGTCCAATTATTAATGGGTGTTTGGAAATGTTTCTTCTCATTTTGAGTCATGCCCCATCTACAAATGAAAGTTCCAAAAGCTTTACTCTATTTCCATCATCATGGTTGTTGCTAGTTTGAGAAGGCAGCTTATTCTCAGTCATGCTTTGCGTGCCTTCTAACCTGAGTGTCTCATCTTCAGGAATTGTATCTGGCAGCATTCCACTGCTATCCACAAGGTTTTCCATGACTCATGCCTCAGAAGTGGACAGTCTATTCCTTCTTCACAATCTGTTCTTAGTCTGAACGCTCTGCTAAAACCTGCTCTCCTTGGGTGAACCTGCTGGTATTTGACACCATTTCCAGAATCACAGAAACATGCAAGCCACCACAGACTAACAAATTGTCAGACAGGTGGTGGTAAGATGGCCATCACCAAATGATAATTCCAATTAATGGGTTTAAAACAAGAGGAAGAATGTCAAAGAGAAAAGGGTAGTACAGCCAGTTCCCAAATTTCAGTCCTACACTTTGTTCCTTGAGTCAGTTCACTCAGAGAAACAATTTGCAAAAACAGGCTGTTTCGTGTCATCGACCTGCCATCCAGAAAGTTCCTCCTCCTCCCTGGACAATTAGACTCAGCTATTTCTTACATTAACTAGGATTTAAGGCTGACTAGGGTCTGATTGAATGAAAGGGAAGCATAGAGAGAAATTATTTGTTTGAGATTATTCATCAAGACACAGATCCAAGTATAATTTAAATCGTCTAACAATTCCCAAAATACTCTTTCAGTATTTTTGGTGGTGGTGGTTACTGTGGAGTTGACTCTGACTCACAGTGTACGTGTCCAGAGTAGAAATGTTCCACAGGATTTTCAGATCTGTGATCTTGCAGAAACAGATTTCCAAGCCTGTCTCCTAAGGGATTTCTGAGTGACTTTGAACCACCAACCTTTGGGCCAATAGGTTTACCTGTTTGCACTAAGGGACTTCTTCCTTTTAATGCAAGCCAAAATCAAATCTAGTTAGGAAAGTAAAATTTATATTCCCTTCTTCCTTTTCAAAGACTCAAAGATTACTTTTTGATTTCCTAAGGGTGGGGACCCTTGGTCTGTTGCTGCCTTCCTTTAGCTTGGAGAAATGAGTTAACTATAGCATCAACATTGAAACCATCACATATTATTGCTCTTCTATGTTCTCTCAGAGAAGATTAAATTAAATAAACCCTCCTGGTGGGCAGAACTTCCATAGTCCAAAATGCTTACCAATGTCCTGTACAGCCAAAGGAGAGGGAGCTGGGCAAGCAGGGAAGAGCACTTGGAAAGGAGTGAGGAGATGTGAATTTGAGTTCGAATTCAGTCATTCTTCCTATGCCCTCTTGATGAAGTTACTTTTCCTCTTTATATCTAAATTTTTTTATTAATAAAATGAAAGAGTAGATGAGGTGATGTCTAAATCATCTTCCAATTCTAACATGCTGAAAATATCCAAATAATAAGTTAGATATTTTTAAGTGGGGGAAACTAACCAAATTCTTTGTGTCCATTAGGCTCATAGGAATCGTGTCCATAGGAATATTTTGTTTTCACATTCTACAGTGATGTATCTTGTGCCCTCTACCCTCCCTTCCTTTGCTCTGGTTAGCAAAAGTAATACCTGCGCTGGACAAAGGGGTTAGCCAAACTCTAAAGTCCAAACCTGGGATATTCACTTAAATTAGAGGCATTACCAGGGAGTCTAAGTGACTACTCCCTCATAAAATAACAGGGCTCTGGTAATCTTTGCTCAAAGCCCGATCATTTGTTTTCTAATGTATTACCTGCATTGTATGTATTTCTCTAAGGAATTGTAACTACAGAGAAAAATAATGGCTCTGTGGCATTCATTGATGTCACTACTTGAGTCCTAAATGTCCCCAAAGGTGGATGCAAACTCCAAATGACATACACAGCTGTGCCTTGTTTCTAAAAGTCAGGACCAAAATTCTACCTTACAATTCTGGACTAACGCTTGAGACTTATTATGCGCATTCTGTCAGCCTTCCTTAAGTAGAAGTTGAAGGTGGTTGGAGTGAATCCAGTCTTCATTTTTTCTTTCTTCTCATACAGAAACCCCTGATGCTGTGTGTTATTCTGGGAAGACTAGAGAAACAAATCCAGGGAGACTTATGTGTGTATAAGAGAGAGGTTTATATATAAGAGCAATTGATTATTGAGAAAATATCCCAGCCAAATCCAGATCAAGTCCATAAGTCCGATCTTAACCCATAAGTCCGATACCAATCTCTAAAATCCTCTTCAGACTCATGAAACACATGCAATGACAATGAATGCAGGAATATTACAGGCCAGTGGGTGAGAAGTCTTGTGGATCCAGTGGTGTTGCAAGCATCTCAGCACTGGCAAGAGTTGCCACATGATTTCTTAGGCTCCAGAGGTCTGACTCCATCAGCCTCTCTCCATGTGTCTTCTCCACAGGAATATCTCCCAGAGAGTGAGCAGAGAGAGCATATCCTACCTCCAGGGAGGAATACTGGAGTTTCCCAGAATCCTCAGGAAAAGGCCATGCCCACACAGAGACTTCATTGGCTATATCCTGATTGATAGAGTCGAACCCATCCCTACACTCTCAATCCTCAACTGGGTAAAATACACCCCTGTGTCTTCTAAGATACACTCTCCCATATAAAGAAATTAGTAACCAGCTATCCCAGGCCTTGCCCATCACTGGTTTTAGTTTTTATTTAATAAATATGCTACCAAAAACAAGTGTGTTATTCTGGGTACTTTGGAGAAACAACTCCACAGAAACTCAGTTATAAGAGAGTTTTATATAAAGGTTAAGTGCACATCACGAAAACATCCCAACCCAGTGCTGCTCAAGCTCACAAGTCCAACATTAACCCATATATCCAAGACCAATCCACATTGTCCTCCTCCATCTCACAAAACAGATGCAATGATGCTGACTGCAGGAGGAAAGCTAAGTCAGTGAATGTGGAAGCATCTCAGCACTGGCAAGGGACTCCACACAGGTGCTCCAGCACCCAAGGTTGCATCAGGGTAGGTCCATGTGGCTTCTCCTCAGGGATGTTTTGCAGGAAGTGAGCCTTGCCAGCTAACGCAGGGAACTGGTTAAAGCAGCTGCACCCTGGTCCAACCATCACAAAGCAAGAGACCCAAGAACTAGAAAGGCGAGGCTCACCGAGCCATTTATCTTTCCGCCTTTCAATTAACCCCACGTGTTTATCGGCCAGCTTGACACAATAAACTTTAACTATATCACCAGAGCAATCCAGTTTCTCAATAGAAATTTTCCACTCTCGGGGAAAATGATTTTTTTCTTCCATTTGGCTTATTTAGTTTGTAGAATAGAAATTCTATGGAGACTAGCCTGTCCATACTATGGCGAGTTATAGGAGGAAATAAACCACATGATATCATTTGAGCCCCTGGATGCAACTAAACTTAAACCAAGACTACTCTTGAATCTCTCTTATTACTGAGTTAATAAATTCCCTCTTTGGTGTAAGCTTGTTGAGTTAAGATTCTATCAGATGCAACCATAAAAGTCCTGACTCAAACTAGTTTACTAATAAATTTATAGAACCTTTGGATATTAAAGCTGAAAACTCCTGTAATCCTCACTAGTCTGTCAATTGGTCATATTTTGATTGCTTGGATGCTGCTGTAATGCTGGGAGGTACATCACTAGTATTTCAAATAGCAGCAGGGTCATCCATGGTGAATAAGTTTCAGCAGAGCTTCCAGAGCAAGAAGAATGTAGAAAGAAGAAATAGGCAATCCACCTTTGTGGAAAATCTTATGATAACAGACATTGTCTAATATAGCGCTAGTCCCTCAGGTTGAAATACAGTCAAAATAACTAAGATGAGGCTGACCCAAGTCATGCTATTTTCATTTTATCTCATATACATGCAAAAACTGGACAATAAAAAAGAGGTCTGGAAAAGAGTGGGTGCCTTTGAGTGATGGTGCTAACAAAGATGTTGAAAGTACTATGGATAGCCAGACAAACAAACAAATCTTTCTTAGATGGTGCTTCTTAGAAACAAGGGTAGCTAGACTTCCTCTCACATACTTTGGAGATGTTGTTAAGAGAGACCAAGCCCTGGAAAAAGAAACCATACTTTGTAAAGTAGATGGCCCGCAAAAAAAAAGAGAGAACGGTTATAAATGAGATAGATTGACACAGTGAATACAGCAGTGGGCTCAAACATAACCACAATTGTAATGATGGCGCTGAACTATGCAGGACTTCATTCTATTGGCTATTTGGTTGCTAGGAGTTAAAGCCTCTGCATCTCATGCACAAGCAGGGCATGGATGTCAATGGAGGTTTGTGTGTTCCTATGATGCTAAACAGGTACCTATAGAGCTTCTGGAATAACATAGATTATGAAGGTTTGGTCATCTATTCTGAAAATGGAATTCCTATGGATCACAATAACATGATCCTCAACTGATCATGGGAATGGTACAGCATGGGGGCACCAGGAACTGGGAGTGGAGATTGAATGGATGGCAGCTAACAACAACAACGAGAACTGCATGCTCAGAAAACATGAACATGTCATGGTCCTTAACCTCAAGGAGCTCCTCACAGGGTAAGGAGGCAGGAAGCAGCTGTAACTGCTGTGCACTTGCTGTGCCATGATGGTGCAAATTATGCCACTTAAAACTCATGTTTTAGATCAAACAACTTTGACATGACTTCCACATACCAGAGTTGGCAGGGAAGTCAATCACCATAATTCAGGGTGGGAGGTCATCTTTCTTCCCCCAAATGCATGGCCGTGTGCAAGAAACTCAAGAATTACAGTTGGTCCTTGGGCCCAATAAAACCCATGAAAGTGTTTTGTTTGACCCACATTTTTTCCCATTTAATACAACATTTAACAGCTGGGAGGTTCTCATTAGAACCTAGACATCTTGAGAAAAACCACAAGACCTACTTACTAGTCTGGAAACTTTGTTCTGGGTAGCAACTAAGATCTGAGGGTTTTACCTCTACCTAATTTGAAATGGCATTATCTTGAGATAGCTTGCGTGGAGTTGGGAGAACTGTTCATTATGGCTTTTCAATTATGCAAATTTTAAATTATTTTTGGTCAGGAGGAAACTGAATGTCTTGGGATAAAATTAGATAGATAGATAGATAGATAGATAGATAGATAGATAGATAGATAGATAGATAGATAGATAATTTTAGAAGTTCCCCGGTAGCACAAACTGTTAAGTGCTAGCTGAAACTACTTTACCAAGCATGATGTCCTTTTTCAGGAGCTGATCTCTCCAGAAAACATTTCCTTCCAAGTACGTGAGGCAAAGTACCATCATCATGATCATCATCACCAGCATCACCATCATTGCTTCTAAGGAGCATTGTAGTTGTACCTCCTCCAAAACATGTGTGTTTTTCTGATAACCCATGTTACTTTTAACATTCTTGGCCAACTCCCTAATTCAAATGCATCACTTTTTCTCCAGTCTTCCTTACTCATTGTCCAAAATACTAGGGTTTGGATAAGGCTCATCTTGGTTCTTTAAATGAAATCTTTGCTCTCTAACACTTTAAAAAGTAATTGTGCAACAGCTTTGCCCAATTTAATGTGTCTTTTGATTGATGCTTCCAAGAAGTGGATCCGTGGAAAACAAAATCTTTGAAAACAGAAAACCTTTTCTAGAGTCATCAGAATGATGCTGTCTATTGGTCCAATTATGGGGAATTTTATTTTCTTTGTAATCCATATGTTTGATCCTCAACAGTAAGTGCTTCAAGTCCTCTTTGCTTTCTGCTGGTAAGGTGGTGTCATTTGCATAGGCCAAGTTGCTGATGACCCTTCCTCCAATCCTGATGCTGCATTCATCTACAGATAGTCTACCATCTTGAATTATTGTCTGTCATACAACTCGCATAAGTATGGTGAAATTCAGTGAGAAATATTTCTTTTCTGATTTTATATGTGTCACTCTCCCCTTGTTTTGTTTAAAATGACTTTGCCTCTTAGTATATGTACATGTTCTGCATGAGCATGATTAAGGGTTCTAGAATTCCCATTATTCAAAAAGTTCTCTATAGTTTTTTATGGTCCACACAGCCAAATGCGTTTGCATAGTCTTAAAAACACATGGCAATGTATTTCTGGTATTGTTTCCATCTAGAACCATCTGGGTGACTTCCAGGAAGAGGACACCAATGTAGGATCACCTGCAGAAGGAATTCACTGTGTGATCACTAAATTTATGGGGGAGGAGGCCAAGTTGGGGGAGTGGGATTCAAGGCAGGTCTCGCAGCCCCCAAGAGTTCTTTTTTTCAGTTGTTCCACAAAGGGTGAATGATCTCATCAATAGAATGGAAGAAATGGAAAACTGAATCAGTGACCTCAAACATAAGCAAGCAGAATTCAGCAAACAAGAGAAACAATCAAAGAAAAAGACAAAAGAATGTGTAGAGAGCCTGAGTGTGATGTAGGATTCCATGAAGCAAAACAATATTTAAATTATTGGGGTGACTGACAGGAAGGAAACGTTAACCTACAGTTAGAATATTAAAGGAATTCTTGGAAGAAAATTTTCCAATATGATAAAGGAGGAGATGGTAACCATTCAGGAAACGGAGAGAACACCAATTAGATTAACACTTCACCCCCCCAAAAAAGGAAAACACATCAAGACTTATGGTAATCAAATTATCTAATCTCAAGGAGGAGAGAATCGTGAAAGCAGTTGAAGAGAAAAAAGCAGTCACATAGAAAAGGAAACAGATAAGAACTAGCTCAGACCTCTCCACAGAGACGGTGCAGGAAAGAAGAAATTGGAGCAACATGTTCCGAAAGCAGAAGGACAACTACAGCCCATGAATCCTTTATCTAGCAAAGCTCTCCACCAAATTTGAAAGAAATGAAAGTTTTCTCAAAAAAGGAAACATTTAGAGGTTTCATAACAGCAGCCAATATTGCCAAACCCCCAACCCCAACTTGACAGCTCTTTATGGGCAGAAAACCAAACACGAGACCACCACTGGCTCTATCATTACCCAGAAACCAACACATTGAAAATAGTGCCCAAAACAATACAGTTCCAATGGAGAAACAAACACAAGAATAAACTCCTCACACACACACACTTTATAAAAGAGGAAGAGAGGGAAATATCAAATATAAATAGTATGAGGTGGCAGCAACTAATCTACATTTAGGTTTAATTACATTGAATGTTAATCATTTAAACACACCCAATTAAAGACAAACAGTAGCAAATTGGATTAGACAACAAATCCATCAGTCTGTTGCCTTCAAGAGACATGTCTCAAACTCACAGATGAAAATATACTGAGAGTCAAAGGATGGCAAAACATTTACCAAGCTAATGGCAATCAAAAGGAAGCAAGGGTGGCAATACTAATCTCTGACAAAATAGACCTCAAGATACATGACATGAGAAATAAGAATGAGCATTACATAAAGCATTACGTAAGGGATCAATAGACCAAGAATCCATAAACATAATATGCATATATGTGTCTAGCCAAAGACCCTCACAATTCATCAGCCAAGTCCTCAAACAGATGAAAAGAGAAATCACTACATCAACAACTATAGCAGGTAATTTCAAAGAAAGATAAATTAACAGGTTAAAAAATTAATAAAGAAACTTAAGAGCTGGAAAACACAATTGGACAACTTGACTTCTTGGACATTTCCAGAGCTCTTCAACCAAGAGCAAAAAAAATACACATTTTTCTCCAATACACATGGATGATATTCAAAAATAGACCACATGCTAGGACACAAGGCAAGCTTGAGATAATTCAAACACATAGAGATCATTCAAATCATGTTCAATGAATACAGCACCATAAAAATGGAAATCAACAATAGAAAGAACAAGTGTGTGTGGTGTGTGTGTGTGTGTGTGTATGTGTGTGTGTCGGGGGTGGTGGACAAACACTTGGAGACTCAATAATACTTCTTTGGAAGTTCCTAGAAACCAATGAAAATGGCAATACAACATACCAAAACCTATGGGACACAGCAAAGGCAGTTTATCAGAGGTCACTTTATTGCAATAGATGCACACATAATAAAGGGGAGAGAATTACGGTCAGCACTTTAATACAGCACCTCCAGCAGTTACAACGAGTCAACAGCAGCTGCGTAATACTTCCAAAGAAAAGAAATCATAAAGAATAGAATGGAAATAAATGAAATGGAAAACAGAAGAAGAGTGGAAAAAATAAAAATAGCAAAAAGTTGGTTCTTTGAAAGGATCAACAAAATCAACAAACCGCTATCAAACTTAACAATGGAAAAGAAGGAACAGAGGTCAATATCTAGAATTGGGGATAGGACAGGGAAATTCACAACAGACCCTAATGAAATAGAAAAATTAATAAAGGAGTACTATGAAAGACTATATTCCAATAAATTCAATACTTTGGGGGACATAGACAAATACCTGAGAAACCACTTTCTTCCCAAATTAACACATATGGACATTAAGAACTTGAATAGACTCATAGCAAGAGAAGAATTAGGTAAGATCAACTAAAAACTCTCAACTAAGTCAGTGGTTGGTGTAAGATATGACAAAAATAATAATTTATAAATTATCAAGGATTCATGAGGGAGGGAGGGTGGAGAGGAAGGGGGAAATGAGGAGCTGATATTGGTATCAAGTAGAAAGAAAACTTTTTGAAAATGATGATGGCAACATATATACAAATGTATTTGACACATGGATGTATGTATGGATTGTGATAAGAGCTGTAAGAGCCCCCAATAAAATGATTTTTTTTTAAAAAGAAACTCCCAACCTCAAAAAATCCCCAGTCCAGAGGGCTTCAAGGGAGAATTCTAGAATGAATTCAGAGAAGAGCTGACACCAATCCTACACAAACTCTTCCAGAACATAGAAAGGGACAGCAAACTCTGAAATTCAGTCTATGAAACTAGTATTACCCTTATATCAAAACCAAGCAAAGACCCCACAATAAAAGGGAATTACCGACCAATATCTCTCATGAACATAAATGGAAAAACCCTCAACACAACCTTAGCCAATAGAGTCCAACAACATATAAATATAATATTACACCTGACTAAGTGGAATTCATACCAGGGACAAGGATGGTTCAATATTTTAGAAACAATTAACATAAACCACCACATTAACAAGACAAAGGACAAGAACTATATGAGCTTATCAATTGGTGCCGGAAAAAGGATTTGATAACATCTCTCACCCATTCCTAATACTGTCAAGAGGCTAGAATTAGAAGGGGCAAATCCTCAGTACAGTAAATGCCATATATGCAAAACCTATAGCCAATATTAAACTCAATGGAAAAGAGCTGAAAACATTTCTACTGAATAAATGAACGCAACAAGAATGTCCCTTATCCCCACTTCTATTCAGCATTGTACTGAAAGTCCTACCCAGTACCATAAGACAATGGCAAGCTATCAAGGGTGTATAATTGGGTAAAGAAGAAGGGCAACTTTCACTATTTGAAGATGATATGATATTTTTTTATTGAGAATCCTAAGGGGTCCACAATAAGATTGCTGGAAACAATAGAGGAGTTCAGTCGAGTAGCAGGACACAAGATTAACAAGCAGAAATCAATTGGATTCCTGAAAACCAGTGATGGGAATACAGAAAAAGATATCAAGAAATCTGAAATATGTAAGAATAAACCTAACCAAATCAACAAAAGACCTGTATGAAGAAAACTACAGAATATTACTGCAAGAAACCGAAAGGACTCTACATTAATGGAAGCCTATTCCATGTTTGTGGATCAGAAGACTCAATATTGTGAAAATGTCAATACTACCTGAAGCAATATGCAAATTCCATTCAATCCCAATCTGAATTCCAGCATCGTTCTTCAAAGAAATGGAAAAATGGATTATCAACTTCGTACGGAATGAGAAGAAGCCCAGGATAGGCAAAGAACTCCTCAAGAAGAAGAAGAAAGCAGGTGGTCTTACATCACCTGACCGCAAAACCACAGCCACAGTTGTCAAAACAGCCTGGTACTGGTATAATGATAGATAATCGGACCAATGGAACAGGACAGAGAACTCAGAAATAAAAAACACCCGCATATTGACAATTGATTTTTGACAAAGGTCCAAAAAACATTAAATGGGAAGCAGAAGCCCTCTTCTATAAATGGTGTTGGAAAAGCTGGCTATCGACTTGCAGAGGAAGGAAACAAGATCCATATTTCATTCCATGCACAAAAACAAACTCGAGGTGGATCAAAGACCTAAATGTAAAACTCAAAGCTCTCAGGATCATCAATGAGAAAACTGGGGCAAAGCTTGGAGTCTTAGTGCAGATAATACCAGGGCTATGAGAAATAACAAAGGAAACACACTGCAAGGAAGGTAAAATAGATGAATGGGACCTATTAAACTGCACCTCCCCAGCCCTACTTTTTCCATTCTCTCCAGTTCTTAGTCTCTGAATTCTTCAAGCTCTTCCTGACCCTCCGGCCTTGTACATATACTGTCTCCACTCATTTTTACTTCTCTCCACCCATAAGCACTTGCCATGGCTGGCTCATTCTCATTCTTCAGATGCCAATGGAAAGGTCACTTCCTCAGAGAAAGCCAACGTGATTACACTATCTCAAGTAGATCTCCCAGCCTGGCCAGGAAGTCCCCATTCTATTATCCTAGTCATGATCAAATTTTTCTGTCTTTTTTTTGTTTGTTTGTTTGTTTTTAACAGTTTGACTGGCATTCAATTCACATAGCATACATTTAAACAGTTCAATGCCATTCAGAAGAGTTGTGCAACCCAAGCGAGTAAAGAAACCAGATGGTACCCAGTTATCAGAAAGAGCAGTGTCTGGAGTCTTAATAAAAAGCTGTCTTCAAACAAGCAGTCATCTAAGTGAGGCATCAACTACATCCACATGGAAGAAGCACACCAGTGTTATCCAAGGACTGGAAATAATAAACTCCAAATTCGAAGGAGAGAATGTTAGCAGAGCTTAAATTGTGAGCACCCAGTTTTCAGAAGGTTACATATGGATGGCAGAAGAAGCTCAATATCCATTTGCAGAGTCCCCATATGGGTTAAGCTTCCAGGGAATACCTGCTGACCACAGTCCAGAGATGTGAACAGCCTTCCTTCCAGTCAGCAAGCACTGTAAAGTCGATGAGGGTAGTGAGGGAGTTTAGGGAGACTAGAGAAACAAAATTCATAAACACTCACATTTTATCAGAGTTTTTATATAAAGGGCAACTGTACATTAAGCATACAAACTCAATCCAGTCCAGTCCAAACCCATAAGTCTGACATTAGTCCATGAACCTACAAAGTCATCCTCAATCTCACAAAACACACACAATGATGGCAAATGCAGGCGAAAAGTCAAATCAGTGAACGTGTAAGTATCTCAGCGCTAGCAGGGATCTCCATGCGATTTCTCCAGCACCCAGAGCTGTATCAGGGTAGGTCCGTGTGGCTTCTTCCCAGGGCTGTCTCACAGGAAGTGAGCCTTGCCAGCTGATGCAGAGAACTAGCTAAGGCAGCCACAACTGGCTGAGCAAGAGACTTCAGAGAGCAAGAGACAAGACAGGGGAGCCTTGCCGAGCCATTTATCTCTCTGCCCTTCAACTCATCCCACATATGTTCATCGGCCAGGTTGACACAATAAACCTTAACTATCACAGGTACATCTAGATATGTTAAAGTATAATATGTTATCATTTGATCTTCTTTTATGTCCCATCTTTAAAATTATTTCAGTATTTAATATCATCTCCTTTCTTTTTGAGTGAGATTTCTTTATGTTTGGTGTAGTCATTGTTGTAGGGTATTTGTCGTTATTGTTGTTTGCTTTTTTCCTGTTTGTGTTTTATATGACTTCCTGTATATGAAATGTAGGGCAGGTAGATCTATCGAGGGGAATGCCAGGGGAGGCTGAGGAGAAATGGGGAGCTAGCAACAATGAGCCCACAAAGAACATGTTCTGAAATAGATTGTGGTGATGATTGTACAACTCTTCTTAATATGATTAAATGGTTTAAAAAAAGAAAAAGAAAATTGTACAGCCATCACCACAATTAGTTCCAGGGCATTTCTTCTTCCAAGTGTTTTATATTTGATTTAAAAAATTGAAATCCTTATTCCTCCAAACCCCCAGGAGAGACAGCATTCTCCTAGAGCCAACCACTGGAATTGAGACTTCTGGCCTCCTAAATTGTTTGTCCAAGGCAGTACTTGTGGATTCTTGTTAGAGTGACACTAGATAACTAAGACAGTTACCATGGGGGAAATGTAAAAATAAATAAATGAATAAATAAAAAGTCTATCAAAAACACACACAAAATAATTTTTTTAAGTAAAAAATTCAAATCCATGAGGGTTGTTGTTAATTGTCAGTAATTCCAATTCATGGTGATCGCATGGTACAGAGTAGAAGTGCTTCATCATGTTTTCTTGAGTGTAATCTTTAAAGTAACCCATCATGAAGCCTTTTTTCCTGCAGTGCGACTAGATGTTTGAACCACCAACCTTTGAGTTAGCAGTTGTATGCAAACCTTTTGTGTCACTTCCTGAATTTTTTTAATTCTTTTGCTACACTCTTCTACTTCGCTCAGGGCTTAGCACAGAGTAAGGCATTAAATAAACATTTGTTAAATGAATGAGCAAGCAAATGCATGAATGACAAATGAAAGATAGGACTGGGGATGCTTGACATTTTGAAATTTCTGCTACCACTACTACATTAGGAATCTGTGGCTTTAGTATAATCTTGTGAAACAATGGGTGCTCCAATCTTAAAGAGAACAGAATGCAAAGAGGAGGAAATGGACGAGGGTGCCAGCAATCAAGAGAAACTGCCTGGAAGAAGTGGTTCATAAATTGGATGATTTTTTTTCAGCCATAGAAAGAACTTATAGACGTGTCACCTAATATAAAGATTCACCCTGGTCTTCATTTCAATTGCCAACTCTCTATTGCATTTGAAATGTGATTGTGTTTTTAAGAACTAGATGGGCACATTTTTCAAGAACAACTAGCTTCGAAACTGCAATGCCTTAATGCCCTTGGGTGTGTTTCTGTGAGGATTACCTGGTCCAATGTGATGCAGATAAAGAATGTGTGGAATCTGCTGCAGGTCCATCCACTTGATCCCCTGGGCTAACTAGCTATCTGAAGGGCGATCTGTTCCACACCTCAGAAAAGACCCCCTTAGGACAGGAAGCGAGTCTTCCGGTTTCCACGGAGGGAGGATCTCTCCCAGGTGGGGCTAGGCGACATGTGAAGGAGATCAGGCTGGACAGAATCATGCTGGATCGGTCCCCTCCCACACTGCACGGCATGTCATCAACCCTTGATACTTTACCCGGAAACTCAAAGCTGGAGAGGGCTCCGGAATGGCGGCCCCGCATCCACATTTCTACAGCGTATTAGGACAGAGACCAAACTGAATCCCTATCCTAAGACACAGTGAATGCTCCATTCATAAAATTTGATTTTTTTAAAAAGAGAGAAAACCTTTGATTTGTTTGTTTGGGTTTTACAAGTAACTGAATGAACTACTATTGACTTGTTATCATTGAAAGATATCATTTTTTACCAAGTATCCTTGACAGTGATTAAAATGCTCAGCTAAAGTGAAGTAAGCCAAGCTCAAAAGGACAAGTGCAACATGAGTCCACTGAGGTAAGCTGGAAAAAAAAATGCAAAAGGGGCATAGGGAAAAAGCTACTGTATACAAATATTCTTGGGGTGAGGTCCAGGTAGTAAGGCAGAGCTACATAATGTAGCCAACTAAAAAGGAGGGGGGGATGAAAAGAAATGGGTAGTGGGGGAACAGGGCACTAACCCACCCAAGGGGAGGATATTGTTTATATCTCCACAAGGAAAGAGGGACCAGACTTCCTTCAACGTGGTGCTCCAAGATGAATGCAACATACCAGTATGAAACAGGGAACCAGTAGAGAGGTCTGAGGACCTAGCCCCAATCCCAACTACGTGGACAGCCATCCCTCCCTCCAGAAGCATTTACTTCAGAGAACAAGCACTGAAGCCACAGCTCAGGGAGAGGGACATGTCTGATCAGAGCACACAGGAGCAAATGAAGGGGGAGGAAGAGAGAGTGGAGCACATTCTGACCCACCAAGCCTTGAAGACAATACTTCTGCTCAGAGCAGCCAATGCACAGAGAGTACCATATGGCCTGCCCCACTATGAGACATGGCATCTCTCACTGACCCATAGCCCTACAGGGGACAACACTGGAGACACAGTGTGGGAATTGCACCTGATCTGACTCCACCACACCGAGGCAAAACTCTAAGGGCGTGCAACAGAACAGCAAGGGGAGCAAAGCACAAAGTCCCCAGGGAATACCAAAAATAGACTTTGGGGCCAGGGCATGGCATCCCATCAGACTCAACCAGAAAACACTCCTGAAGGCCTCTGATAAGATGATTTAAAATTTAAAACGCTCAGTTATTAACCAAAAGGTTGATAGTGTGAACTCATCAGCTTCTCCAGAAGAAAATGATGTGCAGTCTGCTTCTGTCCCTATGACAGCCTTGGGTGCCCGTTGGGGCAGTTCCACTCTGCCCTGTCTGGTTGGTAGGAGTCAGAAGCAACTCTGTGGCAGTGGGGCTCGATGCTCATTTTATGACTTCTAAGGTATGAGAGGAGCTCTGGTGGCAAAATCCTCGTGCATTGGACTGCTAACCAAGAACTCAGCCATTTGAAACCAGCCGCTGCTCTGGTGGAGAAAGAGGAGGCTTTCTACTCCCATAAAGAGATACAGTCTCAGAAACGCACAAGGGCAGTTCTGCCCTGCTCTGTAGGGTCACTGTGAGCCAAAATTGACTTGGTAACTGTGAGTGAGTGAATGATTTGTGGTCCCAAAGAGTAAGTTGAAATTGCTAGAAAACAGTCACATGTGATGAACTATAATACAGCATACACAAACTTATACATGCAAACTCACTGCTAGCAAGTCAGTTCCTACTCACAGTGACTGTAGTAGTTACATAATTTGGTGTCAATTTGGGTCTTGAGAGGATTAAGAGTGAAGGGGTGGAGCCTAGTTGGTCAATTTGGTCATAGCCAATGAGGCCTTTGTGTGGGCATAGCCTTCGCCTTAGAATTCTGGGAATTGCAGTATTACCTCCTTGGAGAGTGGACACAATCTCTGTTTTGACCAACTCCCTTGGAGACTTTCTACTGACAAGGCTGACTCCCTGCAAGACAACCCTGAGGAGAAGCCACATGGACCTACCCTGATGCAGCCAGAACCCTAGCCATGGAGAAGCCACATGGAGACCCCTGCCAGCACTAGGAAGCTTCTACCACCCCATGAATTCAAAAGACTTCCAACCCACTGGCCTGTGACTTTTCTGTGTTCAGTGTCATTGCATATGTTTCGTGCGTCTGAAGAGGACTTTATAGACTGGTATCAGACATGCAGGCTAACATTGGACTTATGGACTTGATGTGGACTGGGCTAGGGTGCTTTCTCAATATTCAATGGCTCTTGCATATTAAGCTCGTTCCAATACACATATGCATCTCTATGAATTTGTGTCTCTAATCTACCCGGCCTAACACAGTGACCCTGTAGGACAGGGTAGAACTACCTCTGTGAGTTTTGGACACTGAAACTCTTTACAGCAGCAGGAAACCTGGTCTTTGGCCCTCAGATTGGCGGTGATTTCAAATTTAGGACCTTGTGGATTACAGCCCAGCTCTTAACCACTCTCCCCCAGGCTCCATCACACAGACTTCTAACATGAAGTACATGTTATTTTAACCATCAGGGTTTATCTATCTATCATTTAAAAAACAAAAATACTGATTCTTCTTTTTTTAAATCTCTTATGATTTAGAGATTACCATGTGTTCTTCAGCATCATAACATTTGATGTGAGAAAGCTACAGAAAAATACATGCCAATCTGTTTTAAATGTTAATATAAATGCACTGGAAACTGGAGAGGATCTATTAATTTTTAAAAAAGAAGTCATATGAGTTTTTCATCTGTCAAATGATCATTCCTAATTTAGAGTGTAATAATGTTTCAAGACGTAGATACACTTTTACATCTAAGTATCAGTGCACTTGACTGGCAAGTAGAACTCAGTTGCTCAAATTCCGTTACAACAGAAATCCTGTTAATCCAATACTAGAAATTGACTGAAATTTACTTAATATATGTTTTCCAAATCAGGGTAATACTTTGACTAAAACACAAACCCGCAAAAACACAGAACCCAAACCTGTTGCTATCACGTTGATTTCCACTCGTGAGGAGAGTACAACGAGGCAGAACTGATATCTGCAGGGTTGCTAAGACTGACCCCTTTCAGGGAAGCAGGCGGACACAGCTCTCTCCCACAGAGCTTTGCGATCAAAGCCTAATACTTTAATCACAGCATCACTAAGGCTTCTCACCTTTTAATTCGAGAGTCCAAAATTTTCCATAAATTGAAATATTTTACAGATTCTTCTACCTCAGCTTATCACTAGTAGCTATACCTTGTTATGAAAACAGAGTCAGAACAGTAATTTACATAATAGCTTATGGCAGGCAACAGTTTCTGAAGAAACAATTTGGATAATTTTGATTTACCCTTAAGCACAACTCTCATCTGTCTTTTAGAGTTTCTGTTGTATAAACTGTGCATAAACAATTCTTTTTCTTTTTTTGGAATTCCAGTATACTTTATTGTTGTTTTTTAAATTGTTTTATTAGGGGCTCATACAACTCTTATCACAACCCATACATATAACAATTGTGTAAAGCACATTTGTACATTTATTGCCCTCATCATTCTCAAAATATTTGCTCTCCCCCTAAGCCCCTGGCATCAGTTCCTCATTTTTCCCCTCATCTCCCTGCTCCCCACTCTCTCATGAACCCTTGGTAATTTAGAAATTATTATTTTGTCATATCTTGCCCTGTTCAATGTCTCCCTTCACCCACTTTCTGTTGTCCGTCCCCCTGGGAGGATGTCACATGTAGATCCTTATAATCGGTTCCCCCTTTCTAACCCACCCTCCCAGTACCGCCGCTTGCACCACTGATCCTGAAGAGATCACCCGCCATGGATTCCCTCTGTTTCCAGTTCCTATCTGTATCAGTGTACATCCTCTGGTCCTGGTCTAGCCAGATTTGTAAGGTAGAATTGGGATCATGATACTTGGGGAGGAAGAAGCATTTAGGAACTAGAGGAAAGTTGTATGTTTCATCATTGCTACATCGCACCCTGACTGGCTCATCTCCTCCCTGAGACCCTTCTGTAAGGGGATGTCCAGTGGCCTACAAATGGGCTTTAGGTCTCCACTTGGCACTCCCCCTCATTCACTATGATATGATTTTTTGTTCTGATGATGCCTGATACCTGATCCCTTCGACTTCTCGTAATCGCACAGGCTGGTGTGCTTCTTCCATGTGGGCTTTGTTGCTTCTGAGCTAGATGGCCGCTTGTTTACCTTCAAGCCTTTAAGACCCCAGACACTATATCTTTTGAGAGCCAGGCACCATCAGCTTTCTTTGCCAAATATACTTATGCACCCATTTGTCTTCAGTGATCGTATCAAGGAGGTGAGCACACAATGATATGACTTTTTGTTCTTTGACGCCTAAAAACTGATCCCATCAGCACCTCGTGATCACACAGGCTGGTGTGCTTCTTCTGTGTGGGTTTTCTTGCTTCTGAGACAGCCGCTTGTTTACATTCAAGCCTTTAAGACCCAAGATGCTATATATTTTGAGAGCCAGGCACCATCAGTTTTCTTCACCACATTTGCTTATTCACCTGTTTTGTTTTCAGCAGTTGTGTTGGGAAAGTGAGTATTATAGAATGCCAATTTAAAAGAAGAAAGTATTCTTGCATTCAGGGAGTACTTAAGTGGAGGCCCAATGTCCATCTGCTACCTTAATACTAAACCTATAATTATATGCACATAGATTTACTTCCCCATCCTCACATATAAATACATTTGCATGTGTACATGCCTTTATTTAGACCTCTATAAATGCACTTTACCTCCTAACTCTTTCCTCTATTTCCATTGACTTTCCTCTGTCCCACTATCATTCTCAGTCTTCATTTGGGTTTCAGTAATTCTTCCTGGTTACATTACCCTTGCTTACACCCTACCAGGCCTCCTACACCCTCCTCACCACCAATTTGGATCACTTGTTCCCTTGTCCCTGGGTTTGTTAACACCACTACCTTTCCCCCCACCTCCCCCTCTCCCATGTTCCCTTGGAACTGTCAGTCCCATTATTTTCTCCTCCAGATTGTTCATCTAGCCTATTTTATTTAGACAAACCTGTGGAGATAATGACATGCACAAAAACAAGGCAGAGCAAAACCAAGCAACAATATACAACAAAACAACAACAACAAACCAGTGACAAAAAAACACAACAAGAAAGAAAAGCTTGTAGTTAGTTCAAGGACTGTTTGTTGGCCTTTAGCAGTGTTTTCCAGTCCATTCTGTTGGGGCATCATGCCCTGGCCCCAAAGTCTACCTTCAGCACATTCCCTGAGGACCTCACTGCTCTATTCCCTTGCTATTCTGTTACACCCCCTTAGTGTTTTGCCTCGGTGTGGCTGGCTCAGATCAGGCAATTCCCACACTGTGTCTCCAGTGTTGTTCCCCTGTAGGGCTATGGGTCAGTGAGGGACGTCATGTCTCAAAGTAGGGCTGACCATGTGGTCCTCTCTGTGGACTAGCTGCTCTAATCAGGAACATCGTCCTCAAGGCCTGGTGGGTCAGGATGTGTTCCACTCTCTCCTCCTCCCCGTTCATCTGCTCCGATCAGATATGTCCCTCTCCTGGAGCTGCAGATTCAGTGCCGTCCTTTGAAATAAATTTGTCTGGGGAGAGGGGTAGGTGTCCATGTAGTAGTTGGGATTGGGGCCGGCCCCCTAGACCTCTGTACTGGTTCACCACAATTCTTTTGAAAGAGTACAATGCCCAGACTAGAGTATTGTATGACTTAAGAGAGCCCAGTTTTCTCGAGACTCAAGGGTACAAAGATGGTCTCAGGGTGATAGAACCTGGGCAGATCATCTGAGCCTCCATGGTTTCCACAAATCTGGATTTTCCCCATTCCTCCATTCCATTACATCTGTTTTTATTAGAGTGAGCTGCTCTTGGGTTGGCCACTGACTCGTGGAAACTCCCATGCGCAGTCGAATGAGACATTGACTGTTCCTGCATTGTCCTCATGGTTGGTTGTGAATCAGACTGTTGTGATGTGTAGGGTTTCCAATGATCTTTGGAAGTAGATCCCCAATCCTTTCTTCCTAGTCTGTCTTAGTCTAGAAGTTTCACTGAAACCTGCTGATCACCACAGCAATAAGCAAGCCTCCCAGATGCATGGGCGGTAACTGTACGTGATGTACACTGGCTGGGAAATGAATCTAGGTCTTCTTTGTAGAAGGTGAGACGTCTATCACCTACTGATCTGATGGAAATTGCTACAGGAATGTAAACAGAAGCAGTACCTTTCTCCTCATCGCTCCCGCAGGGCACGTGCGTGAAAGAGAGAGTGCTGAGCCTGACGTTAGGAGGCCTTCCCTGGAGAAGGACGTCCTGCTTGGTAAAGGAGAGAGAGGGTCAGCAAGAAAAAAAAGACCTTCCGCGAAATGGACTCACACAGTGGTGGCTACCATGGTCTCAAATAATTGTGAGGATGGCACAGGGCTGGGGGACTTGCTGGGGATCAGATTTGACTTTGGGATCCACATTCAGGGCATCTAATCTTGTAATTCTGGGAAGGATCCAAGAATTGACATTTCAACAAGTATGCCTGCTGATTCTGATATAACGAGATGAGGCAACACACCACAACCTTCCTGTGTAGGGAAATCTTCCTTCCTCTGGGCCTCAATGTTCCCTCTTATCTGTAAAATAAGGACATCGGACCAGCATAATCCCTTAAACTTCCTCTAGATTCAGACAGTGAAGAGGTTATAATTTAGGAACTGGTTCAGCCTTGTCTTGATGGGTAGCCCAAACTGGCCATGTGCTTACAGAAGTCAGTAACTACAAGCATTTCACTCACACAAAGCTCAATGAGACCCAGAAAGGGGTTCTGTTCAGGGTTCCCCATCTGTATGCAGCCACAGAGTGTTATCTATGATTGGCTGCCAGCCTGAGTCTCTCTAGGGCAGACCTGGTTCTCTGGGCCACAGTCTCACCTTGGAACTTGAACTCACCCCTGTCCTCTCAAGTACATTTCTCAGGGTAAAGCTCAGGAGTAATCAGATTTTATTATGCAGAAAAGAAACCACCTGAAAAAGAGAGTATCTTAAAGGTAGGGGTTTTGTTATTTTGGGTTTGTTGGTTTTTTTAATCACTTTTCTTTTATCCAGCTTAAGATAGTCTTCTAACTACAGCAACACAATTACAAAATTGCTCTTTACTATTTATACATACTAGAAATCAGAGAGCCAATTGAATCAGAGGAGGGAGTTGTTATAGCTTGGCTTGGTAAAGCTCTTTCTCAGCATTGGCCTCCAAGTAATAATCTAGTACTTTCCAATTCCCTACGGCAGTGTTTCCCAAAGTGAGCATCAAGACTCTCTGTGGGGTTCTCTGGAAGGATCTGTGGGACGGCAGGAGAAGATGCATATACCGTGTCCTGGACTGGGGGGATCATACACATTTCCAGGGGGGTGCTGAGTAGTTGTTGTTTTTTTTTTTTTTCTGAAAAGGAGGCAATAGGCCAAATAACATGTGCCCTGTAATCATACTTTCCCTGCCACGGCTTCTCTTGTTTATAATCAGCAACCTTTCTCCTGGCTCGGTGTTTCACCAGCCCCTCCATCAATCAGAAGACTACCCACCATGCATCATAATTGTACGCCAGGGGTTCTCAACCTTCTGAATGCCACATCCTTTAATACAGTTCCTCATTTTATGGTGACCCCCCCCAACCATAAAATTATTTTCATTGCTACTTCATAACTGTAATTTTGCTCCTGTGTGAATCTGGCAACCCCTTTGAAAGAGTCAGTCAACTCCCAAAGGGGTCGTGAATCTGGACCCTTTCTTTCTCACCCTTTCCTTTTTAGCTCCTACCCTGAAGGCCTCCTGAGTTGTGCATTTTAAGCTTTAGCAAATTACTCAACTTTGTTCCTTTCTTACCCACCAATACTTATACTATCTCAAAGACTAAAACTATTTGTCAACCCTAAGGATTAAAACTATTGACCCAAGCCCAAAAGAAGTGGCAATCAGATCAAATCAAAGTCACTGCCACCGAGTTAATTCTGATTGATAGAAGCCCCATAAAGAAGGATCTGAACCACTTGTATCTGTCAATCTACAGACGTAATGCAAACCAGACACAGAGTCTAACACCATTCTTCAACGAGATGGCAAAATAGATCACCAACTTTGCAGAGAAAGGAAAGAAACCCTGGATAAGAAGAGCAATGTACCAAGCTTTTCACCTCACTCTCTCAAAACTTACCACACAGCCACAGAATCACGATAGCCTGGGAGTGGTAAAATAATAGATACATAAACCAATGGTACAGAATTAAGAACCCAGAGGTAATCCATCCAGGTACATCCACCTAATCTTTGACAAAGGGCAGAAACACATTAAATGGAGAAGAGGTCATCTCTTTTTCAGCGGTCTTTTTAAATTACCCATTTGTAGGAGAATGAACGGGGACTCAAAACTCACACCATATACAATAAATGGGTCCAAGATGGATCAAAGACCTAAACATAAAACCTAAAACTTTAATACACATTAATGAAAAAATATAAACAAGTTTAGGGGCCCTTATACATGACATAAGCACACCATCAGATAGAAAGAAGAGCAAACAAAAGACACCAGAAGACTGGGACCTCCCATTCATGTGCATCAAAAGCCTTCACCAACATCATAGAAAGAGAATGCAGGCACTGTGAAGACGTTTGCCAATGACATACCAGACAAGAGGCCAATCTCTAAAGTTCATTAAAACTTTCAACATTTTTGACAAGAAAAAAGCCCAATTTTAAAATGGGCAGAGGACATGAACAGCCATTTCACGGAAGAAGACATTCCGAAAGGAAACAAGCGTATAAAGAAATAATCAGCCATTTCAGAGGTGCAAATCAATACAACACGGGTGTTGCATCGCCCCCGCCTTCATAGTCCAGCTCAAAAAACACTGAAAACGACAACTGCTGGCCAAGGTACAGAGACACGAGAGCCCTTATCCACAGCTGCTGAGACTGGGCAGTGATGAAACTGCTGTGGAAAGCAGCATGGCGCTTCCTAAAAAGTTCCGGAAGGAAATACCGTAAAATCCAGCAATCCTCCTACTTGATATAAACCTTAGAGAAATACGAGCCACAACGCTCATAGATATATGCACCCCCAAGTCCATTGAAGCACTATTTCCAAGAGCAAAAAAATTGAAACAACTAAAATGCCCATCGGTGGAAGAATAGGTAAACAAGCTCTCCTACATGTGCACAGTGGGATTCCACACAACGTTAAAGAATGATGTATCTGCAGAACTCTCATAGCATGGGCAAGCATTTGGGTGAGTGAAATTAGTCTGTCACAAAAGGGCAAATATTGTATGAAACCACATCTTATGTATTATAAAAAGTAAAAAAAAAAAAAAGGTATGCACACTAAAGAAAACATCCTTTGGTGGTAAACAAGGGTGGGATGGGAGGGGCAGGAGGGGAAGCCACACACTAGAGAGGAGACCATGGTTAATTTGGGAAAGCAGGAGTGCGATGTGCAGTAAAACAGAAGTTAGGACAACATTATGGAGGCTGGGGAAAATACTCAGAGGTGTGCAAGAGTTAAATACAACAAAGGCAAATAATCTTGTATTCCCAATCCTGCCAAAGGTATACATAGTACCTTTTGAGACTTTGACCCTTAGTCACTCTGCCCCAGAAGTGAACTCATCCCAAATTATAGTGGAGACACCCAAGTAGATGCTCGGGGAGACACACAGGCTGGATAGGTAAGGGAAGAAAAGTGAGCATATTCCCATGAATGTGTATGTATATCTATATCTATATCATCTATATCTATATCTATATCATCTATATATATATATAGAGAGAGAGATTTGATAGAAGATACGTGTATATGTGGATTGCCTTGCATATATATATATATATATATATATATATATATATATATATATATATATATATATATATATAGAGAGAGAGAGAGAGAGAGAGAGAGAGAGAGAGAGAGAGAGAGAGAGATTTGATAGAGGATACTTGTATATGTGGATTGCCTTTCCGGTAAATATCAATATAATCGTGAATGTGATGGAGCACACAGGGGGAAAAGTCATAAACACTTCTTAGACACAACCAAACAGCCTGGGAGAGCCTGCTGTTCCATCTGAGAGATGAGGACCGGCGTCTCAGGGGAAACAAGGGCAATTGTTCACGATGACAATGTTCTACACCCACTTCGGTAAGGAGTGTCTAAGATGCAAATATTGTTCTCTTCTCCTCCAGAGGAAAGAGTGATAAAAATAAAATGCATGTAGAAACATTAATTTAATGAACCAGTGGTCCGTGCAAACATCAGTCTCTACCACCCTGAAACCAGAAGAACTAAATGGTGCCTGCTTACAAGTAGTCACTGTTCTGAAAGGGAATTGCATTAGAGTAGGAAAAAAGTATGAAATGGAATTCAGGTTTTTTTAAGAGACTGGGCTTATTTGTGATAGAGACTGATGAGACTATGGCCCTTGGACACCCTACCCAGGAATTGTACTAATTCCAAATTAGAATAAACATTTAAAACCAAAGGGGCAGCACTTACCCAAGGATAGAAGGGTAGGAAAGAAGGCAGAACAGAAATATGCAACACTGGGAGGAAGTGGGATAACTGATGGTATACTGAGAGGTATATTAATGAGTGGAATCAAAACATGTATGAATTACCAAATCCATACCGAATTCATTACAAAAGGCTATGGATGACAACGGGAGTCCAAGCTTTATTTGTGGGATCTACAAAGGAAATAAGCCTCCAGTGATCTCCCGTGATTGAGGGATGGGGGGCTAGTGGTTACTAGACAGAGTGTATTGGAGAGATGAGTACAGATCAAAGGCATAAATCTGACTTGAACAGTTAAACTCGTATCAGTTGATCCCCCTCTGATGCATGCTGAACCTGATTTGGTTATCAACATTTTCTGTATTTTTGTTTTGTTTGTTTCTCTTTGTCATAGTAGGGTGCACTCAGAGGTGTTAAGTAATTGGAGGCCAACCTCTTGAAGTTGTATTATGTTTTTCTGTGTTCCAGTATATGAACCCCAGGATTAATGAACCTAAAGGGACAGCAAGTAGAATAAGGGTTTTGGAGAGTGGGAGGGGGTCCAGTGGTTGGGGGAGAAAAAGGGAGAAGATATCAAGGAGTCCAGGAAGCAAAAAGAATGTTTGAAAATTGACTGTGGTAGCAATTGTACAATTCTGCTAGATTTGACTGAATTATGGGATGATGGGATATGATATATGTATGAACTCCCAATTAATAATAAAAATTTTAAATATGTATGAATGATTAATGAAGAACCTGATGATCTCCTCTGTAAACCTTCACTGAAATCCCAACTTTAGAAGTTTAAAAAATAAAATCTGTTGCTGTCGAATTCATACTAACTCATGGTGGTCCCATGTACATCAGAGTAAAATAACTACCCCACAGGGATTTCCATGGAGGAGGTTTTTCTTCTGAAGTGCCGGAGGGTGGAATTAAATGTCCAGCTCATGGTTAGCAGCCAAGCACATTAGCCATTTGTATCATCCGGGCACTCCAATAGAGGGCCAATAGGGGCATACACCCAGGGTGCCAAAGATTCTCACTTCCCAGAATGCAGTGCAGCGCTCATGGCAGAGATTTGCTCGTAGTGTTGGGCAATGATGCTCATAGATTGAGAGAGTAGTCATTTATTCAGCTCGACTACCTGAAAACATACTCTAGGCCGCATCTCCTGAGTGGAACTACTCCTGTTATAATATGATATATGCTTCAAAGGTAAAATGTCACAGAAATTAGCGTCCTAATAAATCAGCGTTGTTAAATGGCATATGCAGTATATCAATTTTTCTTTTCATTCTTTAAAAGGCAAAGAACGTCTGGTTACCATGAGACTAGCCAGTGTTCCCACAGTGAGCTGATAAAATTTCAGACAAAAGCAAAGCAACCTGACATGTTCTTCAATGTGTTGCATTTTAAAATTAGTAAGTGGACAATTACTGTTAAGGCTTTTGAAGCACGAATAATATTTTTAAGAACCCCCTAGTTGGCTTTATCCTGTGTATGAATTTTCCTTCTTCTGAAAAAAAAATGCCCTCTTTTTCTTTAAGATGGATTCGGTGCACTTGACCTCAGACCTCAGAGGTGGGCATGCAACCCAAGCCAGTCATAGTGAATCTGCTCATCGCTGTCTCATCTGACACTTTGCATTTATAACAATAGTAAAAATGTCTATCTGATTACTTTTGCATATGATGATAAAAAGTTTACTTATTTTGCAGCAATAAATACCAAAGTGTGAATGGGTCAACTTGGCTGGATCCTGATTCTCAGTGGCTTGTCAATTTTGGAATGTAACCTAGCAGTTACATGATGACGTAGCTATCCTCTATGCTGTGATCTGATGCAGTCATCCTTCATTTTCTCCTAAGACAGAATTTCCCTCATGGCCTTTGGAACTTAGCCGTGCCAGCAAGTGAGAAGTGGACATATTCTTTCCCTCTTGCACAAGGACTGCTAAAGAAGAAAAACGAGAAACACTCCTGGCACCCTTTTGAAAAACTTCTCAAACCCACTACGATCTCGTCTATTCTGATGTATAGTGATCCTGCATAGATTTTCCAAGGCTTTCTCTCAAGAGCAGACAGCCTCACCGAGATCCCAAGGAGCAGCTGATGGATGTAAACTTCTGAACTTACTGTTAACAAACCATGCCCAATCTACAATGTCCCCAGGAGAAATGCTTTATTTTCCCTGTCTATTGCTACCAAAGAACCCCAGTAACACAGTGGGATGAGTGTTGGGTTGCTAACAACAAGGTGAGGGGTTCAAATCCACTAGCTGTCTGCTCCAGGAAAAGGAAGGCTGTCTGCTCCCATCATGACTTACAGTCTTAGAAACTCAAAGAAGCAACTCTTCTCTGTTCTATAGGGTCACTGTGAATCAGAATTGCCTCAGTGGCAGTGCAAGCTGTTGTTGCCACCTTGGGGTGGGGGGGTGGGGCGAGGTGAACCTAAGCATCACATTGACACAGCAGGGAGCAAAGATGAGAGGTGAGGTGCAGAGGCTGACAGTAACTCTAGCACCTAGGTGGCCCCAGAAGCTGAGGCTAGTTTAATTTGAGCTTTTCTCACTTGGAACTAACATAATTCGATCTGATGTCTCATTAATTTTGGTCTCATTTATTTTGAGCGTGTTGTCAGGAAAGTCCGGTCCCTTGGAAAGGACATCAAGGTTGGTAAAGTAGAGGGGCAGCAAAAATGGAAGTCCCCCAGTGAGATGCATTGAGACCGTGGCTGCAGCAATGGGCTCAAATATAACAGCGATGGTGCCAATCCCGCGTGGCCGTGTGCGGCTTCAATGGGATGTCTGTGGGGTTCCTATGAGTCAGAACGGACCCAACAACAATAGCCCATTATTCACCACTACTACCTAACCAGACTCCTCATCTCCAAGAATCTTAGGTAGATAATCACCAACTAAGCTCCAGGGAATTCATAGAAACTTGTTTGTTAGATCTGAACGACATACCTTTATATGTAATTAAGATTTCAGTCTCTAATTCCATAGGTCACAAATCCATGTTTATTGTGCACTTATCACATATCAACCTCATTAATGTGTCAGAGTTCATCTTAGAAACATACAAAACACTGGGCCAGAATCTGAAGGAAACCAACTGACTTTGCCTGTGCCCATCGACCTAAGAGAAAACCGAACTCACTGCCATTGAGCCAATGGCCGATTCATAGAAACCCTGTAGGACAAGGTAGAACTGTCCCCAATGAATTTCCAAAAAGAGCTTTTTACAGAAGTAGAATCTTTCTTCTGAAGCTAAGAGAAGAACACTGTTCATTGGCTAATGGCCACGCCTTCTAGAGTGATATAGGAGCTATTAAAACATGCCAGAGGATGTACTAAGAGGGTTCAAAAGACAGACAGAAACATTCTGGGTAGGAATCTGGAAAATTTTCCTAAAAGAGGCCTCCTGCAAACTCGGGCTTTGAGGATTAAATGAGCCAGAGACAAGCTGGTCTGAGACCCTCACTCGGTTGCCTGGCCCAGTATTTGGCGTATCAACATCTGCATCTGTTTTGCTCTTTGGGGGCCTTTGAATAGATTTCAGCCTCCTCGCTCCCCCGTGTGACCGAGAAGAAGGGACCCGCAGGGTTTTCTTGGCTGTCATCCTTAGGGAAACAAATGTCGTTCTCCCACAGAGCCACTGGGTAGCATTCAACTGCCAACTCCGGGTTAGCTGTCGAGCACTGAACCATGGTTCTTCTAGATCTTTTATTTTATGTGTGTGTGTGTGTGTGTGTGTGTGTGTGTGTGTGTGTTTAGATTTCATGTGTCCGTCCACAACCGTGCTCCACAGGGTTTGCAATGGCTGGTTTCACCGAAGTGGACCATTAGGCCTTTCTTGGAAGGCAACCCTGGATGAACTCAAACCTTCAAGCTTTCAGTTAGCAGGCAAATGTGTTCACTGCGTGCACTCTCTACCAAGACGTTCATTTTAAGGAGCCGGCTAGCAGAACTGTGAGTGCTGCCAAGGCCAAGAGGGAAGCGGGCAAGCTGGAAACGCGGGGAGGAGTTGATGCTGCAAACTTGCCAGGTCAACGCTAAGGCAGGGTCAGGCCCTGGTAGAACACGACTGCAGCTGTGGCTGGCACATGCGCCTGCAAATGCAGGGCCCAGGACACGTAGAGGTGCAGTGGGGGCATCATAAGATGAGACCTTTCTCACTCCCACTGAGCCGATTGCAGCTCCTAGTGACCCTTTGGGATGGAGTCGAACCATCCCTTTAGGTCTGGGTTTCTGAGACTGTAAGCATTACGGGTGCAGATAGCTTGCTCTTTCTCCTGTCCGGCAGCCCATGGTTTCAAACTGCTGATGCGATGATGAGCAGCCCAATGCATACCTCACTGCATCACCAGGACTAGATGCTAGAAAATTCACTTTGCAAAATCACAAAATATCAAAGGGAGAAGGAGCCTTGGGAGATAAGCGGCCTGCTCATTTGCTCGAGAAGAGACTGGAAACTCGAGGGAGGGGAGTGAGTGACTTGTGGGAGATGGCGGCCACAGAGCCATTCTGGAGACCCAGGACTGCAGGGCCCTGGATTCACCCTCCTTCTTTCCTTCCCCTACCAGTGGGAAGGAGAGGCGAATTCTGGAATCGTGTTTGGATAGCCACTGCCTCAGATTTCAGATCTTGCCCGTGACTCTCTGGTTTTCAGATGGTTGTGAGCTCGGTGCCTCTACAAGCCCGAGAGCCTTTCATGGCAGTAACCAGCACGTTCTCGCAAAGAAGCCCCCGTAAGGGAGCCACACGCCCTTCAGCTCCTGTGTGGTCACCTAGTGACATGTGGACACTGCCATGTGATGGCAATTGGGGACTGGGTCCCTGGGCTTCTCCTGCAGAGTCACTGTCATGCACACGTGAAGAAGAAGTCATTGTTCTCCACAGAAACAGGGAAGCAGGGCCCACCTGGATAGGGACACCCTTTTCCAAAGTGTTGAAAAGTCCCAAGGTAGATGAAGGAAGGAGTCAGTCGCCTGTTCCCTTATAACCTTCCCTTTTGACCATTGGCACCCATTGGTCACAACTAGCTTAACAATCTGGTGGCACCGGCAAACCAGGGTTTTATTACCCTCATTGCCAAGGTCAAGTAGCTAAGGCTCAAGGAGTGAAACCCTGCCCGCCATCCTCTCTAAGAAGGAGCCCAGACTCTGAGCTGGTGGGCAGTGTCCAAGTACCACATCCCAGGGACTTCCTGTTCCTCTGCCTCTGAGCCACTGCCAGGCTGTCACGAAAGAGGAGCCGGCAGCCTTTGTGGCAGTGACCAGGGAGCTGAGACAGGAGGTTGCCGTGTCCTGCTTTGTGAGCTCCGCCTGACCCTCGTAGCAAAGTTACTCATGATTAGAGGGAGTATAAGTGGAGGGTCACCACTCCTCTGCCAGTTCATGGCTCTGTGGTGGCTTGCATGTTTCTACAATGGTAATGTTCTCCTGTGCAGATTTCAGATACCAGCAGCGTTCGCCCTGGGTGCACAGGTTTCAGCAGAACTTCCAGACTAAGACAAAGGAGAAAGAGGCCTGGTGAACTCTGTCTGAGAATCAGTCAATAAGAGCCATTGGGATAACAACGCAACATATGCTGAAAGAGGACCCTCCTAGGTAGGGGCATACTCAAAATACACGATGGCCCAACAACGGACTCCAAAGTACCAGGAATCATGAGATGGTGCCAAACAGGGCAACTCTCTCGTACTCGGGTCAGAGCTGACTCAGTAGCACCAAAAAACAAGAGAGTAGACATAAGGAACAAATGATGGATGCATGTAGGCAGCGAACACTGACTGTGTTTCAGCCGTGACACTGAAGGTGGATGTGAGACCATGTCTCAGATCCTGTCTGTGCCTCAGAGGTGCGCCCTTTCTCTGGGAGAAGAAACAAATAAGTGGCCCCACACTGTGACCAAAGCTATAGTGCATCAAGGTAAGATGAGCTCCGGAAGCCCAGAGGAGACAGAGGATGTGACTAAGCCTCCTTCCCGTGGGATCAAGGCTGCAATTCTCTCTCTGGGCTGTGAGCTTTCCAAAGGCAACAGCGGCCAGTGTGACTCATCTTTCTCTCCTTATCAAACTGAGCACTGGGAACATCCGAGAGCACCAGTTGGGATTTGCTGAGTAAATGCTCCTGAAGGATTCATGAAAGGTAATGCAGGGCAGAGAATCCGGGCCATGTGATGGAGTTTGCAAAACACACACACACACACACACTCCCCACCCCCCACCCCCACCTCCCAGAATCTGCTCTGGGAAAAGGACGCTGGCTACCAAACATTTCCCAAGATTTGCGCTCAGGATCAGATGTGTTAGGAGCCTCTCTCACCTGCACGCTATCTTAAAAGGTGGCATAAGATCAAGGCTCCAGGAACACAGCAGTCATGGAAGCATTGCTCATCTGTCAGGGTGCGCTTGAACACCTCACCTTGAACAAGGGAGATAACAGAAAAAAATAACGTCTGACATGGCCTTATCACCTGATAATACAACTTCAGTTTTTCCATTAAAATAGCTGAGAGCCATAGCCTTGTCCTTTGGCTGATAAAGAAATCACAGGAAACA
Organism: Tenrec ecaudatus; assembly: GCF_050624435.1. Taxonomy (NCBI): domain Eukaryota; kingdom Metazoa; phylum Chordata; class Mammalia; order Afrosoricida; family Tenrecidae; genus Tenrec; species Tenrec ecaudatus. Next base: position 30,469,622 of record NC_134537.1, read on the forward strand.
AAGCTATTAATTTTTATCTTGGCTGTGCAATAGTACATTTGACTGAATACAATCTATCCGAGGGGAAAAATACTTTCTTGAACAGTGGAAGTTGGATATTAATTTGCCCGTCTCGACTTAACTTTATCATCTGAAATCCTGCGCATTTGCTCACCTCGAGAAACATGTGATCATCAGAGACACGTTAAACCCAGTGGCTCTGGCTACATTCTCACCATCCGGGAATACCGTAACACCCTCTCTTCACCTTCATCCTGGGAGGACGCGATATCAGAGGATTTAAGGGGCGTGGGCAGTTCTCAATATTCCCTCTGGAATCGTTTCCAACTTCCATAGCCCAGGAGCCCATGAAGGAGACACCGGGTTGGTCAGTCTTGAAGACAAGGGCAGTCTGTCTACACACAAGGACACCCCGAGAGCGGCAGTGCCAGGCAACTGCAACTCCTGTTTCTCAGCCCAATGCATCAGGGAGCCTCCCTCTGGCAGTCCTGATGGGATGGCATTACCTGTGCACCTGATGCCCACTTCTCTTCTAGACCAAACTCTACCCACCTCACTCACTGCCATCCAGTCGATGGCAACTCACTCACCCTATTTCCCTAGGACCCTGCAAGTCTCCATGCAAATGGCCTAGAGCCTGTTTCCCTGCCCTGTGTTGCATCTCTCCTTGTTGCGCATGCCAACAGCATGCCGAGCCCCGGTACATATGCCCCTAGGGCTCCAATAGGGGAAAAGTGGGGGACATGGGTGATGCTTCCTTTTCTACAAACCCCACTCTTCTCTGCCTTTAGGAATACTTGGGTGACAACGTTTGAGAAGCATTTGTCGTTGGGAAGGGTGTGTGTGTTGTGTTGTGTTGTGTTGTGTTGTGCTGTGTTGTGTTACCCGTACCTATCAATGACAGGCCACCAACGGTGGACAGCAGAGATGGGGTGGGAATGGGAGAGAGAGGATTTAAGACTCAGAACCCTCATCTGTACTATTTTTTTCTTTTTTTACATTTTATTAGGGGCTCGTACAACTCTTATCACAATCCACACATATACATACATCAATTGTATAAAGCACATCTGTATATTCTTTGCCTTAATCACTCTCAAAGCATTTGCTCTCCACTTAAGCCCTCTGCATCAGGTCGTCTTTTTTTCATCTGTACTTTTACTGGACAGCAAATGCTGATGGGTTGGGGAGAAATAGCGGCTCTCGAAAAATAATCTGGGAGGATCTTGTTAGGGCCATGGTGTGAACAGAGCCGCACATCTGGTTGCTAAGCAGCAGTGTTCTTCCTCCGCAACACCCACTGCTGCAGATTGAGTTCTGACCCACCTTAACCCCATAAAGCAAAATAGAACTGCCCCACTGGGTTTCCAAGGTGGTCTTCTTGCTGGAAGCAGACTGCCCTGCCTTTCTCCCCCTGGGTAGCTGGCGGATAAGAAACAGCCGCCGTTGGGTTAGCAAGCACTTAACTCCACTAGGTGCAGCGCCTTCCTACACTCCCCCAAAGCCAAAGCCAAAGCCCGCCCACTACCTCCAGACTCTTACTCATGGCCATTGAGTCAGTTATGGCTCATAGCCGACCGAGAGGTAGGACAGAGTAGAGCTGCCCATCTTTATGGGAGTAGAAAGCCTCCCCTTTCTCCCCCGGAGTGCCTGGTGGGTTCACACTGCTGACCTTGTATTTAGAAAGCCAGGGCCTAACTCACAGTGCCACCAGGACAGGAGCTGAGGAGTTTGACGTTTCTGCAGGCAAACTGTGTCTTCTTCACAAGCCAGCCAGTCCTCACATCTAAAGGTTTTCTTTTTGAAATGTGAGTCTTAGCACCTCTTCTGCCTTGGCTCAAAAGATAGTTCGCTCAGAATTAGTTTCTTTATAATTGATACCCTATCTTTCTCTGGTTTGTTTTTTTTTAGTGGACTCTTAGAATCAAAGCTCCCGATGGTTAAAATTACAGGCACAGAAAGCTCCGACTCTATAGGAAGGAAAGATCATCATGGCAGGGCCACGGATATAGGTTGTTACTAAATATAAGACTGAACCAGCACTGAGCCTCCTGATTGCCCAGGCAAAAATGGAAAAGTGATGAATTACCAGGCTTTTCTTAAGCGATAAAAGTGCCAATACCCATTCTTCAGAGAAGATTTGAGTAAGCATTTTACCACCTGAATCCTTATGTAAGAGCCGCTAAGTAACAAAGGAAGCAGATCGTCAGCGGCTGTATTGTATGCGATGCAGAATCCTGTGCCGCACAACCATTTATTAGACGGATAATGGATAAAACCTGAGGACATAATATTAAAATTAAAAAGTTGTGGAGTCATTGCCACAGGGTCTTGAACAGATACACTGTTGGAGACCAACGCTGATACACAATTACAAATCAGAAAAGACGTTGAAGTAAACACTTCTTAAATTTTTCCACCCGAGAATTTCTGATGACAGAGAAAAGTCATATTTGGAAGCAAGCATGAGTCACACCCCTCTCAGCCCCCATCCCTAGGGTAAAGTGAAACACATCTTTAAAACCAAACCCAGTGCTATCCAGTCAATTCTGACTTATGGTTTAATCTTCAAAAAGTTTTCTGTTTTAGCAGCTACTTAATAACAAATCTATGCTTATTTTAATGTAGATTGTATTTCTCTGGGTGGCACAAGTGGTGAAGCATCTGTGCATGACCCACAATGTTGGTGGTTCAAATCCTCCCAGAGAGCCTTCCGCAGACAGGCCTGGTAACCTTCTTCCAGAAGGGCACAGTTTCTAAAGCCCAATGGAACAGGCTACTCCACTGAACACATGGGGGGGAGGGGGCGGTCCGAAACAGCTAGATAGCAACACATGACAACAGCGTGGTGGTTCCTAATGAGTCTTTCTTTATTTTAATATGAAATTAAGTTCCTCAAAATCCTTGCTTAAGCAGAGTGTCCAGAAATAGTAGGGCTTGAAGTATTCCCTGAAGCTATCAATTACCCTGGATGCTCTGAACCATGTACCTTAGATCATCTCTCATTTGTTCTTTACAGCAGGACCAGAAAGGTAAGTAGGAGCCATTTTTCTCAAATGGAGAATTAGAGCATAGAGAGACCAGGTGATTTTCCCAACAGTGTGCCAGGCCAGAGTGATGCATAGGTGGATGGACCCCAGATCTCCTGCCTGCAAACCCAGTTTTCTTTAAAGGTGCCCTCAGAGATAATCAGGGAGTGAATTACACAATGTCCCCCGACTGAGGTAGCGTGCCCACTGGGTCACAGAACTGAGCTTCCAATGTCCCTTCACCTTCTACCTTCACAGACAGAAATATCTCCTGATTCGTTGCCAGGCTCCTCCAGAGGATGAGTCACCCCATGTTCAAATTTGTCCCCACAGTCAGTCCCTACATCACCAACCTCATGATCCTAGAGCAGGCTCCTAGGAGTCTTCACTCCCAGGCCCAGGCTGCTCAGCAAATGCTTGAACCCTTATCCGGACCAGTGACTCGTCCTTACTCCAGCAGGCATGTCATTGATCCTGAGAGCTGCATGATTCAGTGGATGGGAGGCTAGGAGGCCGGCCACCTGAGCCCGGTGCTGACTCCAACCCTCGATGGCTGTGGGAAAATCACTTAACCCTTTGGTGTAGGGTGTGCCAGGGAATGATGATGACCGCCGTCCTTAGCCACTCTCTAAAGAAGGTGATAAGAAATATTGAGATAATGTCTCTGAAGTTCTTTGAGCTCCTCAGATACGCGATGCTGAATAAACATAGGTGTTATATTTCCAAGCTCACATCAGCCAAGCACAGTTAAGGCCCCTGTAGATGTCTCCTCTCTCCTCAACTATGAATGGCTGATTGATCCCTTAGCCTCTCATCCAGTTGAAGTTCCCAAGCTTGGAAGAATTTGGGGGAAGTTGGGCATTTGGATAAAGACAGGGAGTATTGTTGAAGCAAAGGCAGACTTTTAAGTCACAGACCCTCAGAGACAAAAGAGACATCAGTAATAGAAGGGGAAGCCAAACACAGAAAGTTTCACAAATAACTTGCCTCCTTCAAATACCTGTGCATAGGTAAAATCAAGTCCCCTTAAAATATATATTAGATTCCTGGGCCCCGTGCCTGTGAGTGTAACTTTGTTTGGAAGTAGAGTTTTGTTATGGTAACTAGTGTAGCTCAAGTAGAGTGGGTCCGAAATCTAATAATCTCTAAATTATAAAAGAGATCAGAATGGACACCTATCAGCTAAGAAACACCAAGGAAACAAGGTCTACCAGGGGCTACCTCCAAGGGTGGAGTCAGCATTGCTGAGACCTAGAATGGGACTTTTTGCCTCCAGAGCTGTGAGAAAATTAATTTCTGGGCTTTTGTGTTGTTGTTGATTTTAAGCTATCCATTTGTGTTATAGCAGCAGCAAGAAACTAGGCCTGATATACCTCAGCTATGTGCTAGGGAAAAAGATGACTAGCAACTAATCTCTGCTTCAAAGAACTGTTCACCTAGAAGAGGAAACAGGCGCACGCACAACTTGTGCACGTGTGACAGGAGCATAACTGAAGCCCAGAGTGCTGTCAGCACAGTGACAAAGACTGAACTATGTTCTGCAGCCATGTGGCCTTGTCAAGTCATTTCACCACGTGGCGGCTCGGAGGAATAGAAAGGAGAATGATGGCATCACCATCTCACATTTTTACCATGTTTGACAGCTCCTTAATAATTTCATTACCACTGGCTGACTTAATCCTTGTCACAAGGCAGAGACTGAAGAATGCTCACTATCTCCTCCCTCGGCAGAAGGGAAATCTGAGATTTCAAAGAAATCCTCGAATTTTCTTTTCTAACAGATCATTCCAAATTCCGGTGCAGAGATAATTATACCGATTTACAGACCCATCAGCCTCGTACCAGAGGAATTATTTTCTCACATTCTTGCCAAAATTCAGCATCATTAATTTTGTTAATTACATCGCTAATCTGATAGCAACAGATATATAGAGTTGATTTTTAATTTGCATTTCAAGTATGACATTTCCATTAGCACGAGATGATTAATGTATACAATGTCAGTGAATTGGACATGTAAAAGATGTTGAGATGGTAAATGTTTTGTCATATATATATTTTTACCACCAATAAAAAATAGGAAGTTTTCCTGTAAAATGGGAAATAATAAAATGTGCTGACACTTTAAAATATGTTAGCTTTCTTAAGAGGCAAAAACGACATGTTGGAAAGCTGAAAGTTTCTGAGTCAAAGGACCTCCATCGACCCCAGACCAAACATCGAGCAAGTTCCCCAACCTCCCTCTGTGTGACTCTCCTGTCTCTGAAATGAGAAGAGGCCATAGATGCTGCCTTCTGACAGGCTGCCTTCTGACAGGCACTCAGTGCGAGTGTCCGGTGTGACCTGACTTCAAAGACACCTATAGGGATGCCCAGGGAGGGGATGACGTATTCCGAAGGATACCAATCTCCTCAGGCACTAGCCCCTACTTTAGGTTGAAGTCTGCCTCGCTAGAATTTCCTAGCACTCTGAAAGTTTGCATTTTTGAAGGGTTTGGGGGAGGGGGCTATCCCCCCACTTTTTTTTCCTTTTGCCGATTACAGTGTCTTCCTTTTCATCTAGAACCAGGCCTGCATTAGGAGACCATCACATCACCAAAAGCCAGGAGCTCCCCATCCCCCAGGGAAAGGCTCCGATCTCTCGGAGCTGATTTCCGTATCATAACTGCCCTCTTGGCTTCAGGGAAAATGTGGTCTCATTTGCAGAGAGGAAAAATAGGATAATCCGTTATCATCAAACATGGGGGTACTGGTGAGGTAAAGAGGAAGTTTACCACCTTTGGGGCAACAAGCATCTCTTCCCTCATCCTCATAACAGCCCACAGTCAGTCCACAGGGTCGGAATAGTGTTCACTTCCAGCCCGGAAACCCACCGTGATTGACTTCCATGAGGTCACCTGATTAGAGTAGCCCAATCAGAGCAAACCTTGGGATTTGGGGCGAGCAGATTTGAACCAAGAACTTTATTCTTTTCTCTCTGCTCATGGTTTTGAATGCATTTAGCCTTAGAAACTGCTAGAAGACTCGTCAGGATGGAAGGACTGTGAGAATGAGATCGTATCAAATAGAAGGAAAGAAACTAAGAGTTGAAAAGAGCAAAACTAGATCCCAAGAACGTTGCCAGAGCCACATAGCCTTCTGGGTGACTCGGGTACACGAGCCGTGTCCGGTGTGCAATCCCTTAGAAGAACCAATCACATGCACAGACACATACACTTGCATGCTTGTTGTTCTTCAGCACATGAATGAACTTCCAAAAAAAACATTCAGGGGAAAATGCTTACTTTTTATTACAATTCCCAGGAACTTTGTGAAAGCCCTGCATGCACGATTCCATCACAGAAGTTCAGCCGTGGGAGGCAGAAGATTGATTCCTTCCACCGGCTCCCTCTGTGACCCTGGGGTTGGCCCTTTATCCCCATGGCCCTCAATTTCCTCAGCAGCAAAGTAAGAAAGTTGGATTATAAATTCTGAGCACCTTCCTCCTCTTGTTCTTTGAACCAATAAACTCGAAACCCTGTGATCAATGGGAGCTGAGTCTTCTGAAGCATTTCATTCATTATGGGCTAAGGAGAATTTAAGTGGCCACCAATGGAGGGCCCTGAAGAACAATCGGGTCCTCTGTAGCTCCACCAGAATTGGCTGCAGAAGAAGGTTAGGTTTTGCAAAAACACACAATTTTTCCTGCTAGGCTCCTTGGGAAAAGGTCTCAGCATTATGGAAGGCGTCTCTTGCTATTTATGACTTTCCAGTGGGAACAGCCAAGAAGGAGAAGTGGTCACATAGCCAGTCCTGCTACCAGCACGGAATGTTCTGTGCAGCCAATCGCTGGGCGGGCATAAGGATCGTCTGATCCCCTACTGAGGATTCCTCTGAAAGGTGGGGCTACATTTGCCAAAACACATCTGCAACGATTTCTACAAAGGTCTCTCTAAAGCAGGATCCCAATTCAGCGTCCATGGGCTGTCTCTTCTATATGAAGAACTATGCTGGGCATTTTCATGCATTATGAAATATGAAAGAGCCCTGGGGGCTCTTGGTTGCTAAGGGACAAGTTCATGGATTGAACCCATCAACAACTCCACGGATGAAAACGCCTGGCTCCGTAAACATTTCCACCTACAAACCACAATGGAAGCAGTTCTCCGTCCTTTAGGGTTGCTTTGAGTCAGAATCCACTCCGTGGCATACAATAAGAACAACATGAAACAAGTACCAATCTATTGCTGTACAATCTGAGGATCAAAGAAGTGATGTTGAACTAGCTTGGCCAGGGTCACACAGCCGCTGTCTCAGTTGAATGCATTGAATGAGGACCGGCGAAGGGTTCAAACGGCTGGCTTTGTCTCCCCTTCTCCACCCTAAGCTGAAGCCACAAAGGTCAGAAGACATGCTCCAGGCACTGCCCTTCTCCCAGCTGCTGCTGTAAACACCCCGGAACAGGGTGTTCTGACCATGTGTGTGCATGTCATTCTCTAGAACTGACCGAGGTTTTGGACACTGGGGCCCTGGGTGATCCAATGGTCACTTTTGCATCATCCCTGGTATGAAATGGGAATGAGAAAAGCAGGCCCTCTGTTGGGCCTGCCACCAATTCCAGTGGAAGATTGGACACTACCAAGGGTCACAACTGGTTGCAGTTAGGGGCCAGGCCAGCAATGGAAACATGTGAAGCTCTGAGCCAGGTATGAGAGAGCAGGGAGTGGCAGGAGACAGGGAACAAAACGTCTAGGACATGCCTAATGCGTTCAAACAAAAAGGTTTCAGAAAGACCAGGCAAGCAAACAAAACAAGCGGCCTAGACGGGCCTTCAAAGCCCTCTATAGCTCCACCATCACGGTCCCACTTGAAAAGGGCTTTCTAAGCATCCTTCCCACACTCACACCTGTCTATTGAGGCTGAGATGATGGCAGCGTGACTCCATAACTGGTTCTCACTTAACACAGTGTATGGAAAACACTTGCAGTTGTAAGTGCCATAGAGTCGGTTCAGACTCACAGTCACGGATGTACAACAGGATGATACACTGCCCAATCCTCCAGCATCCTTATAAGGGTTATGTCGGAGCCCATGGCTGCAGCCACGACGTCAACCCATCTCCTGCAGGATCTTCTTTTATCAATGTCCCTCTGCTTACTGAGCACTGTGTTCTTTCCTAGGAACTGGTTTCTCTTGACAATATGTCCAAAGTATGTGAGACGGAGTCTTTTCATTCATGCTTCTAGGGAACAGTCCAGCTATACTGTTTCCAAGACAGTCAGCAGTCCGTGTCACTTCCAAGATTCTTCACTAAAATCGTCATGAAAATCCATCAATTCTAATGCAGTCTTCCTGAGTCATTGTCCAGCTTTCATATGCATATGAGGTGGTTGACAATACTATGGTTTGGGACAAGCACACCGTAGTCCTAAAAGTGACATCTTTGCTTCTCAATATTTAAAGAGATCTTTTGCAGCAGATTTTGTTCAATGTCATTTGATTTATTTACTGCTATTTCCCTCGATCGGACATTGTGGACCCCAGTAAAATGAAATCTTTGAAAACTTCAATATTTTCTCCATTTAGCATGGTGCTGTTTATTTGTCCAGTTGTGAAATAAGCAGTATATGAAGGGGAACCCCAATAAAACTGGGGAAAAGCTCCACTGGGCATAGTACAAATTTTTCCCCAGTAGGAAGGCATCAAGCAACTCGCTCTGAGTTAGTGCACCCAGTGGTGTCACCTGGGAAGGTTCTCTCTGGTCACAGTGAATTTTTCCATAAAAGTAATCTTGTTCACACCTTGTTTTTTATGGTGGCTGATTTAAGAGAACAGCATGCAGCTGTGAAATTTTGTTTCCCTGCTCAGGAAAAATGCCACAGAAACTGTTGGGAACACAACTTACAAGGATAACCTATGGGGAAAAAACTCAAGTGTATGAGTGTGAGGTAGTTAGTTTATTGTGCCAACCTGGTTGATAAGCACATGTGGGGTTAATTGAAGGGCAGGGGATAAATGGCTTGGTGAGCCTCACATTTCTATTCTTGGGTCTCTTGCTTTGTGATGGTCAGACCAGGGTGCAGCTGCCTTAACCAGTTCCCTGCTTCAACTGACAAGGCTCACTTCCTGCAAGACATCCCCGAGAAGAAGCCACATGGACCTACCCCAATGCAGGCCTGAGTGCTGGAGCAGTCATGTGGAGACCCCTGCCAACGCTAAGATGCTTACACATTCACTGATTTGGCTTACCTTCTGCAGTCGGCATCATTGTGTCTGTTTTGTGAGATGGAGAAGGACTTTGTGGATTGGTGCTGGACATAGGGGTTAATGTTGGACCTGTGGGCTTGGGCAGCTCTGGAATGTTTTCTTGATGTGCACTTAACATTTGTATAAAACACTCTCTTATACATGAGTTTCTGTGGATTTGTTTCTCTAAAGTACCCAGACTAACACATGGTTTTCTCATTTCAAAACGGTGAAAGGTTGATTGATGACAAACCTCCTCCTGGTCACCTGTCAACTTCCTGAAAGGACAAAATGTGCGCACTTGTGTTTAAAGATCAACAACAAACCACTGAGGAGATGGGGGTGTTCTCTGGACTGTCTTGGAGCTGCGTTTAACACATTCTAGCAGAAGATTGGGGAATGAGAAGGGTTGCTGGGAAAGTTGTGCCTTGGGTTCTGACTGACCAACAAAAAGAGCATGTACTGGAAACATGCCGAGCTTTGAAAGAACAACTCTGAAGCCACCCAGACTTTTCCCCAGGTCATTAATACTGATGAGACAGAGTGCTATTCTTAGGACCTCGAAAGCAAACATCAATGAAACCAGTGGAAGATGCCATCATCACCTAGCCCAAGAAAAAGTTCATCAAGTGAAATCAAAGATCAAGATGATGCTCGTTTGTTTTTGTGATGTGAGGTTGCATTTGACATTCGTTCCCCTAGGTCAGACTGCTACGCTTTCTATTTAGAAGCTCTGAAAAGATTGTGTAACTGCGTTTACACACACACAAAAAGGCCTGATTTGTGGCACATGGAGACTGGTTTTGCCACCATGGCAATGCACCTGCTCACTCAGTCCTCTCAGTGCACTTGTTTTGGGCAAAACCAGCATGACTCTCTTGCCTCATGCACCTTACTCACCTAACTTCACTCCACGACCCTTCCTTTTGTTTCTTCGACTGAAGAGGGACCTGAAAGAGCAGCGATTTGACAGATGTTGAAGAGGTGAAGAAAAAACAAGCAAGGGAGGTGCTGCTGTCAGCCATCCAAAAAGATGAATTTGGAAAAAAAATGTTTCCAAGAATGGAATTGCAGATTTTATACGTGTGTCAAGTATAATGGAGAGTATTTTGAAAGTGATAAGGTTGTTTTTTAAAACAATTTAAATACAGAGCTTTGAAAACAAAATTCCGGTTTTGTGGGGTTACCCCTCATACAGTCTTTGTTCCTCATCAGTAACTATTTCAAGTCTTTTGCTGTCAGCAAATAAGGTTGTGTCATCTGCATATTCTAGGTTCTTGATGAGCCTTCTGCCAAGCCTGGCACCACATTATTTCTCAAATATGCTAGCTTCTCGGAGGATGTGCTCAGTAGATTGAATAAATATAGTGGAAGTAGAAAACCCTGATGCACACCTTTCTTGAATTGGAATCATTCACTATTCCCTTATTTTAAATCTTTTTGAGCAATTGTCTTTTGGTCTATGCACAAGTTTTAGATGGACACCATAAAGCTTTATGACATTCCTATATTCTTTGTAATGTTGTTCAGAGCTTGCTATGTTCCACACAGGTCATGCCTTTGCATAGTCAGTAATCACAAGTAAATATCTTTGTGGTGTTCTCTGATTGGAGCCAAGATCTGTCTGACAACAGCAAAGACACCCCTCTTTCCACATTCTCTTTTGAATCTGGCTTTGGATTTCTAGCAGCTCCCTGTGGATGTGCTGCTGCTGCTGATGTGCTGTTAAATTATCTTCAGCAAAATTTGACACATTTGTGATATTAATGATTATTGGACAATTTATGCATTTTCTCAGGTCAATTATTTTTGGAACAGACACAAATATGGAGCTCTTCCAGTGAGCTGGCCAGGTAAGTGGCTTCCAAATGTCTTGTCATAGATAAGCAAGCCTCTCCAGGGCTGTATCCGTTTGTTGAAACATTTCCATTGTTATTTAATTAAGGACAATGAGATTCCATATCTGATTCTCACCGAACACAGTGCGCGACAGACAGTAGGCATTTTATCAATGTTTGGGACACAATATTTTAAAAATTAAACTAAGACTCACACAGATCATTATAAGCTTCACCATAAAATACTCTTAATTTTGACTGCTTTGGCAAATGGAATATTGATTATTTCTGGTGGGGACCAACCCACACCAGGAATTGAACAACTAAAAGAGTTCTATCAGACAATAAAACGATTCATTAAATGGTTCTTATACTTAATAGAGACTGAAGAGACCAGTCCCTAAAACAGGACATCATGTTTGTTAAAGGGGAAGGGCAACACAAAAGAGCAAGGCCCTCAACAAGATGGACGGACACAGTGGCTACAACACTGGGCTCTGGCCCAGGAACAACAGTGAGGATGGCACAGGGCCACGCAGTGTTTATTTCTATTGTGCACAGGTTGGTTATGGGTCGGAACCAACTTGATAGCACCCAACAACACATACTTACAATGATAACTCTAAGCAGCTCATGATTTTATAAGACAATCAATCGATCATTCAGTCCAACAAGTATGGCACCAGGGTCGCAAAGGACAATATAGACACAGGGCACCTGGCTTTGTGGAGTTTACAGTCCAATGAGGTGTCTAGGCTTTCATCTATTAATGGCACAAAGAAATGTAAGTGAAATTGAAGCACACTCTATTGTAGGAGAACTGGAAGGGTCAGTGACGTGATGCATGAGCTGGTCAAAGGGTTCAGGGGAGATGATTGCATAGAGGGGAAAGAACATGTGCAAGGGCCCCACAGGGGAAGTCTGGTAACAAAGAGAATGGGGGAGGCTAATGCCATGGAGCAGCAGAAGATAAAAGCCAGTCCATCTGGCTGGCTGCTGGTGTGACCGGAATTCTTGTCTTTAGTCTAACAGCAATGTGGGGTCCCTACAGGGCTAGGTAAGAAGAACCGGATGAGTGAGGCTGCGGCTCTCCATTCGTTCCCACCTTCTGTCTCGGCACAGTGAGAATCCACGTTGCCCGCCTCTGCCGGAGCTGTGACAGAGAGAAGACAAGCTCTTGGATGGAAATGTAATTCCCTTCTTAGAGCCTGCACTGCAGATGAGGTTTCTCCTTCCGGTGTACCGTGACATTGGTAGAGTAGCACCATTAGACCCCCCCCCCCCCCCCCGTAGGCAGCAGGAGCTCAGAACCCCACTGTTACTGACTTCATGTCCAGCAATGCAGGCGGTAGTGGCCTTTTTCATCTTTCAGAGTATGCAAATTCCACTTTAACTTGAAAAATATCACAGATCTCCCACCTGGTCCTAGCTATATTTCCTATTCTCAAATGACTGAGCAAATTATATGATGATTTTTTAAAATTATCTTTTTAGCAGCATGACTTTTAAAATTATATTTGGTTAATTGCAATATCATACACTTTGAAAAATACATATGGGTAAAACATGCTATCTTTTTGCAGTCTCGAGAGTATCCAAGATAGACATATGAATTCAGAGATCCCTTAGCAATAAAGCCACATTAGGATCACAAATTCAGAGTCGGGAACCATTGTTGGCAGCTTCAGACACATTTCTTGATTAAATGAATAAAGTATACTCCCTTGGAAGATGACAAGGGTACTAACTAAAGGCCAGTATTGTTGATGCTAAATCTCATGCATAACTCTGTTATTGTGGTTAGGTTCTGTCGAGCTCGTTCCAACAACCCCATGTACAACAGAGCAAGATACCACCTCATCCTGTGACATCCCCATAATGTCTTCTACTTGAGCCCATTGTTGCAGCCCTGGGTCAGTCATCTTGCTGAGGGTCTTCCTCTTATTCACTGCCCCCTATTTTATTAAGCATCATGTCCTTTTCTAGGGACTTGAATCTCCCGGTAATGTGCCCAAAGTATGTATGGCAGTTACATGATCACCTGTCAACAAAGAGTGGAGTCTAGCCTGTCAAACAATAATAATAATTGTTTGACAGGCTAGACTCCACCGAATAATACCTCTGTGTGGGCAGAGCCTTCTCCTGAGGATTCTGGGAACTCCTGTCTTCAACCCTGGAGACAGGACACACACTCTCTCTGCCTTCCCTTTCCTGCTGTTGAGAAACTCAGAGAGCTGGAGAAAACACAAGGAGACCCATGTCAGCATTGAGATGCTTCCACTGCCACTGGATCCACAAGACCTCCTACCCACTGGCCTGTGAACTCCCTGGATTCTGTATCATTGCATGTGCTTCATGAGTCTACAGAGTTATTTATAGACTGGTATCGGACATATGGGCTAATAGCGTATTTATGGACTTGATCTGGACTGGGATGGGATGTTTTCTTAAAATAAAATTACTCTTCGATATAAAGTTGCTTCTTATACATATATGAGTCTCCCTGGATTAGTTTCTCTAGTCTACCCACACTAATACATTATGGCATCCACTCTCCATCTTTATGATTTGGTCTCTAGTAGCCCACTCCCAAGGTGCCATAATAGGTTAGTCTGGGTTGACTAGAGAAACAGATTCAGTACGTAAGATGAAGTCTCACCATCCATGCTTCCAAGGTCTATTCTTCTCCATCGTCATAATTCAAATGCATCCATTCTTCTGCGGGCTTCCTTATTCAGAGTCGAATTTTCACATGCACATGAGGCCATTGGAAACCCCATAGCTTGGGTCAGGTGAACCTTAGTCCTCTACATAACATTTTGCTTTTCAAAACTTTCAAGAGATTTGAGCAGCAGATTTACCCAGTGCAATGCAGTTTCATCTCTTGACTGCTGTTTCCATTGATTGTGGATCCAAGCAAGATGAAGTCCTTTTGGTGACTGCAATCTTTTCTCCATTTCTCATGATGTTACCCACTGCTGCAGTTGTGAGGATTTTGGTCTCCTTTGCATTGAGTTGTCCTCCACACTGAAGGCTGTAATCCTTGTTCTTCATCAGCAACTATTTCAGTGATTCAAGTCCTCCTCATCTCCAGCAAACAAAGTATGTCACCTTTGTGTCTTGGGTTATTAATAAGCCTGCCATCAATCCTGATGCCGCATTCTTCATATAATTCAGCTTCTCGGATACTTTGCTCAGCATACAGGATAAGTAAGTACACATAGGATACAACCCTGACACACACCTTTCCTGACTTACCCATGAAGTAGTCCCTGTTCTGTTCGTACAACTGCCTCTTGATCCATGTGCACGTTCCCCAGGAGAACCCGCACAATTCTGAGAAACTGTAGACTCTTCCTCACATCATATAAGGGGAGATAAAATGAGAGAGTCTCTGTGAAAGCATCTGCCTGGCACATCACAGTTGCCCAATAAATAGTAACCAAATTGGAATCTCGTGGTGTAAAGGAGCTCAAAGTCTAGGTGCTGCTCTGGACCAGCTGACATCCAATGTTTCCTCTGTGTCGACCTATGTTTCAGGCTTAGCTCCCTTTTATGATACATCAGCGTATGTGCTTGCTCCTCTATGGGTTGAAAGTTTTGCCACCATAAGACGAGGTGTGGGAGAGAGCCAGAAATAGCCATTGGAGAGGGCTTAGGACAACCCAAGATAATCCTATAACACACACTCTCCAATTTTCCCTCACTTCCAGTTCTGTCATGTCCACCTTGGAACCCAAGACAACTTTTGGTGGAGCTGACTACTGTTCGGGGTTGAAGACAAAAGCTAAAAGCTGTCCTGTTCTTCCAGATTGATACTGATCATGCATAGAGCATCGTTGAAAGACATTCCAAAGTTACGTTTTAGAGGGCTGGAAATGTGTCTCTATTATAGACCATCACACCATCATGTTCATAAGTATTTATTCATTCGGCTCCAACTCTGCACGGTGCTGACAGTGCCGGGCTAGCTGTTCCATGCTGTTTCAAGTCCATGCTGCTCCTTGTCACTGTGAGCACACAGGACTACACAGTTCAAACCCTGCTCCCCTGCTGGTCTGGGGCCTCTGCTCCTTCCAACTGTGCAGATCCTTGGTTCCCTCCCATCCCTACCCCACACTCAAACGGAGAAGGGCCTGAAAACAAAATCCCAGGAGACACATTGGAAGAACTGGGGAGTTTTAAAAGAACTCAGTGATAAAAGAACTCAGGAGACAGGATCCTTGACTTCACAAATCTGCTTGATTGTTACAAGGAATGAAGAGTTGATTTCTTTTCTTTTTCTTTAAATCTCGAGCCAGAAAGAAAAATTACAAACCAGTTCTAGAAGCTACAGAGAGAGACTGATGTCATCTCAGTCGGAGGAAAGAACTTTTTCATCGTGAGCATCTTCCAAATACGGAATAAATTGTTGGTAGAAGGGGAGTTCCTCATTGTTAAAAGTGGTCAAGAAGAAGCTATGATGGTAACACGGGGAAACTTGAAAATCGTGGGGCTGATCTTAGTAACTTTACTTCTCACTTCAAATCTGTTATCTATGAGCCTTGGCTGGATTTGTTGATTTCTGCATTACAGAGCATTTTATACCTCACACCTGTGGATCTGTTCATCATTTTGTTTGCAAGGTCATTTCCTTTACATGAGCTCATTGCCATCAGGAAACCCTCTGGAAAAGTAATATATAGGCTTATTATCCCTATTTTATAGGTGCAGAATCTAAAGCAAGAAGAGGCTGAGAGAACTAACCAGAGGCAATAATCAGGCCATGATCGGGGTCCCACATTTCTGAAAGAAGAAGGGAAGAGTAGATGCCAGGCAAGAGCAATATGCTTTCAGAGAGGCCAAGGAGCTGTCACTGATATCCAAAATTGGTCATGATGTTTGCTTTGTAGTTCTAACAACAAAAAAGACCAAGTCTTTGAAGTCCATAAACGTAATGCTCTTGGATCAGGTTCTTATCATCACAACATGCTCCAGGGTGACACCAGTAAGAATACTGACCAGGTGTACAGAAGATAAAGTCATTGCCTCAAGAGTGAAATATAAATATTAAACAAGAACAGCAAAACAAGGAGAGAAGGCAGTTGTCTAGAGATGCTGCTGAACTTAAGAAGTTGAGAAAATCCCCACAGGGTGACCAGGTAATTAAAAAAAAAAACACTACTTCCTAAGAATGTATTGCAAGAGAATACAATCCATTGACCCCCAAAGAAGATACAGTGTGAATAAGCAGAGGATTCCCAAAGGCTAATGAAGGGATTAATTCTTCTCTAATAGGCATGCTGTGTTCTTCTCTATAGACTTTCATCTATAGATCTCAGAATGGTTTGCAACCATCAATTAAATCTTGCAACATTTCTTTGAAGTAAGCATTATTATGTTCATATTTCAGATGAGAAAACTGAGAGTCTAAGGGGCTTGCCTAGGCCCTAGGCAGGAAGGCTCTTGGCCGGCCAGCATTTCAGACTTTAGCTGTGTGCAGAGGTCTGGGCCTCTCCAGAAGAAAGGGTAAAACAATCAGACAATCCCATTACCAGGCTCCGGGAAAGAGAAATTCCTGAAGAATATTCCCAGCACTGGTACCTAGGCTCTAAGAACTTCTAGGTCCAAGAACCATAGGACCCAGAGACAGGCTCCATGAATCCCTCTCCAACCCCCAGTCAGATGTCATATTTCCTTTTCAAAGAAGAGGTGTCTGGTTTGGGTGTCTGGCTTTTCTGCAAAGAATTCAGTCAAGGGTATCTGATTGTGGCACTGACTCTTAGTAATGAGTAAAATGCTTCGATTTTATTTGAAGTAGATCTTGTCAGGGCAGAGGAACAGAATACTTCCCCAATGGGCAAGGACCAAAGTTGAGCGTGTGCTTGTCCTCCCCAGAGACAATAATAAGGCTAACCTGAAACCCATATTTTCAGGTACATAAAGTAACTTCTGGGCTTTTCTATCAGCCATAAGCTCTTATTTTTACCCCAAGACCAAATACATTGGCCCTTTGGTTGGGATGTCCAAGCCGGTCAAAATTTAGGTAAGGAAATTCATGGAAAACCAAATGTGTGGTGAGTTGGTTTGGTAATGACAGACCTCTGGATGAACATCATATTTTACAACTGGACAAAGCACTTTTCTAGGTCCAGTCCAATTTGATTCCATTAAGACACCATAAGCTGTGATTATCTTATCTTACTGATCAAGGCTCATCAAGGTTAAGTTACCTGCCCCAGCACAGGCCGTGCTTTGTTCTGTTGCACAGCAGGTCACCTTGAGTGGGAATCGAAAGCAGGACATGGATGACAGTGAAATCCCAAAACCATCCACAGCATCCTTCATGCAGATTAAGCCTCAGGTGATTCTTCTCTGACTATGGACCAGGGATGGGGAAGGCCTTAGTATCAAACAGAGTACATTGTAGAGCAGATTTATGCCATTGTCATTAGGGCAAAATGTGACATTTCTCCCTCTTGATTTAATGAATAATTGTTGCAGTTTTTATTAATTTCTGCTTTTTGCTCAGTTGATAATTTTCTTTTTCCTTCTCTCTTTGTTGTTGGGCCATTTGTTTGTGTTTTATTTTGATTTTGCATGTTTTTCTGTATATGAACCCAAGGATAGGTCAGCCTATAGATATGACAGCTGGATTAATAGTTTCAGAGGGTCATGGGAGGGCAGGTGGGCAGGAAATAGAAAGCTAACAACAATGATTTCAAGGAAGAAGAAATATCCTGGGATTGATCATAGTAATCAAAATGTATGATATGTGAATTGTCTGTCAGGGAAAGTGTTGAAAGGAAATAACCTAATTATTATTTTTTTTAATGATCTGTCCTGCATCGTGGTACTGTGGCAGAAACCAAGAATCTGGAAAAGGACAAGAATGGCTGCTTCTGTGATCCACAATCGACTTATTCTTTCCCACCCTGTCCAAAGTTTACATCTGCCTGGGACCATCTTCTCTGCTCAGTTTGGCTGCTCATCCTCTGTGGAGCTTCCCCCAACTGGCTCCATGTTGAGCCGATTTTCTGTACCATTGAGTCCTCAGTACATTGGGGGCAGGGCCTGTTCAACTGGCAGCCTAGGGCCCAGGAGGAAAAGATGAGGGACTTTGATTTGGGTCTCTGTGCCACCAACAAGCTTCTTTGCATTGCACAGGTATTTAATGAGCAACTATTTTATACCCTCCTTAGTTAGTTAATGCTCCTCTACAGAAACACACAAATGAGTGTTTCCAAAGAACAGAAATCTACTTTTTTCTGCCAGTTTGGAAGGCGAGAAGAGTGAATTCAGTGGTTCTAGGAGAAGATTGTTCTTTGTCTTTTTTCACCTTCGAGGGCTGTGGTCCTACGAGTCCCTGAGGTAGCGGATTCTTCTGTCTCCATCGTCATCAGATAATGTATTCATCCAGAGTTCTCACATTTATGCTGTCCTTCATATAGCTCAAAAGTGATTACGTTTAGAATCGACTCTACCGTGCGTGATAAAACCTCAACTGATAGATTGGTTACTTGACATTAGATTGTATTCTACCTTATATAAATTATAACCCATTGCCATTGAGTGGATTCTGATACACAGTGACACCATAGACAGAGTAGAACTACTCTCATCAGATTTCAAAGGCTGTAAATCTCTCTGAAAGCAGACGGTCACATCTTTCTCCACATGGAGTGGAGTCTGGTAGATTCAACCCACCAACCTATTAGCCACCAGGCACTTTCACCACTGCTCCACCAGTACTCCTGATAGAGCTGATCCCCACCTACTGCCATTGAGGCATTTCTAACAAATAGTTACCCCCAGAATTTCTGAGGCTGAAAATATTTATGGGAGCACATAGCCTCTCTTTTCTCGTGCAGAGTGGCTAATGAGGTTGAACCACCAACCGGGCTGTAGCAGTACAACTTTTATCCAACAGTGCCACGACTGCTTTATATAGATTATAGATGATATCTTCTTCACTACATATCAGTTACCATCTGGTCTATGCCAACCCATGGTGTGACCTCATGTGTGCTGAGTAGAGCTGTTCTATGGGATTTTCAAGGCTGGGACCTTTCTGAAGCCAGGGCTGTCTTCTGGGGTGCCTGTGTGTGAGTTTGAAATGCTAACCTTTGGGGTAACAGTAAAGCGCTTAATGATTCATACCACCAAGGGACTCCATTGGCGTCTTGGTGGCGCTTTGGGTAACCCATTGGACTGCTAATGGGAAGGTGGGTAGTTCAAACCCACTAGCTACTCCCTAGGAAGAATATGAAGCTATCTGTTTGGATAAAGATTGATAGTCTTTAAATTTTTTTAATTAAAAAAAAGATTTTTAACTTCAGAAACTCTATGAAGGATCACTATGAGTCAGCGCTAACTCGGTGACGGTGAATTTTATGGGTAGGGAGGTTTAGGGGCTCCATTTTGTAGTATAGATTACATCATGTGCTCTTATGAGATCCAGGGGGCTTCAAAATGTTGTGGACGGATAGAACAGAAGGATCATAGAAGCATTCCATGAACTTTTTGAAAACCCCTTATTGTTGATTGTTCTTATTAGGTTCCACTCGATTAGATTAGATTCTCAGCTATAGGGTTTAGGGTTCCAGTACATACTGTGGGGAGAAATAATTCCATTAAAAACAATAGCAAGTACGGTGCTAAGTTCCAGGATTCATGAATGAATGAGATTTGTTTCTTGCTCCGCAAGAAGCTATGTATTAGAGAAGAGGGACAAATGAGCAGATGGAAGCATGACATGAAACGTGTGCAGCCGTGGAGGCATGACACTGCGGAACGTGACATGGGGGACATCATTGTGGATATCAGATGGCTCTGGTAGAAAGCAGAGCACACCAGAAAGATTATGGTTTGTTGACTATGCAAAGGCATCTGACTGAGTAGATCGCAGACATTGAGAACAGCAGCAATTCCAGAACATTTCATTATGTTCATGAAGTACATGCACCAAGAGGTAGTCCTAAAAACTACCTCTTGATCTATGTGTGAGGGCATACTGCATGGGTGAAATTCAGGAAAAGGTGTGTGTCTGAGTTGAATCCTTTTACCACATTTTTTCAATCTGGATGCTAAGCAAATATTCAAAGAAACTGTACGTTACAAAGAAACACATGCAGGAGATTGGAGCCTTCCATATGGATTCTAACTGCATATGGATCACAACTCCTTGTTGATTACAATTCCATGTAAAGAAAGCCAATAAACTTCTTTCAAACAGCTTGAGAGCCAGCTTCACAGCCACAAAGGGAAATTATTTGCTTTCCAGATTTCTCCATTACATTCAACTCCTATAGCTTGAGGTAAATAGCATTTCTCTGATTCTGGTGAACTGAACAATACTAAAATAAATATATAAAGGTGCTCTACATCATTATAAAGTATTACACTTGAGGCAAGAGTGTCTGTCAGCTGAAAGACTCCAAAGCCAGTCATAGTAATCACAATTCGTGGTGGAGCTGGGTGAGATGTGAGCACAGGCTGCCCTTCACAGTGGGGTTTGCACCTCACAGCAACTCTCCTCAGAGCACGATCCTTGCACCCTCAAGCAGGCACTGCCACTACTAAGCCAGGAAATACTGGCTACTCCATCACCAAGTGGCAATGGCTAGGGTTGGTCAAGCAACACTCCATCCATGAGATTTCTAGGATGTCTTTGAACCAACTGGACTGATCTCAACTCATTAGAGGTTCATCATTAATTTCAGGTTAAATGCCATCAGTCTTTCCCCCTTAAATCTGAATGGTTAAGCTCTCTACAAAGGTACTGCCACTTCTCTGTCAGTACCGTGGTTAACTTGTATGTTGCTGTGATGCTGGAAGCTATGTCACTGGTATTTCAAATGACAGCAGGGTCACCCAAAGCGAACAGGTTTCAGCAGAGACTCCAGACAAAAAACAGACTACAAAGAAGGAATAGGCTATCAGCTTTGGGGGGCTAAGCTGATGAAAACCTTATGGATACTCCTGAAACACTGTCCGATACTGAAAACCTCTGGAACCTTGTCAGAAACATTAGCATGGTTGTGAGGATGACGCAGGACCAGACAGGGTGTCAGTCTATTGTATACCGACCGGGTCTCTGTGAGTCAGAACTGACTCATTAGCACTTAATAACCATAACAATGAAGGCAGAATGTGGAGCCCTGGTACTGTAATGAGTTATGCATAGGGTTGCTACCTGTAAGTTCAGCAGTTCAAAACCATCGGTAGGTTCACAGGGCATTTCTGAGGGTTTCTATGCCATAGTTAGTCTCAGAAACCCACTTTCCATCCTCTCCTATTGCATGTCTATGAGTCGGAATCAACTCAATGGCAATGAGTTTGTTTATTTGTTTGTTTGTTTGTTGAATTAAGGTAACTCATCATCTTAAGAACCCTGGATGATGCAAAAAGGTTCACCACTCAACTGCTATCGAAAAGGTTTGGGGTTCCAACTCCCCCGCCTAAGACAGGCCTGGCAATCTGCTTCTGAAAGACTGTACGGAGCACTTCTCCTCAGCACCCACGAGTCCCTGCTCTTGAGGGCAACTGACAGCAGCAGCAACACACTGTCCTCGACCCAACAGACAATGGGCTTGGTCTAATCACCTTTCTCTGCTACACAAGTATCCAGGCTGAGGTTACAGACCTCTGGTACAGTGCAGTGTGGGGTGCTCCTTCACCTCCTCCAGCCTTAGAGGAGCATCGCCGTGATCCTCAGCTTGCCTGTAAGGAAGGCCTGTGACTCGTGCAACTTGGCAGCCAGTTTCAGAGCCTTCCCAGCGCTGCTCCCATCTGCCTGGGCCGCCTCCTCCAGCTCTTCCTCTTTTATTAGTTAGTAGGTCAGTTTGGAGAGTTACATATGGAAAAATGATGGACTTTTACTAAATAATTTATGTGTTTATTATTAATAAGTTTATAATATAAATATGACAATAATGGTTATTAATACTATTTTATTAATAAAATCTTAGTACCAATAGCAGTTCAAATCTGCCTCTACAATTCCCTGATGAAGAAAGAAAAGAAATGACCTGGTCAAGGTCTTGGAACAAGACAGATTTCCCTCTCTTGTCTGTGGTAGCTGATTCACCAAACTGAACTCCAAAATAGAATTTTATATATGTGCGTATATACATGTGAAATGTTGCTGCCGACCTGATTACTGCTCATGGCAACCTAATGTGTGACAGGCAAGCATTGCTTCATCAGAGTTTGTTCCAGGAAGAGCCTTCCACGCCTGTCCTGAGTGGTGCCAGCCAATATGTCTGAACCACCCATCTTTAACGTGATGGTCAAGCGCAAACTGTGGGTGTCTTACAGAGACTTTCTCATTGGTTCCCTTTGCAGTTGCTGAGTGCCCGCTACATGCTGGCCCTCTGCGACGCCTCAAACAGCCACACATGACGAAGAGAAAACAAGACTGACCAAGGCCAAAGCCTCATTCAGCCAACCATGTGGCCAAACAGGGTCCTTTAGTCCATTCACCCAGAAACATCCAGCAGACACTTATGGAGAGTCCTTTAAAGAGCTGCGTAAATTCCACCTTCTCTGTGAGTACCCTTCCAGCCGCCTCCCTGCCTGGGAATTAGAAGCTCTCCTTCAACAAAGAGTCCCTGCTTCTACCACAGCTCATTCACATGCTGCCTGTCATTGGGAGTATTGCCGTGCTGTAAGAAAGAACCTTTCTTTCGCAACTCGGGTACCAAGGAGATGCTTAATCAGTGCTTGTTGAATTAAGTTTAACTGAGATGTGCTGAGGCACCTAAAAGGGGTGACGTGGGGACACCATTAACTCTGGCTCCTGTCCATACGATGATGAGAATGGCTGAGACAACAGCAAAAGTCATGATTCCTTCATAGCTCTCCATGTGCCTCCGTCTCCTGGGAGTGATGCCCACCCTATCACAACGAGCTCCTTGGATGAGTTCGATGCGTGACCCCCACAGCACATCAGCAAGGTCAGCACGGCAAGGACGTTCACCCCACTTGGACCGAGCTCAGGTAGTGACTGCTCAAGGTCCAAGAGTTCATAAATGACACAGGCCGGACTCAAACTCGGAGATTCTTGCGCGAACCAACACCCGGCCACAAGTCACAACAATGAGAGGAAGCCAAAAATCAACAGAGTTGGATTGAAGATGGACTTCTTTTTAACTTCATTTGTTTTCTTTCGCTCCCCACGGGGGGTGGATTTGTATAAATCTAAAACTGGGCTCAATATTTGTTAACAGTCTCTAATGAACAGTGGCCGTTGCACCACCATGCAAAGGGCACAGGTGAGAAAGGTTTTCACAGGCTCATTTGCATTCAGTTATCAAAATAAAATATGAGCGGCGTCTCACGAGAAAGATCAGAAATTGTGAACAGTGATATTTCACAGTTCAGCGACCCTTAATAATTCTGGAGACACTTCTGTCTGCCCGTAGCTGTAGCTGTTGATCATACCCACTTATATTTAGTTGGAGAGGATGTTGATGGATAAATAAAAGCAAATTATACCCCCCACACACATGATCAGTTCAGGTTTATGCTCGAACAGCTTGAGGACATTTTGCAGCCAAGTTCCTTTGATTGATCACATCAAGACTCCAATCTATTTCAGTTTAGAGGAACTCTGATGCCCCGTTTTATTTTATGCAAAAAGAAAAAAGACTGAAAGAAAGCACTGAGCAGAGAAACAGATAAGCTATCATGCTTTTAACGAAAGTCATATATTTTATCTGTATTTTTTTAGAATAATCTGAAAACCAGGTATATCTACTAGGGAAAACTTTGGGTCAATGTTTATTGGCTCCCAGGAGATAGTTGTGCTACGCACCTTACTCTATCTCTGCATGGTTTCCATTCCCTCACCTACCTAGCTCATTTCAACTCAAACTCCCTACGGGTTGTAACTGGTTATAGGAGAAGAGCGCCCAGTCTTTCTTGCTCAGGGCTGCTTGTGCTTTCAAACTGCCAACCCTGCGGATCTCAGCCCAGTGTATAACCACTATACCATCAAGGCTCCGCCAGTTTAGAGGAGTATTATTCCAGTGGGAATATTGAGAACCAGACAATTATGAGCAGGAGTCAATGCTTCTGTCGGATACCTGTTAGAAAAGAGCTACAAAGATAGCTCCCCTCGCGGGGTGGAGAGAAGTCACAGGTGACTTCCTGGTGGTGGTGGCGGTGGGGTGGGGGTGGGGGCTGATTCAGAAGTGGAGCCCTCCCCACCTCGTGCACCCTCTCCTTTCCTCCCAAGCCAGCCACCCTCAGAGAATATGTGTGCTTAATTGCTCCTGGCCCAGCACAAGCTTAGCAATCAACGCCTTGCACACATGGGAGTTCTGCATTTGTCCAGCACTGCTGGAGACAGGGTGGGTGAGTCTACGTCATTTGAGGTTCCGCACAGGGAGCCTATGCCTGAAACATAAACTGCATTTCCAGAGACGGTGTCTAAGTCGGAGAACATCGCAAACGGGGCCAGCGGGTTCCCCATCAGCAGGAAGCTCATCGAGCTACATCATCACATCGAATCACCAGTACCCATCGCAGATCACACTCACCATGTACTAACGAATTAGACTGAAGGTCAAGAAGGCAGGAGAAGAACTTCGCGGTGTGGCTTTGACCCTCTCATACTGCGCCATGGTCCTTGTCACCACAGAGCACACGCCCGCTGATCAGCCACTACTCTCTGGCGGCAGCTGTGGGGGTTGTCTTCCTCACAGGATTTCTTCTTCCTCAGGGAGTCTTGCATTCACCCTCCTTCTCCTCCTTCCCTCTCCCTCCTTTCACCAGTTCCCACCGAGATCACTCGCCTCAGTCATGTCTCTTTTACATGGTCAAATCCATCCTCACTAGGCCCCTGCCTCCCGGGTTCTTACCCAGATCGTTTCCATTTGCCACGGAGAGGGGGGCGGATCTCCCTGCTTTCTTCTCCATCGATTCTGACATGAGCCCTCAACCACTCCCTCGGACTGACCCTCCTGAGATACCTCAAGGAAGACTTTAGATATTTGCCACACAGACATTAGGAAGACCAATTTCATAAGCCCATGAAAATCCTAGAAAAGAACCCAGAGTTCTTTTTACGGTGAAGTTCTGTCCAAGAAACTCTGCAAGAGTAGCTGGCAATTTAGTCTCATCATCTGTTTTCCTCAAGTACCACTGTATCACCTAAAAACTCAAACAAAAATATCACCCTATATTCTAAGTTACTCGAGCGTGTTTTACTATGTTGAACATCCATGGTCCAGGTTTCATTTATGCGAGGGGACGGAGAGTTTATTATTCATCCAGGAAGCATGGCTTGAGTCGAAATAGTCAAATCAGAAAGCCCTGGACCCAACTCACAGGTACGTTTTACATCCTTTGTGATCTTTAGGAAATTCCTCTGGGAATCTGTGGCTATATTTGAAAACGGAAATGTACAGACTCATTATTTCAAGCATGCAGCCTCTCCTCAAATAATGAAGGTGTAGTTGTTGCTTTTAATTCAACCACATACTTTTTTACATGGATGGGAAAGACTACTCATTCTGGAGGATTTTCATGTTGCTTTTTAGGCACCGTGTGTTACTCTGATCCTGGCTGTTCTCAGTCTTCCTGTTTGTACTCAGGGTACATCTGTTAAGTCCTCTGCAGGCCTGTTCCCCTATCTCCGTCCTTAGACAAGCATCACAGTAAATCTGCATGCATGATGGTTCTGCATGATGGGGCCCTTGTTGCCCCATCTGGCAGGCAACATGCAACAGAACTGAGAGCGTGGTACGAGTTACAGAACTAGATTTTAAAGGGACATTTACAAAGCAAAGGTCGGCAGTAAAAGGCATATGGAGCAATCTCCTGTTTTTCCCAGTGGGGCATGCTCAGACCAGAATGCCCTGCTGAACGCACCATGGGGCATGCTCCTTTGTTAAAGGGCAAGCTTGAGAGACTGCTTACGTGAGGGAACAAGTAGGCTACATGGTTGCCACGTTGTCTGGATAAAGCAAGGCCAGAGAGCTCCTTAGAGGCAAGGATGACCAGACTTCGCCTTACATGCGGTGGACATATTGCAGGAGACCCCAGTCCCTGGAGAAGGACATCATGTTTGGTAAGTGGAGGGGCAGCAGAAAAGCAGAAAGCCCTCGCCACGATGGAGGGGCCCAGTGCCTGCATCAATAGGCTCAGGCCCAGGGACAGTTGTGAGGACTGCAGGGCCGACCGTGCAGGGTTTCATTCTGTGGTGCACCGGGTCGCTGGGGCTCGGAGGCGACTTGATGGCACTTAACAGAATCAATATTTTTAGGCACTCCTACTTGGCTCATTGAGATTCATTTAAAATACAGCTGATGACAGAATGAAATTCAAAATCACTTTTAAGGAGACCGGTAGAAGGAGCCCTCGTGGTGGGGTGGTGAGGCACTGGGCGGCCAGCTGCTCCTGGGGAGGAGGGTGAGACTCTCTGCAGAGACTCTCAAAGAAGCAGTGCTCCCCTGCCGTGTACGGTTGCAGGAAGTCAGCATCAACTGCGTGGCAGTGAGTTTTGGGATTGTTTGCTTTGGGGATATTTTTTGGGGGGGTCTGACAAATACAGGTAGAACTCCCATGAATGTGACCCTTAGACACCCTTTAAATCTGGAACTGAGCCCACTTCTGGAGATTGCCTTTCTGTCAGCTAAGAGACAGGATGATAAAGTGAAGAACAATACTCGCCAGGAGCATGTTTATGGGAGTTACAGACTCTCCTGTCAGCCTGAGGGCATTCAGAGTGAAGGGGTGGAGTCCAGCCTGTCAATCAGACCACAGCCCAATGCCTCCTTGTGTTTCTAGTGGGTGTGACTTTCACGTGGGGAGTCTAGGAACTTCCTCTCTGTCTCACTGGAGGAAGGCCACCCTCTCTCCCTGCTCACCTTCCTGGTGAGGAGCCACACTTGGGGAGATGGAGGAGCCATGTGGAGGCCTGGGCCAGTGCTGAGATGCTTCCCCCACCATTGGATCCTCAAGAGTTTTTACCCAGAGGCCTGTGATCTCCCTGCATTCGGCATCCTTACATGTGGCTGCCTCTGGGCCAATATTGGACTTCGGACTTGAGTTCTGGACTGGGCTGGGATGTTTTCTTGATGCGCGATTACTGTTTGATATAAAGCTCTTCATGTATAGAGGAAGTTCTTCACATATATCTTTGGATTTGTTTTCTAGTCCACCCGGACTAACACAACGTTCTCCATAAAAATCAACCAAACACGACCCAAAGGGCGACGCTGGGCCTAAAGCAATGTTCAGGAGGAAGGAAAGGGCAGGGAAGAGCAGGAATCGAAATGTAGAACCCACAAGGAAGGGGGAAGAGTGCTTTTGTGTTAGGGACTGCAACCAAGATTATAAAACGAAATGCGTCTACAGTGTTCAACGGGAAACGAATTTGCTCTGTAAACTGTCACCCAAATCACAAGAGAAGTATTCAAAAGGGAGTGAATAAATAAACGAACTGCCCTTTCTGTGATATCAAGGAGAACTAAAAAGAAGGTAAGGAATTTAAGAAATTGTAAACACATCGGATGATAAATCTATTTGCTGGGTCCTATCGGAAGTCATCATTGAAAGTGACCATTATTGCACATTTCACTCCATCTTCTAACTCAGTGTACCCCCTCATAACTGCGTGCCCTGTCTCCAGTCTCTCTGAAAGACAAGGGGTCTTGAACAGCTCAGCATATTTAATATTCCCACAGGACAACTCTGACCTTAGTACTTGTGTTATTCAGGACAGGCTAGACCATGTTTCAAAGGCTGAACATGGTAAAAAGCTCATTTCTCCTTCATGCATGTCCATTGTCCAGCAGCTGAAGAGTCATGTCCTCATCAGTACAGTGCTCACGTGGGGCCCAGCTTGATGGGCCAGTCACTGTCTGGAAGATGCTTAATGATCTAGGCAAGAGCAGGGAGAGTTCCAGAGGTTTTCACGTTGACAATGAAATCCCACCTTAAAGGTGACAGTTACCCCTTCGGCTCCTAGTTCATTGATGAGAACAAGGACCATGGCCCTCCTCACAGGTAGCCAGGAAGTAGAATCATGTCCTGTACCTGGAAGACACGGACCCAGAGACGTTCCGTGAGGAGCATTGAGACATACATTTATTTTTTCCTGAAAAAGCAAATCCAGCGACAAGCAAAACTGATTTGCTCCACGGTTTGCAGGACTGTCCTGTCTTCTCATCTAATCTCAACTTATCAAATCGGCAGTGTCTCCCTCTCCTAAAACCACATTTCAACAAGATTAGTAAACGTTATTCTTCTGTGCCTCGCTGCCTCCACTTTGCTCCTGTTGCTCCCACATCACCTCCAAACACTAGGCCAAATTCCAGGCCGAATTCAAGTGTCACCCTTCTGTGAGGTCTCCTCCAATGATCGCCCCTGGAGGTGGTGGGGATAGGTGGGAGGGGGTGGGTGGGATTTCTCATTACCCTTTGATAATGGTCCAACAGGTGCCTCACCATGGTCCCCCAAAGCAACATATCTTCTTTTATACATAAGTATGCTTCTAATGTAGACATCTGATGAAAGAAGACTTAAGAGCTCATCTAGTTCTTAAATTGCCAGGTCTCCCTCGTGAAAAGATCACTGACGATATTGCAGTTATAGCGAAGTGTGGCGAGAAAACCAGATGGTGCTCTGCTATCAGGAAGAATAGTATCTGAGGTGCTACTAGCTCATCTTAGAACAAGCAGCCATCTAAGTGAGGTGTCAGCTACATCCACACCGAAAAAATACACCAACATGTGTGATCCAAGGATTGCAAGTAAAACAATCTAAGACTGGAAGAAAGAACACTATGAGAGCTTCCATTCTGAGAATCTGGTTTCCAAAAGGATAGGGCTCACAGTGAAAGCCCCAAATCCATTTGCAGGTCCCCACATGGATTAAGACTCTGGTGAATCCCCTCTGACCACCGAGCAGGGATGTGAATAGCCTGGCAATCAAACAGGGCGCCTTGGAGAGTGGATTGTTGCAGATATAGTTGGGTTAAAATATAACACCTTATCATTGGATCTCCCTCTTAACCCATTTTAAATTTGTTCTGGTTTTTAATATTTTCTGCATTCTTTTTTAAAAATGTTTTATTAGGGGGCTCATACAACTCTTATCACAATCCATACATACATCAATTGTGTAAAGCACATCTGAACATTCATTGCTTTCATCATTCTCAAAATACATGCTCTCCACTTAAGCCCCCGGCATCAGGTCCTCTTTTTTACCCCCTTCCTCCCCGCTACACCTTCCCTCATGAGTCCTTGATAATTTATAAATTATTATTTTGTCCTGCTTTTATTTCATAATTGTTGAGATTTTTGTTTTCCTTTTTGCTTTGTAAGTTTCTCTACATGTGAAGTCCAGGTGGATAAATCTATACAGACAGTATTTGGATTGAGAGTCTCTTGGGGGCAAGACAGAGGAGTATGGAGGGAAAGGGCGAGCTAATAATGAGTTCAACAAAGAAAATGTTCTCAAATTGATTGTGGTGATGATTGAACAACCCTTTTTAATATGCTTGCACTATTGAATTGTATGATATGTGGATCATATGGCATAAAAACGTTTTTGAAGGAAAGGAAAGAAAATGTAGATTGCTTCAGGGAATCCCCCTACCTCACAGGTAGTGCCTTCTAGCCCGGCGAACTTGAATAGCTCTGGTTATTTAAAAGCCAGGATAACAATACATCATCAAGTTCCTCTTTGCTTGGAATTAATACCTATGTGCCCTTTTGCCAAATAAGGACACCCCAACGTCATAGGAACATATGATCCATTTTATGTTTGTTTGTTTGTGTTTTTGTTTTTAAGTAGCAAAGGAAAGTTCTGCCTTAATTTATCTCACTATGTTGCTCAGAGGCTTCTCAGCTTCTGGCCTGTGAGGTGGATAATCTCCCAAGAGCCCACGAGGGATGGAAAGACACCAAGGCAACCAGGCAGCCTTGTTTACCAGCAAACTCCAGGGTGCCTTTGCACAGCTGCACCAAGGGAAGTGTTTAGACAGAAGGCTGTGTGGTCCTGGACAGATGTGGCTGTTCTGTGACTCACGGTCCCACTGTCGAGCTGAATGGCGGGGAACGCCACACGGCATGCTCAGGGTGGCCCCTGGGCAGAGCAGAGGGGAGCCTGCCAAAGGCACCCTCTCTTTACAAAGTACAAACAAGGACAAAAGACTACCGAGCATGCTGCAAACCTCACCGAGCTCCCGTGCCATATGCTGCACACCCCCTATCCAGAAAGTGTCCTCTGCCCACCTGGCACCTTCTGCAGTGGCCTGATGGAAGACTGTGGTTCTCAGAAGAATCACTGATTCGTGTTCAACCTGGAGAAGCCCCTTTCATGGGTCTCCATGTCCTTACCTGTAGAGTGGAATAAATATAGCTACTTTTTCAGCCTGGGAGAAGGGTCAAATCACAAACAGCACATCTCGTCATGGCCTCGCTCAACGTTCCTTTAGTGTTGCCTTTGACCCGCACAAGCTGGGCCCCTGACCTGACTGACACTGACTGACTCCCTCTAACTGGAAGCAACTGCCACCAGGGGTGACAACCGTGTGGCTCGGAGGAGGGGTTCATTGTCCCCTGTACCTCATTACAAATGTGAGACAGACCCCTTCCCTTCATGCCTCACAGTGGAACAAACATCAGGGATTGCTTTTGGTTCATTTGTTTTTAACATAAAGATAGATTAAGATGATCACATTTTTCTTTTTTAATCATTTTATTGGGGGCTCATACAACTCATCACAATTCATACACACATACATTGTGTCGACCACATTTGCACATTTGTTGCCTTCATTATTTTCAAAACATCTGCTTTCTACTTGAGCCCTTGGTATCAGCTCCTCATTTTCCCCTCCTTCCCCGCTCCCCCTCCCTCATGAGCCCTTGAAAATTTATAAATTATTATTTTGTCATGTCTTACACTGTCCGATGTCTCTCGTCACCCACTTTTCTGTTGTCCATCCCCCAGGGAGGAGGTTATTTGTAGATCCTTGTAATAAGATTATCACTTTTTTAACAAGATGAAATCATTATAGGAAGTTGGTTATGCTAAGAGTATGATTCCGTGGAATCTATATATTCACAATACTATACAAGTACCACCTTGTGGCTCCAAAAAGTCCCCCGCCATGTCCATTAACCAGTGACTCCCGGTCCCCCTTCTTCCACAGCCTCTTGCACACATTGATTTGCTTTCGGTCTCTAGTGGCCGCTTTCTGCCCCTAACAACCACTCTGTATTTCCTATCAACGGAACCCTACAACATGAAACCTTTTGTGTCTGACTTCTTTCAATTTAAATAATGTTCTCCGGGTTCGGCCACATGATGCTGTTGGTTGCCACGGGCTTACTTTCCGGTCACTGGGACTCGCCGTGGCACAGGAGACTTGCCCGTGGGGTTTTCGAGATAAGCATCTTTCCCGAGCCGGTCTCCTGGACTTTTCTCTCCTTCGACGGACATGCGTGTATGAGTGGTGGCAGACCTGTTTCCAATTATCCTGGGTAATGATGCAGGAGCAAAGCTGCTTGGCCAGCTTGAAGAAGCGTCACACTGTTTCCACAGCAGGTGCACCACGCTACACTCGTGCCAGCGATGCTGAGCATGTCATTGTCCACACATCTTCACCGACACGCGTCAGTACATGGATTTTGGTGGTTGTGGTTTGTTGCATTTGTTCTCATTATGTCCATTTGCACATGTGGATTCATTATAGTCCTTATTTGGAATAAGGACTTCCTGAGTGGTGCAAATGGTTCCTGTGATTGTGTGCCAACTGAAGGTTGGAGGTTCAAATCTACCCCAAGACATTTCAGAAGAAAGGTATAACTGTCTCTTGGGGTTGGAGGGGAGCCAGCCATTGAAAATCCTAGGGAGCACAGTTTTATTCTGACTCACATATGGTTGACATTAGTTGAAACTCACTAAATAGCATCTTCTTTTGAGTTTGAGTGGGTATAGCCACCACTCACCTGACCAACTTGTCATACGGTGGTGTCTTGTGTGTTACTGTGATGCAGGAATGTAGGCGACTGATATTTCAAATAGCAGCACGGTCACTCATGGTGACAGGTTTGGGCAGAGCTTCTAAACTCAAGAAGCTCTACTTCCAAAACTCAACCAATGAAAGTTTTATGAACCACAACTGAATAATGTCTGATATAGTGCTGGAAGATGAGCCCAGTAGACTGTAAGGTATTTAAAATAGAGTGATCAAAACAATGGGCATAAGCAGACCGATGTACGCCCTTGTGTCTGCGTGCAGGGTACAAGTGATAGTTCTGCCTCGAACTTCCAGGCAACTGCTAGACTATGAGAGCTCCCCCACACAGAGACACAAACTGACCAATCCCCTCCTATAGACTCTAGTCAATTTGCATTTTCCCAGCCAATAGTTTTGTGTGACCATAGCTAGAAAGACCATCTAAAAGAAGCTCATTGAACCATCACCAAGAGTCAGGAAGAAGGCACCCAATCAGGAGGCCTTTCCCTCGGTGCATTTGGGTTCGCCTGGAATTGGTGGCAACCTATTGACCACTAACAAGTGGGTATGAAGTGGGATCTGATTGTAGCTTTGATTTGCATTTCCTATGATGTTGAGCATCTTTTTATGTGCTTACTTGCCATGTGAGTATCTTCTTTGGAGAAATATCAGGGATATGTTTTTCACGAGGGAACTAATATGCTAAGAATCATGAAAGAAATGTAAACCTAAGAAGAGTTAAAAGGACCATTTAAAAAGACACACAGAGCACTCCTGAGGTCCCAAACAGAGCCAGGACCTGATCCTACATGCTTCTCTTAAGCCAGAGAACAAGCCCTTCACTTGCATAGTCACCCTGAGGTTCAGGACTGCTTCCCTATATACTGCCCCCAACACTCCACACCTGTGAACAGCCCCCATTCTCCTGTTGGGACCCAGAATCCCATGGCCATGGGAACTCGGGCTCCCTCTCTGGAGCAGTCTGCCCCACGGCTCCAATCAAACAATCCCACAGAGGTGCGTATTGCACCAACCTCAAAGGCTGAATTGCTCAGCGCTAAGGGGCAGGGGGTTCAAATCTGCTCCTTTTAAATCGAGTCATTCAGACCGTAAATAGAAAGAGCCATGGAGAAAGGAAAAAAGGTCAGGGTGCCTTCTATCCATTTAGTACCTGGGGAAACTGGAGAGCCAAGGGGAATGCCCTTGCCCAAGGTCACAGCCAGACACAGATGTAGCCTGGTCCTCAACAGTCCAGGCTTTGGCCCCAAGGCCAAGACATTGAAACAAATGCTTAGACAGTCTTAGACCAACACCACCAAGGCAGGGCATACTTCCAGTCAAGTTCTGTTCGTTTTGTGGCTTGATTTTCCCACCCACAAAAAGAGACCATAACTGTCTCTTTCCCCCTAGGAAAACAATATATATATATATGCTTTGAGCTCACTGGAAGATAGGAGCTATATAAATATATGTGTATGTTTGTACTTACACTTTTTTCTTCATGACCTAGTTGAGGTGGAAACCCATTTTGGGACTAGGTGAAAATGGCACATACTAATTCTACCCGTTTCTTCCTGCATGGTCTCGCCTGACATTCCCAGGAAAAAATAAATCTACTGAAATCTAAAAGAAAAGAAATTGTCTTCTCTCAAGTGTATTCAAGCCACACAAGGCGCGAGGCCATCCAAGCTGTGGGGCTACATGGGGGACTAGGGTTCTGTTGGGGAAAGTGAAATTCGTGGGGGACAATAAGCTAGTAGCCTGCCAGGAACCCATGGCCTGCCTCTGGAGGGTGACCAGAGTCAGGGTTCAGGGACTGGTGGGCTCCTCAGTAGTTGGGCTCAGGCTTGCCAACAGTAGAATGAAGGAATTGGACTGGACGAGCAGATTTCAATTTTATTTTATTTTTTAAACAGCAAAAGCACTCTTAAGAAGACAAACTCCTTCAAAGCAAGTCAAATGGAACTACCTGTAAAGACTCAGGGCCTCTCCCGTTCCCACCTACAACTATTTGTTCAGCCTCTCGCTCAAAGGGCGGGGGGAGCTCTTCTCATGAGCATGGCCCATGGTTATATGCCCCCAGAGTAACGAGTCAGCTCTAGAGTAAAAGTCTGAGACTGGCTAACGAGGGTGCCAGGATGGCCCAGGTCAGAGCCTACCCAAAGGGGAGAAGCCTTCCAGCAGGGGAAATCAAGGAAACGGAGGCTCAGCCCGTTCTGATATTAACTTTGTAACTTTTTGACCCAGGAAGTTTGGAGAATCATAATAAGGAAATGATTATAGAGCGCCTTGAGCTCTTCGGAGACAAGCGGTATTTAAATACACGTTATTATTCCTGCAATCGAGTTCTCTTTTTATTACCACGGTGCTTGAAAATGTGAGCAGACCACTTTTATTTTTCAAAACTCGGGTGTTTAAAAAAAATCACATGTGCAATGCCTGCACTCCTCCCCTTATAAGCTAATTCTTAGCTCCCTTGTCACTAGGTAATTTAAATGTTCAAAGAGACATTATACGGGCTTTATCAGCTAAATTGGAGGTGCCCCTGTCAAAGACATATATCCATTCCAGCTCATCTTCTCTTCCAATTGTTTGAAGGATCCGTTAAATGAACACAGTATTGCATGGGGTGGGGGTTACATATGCTCAGTAGCGAGTTATTTAGAGACTCTCAATACACCGGGGCAGCCTCACTTGGCTCCTGGATGTGGGGTCTCAGAGGTCAAA
Organism: Tenrec ecaudatus; assembly: GCF_050624435.1. Lineage (NCBI taxonomy): Eukaryota > Metazoa > Chordata > Mammalia > Afrosoricida > Tenrecidae > Tenrec > Tenrec ecaudatus. The sequence continues at coordinate 30,504,402 of NC_134537.1, forward strand.
GTCACTCACTGTGCCCTTTCTTGTGAAATATGGCATTTGAGACCTCAGCTTGCCCTGGTAAGGACGCCGGACGCAGCATCAGCAGAGATAGTGCAAGCCCTGTTTTGGCCGTGTGATGACTAGTTGATCTTAGGGAAACATTCCACTCCTCTGCTTTCCCCTAGTCAGCTCCCGGCTCTGCGTGCTTCGTGGGTAGACTGGGGGATCCAAAGGAAGGATGCACCAGCCCTTTGTGACTGCGTATGAATGGAGTTTCGGAGCACAGGCTCTGGGTAGAATCAGACAGGCCTAGTTCGAATCCTGCTCCTGTATGTACTAGCTGCGTGACCTTGAGCAAGTTGCTTCTCTCAGAACCTCCTTTGGGTTTCTGGAGCCACAACGAAGGCGGTTAATAGGCCTTCCCACAGGGCTGTTTGGAGGCTATAAAGCTCAAGGCCTGGCCCACGGTGAAGGCTCGATCGGTTGGCACTTATTAAAAAGCTTTAACACTCCAGGCACCCATGGGATTGCTGTTGTTTCTTCGTAGTTCTGCTTTGAGAACACAGTGCACCTAAAGATAACCGTGCCTCTATTGTCTCCGAGTCGCCTGGGTGCGCTTACTCGAACGAAAGGGAAAAGGAAATACATTGTGGCCCAGAATGGGGCTCCAGAGAAATCCAAAATGAGCTGTGGTCTAAAAGCGACTTCTCTCCAAGCCTATTTTTAACCGGCTGTGAACTTCTCTAATACGCAGAGAGCGCGGCTGGCCTCCCCGAATAGCTCCGCTGATGAGCTGCTGCCCGCTTCTGCTACTATGTGAATTTATGGCGATCTGGTCTCACACGTCATTAAAGAAATATACGACGGTGCTGAGACGGGCGGGCAGACACCTATAACTCTTGTCCCACTCTGCCAGTCGTGCCTCTTCGGGCCTCGTTCACCAAGTCACGAGGACTTACTGAAGAGAGGCCGACTGCTCCTTTTTGGTGAGCACTCTTCTGGTTCAAAGCTGTTGGCAACGGGGATCTACCAAAGGGATCACAACCCAAAAGCCGACCCCAAAGCACATTCTGGAATTGGTTAGGAATTCTTCCAGTCGCAAGCAACAGAAAACTACCGTAGCTGACATACACGGAAGTTTGTCGCATAAGATACCCAGAGGGGGTCATGGCTGGTGCCTGTTTAGAGACTTGAGAGTGTCCCCAGAAGTCTATGCCACTGAAATCCTCTTTGCTTTTTCCTTCATGGTGTTTGTCTAGTTGCTACAGTTCCGACCATCAAACGCCAAACCCACTGAAAAGAAAGAAGACAGGAAAAGGTGGTGGTGGAGAAGCAAAATGCCCACGCATTTTGCTTTAGCAAACAGCAACGTAGTTTCCGATTAAGAGACTACAAGTCCATGTTCAGGGCGATCCCTCTGGCAGCAGGCTGACTCCTTCCAGGGACTGGGAGGGAGGATCTTTGTCTCTTTGGCTCCCATTCTTTGGCCATCATGGTCGAGCGATCTCCAAAATTACAATCAGAGCGGTTTAGGCAACATCGTCAATTCGATTTGAGAGCATATTGGTGTTATTTCCTTTGTAAGGAATAGAATTCACAGGAATTTTTCTTTGGTCCAGTTTAATGTATCATAATTCCATTTTCAACGCACAATCTGTTCCTGATGCTGAAATCTTTGATCTAAACAAGGAGCTATGTTTCAAAGCTCTAGATGTGTGGAAAACATACTCACACACACAAAGAAAAACAGAACCTCGTGAGAAGCACTCTGAAGTTGGAAGGCACTGAGAGAAGGCTTTCCTGACACACCGCTGTTTCCCTGCCTCCTGTTGCATTGGGTAGAACTGCCTAATAGAATAAAAAGTCGTAAGACAACCTGTCTCCTTGACTTGGCCATTGACTGAGCTCCCTATTTGACTTTGGTCGGTGCTTTCTCCCCTCTTGTTCCGCAGAAACCAAACCCTCTCCTGCTTTCTCTCCATGTCCCATTACAGTGTCTTCAATGAGTTAGTTTACTGTGTTATGGGAACTAGCTATAATACAGAGAAGAAACAGATCTGCAGTGGTGCATGATGGATGTCTGACACAGTCTTCCCCATATCCCCAAGCCCCCACCACCATACAGAGCAGCTCCTTTTGGGCCTCACATGTTATGTGTGGGTTCGGATCAACTTTTTCAATTTCAAAGGAATAAACCAATACTCTTACTCACACCCTGCTTACCTCATACTATAGGGGCTCCTTAATAACACTGCTGCAAGCCCAGGCCAGTACCCCTCATTAATTGGCCTAGTAGCAATATCAAAGCAAGGGCTAGCTCTAGGACCTATCCTTCTATGAAGTCTTCCTCTTTTTCTGGTTCACATCCTTTCCTCTGTGTCCCATTGCATTGAATGTAATTTCCTAATAAAAATAACATGGAAAAGACAACCTGCCTCAGCTCTCAGTATTGGGAAACTATGCTAAGATACAGAACAACAACAAAAAGTACAGTAAATAAGATAGTCAAGAACAATGGTTGCAGGATTTGTTTCAGAAACAAATGGGGTAGGGGGCAGAAAACACACACACACACACACCCATTGCCATCGATCTGATTTTAAGTCACAGCGATCCTAAGGAGGGCTTCTAAGGCTGTAAATCTTTAGGAGAATAGATAGCCTCACCTTTCTCCCATAGAGTGGTTGGTGGGTTTGAACAGCCTACCTTGTGGTTAGTGGTCCTAACTTACCTGTTAGTGCCACAAAGACTAATCCAAATGCAAAATACTCAATCTAGCTTCATCAATACAATAAAATACTAGTTAGCTGTTGAAAACAGTTTAGTGTCTGTTTATATGAGGTGGTTTGTATAAAAAACCCCAAAGAGCGGATCCTATTTAAATAAAGAAGGACATACACTTTCAACTCATATAATATGCATCTCCTGCAACCATGTAACAAAATGTCACAGTAGAATAAAAGCAGAGTGTTTGACATTAATTCTTTTTGGAATCTCACTTAAATATCGTATGAGCTCTTTTGTCCCTGCCATTGTTTTGATGGTTCGAACTCTAGCTCCCGTCAGGAACCATGATTATAAGTCCCCTCCAGAGATGGCACTGAGGCAAGGTTGTCAGGAGCCGAATTCCTGACAACCTTGCAGAATAATCCACCCCAGCAACTCTGGACTGTCGAACTATGTGTGTTTTCCAGAAGTAGGAAGATGCTTCTAGTTTGTGCAAGTCTTTCACTTAGCGTGTCTGTAATTTGCAGACCAATTGCGATACTAACTGGTATAACTATACCTTGGGGGAAAGGAACTGCAAGAGGAATGCCTCTCTCCTGTATCTCTTTTATACTCTTCAATTATTTTTTTTAACCCTCGAAGATCATGACTTTCATTTTTTGATCAACAGGAATTTGCACTTAATTAAAAACTAAACACAAGCTGGGGAGATAGGGGGAATGGATTTAAAAATAACACCAAGGTCTCTGCATGCTTGGCTAAAAATATACAGTGACAATCCCGGAAACTGCATTCTGAGGGAAACGAACAGTTTTGGAAGGAAGTAGATAGTTGCCTCTATGTTTAGGTTTTTCTATGGCTTCGTTTTCTGTAGTAAGCAGATTAATGACCCAGAAAGATTCCCGCTTCCAAATCCCCAGTATTTACCACCAGGTTCTCTTATACAGCAAAAGAAATTGTGCAGATATAATTAGTTACGGATCCTAGATGGAAATATTTTCCTGGTTTATCTGCGCCGACCCAACATAATCACAAGAGTCCTTATGAAAAGGAGGGAAGCCTAAGTGTCAGAGTCAGAGAAAGGGATATGGTGACAGAAACAGAGGTCACGGTCATGTGGGCCATGAGTCACAGAACACACGTAGCTTGTCCAGCTGGAAAAAGCGCCATAGACTCCAGAAGGAACACCTCCTGGCTGACCCCTTTTAGACTTCTGTCTTCTAGAATTGTAAGACAACAGATTTCTGTTGCTTTAAACCAGGGGTCCTCAAACTTTTTAAACAGGGGGCCAGTTCCCTCAGACCCATTGGAGGGCTGGACTATAGTTTTTTTTTTTTTTAAAAAAACTATGAATAAATTGCTATGCACAGTGCATATATCTTATTTTGAAGTAAAAAAACAAAAGGGGGAAAAACACCTGGCAGGATGGGTAAAATGTCCTTGGCAGACTGCATGTGGCCCGCGGGCTGTAGTTTGAGGACCCCTGCTAAACCATATAACTCCAGGCCATGGAGTCAATGCCAACTCATAGGGACCCTATAGGACGGGGTAGAACAGCCCCATGCGTTCCCATGACCGTCACCCTATATTGGAATAGAAAATCCCATTTGCTCCCTTTAAGCCATATAGATGTTGGTCATTTGTTAGCCACTAACACATCCTTCATGCTGTAAAGAGATCGTTTTTCTTGTGCTTGGTGGGTTCTATCAGAAAGGAAACCCTGTAGATACAAGTCATTTCTTTCTGGCAGCAGAAGCTAAGGAGCCCCTGAGCCTGAGCACTTGTTGCTCAGCTTAGATCATAATCAGACCCATCCCAAGGAGCCTTCTCCAGACCCCAGAATCACTCCACCAGTGCTACACTCTCTGCCTTTGCTAGGGAACACAAATATTGCCTGGGAATAATTCAACTTGCTTCCTGCTACCAAGCCAATAACAGGCTTATACTTTAAGTAGAGAAAAGGGTCATATGGCCCCTGATTCCCTCACACACACACACACACACACACACACACACACACACACACACACACAAATTAAATGTTTCGATTGCATAGGCAACCCCTTAAAGTGGCACCCAGGGGAAAACCAGCTTTTGCACATTTGTGTAAAATAGACGAACGTAAGTCAAAACGTATTGCTACCTCGATGACTTTTGAGCCCACACAAAATTGCAGCCCTAATCTAAGAACAGTTCGTTTCAATGATGTGGCCCTACCTGATACTTGTCCTCATGAAGCAAACACTGAATATAAGATTTCACCACCATGAAGTATAATGAAGAAATAAAATAGTGCCCAGCTACCAGAAAGAACAGTGTCTGGGGTCTTAAAGGCTTGTCTAAAACAAGCATCCACCTATGCGATGTTTCAGCTAAGTTCACATGGAAGAAACATACCAGCCTGTGTGTGTGGTCCTGGATTGTAAATGATAAAATCTAAGACCAGAGGAGGGAACTGTATGATAGGTAAAATTCTGAGCACCGGGTTTGCAGATGGCTCTGGAAGAGAGTGAATCCCTAAATCCTTTTGCAGGATGCACATGTGGATTAAGCCTGTGGAGAACCCCTTCTAGCCCCCGAGGAGGACATGCATATCTTCACTATCAGCCAGAATGCACTGGAACGTGAATTAATGCAGACATGGTTGGACTAAATTTTAACACCTGTTCATTTGCTCTCCCTTTTGACCCTTTTATCAAATATTTTGTTGCTTTGGTTGTTATTGTTTTTATTTTTGTATTTTGTTGGGGGGGAAGTACAATGTTTTTCTTTGTATGAAATCCAGGATAGGTAAATCTATAGAGACAGTAACTCAATTAATACTTTCTTAAGGTCATGACAGGAAAGGTTGGGGGGAAATGGGGAGCTAATATTAATGAGTACAAGAAAGAAGAAAAGGTTCTAAACTCATTGTGGCGAAGGTTGCATAACTGTTTTCCATACATTTAAACCACTGAATTGTGTGGTATGTGACCTGCATGTCAATATAACTATTGAATTTTTAAAAACAAGGTAAAATGAAAGAAAACCCAAAAGAATTCTAAAAAAACTCACCAGTGCAGTTTCCAGTTTTCTGAAAATGTTTTCCTATTAAGCAAAAGAAATTGTACTGTTCCCAGGGACTGTTGTATCCTGGAAACCCAGGCCGCATGCTGTGGAATGCTGGGACACTGAATCCTGGACCTTGGGGTGCACAGCAAGCTCCAGAGGCTGCACTGGTGAGACCCCAGGCAGGAACTCCACAGGGATTCAGCTGGGCTCTACCTCAGACACACTGTACCCTGAAGACTTAAGTCAGAGAGTACATGGGACGTGAGGAAGCAGATTGCATCTCTACCAAGAATGGTGTACTGTTGACTGGGGGATAAGCAAGGTCTTGCTACAACCCCATATGGTATATGAAGACACGTATAATTCTGGCAATCCTGGGGTGGGCATTCTGCTGTAGTTTGCTTATGCTTGTTCACATTAAGGTGTCTCTCCGAGGTGGGTTGCCAGTGTGGGTCACCCTCTTGAAGTTGTGTTATTTGTTTTTCTGTTTTTCAGTAAATGAAACCAAGGAACGTTGAGCCTATAGGGTATGCAAAGAGAACAAGGGTTCGGGGGGGGGGGGTATGAAGGGGTAGGGAGATAAAACGGGAATGATGTCAAACTCACCAGAAAGGAAAAGTGTATTTGGAGACTGGTTATGGAAGCAATTGTACAATTCTGCTTGATGAGCTTGAACTATGGAATAATACGACCTATGTATTAACTCCCAAGTTGCCGCAAATTAAAAGGGGAGAAAAAGCATAGGTTCAGGAATGGATCGGGGGCTCGCACTAAATCCTAGCTCCAATTTAGGAACAGGTAGTTCTTACATTGTGGCCCTGCTCAATGCTTGCCCTCAGGAAGGGAACACAAAAGATTCAGCAGATGTGGTGAAGAATTGAGACGGTGCCCAGCTATCAGATAAAATAGCAACTGGGGTGTTGAAGGTCTCTCTCCAAATAATCAGCCACCTAAGTGAGATGTCCACTAAGTCCACGTGGAAGAAGCACACCATCCTCAGTCACGGAAGGACTGGGATCCATCTACTCCAAAGTCCATGGAGGGCACAGTATCAGAGCCGACATGGTGAGAATCCGGGGTGCAGAAGGCCATGGATGACAGTGAGAGCCCAAGAGTCATGTGTGGACCCACATAGGAACTAAGCCTCCGGAGAACTCCCCCTTCTAAAATTGAGGGATGGGAAGAAAGTGGTCACTGAACAGAGTGCTTGGGAAAGAGGAGTAGAGAAGATCAGAGCATAAACCTGACCTGAACAGTTACAACTTTGTCAGTAGACCCTCCTATGATGCAGCTGGACCTAATTTGATTTCTGAACTTTTCTGCATTTTTGGTGTGTATGCTTTTGCTCACATTAGAGCATATCTCAGCAGTGTTGTGTCAGTGGAAGTCACTCTCCTGATACTGTTTTATATGCTTTTCCATTTTGGTATATGAAACCCAGGATGGATGAACCTATAGGGACAGCAAGTAGAATAAGGGGAGAGGGAGACGCTGTCAAGGAATCTACGTAGAAGAAGAATGTTTGGAAATTGGTTATGGTACAATTGTACCATTCTACTTGATATGAATGAAATATTGAATTATATGATAGAGGGATTAAATCCCAACTAACAATAATAACAAATTTTTGAAAAGAACAATCAAGAGGTAAAATTCACGGTGTGGCATGTATTCATAAGGCAGGTCATTAGAATTCCACTTGGGACACCCGTGAACAACCTGTGCATCCAATATTACTTCTTGTGGATTACGGATTATCCGCTATTTGCTGTCACTTCCGATTTGCCATCCTCCCCCCGCCTTCTCTCACCACACAGCCTTGTCAGGTGCAATAGTATTTCTGCCTCTCTTTCTGGCGCCGCACTCCATCGGTCTCAGACCACCACTGTGACGGAGACTCTAATGTCAGAATCAGAATCAGGAAGGACTGCCTCAGAAGTCTCCCTGTGATGCTAATTTGAGCAAAGCCCTCCTCCACTCCTGCTGTAAGGCAGGTCACCTGCCTCTCGTTGACTCCTCTCTGTTTGTACTCTGAGCAGTATGCATGAGAGAGGTCATGGCCCAGCTCAGCTGGTTCCAGTTAAAGAGATCAGAAATGTCTTTCAACCTTCAGGGAGGCAAAAGAAAAGCTGCGCTCTCTCCTGTGGAAGGATTCTAATAGGAAACGAGGCTTGACACGAGAGTCCCTAGCAGCAATAAAGGGAGTTGAAAGGTGAACTGGATCAGTTCGTTTCCCAACTACAGTCCACGGCGTTAGACCTGCTTCTCTCCAGTGGCAAGCTAGCAGCTGTCTGTCCTCCACCCCCTCCCCGTTGCTCTTTCTTCTTTCTCTGAAACACATTTGAGAAAGAGGAAGGCTTTCTAATGAGCCAGAAAAAGCAGGACATTAGCCCCTGGCATCCATGTTACCACAGGCAGTTGAAAGCTCCCTAGTTAGTCAGTAAGCACTACCTACAGGGCCCATCTGCTCACTGTTTGAAATGTTTGCCCTGGCATTGAAACGTGTTTTTTTTCTTTTAATAACCAAGCTTTCACTTCATCAAAAGCACTTTCTCTGACAGGCAAGAAGATGGGCTTCCTAAATCATCCAAAGCCCGGTGTGCTCTGGGCAAGAAAAGACACGATGTTTCCTGAAAGTGGAGCATTTGGTTCATTCCTCACGCACTCACGTCCTGATGGCATGAGCCGGCCTAGGCGCTGGGGCCAAGGGAGCCCTTGAAGAGGTCAGAGTCTAGATGAGCAACGATAGGCAGACATTCACAAAGCCTGGATTCATTCTAGAAAGGAACCGGCACAGCCCTCATCAGCACAAGGGCAGAAGCGCAGGGAGGGGGAAAGGGTTGCGAATGGAATTGCTTTCAGGCGCTTTTTCAAAATAAGCTGAACTCATCCCCACGTGAGCACTCTGACATAGATAATATGGCCATTAATTCAATTCTGACTCATGGCGATCTTGCAGGACATGGCGGCACTGCCCGTATGGGTTTCCGAGACGGCAACTCTTTGAGATTGGAAAGCCTTATCTGTCCCCTGAGGAGTGACTGGTGGTTTTGAACTGCTAACCTCGAAACCAAACTCTCACTGCCCGCTACTAACTCTAACTGTAACCACTATGCCACCAGAGCTCCTATGTTATAGATAATAGATTACATGTTCATTTATAGCTACTATGTTATAGATAGTCGATACTACAATTATATATTTTATCAAATTCAGAAAGTCATCCCAGACTCTGTTGAGCATAATCACTTCCCACCCAGAGGCATGGTTAGCAATGGAAAAGAACTCAGAGAAGTTAGCCGACACCCAGCCAAAGGCCTTTCAGCATCGCCACTCTGCCCTTTACTAATTGCGACCTTGTGCTAGTTAATTAACTTTCTTAATTTTCATTTTCCTCGGCTGGAGGGCAATGGGAATGGTCTATATCTAGTTCACCTGTTTCACTAGAGTGCCAGCTGCCTCAGAAAGATCAAGAAGGAAGGAGATTTGAGAAAGGTGCTGGATGATGTGGGACAGCGCCAGGAAGTGCAAGTTTGTGGTTGGCTGTGAATGCAAAGGATAGAGGAGCCCCAAAGTGTTACAGAGGATGGGAGGATAGAGTGGAGAGGGCGAGGTCAGAGCCCAACAGGAGACTGCAGTAATCCACACAAAGGGTGAGAGGTTCTCTCTGGACCAAAGAAGGCTGCAGTCAAGGTGGAGAAGCGGTCACATCCTAGCTCAGATGGCAGCTGCGTGGAGAGTGTTGAAGCCATGTGCTCGGCCAGTAGAGGAGCGGCAAGATGAGGAGGTGAAGAAACTGAGGATCAGTTTTGGAGATCAGAACGCAGATCCTGACATCTTGGTGTTCCAGGATACACAGCCATCATTGTACTAGTCTCCTGGTTGCCTCCCAATATCCCGTTTCTCCTTTCCACTAACCACCTTGTTTTTCAGCTGGGTGCAAAATCAATCAACTCAAGAAACAGATCTCCCAGAGTAGCCTATAGCGTGAAGGGCCCATGGACTCAAATCAGAGTCAGTGAGAAAGGAAGGCTTACTGAGGCTTTCCGTAGAGGAGAATATTCTCCCTTCTTTGCTGTTTTTACTAGTTTATTTTATCCTATTATTCCGCCAACTCAGATTGCGACTGTCACGGATGGATCTTCAGAGGCCACTTTCGTTCTTGAGGCGACGTAGCTAGTGGAAGCCACGGAGCGGAGCAAGGAGAGAGAAGGTGCTTGAGTCCCTGATCCATAGCAAGACGGCGCTAGCTTTGAGCTGTCTCCCTTGCAGTTCTTCTAGGTGAATACATCCGTTTCCTCTCTCTCACTGCCATAGAGGCCATACCAACTCATGGTGACCCTCTAGGACAGGGGAGAACGGACTGCCCTTGGGACTGTCTGAGGCTGCCTACCTGCTATCTGGACTCCTTCGTTTCCTATAGCACTGATAAATTACCATAAAATGATACACTTTCCCCCATTTCTAAAAAAGAGAATGTTTATGATCAGCATGTCTTCAAATTATAAATTTTTTTTTTTAAGTTTAAAATTTAGAGGAAAGGTTTTCAGGGGAAAAAAAACGTTCACAAAAGTTGTCCCTTTTATTTATTTTTAAATTTTCCATTAAGTGTGATTTACAGAGCAGGTCATCCGTGTTATATTCAACAGCGTTCACACACATTTGGGTTCATCTTGTTCAGTGCGGTCCTCTCAGGGCACCAGTCTCCTCCCACTTCCTCCATGTGCTTCCTGTTTCCATTTCTCCGTCTTTCCTACCCTGTCCTCAGGGAAATGCTGCCCTTTTATCGTACACGATTGATTCCTCCAACACGGTTGTAACTTGAAGAGTAACTAACGATCATAGCCTTTGGGATGCCGCCAGCTTCATATGACCAGCAAGGCTGGTCCTTTTTAAGATTTTGACTTCTACTCCACCTGTTTCTCAAATTCGAAATGGGAACATCTAATGTAATTCTTTTTTAGAGTAAATGGCAGAGGTAGCCAGGCATCTTCTAGTTGTCTCATGGTGTGGAGATTCATGTTTGTGCACTCTATTAGTACAGTGGACTAATTGTTTCATATGTCTTTGATATCCATTACTTTTCTTTTTTAATGTTTAGAGTATATTAGCAATTATTTTAATGATTTCTTAAGTTATTGTCTTAAGGAAAATACTTTTTGACCACAAATTTATCAGTTAAGTTTTAATCCATTTTTTCTTTTTTAAAAAAATTCTTTTATGAGGGGGCTCGTGCATCTCTTATCACAATCCATACATTCCTCCAATGTGTCAAGCACATTTGTACATATGCCGCCATCATCATTTTCAAAGCATTCTCTTCCCACTTGAGCCCCTGGTATCACCTCCCCATTTCTTCCCCCACCTTCCCCCTACTCTTCTTTCCTGTAGCATGGGAGAGACCGACAGCGACCCCTCAGCTGACTGCACATGAACGTTTAAGACCCTGGTCGTGAGCCCTCAAAGTAGGATGTGCAGCATTGTATTATGGACTACTTTATGCCAATGGACCTCGGTATCACCACGATTATGATCCTTCTCAAGTCTCTGAACCCTGGGCCTGGTGGCTCATTTCTTCAAGGTGGTTATGTCTAAGTTTTCATAATTTTCCCTCCTCTATGCTTCACCACATTTGGGGATATATTTGAAGGAAAGATAAATATGTATACAAATATCTTCTGTCAAACAAATATATTCATGAATCTACTCCCACTCTACTTCCCATACCCACTTAGCCTGGGTGGCTAGCAACACACCTCCTTGTAGATCCTGTTATTGCAGGAGTAAAACTTTTTTTTTAAGCTTACAGTTTCATTCTGTAGATCAGAAGTCTGATAGAGATCTTTTTGGACTGAGACAAAAGTGTCAAGAGGGTGCATTCCATTCTGGAGGCTCTAGGGGGGAAATCTTATTTCCTTGTTGTTTTTTTCAGCTTTAGAGGCTACCCACATTCCTACCTTGACCTCCTCCTTGCTCTGTCTTCAAAAACAGCAACATAGAACTAGTACTTTTAATTCTGGTTCTCTCTTCTGATTCTCTTATAATTTTAATGATCCTATGATGGTAACCCAGGATAACCTTCTTATTTTAAGGTCAGCTGACTGGGTAACCTTAATTCCCCCTTGGTTTATGAACTAACAGGTTTTCCCAATCAGAGAGTAAGACATAGATACGAGTGTTACTTAAGGTTTTGTGTCACTTTGATTGAGCCAAGAATGTCAGTGGTTTGGCATTCCCTCATATATGTAGAAATCTAAGATAACAGAATCGATTACTTGATGAGATTTTCTATGAGCCACTAATCAGTTGAAAGGATGTGGCCTGTTTCCAATATATGTGGACAGTGGAAGAAAGCTTGCTTGGTCTTTGCTGGGTCTCATTCCTTCATCTGACTCATCATGTGATCTCTAGTTCTTTAGACTTGAGCCAGCAGTCTGCCTGAGTGCCTGACAATACTGGTAGCCATCGGTGTCTGATACCTTATCTGTGGCCTTGGATTCATTCATCTCTATAGCCAAAAGCCTGCAGTCTGATCTGCTGATCTTGGATTCCATCAGCCCCTGAAGTGATATGAGTCAGGGACACCTCCAGCCTGAAATCTAACCTTTAACTCAGAACTTGCATGCCTCTACAACTGCACTTTCCCTGCTAAAAACCTCTCATGGAAGCTGCAGTCAATAGATCAAATGATGGATTTCACTGGGTATATCTGCTGCACAAGATCTCTTTAAACTGTTGAAAAGCAAGCATATTAGTTTGAGACTAAGGTGCACCTGATCCAAACCAGGGTATTTCAATCACCTGATATGCATGCAGAATTTGGACATTGAATAAGGAAGACAGAAGGAAAATTGAGGAATGTGAATTATGGTGCTGGAAAAGGATATTGATAGTACAGTGGACTGCCAAAAGAGCAAACCTATCTGTCTTTGAAGAAGGGCAACCAGAATGCTCCTTAGACTCAGGGATGGCAAGACTTCATGTCACGTATTTTGTAAACATCAGGAGAAAGCGGGCCCTTAAAAAAGGACATCATGATTGGTAAAGTGGAGGGACAGCATAAAAGAGGAAATCAGTCGGCAGGATGGATTGATGCAGTGACTGCAAAGGACGGGCTCCAATATAGCAACAATTGTGAGGACAGCCCAAGACTGGACAGTCGTTCACTCTGTTGTACATAAGGGCTCCGTGAGTTGGAACTGACGCAAAGGTACCTAATAACAATATAATATCTATCTATCCATATATTTCACTGATTTTTATTTTCTAGAGAACCCGCCTTATGACAGCATCCTTGGGGAGCCATTAGCCTGCCTACCACAGGGGTAGAGAAACCAGCTTCTATTTTGTCCAAGCCATTATTTTTCAGGTCTTTGTTACACACCGAAAAGAAAGCAAAACTTGTTAGTTGGAGTCAATGACACCATAGGATAAGGTAGAACTGTCCCTGCCACCTGGTGGTCTCACACTGCTGACCTTGAAGTTTGTTGTCCAATTTGTAGCCACTATGTCACCAGGGCTCACAGCCAAGTCTAATTCCAGATGATGCTACAATACATTCTCCCGACAGACACTTGCTGAATACTCAGTGTACTCAGGGCACTAGAGTTGGTGGTACTGGTAGGCGATACTGGATGTTTCTGACAACCATGAGCTTCCTACATTTCTCAGAACCACCTTGCAAGGACACCTGCCCCAAGATGCTTCTAGATGCCTATTGTCATCTGACCATGACTCCTCCTCAAAACCCACAAAATTTTCTTAGCACAGAGACAGAAACTTAAGCTCAAAGACAGGAAGAGACTTGCCTGAGACCCCGCAAGTTCGCGGCATCACTAGATGTCGTGGACCAGAAATCAGACTTCTGCATATACCCTGCATCGCAGTCTTCTGCCTTCAGCCACTCTCAGTTTTCAAGGGCGAATATGGAGGACATACTCCCATACTTCTGTGGTCCCAGGAAGAAAACCAAGTTCATTTCTCCTGCAATGACTATAACACTGAATGGTTAAAGCATTCAGATACATTATCTATATGCTCATTTGAGCTTTAAAAGACTCATAGTAAACGTCTCTTATGTGTTGCTTCCCCATCACACACTCACACTCTGCTTCCTCTGTTTATTAAATGGGGAGCTGGTAGGAGAAAGTGGGATGTGCTAGGTAACATGAATATAAGACACCGAGATTTCAATGGATGAGTTGAGACAAAATATGTATGAATTATTCAATGTAAAACTGATGGTCTGCTCTGCAAACCTCCTTTATTAACTTAAATAAAAAGTTAATTTTCAAAATGACAAAAGGAGCTCAGCGCTGCGAGGCTGTGCTTTCCTCTGCCTTCCCTGACTCTGTCCTCACCTCTTTGGGGTGTCAGCATTTCCATCTTAAACATGGGAAATAATTGTATGGAGGAGCTAAATCAAACTCATTCTAAGCCATATTATCACCAAGAAAAGTGTCATCTAGCGGCTAATAATAAAACATTGAGCAACTACGAATCTAGCTCGCCTAACCATTTGATTCTGAGTCACACTTCCCGGGAACAGGGAGTGAAAGTAAGGGATACTTAGCTTGAACCAGGCCAGGATGCAGCATTGGGCGGTGCCTGACAGATAACCAAGTTCCGAAATACATGGAGAACTGATGACTGGGAAGCAAGCGTGGTAAAAAGCTATTAGACAAAAGCCTTTGCTGCACTCTTTTTCAAGGTCTGATTTGCCAAATTGTCTCTGGTAACTGTTCCTGGTTATAGAAATTTAGAAAGACCAGTTCAGAGAAAATGGAGGGGGGGGAGGCTATACATACACACACCGCCTCCTGAGAGGTAACTCTTTCGTAGCATTTCCCAAGGCTCATCCTGTTTCTTCATAAATGTGGGTTTTCTTCTGTTTCTTACTTGAGAGTTCTTACATTGAGTTTAAAATGCTATTTCCTTCTGTGGTGTAAATAATTAGAATGTCAATGACTGGATAAAAAGTTGATGGTTCAAGTCTACCAAGCAGCACCGTGTGTGTGTGTGTGTGTGTGTGTGTGTGTGTTAACACAGATCTAGGTTTTGAAACAAAGAACTATTAAAAAGGTTGTAAGAAGTTTTGATATGAATTTATCACTTAATAATATTTAAGTTATGTTGATTGTATAGTTTTGCATTCATCACATAATACCTCCTGATATTTGTATGATACTTTGATATTTAGTTTGAGCATAAGCAGTCATCCCCCTTTTGGTATAATAGTTGTTTACTTTGTTTCTGTCAGAGAATTCATTTTCCCTCAATTAAGCATGATCCTGAGCATTCACATCAACTTCTCTAATTGAAGGGATCATCCTGAATGCTAATTCGGTTTGACTTGACTCCCTCTAGCTTGTCTGGAGCAGCTCTGATGAGCCAAGCCCCATCATGGGAACATTGCATTTGATGTGAAAGACAGCCCTGTGTTGCTGGGCTGTGGTTAGGCGCCATCAAGCCAGGTCCAAGTACGAACAAGCCTGTGTACAAGAGAACAAATCACTGCCCGGTCCTAGAGTGATCCTCCGTTCTGAATCATGGTCTCCTCGCCTCAGCCCCTGCTCTTAGTCTGGCTCCTTGGCTCTGTCCATCGTCTCTGTGCCACAGCCTTTGATACCTGTGGTCTCAGCTTCCTCCGCTTCAGGCCGAGATCCCAAACGTGCTTCACTAATGGTTCTCCTCCAGATGGTCCTGGGATTCTCCGTGTCTCTGAGATGGTTCCTATACACTAAAAACTGGCTTTGTCTTTCAGCAGACTATACCCCCAAAGAAACAAAGGGTGGTGACTTAAGTCACAAGCTCTACTAAGGTTGAGATTTCAGCCCACCTTAATTCTGTCAATAAGCATAACAGAGAACACATTCCAATGTGTAATTATAAGCACTGGCAGAGAGGTTAGGATTTGTTACGCACTACATCAGGGATTGTGGCCAGAAGGGTCATATTAATTCACGACATCTCACCCATGCTCATACTCTGTCCTCCCAAAACACATGCTAACATTCTGAGGCCCCCAAGGTTGGCCTCTCTCCCCTTCACTGCCCTGCATGGCCCAGGCCACGCTCTCCTGTGTCTCGAAGGATGAGACTTGTTTGATGTTAAGGTTATGAAGGGCCAGTGTCCGAGGCAGAAAACGAGGGTCACGGAAAGAAAGATAATAGGACTTTATTACTAATGGCATGGACTATCCCTTGGGGCACCAAAAGGCCCATCAACTACCAGGAACTACATTTAAGGAGCAATCAGATGACTGCCACTCCTGTGCATGGGGGTGTAGAAGATATAGCTAGTCAGGGGGGTGGTAGTCCCATAATCTAGTGTCAATTTGAGGATTCAGAGTGAAGAGGTGGAGTTCAGCCTGTCAATTGGGTCGTAGCTTGAGGACCTCATTTGGAGGCACTAAGGAGATAGATAGCTCACTGGAGGTGGGGCAAACTCATTCCCTGAGAAACTCTCTACTGACAAGGCTCACTCTCTGCAAGAGATCTCTGAGGAGAAGCCACACGAACCTACTCTGATGACAGCAAGAGCCTCAGAACTGGAGAAGCTATGTGGAGACTTCTGCCAGTGCTGAGATGCTTAAAATGTCACTGGATCCAAAGATTTCCCTCCCACTGGCCTGTGATCTTCCTTAATTCGGCAGCATTGCATGTATCTCATGAGTCTGAAGAGGACTTTATAGATTGGTATCAGACATAAGGGCTAATACCAGACTTATGGACTTGATCTGGACTGGGCTGGGATGTTTTCTCAATATTCAATTGCTCTTGTATATAAAGCTCTTTCTTGTAGACATATAAGTGTCTATGAATTTGATTCTGTATTCTACCCAGACTAACACAGTGGGAAGAGAGTTTTAGGTAAACCTCAATGCTTTTTCACTTCTGGATTTCTATGTCCAAAAGTTCCAGGGGCAAATGGTGACAGCACACAAGAAGATACCTTTCACATTTTCAAATTTCCCCCAGGGGAGATTGGGTCTCCGCACAGGAGTGTCCCACCCTGAGCCAGCCATGCTCAGAGCTCAGGATAGGTGAGTCAACTTCTGAGGCATTTTCCACCCAGAGATAGCTGTATTTATGTCAAGTTTGTACTTGGCAGGACTTTTGTACTACAAACCATCTATCCCCTCCCCACCCGTACACATGTACACACACACACACACACAAAAACTTGAGGAAAAGTCTTATATTCTCTGCAGTCTTCTAGTCAGTCTTTGCTTTCCTAAAAGTGTTCATTGTTACACTAAGGGCATCCAAAAAGAGTAAGACCTGTGAAGACATTAATGGAATGTGGCTGAAGCCAAAGGCTCAAACACAGTGAGCACTATGAGGGCGGGGCTTTCGGGGAGGGTCTTATTCTGTGGGACGTCGGGTCTCTGTGGGTTGGAACCAGCTCACGGGCACCTAACACCCACCAAGCTCAGCACCATCCTAGCAATTAGGACTCATCCCTACCTTATAGAACAGAGGAGAACTGTCACTCTGTGTCCCCATGGCTGCAAATCCTTACAGAAGCGGAAAGCCTCCTCTTTCTCTGGGGGAGCAGCTGGTGGCTTCAAGCTTCTGACCTTGCCATTAGCAGCCCAACAAGTAGCCCGCCCACCCACCAGGGCTCCTTCAACTGCAAGAAGGTGAACTTTCATTCTTTCACTAATATGCTAAATATATATGCACTGTCTCCTAAATTTGATTTGATTTGCCTAAATATACCACACCTGTACATTTATTTAGACCTGAGAACAGTTCTCATTTTAAAATACAGAACAATAACCCGTCACGTCTTTTTAGTGTTGTTCTATCTTGGTATATATTCGTGACCGCTTATCCTCCCGTAAATCTGTGATGCCAATCGTCTGTCCATTGCTGAGAATGGAGAGGGAAGGCATAGGGAAAGGAAGTGCGGAGCCTGAGGGACCTGCCGACACACCCCTGGAGCCTCGGCATTTGACTCTTGCTCCGGTGCTCCCCATTACCCCCACAGCGGCCTCCCGTGGTGACTCAGAACATGGGCCTTTGCCACCATTTTCTGAGGAAGAAGCAGACACTGCAAGGTCAGTTGATTGGGGCTAAGGTCACAGAGGGAGTAGGTACAGGGTCACATTCCCTTGGACTCTGTAGCCCAGCCTGACTCTGGATGAACAAGGAGCTGGGGTGGGCTTTTACGGAAATAAAGTGACACGTCCAATTGTTTCGCCATAACCACTGAACAACCAGCCTGTCACTTGGAGCACTACAATAGATTTTTTTCTTCTTACTATTAATAAGAAGCCAAAGTACACAAATCAAGATGCGGTCTTTAAAGGTCTAAGCCACTCTCTGTCCTTGTCACTTGCGAATGGTGCCTCATCTGGATGGTGACAGACGGGATTGTTACATACCACTCCCAGGGTCTTCCCAATTCTTTGTTGTCAGTCAAGTGTAACTTGGGAAGAGTCTCCATTATGAACCATAAGGAAAATCAATTACAATTACAGTAATTAAGCCAACCAACAAACAGACCACGTTCCTGGCCTCTTCCCTAAGGTCCTCCATACTTTTCGTAGCCTGCCTCTGTGTCTTGAAAATACCTAGACTGGCCTGCCTGCAATAATTTTTCAGGCCATTATCTTGGCCTGGAATGGTCCCTTTTCTCATTCTCCATTCAACTCAATCTTTTGTTTGCTGCTGAGTCCCTTATGTGGACTCCGACTGGTAGCCACCCTATAGGACAGAGTGGAACTGCCCCCACAGTGGTGTGAGGGCTATAATCTTTGCTGGAGCAGATTACTAAATATTTTTCCCATGGGGTCACTGGTGGGTTAAAGACGCCAAGCATTCACTTGCACCCCTATGAAGACCAGCTCATATGTTGCCCAGTAGGAAGTCTTTCCCAGCCACTGGGATGACTCTTTTCGCCAGCTCTGACTTCAGTAAGTCTTTTAGGTGGATTTTTGTTTTTGATACATGTCTGTGCCCTACATTAAATTCTAACTTCTCAAAGCCCGAAATCAAGTGGGTTGGGAGCAGTCACTGGCTTATAGAATGTGCCTGACATATGGTTTCTGAACGAATTGAATTAACATCAAATGCCATTTCTCCTTTTTCCTTCTCTTATCAGACATTCAAAGATATTCAACACCACAAGTGTCTCCCTGCTTACAATCTGTACCTCCTTTTCTGCAGTTATCCCATAAGGGGGAAGCAAGCTGCCACTGTTACGAAACATTTTCCTGGGATTGCTAGAAACTGTGCACAGTTCACTCGTTCTATTAAATCATGAGATTGTGTGTTTTTTTTCCCTGATTACTATTCAACATAATCTTTTTATGTTCTTGTTAAGCACCAAAGAGACTGCTCATAATTCAGAAATCACTGAATGTTAGATCCGGGGGTGGGGCTGGTGGGGGCGGAGGGGCACTAGTAACCCAATCCCCTTCTTTTTGTTAAACAACAGGGAAATTGAGGCTTAGATAGGGTAAGTTACCTGCCCACAATATAACCGAACATTCTTAGCATGCTGAGACAAAGTTGAGTACATTCTGTCTTTCAGACCAATGATCTTTCCAATCCTGGTCATTTGTTATACACTTGAATCTCCAAAACAGCATTTAGCCCTAAATTGCTCTCATCCCTGAACCACACTTCACACATACTTATAGTGGTGATTTCCACTTCTTCATTTGAGAATAGGGAATCCCAGATTTCTGATGCACTCCAAGGCCCTCAATGAGCAGGTCTGGCCAGCCCTGGCCTCCTGCTGCCTCATTGCTCTTTGAAGCCACCATGCCCTGGTCAGCAGTGCCTCTCCTCAAGGCCTGTCAATCACATACAAACCCCACTCCAGCTTCCAGGCCTCTCTTCCTGGTCCCCCTGACATCCACTCATCACCTTTTAAATCTAGTAACTCAGTTGATCTCGCAGCAAATTTATCATCCCTATTTTTCAGAGATGGAAACCGAGGCCCAGAGAGGCTAACTTATTTGTTCAAGGTCACACTGCTTTGTACATGGTGGGCCTGACAGTCACAGCTTAGAAGAAATGAAAACCAGAGCTGAGTTCGGGTCTTCAGTCCCAAGAAGGCCCTTGCTCTTCCTCCACGCGTATAGCCCCCTCTCAGCGAGGATGTCATTCGTTTCCAAGCTAGTGGAGCTGGTTCTTATCCTGAAGGATCACTTCCAAGGGCAATTGCAAGTTGGAGAGTTGACACTTCCAATTTGGATGTTTTTGTTTTTCCTACTAAAAATGGCAAAGCTTTTTTTTTAAATTGTAAATGGGATATTCACATTTCCTCTCTATTAAAAAAATTGCCTTTGGGGATTAGTCTTCAATGGAAAATTCCAGTGGGGAAAGGAAATTTTCTCAAAGAACAGCAAGCAATCACCAAGAGGAATTTTGAAAGAAGCAAGACAGGCAATTGTTACTGCAAATTCAACGGCTTGCAGAGATGGTAACTTCAGAACAAGCGAACGTGTTAGACATATTTAAGAGGGGTTTTTCATGAGTTTTGTTTATAGATTTCCTCAAAGAAAATGGTATTCAAGAGCAACCACAAAACGGAAGGTCAGGATAAACAATCTGGAGAAAACAACGGGACCAATGGTTCTGGGGGGACATGAGAGAGGGGAAGGTGGAGCAAAGGAAGTGGTGCTAACCATCCCAGGGACAAGGGAACAACAAGTGATGCAAAATCAGCGGTGAGGAGGTTGAAAGAGGCCTGGTAGGGACTGATCAAGGGCAATGTAACCCAGAGGAATTACTGAAACCCAGATGAAGGCTGAGCATGATAGTGGGACAAGAGGAAATGAAAAGGAAATAGAGAAAAGAACTAGGAGGCAAAGGGCATTTACAGAGGTCTAAATACAGGCATGTAAACATATTTATATATGATCATGGGTAAATAGATCTATGTGTATATATTTATAGGTTTAGTATTAAGGTAGCAAATGAACATTGGGCCTCTACTCAAGTACTCGCTCAGGGCAAGAACAATTTGTTCTATTAAACTGGTATTCCATGATGATCCTTCCCAACAGGATCTCTGAAGACAAAGTGGGTACATAAGCAAATGTGGTGAAGAAAGTTGTTGGTGCCTGGCTATCAAAAGATATAGCATCTGGGGTTTTAAAGGCTTGAAGATAGACAAGTGGCCTTCTACCTCAGAAGCAACAAAGTCCACAATGAAGAAGCACACCTGCCTGGGTGATCGCAAAGTGCTGAAGGGATCAGGTATCAGGCATCAAAGAACAAAAAATCATTTCATTGTGAATGAGGGGGAGTGCAGATTGGGGACCCAAAGCCCATCTGTAGGTAACCGGACATCCCCTTACAAAAGGGTCGTGGGGAGGAGACGAGTCAGTCAGGATGCAGTGTAGCAACAATGAAACAACTAAACGCTTCCTCCCCACCACTATCATGATCCCAATTCTACCTTACAAATCCAACTAGACCAGAGCATGTACACTGGTAAAGATAGAAACTAAAAACACAGGGAATTCAGAACAGAGATCCCTTCAGGACCAGTGGTGAAAGTGGTGATACTGGGTGGGTGGAGGGAGGGTAGAGTAGAAATGGGTCACAGATTACAAGGATCTACATATAACCCCCTCCCTGGGGGGCTAGACAACAGAAAAGTGGGTAAAGGGAGATGTTGGACAGTGTAAGATATGACAAAATAATAATAATTTATAAATTATCAAGGGTCTGTGAGGGAGGGGGGAACAGGGAGAGAGGGAAAAAATGAGGAGCTGCTACCAAGGCCTCAAGTAGAAAGCAAATGTTTTGAGAATGATGAAGGCAACAAATGTACAAATGTGCTTGACACAATGGATGGATGGATGGATTGTGATAAGAATTGTGTGAGCCCCCAATAAAATGATTAAAAAATAAATTAAAAACTGACGGGCAGACTATAGTTGCCTATATTCAAATTACAGACATTAGCTCTTAGAGAACAGTCATTGCTCAGTGGATAAAAACTCACTGTCTTGAGTTGGAAAAGTAAGGAGAAAAGATAAGAAGGAAAAAGGAGCGTATAGGGGAAGGAAGAAGGAAAATGAAGGAGGTGAGAGAGAAAAGGTGGAGGAGGAGGAGGAGGACGACAAGGAGGAGGAGGAGGAGGAAGAGGTGGAGGAGAGGAAAGAGAAGCAAAAGAAATAAGAAGCCTAAGAAAATCACTAAATGCTGTTTCTCTCCACACCCCATTAAAGGTCTTTGGAAAATTTCAGCTACTGCGAGGATAAATTCTACTTTCCAATTATAATGCCAGCTCTGCTTTGTATCCTCCAACACATGAATACACACACACAACTAACCAAAGGAGAGATTAATATCTCGAATTACCCAAAAGAATGTTTAGGGTGTTTGTTTGAAAAGCCTCCGTGGTGTGAGTTGCAGCTTATGAAACACCTACATTTTGCCGTGTGCCTGAAGACTGCTTCCCACGGAACCACCGCTCACCACCAGTGTCACAAGGCCAGGCTTGGAGTGCGGAGGCTTCACACCTGAAACGCGGTCCTTCCCAAGGTTGTGCATTTTAGCAACAGGACACGGAAAGTGGTTCCTTTTCCTAGAGGAATAAAAAGAATAAATCCTTGGTAAAAATCAGCTGATGAAATGTGTAACCGGTGAGACTAAAAGACCCAGAGATAAGAGTCCGGGCTGCCACCTCAGCGCACCATGGTGGCACTCTGATCTTGGACAATCACTTCCTTTCTTGGGGCTCAGGAAAATGAGGGGGCATGGACAGATGGTCCTCAGATCCCCTTTCATCGGAAGTAGTCAGTGATTCAAGTCACACAGCCCTGCCCTGTGTTTTCCAGCTGTAACGTCTCCAGGTTGGACCAGATGCCCTCAAAGAACACTCTAGCCTTGAGAACCTGTGGTTCTATGACTAAGTCAGGGCTGACAAAGCGAGTGTGAAACAAGCGGTGAGGGGGGTTAGTGGAACCTTCCAGGTAGGAAACCTGGGTTTGATTCCCACTCGATGCACCACATCACATGCGCAGTCACCATCCATCCGTCAGGGAAGGTGTATATCTTGTTATGATGGTGAGCAGGTTTTAGCAAAGTGTCTAGATTAAGACAGGCTAGGAAGAAAGATTGGACAATATTCCTTGGAAAAACCAGCCAATGAAAATCCTATGGACCACAATGGCTGGACGCACAACCGCTTCTGGGGAAGTGGGTGACCTTTTGTTCTGGTGTGCTTCCGGTGCCCGAGAGGGGGTGCTGAGGGGGAGCTGACTCACTGGTAGCTAATAACAGCAAGAGATATAAAGGAGAAAGAAACTGGATCCCAGCGAAACTAGGACTGTAGGTTGTTTGCTGGTTTGGCTCCAACAATGGCATGAGGTTCCCTAGCACCATGAGAGGATAAAAGGCTGAGGTTCACTGCCACTTGGGCACAAAAGAGGGGCTTTCCATGTCGAAGACTACTATTCTCCACAACGGTCCCCATCTCCAGACCTGCTGAAAAGGCTGTGATCAGAAGATCGGATCAGCCTGGGTTTCACAACTCAGGGCCTGTATTAGTCTGGGTTCTTTAGAGAAACAAATCCGCAGAAACTCATGTATAAGGGAGAGTTTTATATAAAGGTTAAGTGCACATAAAGAAAACATCCCAACCCAGTGTTGCCCAAGCCCACAAGTCCAACATTAACCCATATGTCTGACACCAATTCACAAAATCCTCCTCCATCTCACAAAACAAACGCTACGACACCAACTGCAGGAGGGAAGCTGAATCAGTAAGTATGTAAGCATCTCAGCACTGGCAGGGGTCTCCACACAGCTGCTCCAGCACCCAGGAGAGGTCCATGTGGCTTCTCCTCAGGGATGTCTTACAGGATGTCTTGAGCCTTGCCAGTTGAAGCAGGGAACTGGTTAAGGCAGCTGCACCCTGGTCCGACCATCACAAAGCAAGAGACCCGAGAACTAGAAAGGCGAGGCTCACTGAACCATTTATCTCTCCACCTTTCAATTAACCCCACATGTGTTTATCGGCCAGGTTGGCACAATAAACTTTAACTCAGGGCCCCATCTATGATTTCTAGGTCTCCACTGGGACTTCCTGCCATATCAATCTGCCTGCAGCCAGCCTGCTCCATTTCCCAGGCTTTGAAGCTTTGAGGAGGCATTGTAGGTCAACTCTGTGGCAAAACCTTTCTTTCTGTACTTCCACCTTCTGAGGCCCCCTGGGACATAACTATCCTTTTTAACTCAGGGCAACCCATCATAGACACACTGGGCATACTCTCAAGTGGTCTTTTTGTTGGGCTAAGTATCTTCGGTTCTGCTAATGACATTGTATTCAGATAGCTTGCACTCCCACAGGGCAAGGTCTCCAGGTCATCCAACAAGACAAGCACTTGAGGGATCAAAGACTTGGGTTTGAGTAGTCTGCCTACCACGGGGCTGCATGGCATCAATACAGCTGAACTGAAGGTTCTATTTAGGGTAAACAGAATGTTAAAGATAGAGGGCTTACAAATAACAAAGTGCTGCCTAAAAAATTATTGCTCTTGCTACAAGATATTACTGCTAAAAATAACAATTACTATTATTAAATCAAGAACATGGTCCAGTTCTCTTCTAAGAACACAGACTAGAAAAGTGGGCGGGGGGGGGTGGGAGGGGAGGAGGTGGTGATCTGTCGATTTGGGCAAGCTGTGTCCCGGAGCTAGTTCATTCTGAGCTTACAGACAACTGACTGACACGGCTTTATTACACATGCTGTGGTCAGGCTAGGTCTTCCCAGGCCTGGTATTACAACGTGGAGGACTTCACCTTTACCGCTGGTATGTATCTTTGCTATTTGTACCATTATGGACTGGCCATAAAAAGGAGTGTTTTCCAAACCGGGCTTCTCGTTGGAAACATTCTGGAAAGCTTTGGGGCATAATATTCCTCCTCAACCTCGCTCCAAACATTTGGATTCATCCCCTCTCCCCGCCCCCCAAGGGTGAGACCCCAGAAGAGACACCTAAATCAAGAATCTTGATGATCTTCATCAGCCAGTCCTGCAGGCTCCAGGGTCCTGCATCGGAAATCTTCAGTCTCTCACAAGCACCCTTTCTCCATTTACCCTGTACACCTGTTACCTTTTGTTAACATTATTCCTTTACCAATCATTTACTTACTCGTTCCATAAAACAATGCAGATTTAGCCACCTGCAGACTGATCTGATACACAGAAGCTTCAAAATGGCCCTTTCTTCCTGGTATTCAGGCAGAGCTTTGCCAGTCTGCACCACCAATACGCCATCTAGCCAAAGACAGCATCCCGACTCAGAACCCAGAGAAGCGGAGAACCACTTCAAAGATCCTAACGGCGTATGTCTCCCGGCTTAGGGATGACACACGCAGCCACTTGCCACGCCTGTGCCCATGGCAAACATGACGAATCAATCACAGCCCTAGGACCAGCTAAGCCTATACTCCCAAACCTTCTCAAATTAGAGCTCAATTCAGACACTGCCGAGTGATCTGAGCAGGCGGGTAAGTTGAAACTGATCTGCCAGCCCTGAGCTAATCAACACTCCACAGCTTCATTTTACAGAGGAGCCCCAGGAAATAGATTGACCTGTCAAGTTCACACGGCCTGCTCTAGAGTGACCTTGGAAGGTTCTCCATGGATTATAAGGAGTCTTTTACTGTCTTCATTCGGTTTCATGATTCATTCGTTGCAAAACACAAATACTGAAAGTTCTCTGGGTGCCAGGAGACAGTGAGGGAGGGGCAAGCAAAAAGGAACAAGCGTAGTCCTTCTGCTCAGGACTGCGGTGCAGGAAGATAAGACCTATGCACAAATAATGGCCCACGTGCCCAGGGATGGAGGACAGGGAAACTCAGACATGTATCACGTGTACTTCATTCTAAGGAAAACCAGAGGGGAAGGGAGACAGTGGTCAGAGGGAGATTTGAAAATAATTAACAATCAACAATCTATCAGGGGTGGGTGTCGGAGGGAGGGAAGAAAAGAGGAGCTGATGCCAAGGGCTTAATGGAAAGTAAATGTCTAGAAAAGAACGATGGAATATATGTATGAATATGTCAGACACGATTGAGGTATGGTTTGTAACAAGCATTGTAAGAGCCGCCGATAAAATGATTAATAAATAAATTTAAAGTAAAATAAAAGAAGTCCAACAGAGAAATACATATTTTTTAAAAGTGTTCTTTCATCTTTGAGTTAAAACAAAAGAGAACACTACTTTATCAAAATAGCAAGTCAGGAAAAATTTACTTCATGAAATCTGTGTCCATGTGATCCCCTCAAATGTGAACTCCTGCAGGGGAGGGACTGTCAGATTTTAGACTCTCTCTGACACTTAGTTTACTCTCACACACACCTAGACGTTCACCTCTGTCCTCAGTCTAAATCTTCTTATTTTTCAATTCTGGGCACATAGAGCACAATTGTATAACTAAATATATTTTTAAATGCCTCCCCTCTATGATGGGTAGATTTCTGTGTTTAACATCTTCATGTTAAAACTTTCCTCCACATTACTCAGGCTGTGGTCTACTTCATATAGTCCTCTTAGACAAGAGCTTCCTTGTAACATAAAGCCAAAGCTCATTTCTCTGGTTGTTCAGGCCCTGAGCCAGGCTCTAAGTCCCAATTCATTGTTCTCAGAGCTGGGCATTTATGAAAACAAGATGCCATTTTGCTTCTGGGGTCAGAACTCAAATTTCTCTTATTGCCTCTGGTGAGATGATATTCTGTTCTCTCTCCTCTATTTAAGTATATAACATGCCCTAAAGTATGTGCTAATTAATACATCTGTTTGTCTTACGGAGCCGTTGAAAAGCATCTATTTAAACTGTGATTCACATTTTTCCTTTCAGCCTGACTGCAGATTTTTGTGCATGAATCAAATGAGGAAGCTGATTGCACTACTCGTTTAAAGAGCCAATTAAAAAGAGCATTAAGTGACAGTGGTGTGATTTAGGGTGGATGGTAGAAGTATAAAGTTATACACGGCATTCAAAGGCTACACAGTATAACTGGATTTGATGGCAGAATTAAAATCTTCACCTCTCCAAAATGACTTCCAGGGGATAGCTCTGTGTGGCTACTGGAGACGTGGATTCAGCCCCGAGTCTGTGTAAGATCGTATAGGGTACACGAAGTCAGTTGTGCACATGTACTCCAAATTCCAGGACGGTGCCTTTATGACCACCTCTCTAGAGGAAGAAAGTCAGCTGGCTTGTATTGTAAGTTTACCAAATCCAAACCACAGAACCTAACCTTGACTAAATCATATGCTTGCTCTCAAACTTTTAATCTTTAGAGAATAAAGTTCAGATCCAAGAGACACTTGGAGGTTTCAATCTATATAGAGACCAGGCTGCTCTTGAAATTTGATATTGACCATATATACCCCCCATTCTTCAAGCCATCTGCCATTTATTTTATGAGTCTGATTATTAGAGTTTCATAAAAAAATGGAATGAAAAGATAAGGAAAATTTCTCAAAAATGTTTTGAATCCCCCCCCCCTTTGTATAATCCTTTTCCAAATGAGACAACCAGAACCTATTTTTGCTGCTTTCAGCAAGTCTGGTTGGTTTATAAAAGGGATGGTTTTTCCCTGTGAAAGCGTGATACAGCAAATGACTGGAAAACATTCTCATAGAGTAATAACTATTATGGAATAATTTTCAAACTAATTGCTGTTCAAAATATGGGACAGGTTACTGCCAAAACAACACTTAAAAAGCAATGAATTTCCAGTGTCTAGAAACCTTGAACCAAAAGGAAAGAATCAGTTAAATATCTGGTACCCCCTGAACGGTATTCATGGAATTGGCAGGACAGTGGCCTACAATCTAGGCAACAGGTTTAATGAAAATACTCTACCAGTGCCGGAGGCCAGTGGGCCTTGTCCAGCTCTGCCTCTCAGCTGAGTGGACGCACTGAAGACTCTCAGGCTTGGGTTGAGCATCAGTGGGAAGGATGCAGATTAACGCCATTCTCTGATCTCCTTGAGAAGGACTTCTGAAATCTACATGAAGTAGTTAAATGGTGATGGGGAGCAGCAGAGTCCTCTTCTCAGTGATGGCCAGGGTCTATGGGTTGAATTGTGTCTCCCGAAAAGGTAAGTTCAAGTCCTAACCCCCAGTACCTGTGAATGTGATTCAACTGGAAATAGGGTTTTTGTAGACATACTTGTGAGCAAGATCTTGAGAGTGGGGCCTAATCTTTGTGTTACTGTTTTCCTTACAAGGGGAGAGAAATCACAGGGAAATAGAAGTGGGCATGCTCCATGACGAGGGAGGCAGAGATTAGAGCAAACCAAAGAATGTATACGGTTAGCAAGAGCTGGGAGAAACAAGGAAGAATCTTCCCTTAAAGGGACATCCTGAAATCAAACTCTAAAGCTGTGAGAAAATACATTTCTATCGCTCTGAGCCACTTACTCTGTGTTCGTGTGTGACCACAACCATAGGAAATATATGCAGTGAAAAATCTCCCCATTGGACACATTTGTCTAACTCTAGATACTTTGGACTTGATTCTTTACATATTCTCAAGCCAAAATGAAAAGGCAAAAAGTTTTTCTGATTCTGGGCATAGAATCTTCAACGGGGCTTTGAACTGGCTTGAATCACATCGCTTGTGACAGATGAAGCGAAACTGGAACAGACCTGAATTTCTGAAATAGGGGTGATCCCGAATGCAAATTGGAATAGGACATGTTATGGATTGAAGGCCTGGAATAGAAGACTTGGAAAGGGTGAAATGAGTCATTTCAAGATGTGATGCGTGACAGTGAATTATTTTCAGGAGGGTGATACACATTTGAAGCGGTTTAGTCCACTGCCATCTTTGAGCCAGGCACTACTGTTTGTTATGCAGGTGGTCAAGAGATTTGATTGCTATGTGACATGCACACTACATTTTTTTTAAAGAGTGAGGTTAAATTTCTAGCGGGGATTTAGCCCATAATCTCTCCCATTCCAGTTGCCTTCCAGCTCATAACATTTTAAAATTTTCAGGTGCATGCTAGTATATAGAAAGCTTTGTCTTTCTCCTTCTGAATGACTGGTGATTTCAAACTGCTGATCCTCGGGTTAGGAGCCCAACACGTAACCCACAGCCATCAGGGCTCCTATGGAAAGCATCACTGAAAAACAATAATGTCAAACACCTCATGATATGGACAAGTTTGGAAGGCATTACAGTCAGCAAAGTCAATCTCATAAATACAAATGCTACATGACACTATTGTGTAAAAAAAAAAAACTAAGATAAATGGTTTTCATACCAAAAGAAGCACACTCTGAAGATGAAGGTGGTCTCGGTGGAGGGAGCATGGGGGTGTCAGTGGGTATCAGATAGAGAGAGGGAGGGAAGAGAGATAAATAGATTACTGTAGCATAGTGAGAGTATGCATGTTATGCTTACGTTATGAATAATACTGATGGAACTTGAATTCTAATAAAAAATGCACAGCCTTAAATCTCCAATGAATCCCCTAAGTCTATTGACCAAATATATGAAGAGTTTTGCCCCAGAAAGCTGGCATAAGAATGTAGAGTATTACAATATAGTTGGTATATTTTTTGTTTCTTTTATTGGGAACTTGTACAGATTTCATGACATTCCATAGTTCAATCACATCAAGCAGTATTGTACAATTGCTACCACAATCAGTTTCAAAACATTTTCTTTCTTCTTGAACTCTTTGATATCAGCACCCCTTTATCCCCTCCCTCCCCCATCAAGTTAGGGTAAATTTTAACATCTTACCATTTGTTTTTCTTTTACTCCATTTTCAACTTGTTCTAGCGTTATTACATTCTGTTGTCTTTTGCATTGACATTCTTCTGTGATTTATTCTGTTGTAGTTGCTGATACATATGTATGTGTGTAATATGAAAAATAATATATTATATAAATGATACATTATATATAATATATAATAAACAACATGTATATTATTGTTGCTTCCTCATTTACTTGAATGGTGCTCTTTATATGAAACACAGGATAAATACATTTACATCTATAGAGACAGCAACTAGAGTAATAGTTTGTTAGGGCTGTGACAAGAGAAGTTGGGGGAAATGTAGAGCTAAAAATAATGGATACGAGAAGGAAGAAAATGTTCTAAAATTGATTAAGATGATGAAGATACACTCTCTTTAAAATACTTAAACACTGAATTGTATGACATGTGAATTATACAAGGGGGAACCCAAAATTACCGGAAATTTTTTCAGAGCTATGTCTTTAAATTTTTTTTTTTTTTTTTTACAAAACAACCTAATCACTTTCCAAATACTCTCCATTACACTTAGTACCTTTGTCAAATCTGTGATTCCGTTCTTGGAAACATTTTTCAAACTTATCTGTTTGGATGGCTGACAGCCCCTTCCTTGGGTTTTTTTTCTTCAATGTTTCTATGTTGCCAAATCAGTGTCCTTTCATGTTCCTCTTCATTTACGGAACCAAAAAGAAGTCACTAAGAGCAAGGTCAGGTGAAACGCGTGAATGGAGCAAGAGAGGCATGATTTTAATTTTTGCCACAAACTTGTGCACTGAGATGGCTGAGTGAGGAGGTGCATTGACATGGTGGCAAAACCAGTTCCCCATCTATCACAAATTGGGTCTTTCTTGTCACACACTGTTACAGAATCTTTTCACAATGTCTAAATAGAAAGCTTGATTAACAATCTGACCTGGTGGAACAAACTCCAAATGCGCTGAGTCTTCATTTTCATTCATTTGGGAAGTTGATGGATGTCCAGAATGAGGTTGTCATCAATCGACATTTCACTATTTTTGACATGAGAAAACCACTTATAGACCTGAGTTTTTCCCACAACACTGTCCTTGTCAGCTGCGTTCAACATCACAACAGTTTCTGCAGCATTTTTCCCTAGCAGGAAACAAAATTTCACAGCTTCACGCTGTTCTCTTAAATCAGCCATCACAAAAAAACGATGTTCGGCCCACTGGGGTGGGAAAGCAATGTGTCAGCACCCAGCAGCCAGTGAGGAGAGAGGACACGGGGTTCTCAGAGCGACTGGATGCTGCATTGTGGCCGCATCTCCACACACGGTCTCCGCATGCCTCCTGGCAGGTTGGGTCAGAGGCTGTGTCTGGTATCTTGAAGGAAGAGCTGTGCAGGAATCCCCTCACAAGTTCATGTGCCTCTTCAGAGGCATCAATAAGCAGTGGTTTACGTTTCAGCTCTCTAACTTCCTCAAGGGCATGTATGTGACCCAACCGAACAGAAGCCTCCACAGCAAGTGAAACCTAGGCCAGAACCAACAGCATCTTCTTTCCTTG
Organism: Tenrec ecaudatus; assembly: GCF_050624435.1. NCBI lineage: Eukaryota > Metazoa > Chordata > Mammalia > Afrosoricida > Tenrecidae > Tenrec > Tenrec ecaudatus. The sequence continues at coordinate 30,535,451 of NC_134537.1, forward strand.
AAAAAACATCTTCAAGTCAAACCTAAGCAGAAATCTGTGAGATGAGATCTCTGTCACTGCCCAGCCTATCATTGCCAAATGAAAAGGAATTGATAGAACTCCACTCTGCCTCAATCATCGAAAGTTCAATAATAGTGGGAAAAACAATGGAAAGAGATGAAGCTACAGCTGCATGATTTGCCAGGCATTTTGGCTCGCCTCTCCAAAATCAAACTCATGGGCAATTTCTGTCTTAGAGTATAGGGAAAATCTTGAAACTTCATTTTTTAGTTCAATAAAACCCAATTTTATTTTTCTGATCCAAAAGGGACATTTTGAAGTGACAGGTCCTCTCAATATTTGTCTTCTCATAAATTTAATTTGGATTTGAAATATGTTTTCTCGTTCCATTTCTACAGAATGTAAACTCCATTACACTGTAACTAAAACACATCTCTTGTTTATTTGTAATTAAAGTAGAATGTGGAAGGGGAAAAAAAGAGGTTCAAGTGAAACTGCTTTTAAAAAAAAAAATTCACTGTGACCAAAGAGAACCTTCCGAGGTGATGCCACTGGGTGCACTAACTCAGAGTGAGATGCTTGATGCTTGCCTAGCAGGGGCGGGGGTGGGGGGGGGAATTAAAAATTTGTGCTTCGAAAGCTCTACCCAGTGGAGCTTTTTCCCGAGTTTTATGGATACCCTCTTGTATGTCAACAAAGGTAATTTTCATTTCCTACATGCACAGGCTTATTCTAAACACAGCATAGTAAGCAAGATTCTGCAATCCGTAAATAGCTGCAGAAAAGTTCTGTTAGAAAGACATTTGTATTTGTCTGGTTAGAGTGCCTTCAAAACTAGTGAAAGATCCAAGCAAAACAGTGTTGCTGAGGGGAACGACTGGGCCAGTTAAATTTAAATAGAAGGGTGTGTGTGTGTGTGTGTGTGTGTGTGTGTGTGTGTGTGTGTGTGTGATTCCCAAGAGGTATTCATCATAGATCTCCTCAAAGTCACAGGACAATCATAAAGGCTTATCAGGAAAAAGGTTTATGAAAACAGAAAAGTGCATCGGTGAGCAAAAGGCTTGGAAATCTGTACCCAGGTTTTTGGGGTTTTTTTCCCCCCTATCATGACAACACACCAGCTCATTCTTCCAGGACAGTAAGTGTTGACCTGGCAGAATTTTATCGGGAAATCTTCCCTCATCCCCTGTACAACTCTGATCTTGCCCCTTCAGACTTCTTTTTGATTCCCAAAATCAAAGAATATTTCAAAGGAACCTAATATGGGTCCCTCAAGGATGCACCCAATTGCCATTTTGACCTGGTTTGATCAAAGAGTGTAGAATTCTTTAAAGACAGTTTAGAGATGGAAACTCTACCTCCAGCATAAAGGAACCTAGATGGAGGATACGTCCTAAAAAACAAGAAATATCAAGCTTCGCATTCGGGGATTTCTGTGTAATTGGCGGGTTTTTTATTTTATCGCAATATTTTTTGACTTAACCTCTTATTTTCTAGTTGAGGGCCAAAGTATTGAGCTTTATGAAATAATAAATGGTTTTATATTATTATGCACAGGTCATTTCATTAGCTTCCTTAGCCGCCTGCCAGACCAACCGCCTCATTTTTGAGCAGAGTCGAGCGGGCCATGCCTTGAACAGTACTGCGTGGCACCTGAAACTGTGCTCTTCCCAGCTGTCTGCCCATCACCTTCCCTGTCACCTGCAGCCTCACCAGACTGGCTGCTATCTTCTCAGCAAAGGCTGAGCGGGGCCCTGCTCGCACCCCATAGGAGAGGTGTCTATGACGCTCATGTGTGGGGGAAGCTCTCACAGCAGTTCCTGCTTATGCCACAAACACCCTGGGAATAAATCAAGGTCCCGCTCCAACACCTTCTACTCGTACGAAGCATTCGCATGGAAAGAACAGAGAGAGAGTTTAAAAATAAAATTCACAGAGGTAGGGATTCTCTGCTATTGAAAGAAATTCCTTAACACACATTACTTAAGTAATAATTTATTTGACTGATTCCAGGGAATTTTTTTTTAAGAGCTAGAAATAAGTCTGAGTAAGTAAGTTGAAATCTCTTTATTTGCAAGTGGGCAGGCTGAAGTCAGAGCCGCCGTGGGATTGGCCAGGCCAGCACATTGTTCACTGGGTGACAACACCGTTCTCTTCTTTTGGGGTTTCCAAGGGTAGTGAGAATTTGCAAGACTACCAATACAATGGTTTTCTGAATTTCAGATTTTTAAAAATATTACCAAATCATTCCTTTTGTGATACTGGGGTGAAAGGCAGGTCTCTGGAATCAGTGAACCAGCTTCAGCTTTGTGACCTTGCATTGGTTAACTTCTCTGAGCTTCAATTTACTAGTATATAAAATTAAGATACTATAAGTCATCCTAAGGTGGTTTCAGGTTTAAATAGAGTAACTTTTCTAAAGCCTCCTAGTCCAGTGTTTATAAAACCTCAAATGAAAACTAAAACTAATTTTTTTGTGTTCCCTCCTGTAGGTCCTGGAGGTGTTTTAGATTAGGCAGTGGGCTGCTCACCACAAGATCAGAGATTCAAGCCTACCAGCTGCTCTGAAGGAGGAAAATGAGGCTGTCTGCTCCCAAGATCTACAGTCTTGGAAGTTCTATTTAGGGTCTCTATTATTTGGAATAAATTCTATGGCAGTGGGTGGGAATAGGTTTCTGCCACAAATTGAGTGGCTTATATGATCAAATATTTATTATCTCACAGTTCTGAAGGCTAGAAGTATCGAGTCAGGGAATCTGTAAATTGGATGTTCATAACCTAGGAACTGCCTAGATCATATAATTTACCCATGATTGACAGTTTTAAAAATACTTTTAGTGGGGGCTCTTACATCTCTTATCACAATCCATACATTCGTCCAGTATGTCAAGCACACTTGTACATATGCCACCATCATCATTTTCAAAGCATTCTCTTCCCACTTGAGCCCCTGATATCAGCTCCCTATTTCTTCACCCTCCCTCCCTCGCCCTCCCTCACAAACATTAATAAGTTATAGATTATTATTTCCGTATCTTACATAATTCTCCATTGCCCACCACCCACTTTTCCATTATTTGTTCCCCTGGGAGGGGTTTCTAGCTGATCTTTGTGACAGATTCCCCCTTTCTCCCCCCACCCTCCCCTAATCCTCCTGGTATTTCTAATCTTACTGTTGGCCCTGAAGGGTTTATCCATCCTGCAGTCCCTGTGCTACCAGCTCTTATCTGTAGCAGTGTGCATACTATGGTCTGACCCAATTTGTAAGGGAGAATTGAGGTCATGATAGTGGGGTGAAGGAAGCACCAAAGAACTAGAAGAAAGTTGTGTGTTTTATCGGTGCTATACTGCACCCTGACTGGCTCATACCTTCCCTGTAACCCTTCTGTGAAGGGATGTCCAATTGTCTATAGATAGGCATTGGGTCTCCACTCCCAATTCACTTTGGGTTTTGTTCTGGGTCTTAGATGCGTGATACCTGATCCCACCAACACCTCCTGATCACACAGGCTGCTGTGCTTCTTCCAGGTGAGCTTTTGCTACTTCTCAGCTAGAAGGCTGCTTATTTATCTTCAAGCCTTTAAGACCCCACCTGGGCATCATCAGCTTTCTTCACATTTACTTATGCACCCATTTGGTCTTCAGTGATCATGTCAGGAAGGTGAGCATCACAGAATGCCGGATTGTTAGAACAAAGTATTCTTGTGTTAAGGAAGTACTTGAGTTGAGGCTCAATGTTCATCTGCAACCTTCATTCTTAGCATATAGATATGAGTACATAGCTCTATTCTCCTCTTGTTATATATAAATATATTTACATTTGTACATGCCTGTATTTATGCCTCTATAAATGTCCTTTGCCTCCTGGTTCTTTCCTCTATTTCCTTTTACTTTCCTCTTTTCCCACCGTCATGTTCAGCCTTCATTAGAGTTTAGCAATTCCTAGCTGCTACTTTGCCCTAGATTAAGCCCCACTAGGCATTCTATGACCTGCCTTCCATTGATTTTAGTTCACTTGTTCTTCCCTTGTCCCTGGCTTGATGCCCCTCTCCCCCCTTCCTTCTCCACCTCCCCCTCTCCCTCATCCCCCCAGAACCACTGGTCCCATTCTTTTCATCTCCAAATTATCTATCCAGTCTATCCTATCTAAGCAGACATGCAGATACATTAATAAGAGCAAAGACCAGGCAAAACCAAATAAAACAATAAAAGAAATCAAAACCAACAAAAAGAAAGCCACTGACAAAAATGGAAAAGCCTATAAATAGTTCAAGGTCTGTTTGTTGACCTTTCTGGGTGTTTTCCAGTGGAGTCTGATGGGGCACCACACTCTGTCTTCAAAGTCTGTTTTGGGTATTCCCTGGGGGGTTGATCACTCTGCTCCCCCTGCTACTCTGCTGCACCCCTCAGTGCCTCACCCCAGTGTGATCAGGCCAGACTGTACACCATGGTTGAATTTTAACTCAAGAGAGTTACCAATTTCCACGAGTGAAAGATCTGGGTTTAGAATCAGCAGGTCTGTGTTAGAAGCTCATCTGGGCTCTTTGTTCTCAAGCTGAGCCCAGTTGTTCATCTACAGATTTTGGAGATTATAAGGAGGCTGGCAAAGAAGTCTAAAAACTTAAACCTCTGGTGTACATCCAGAGTAGAGGCAGTATGGGGTGGGGGCGGGGGTGGGGCAGGAGATGGGAATTCAATGGCTTCAGTTTCTGTGTGAAAAAGATGTTTGAAGCAGCCCAGTGCCGTCTGACACATTTGTAGCCTTTGAACATTTTCTCCCAATGAAACCATCATTTAGGTCTTCAATATTGAAAAACTGATAAAGTGGAAAATTGAGACGCTAGCCTCAGGTCATCCCTACGTCTGTGATCCCAAGTTTGAAAGCACCTGAAGGGGATGGCCCTGGCCGGTTCTAGCATGCACCCCAAACCAGAGCATGAAAGTGCTTCGTAAGCTATGAGCTGGACTCCAGATGTTAAGAATTACGAAGTCATTTTACAAAACTGATCTGCAAATTCTGAATCTGTAAGTGACCTCATATTCAAACATACACCTCTCTCTCTCTCTCTCTCTCTCCTCTCCCTAACCAGGATAATTTCAAAGCAAACTTAGTTCTTTGGAACCACCAGTGCCGTTTGCTCTTGGTAGGAAGGTACCGTCTCCAACAATTACCAACTCACTGCCACCTAGTCAATGCTGGCCTATAGCAACCCTTCAGGATAGAGTAGAACTTCCCCTGTGAGTTCCTGAGACTGAAATTCTTTAAGGGAGTAGAAAGCCTTAGCTTTTTCCCACGGTCATTTCAAACTGCTGACCTTGCAGTTAGCAGCCCACCTTGTAACCACTGTGCTACACTTTTATAATGATCACTTCCATATCAGACTTTTCAAAAAAGGCTTAGAGGCTAATTAACAGTAAGAGACTTATTACTGAATTAAATAAAAGGCAAAGATAGTTTCTCTCAATAACATTTGCTGTGTAACAAACCAAGACTTACTGTCCTAAAAGAGCCATTCATTAGCTCACAATTTCCTGATTAAAAACTTGGACTGGGCTCAGCTGGGCGGTCCTTCTGAGGATCTTGCCTGGGTATTATTGCATCTGCAGCCAATTGGCACATGGGCTTGGGGGCTAATGGGTGCTGGCTGCCAGCTAGGCTATGTCTCCAGTATCCAACAGGCTAGTTCAGGCTAGTTTGCATGGTAGCAAAATTGTTCATGCTGAGAGAGAGAGAGAGAGAACAGAAGTTACGAGGCTTTTTTAGTCCTAGGCTCAGAAGTTGTAAGACATCACTTCTATTTGACACATAATTCTATTTGTCAAAGCAAGTTGCAAGTTCAAAGTAGGGTCTGGGGTCGATATGTAGATTCCCCATCTTTTTGAAAAGAATAGAACAGTCATATTGTAAAGGTGTGGGCACAAAGGAATGGGTCAGAAATTGTGGCTATTTTTGCAACAGACTATTACACGAACCAATCCTGACTTTTGCTTAAAGGTACATTTGAATCCTCTTAGTTGCTGATTTTTTTAAAAGTGTAATATAGATATAGATGATATAGATAGATATAGATATAGATGTTTGCTGCTATAAGACAGGTGATTCAAGACTAACTCATCAGTCACTTCTAGAGCGAAACATGAGGCCAGCTGTTCCCATAGAGATTTACAATTTGAGGGTGGCTATAAGTCAGAATCAACTCAGGAGCAGTACATTTTTGTTTTTAGGGGGGAAGGGAGGGTGTGAAGGGTCCTGGTAGCACAGTAGGTTAAGCTTTAAGTGACTAACCACAAGGTTGTTGGTTAAAACCCATCAGTCATTCTTTGGGAAAAAGATGAGGTCTGCTCTCTTAAAAATTAGAGCCTGGAAATCCTATGGAGTAGTTCCACTCTGTCCTATAGGCTCGCTATGAATCAGCATCACCCAGGAAGCAGTAGCTTTGGGATTCGTATTTATAAGGAGCCCTAGTGGCGCAGTAGTCAAGCCTTTAGCTGCTGATAGCTAACCAAAGAGTCAGCAGTTAAACTCATCAGCCAACTATGAAGGTGAAAGATGACTTTCATCGAGATTTATGACCTTGAAATTGTAAATAGTATAGGATAGCTCTACTCTGTTCTTCCTACAGAGTCACGATGAGTTGGAGCCAACTCAACATCAGTGGGCTTGGACATATGTATATATGAAGCCATGGGGGAATAGGGGACTGTGTACTGGGCTGCTAACTTCCTTGGGAGAGAGATGAGGCTATCTCCTCCCATGAAGATTTGCAATCTCAGGAATTCCTAGTGCCGCAGTTGTGTCCTCTATGAGTCAGAATCAACTCGATGGCAGTGGGTTTGGTTTAATATATATGATATGTGAGCTCTGCTGGGGTTGTGACCGCTCCTTGTGAGAAAGATGCGGCTTTCTACTCCTGTGAAGAGCGATTGTGTTGAAAACCCACAGGGGTCCTTCTACCTTGTCCTAGACGGTCACTATGAGTCAGAATTGATTGCATGGCAATGAAGATACATTCATATATCTATATCTATATCTATATAATTTATATATAATATATTGTACATATTATATAATTTATATATTTATATACATATATAATTTATATATAAATATCTATATATATATTTCCCCAGGGGAGTTGCTTCTTAAGAGAGCCAAAGCTAATATATCAGATGAAAAATAAAAATGCAGGTTTGGGGGCCAAAACATAAACAAGTTGTGGAGAAGGTGAAAAGCAATCAATTGTCTGCCACTGTAAAAGCCTTAGTTGTCTGCCCTTGGCTTCCTCCAATCTGGCTTGGCGGGCTTCTACTGGGATTCCAGTTTGTCACATGTCACTGCAGAATGACCTGGGAAAAATCTTTTGCTGGGGGGGAGGAGACAAGGCAGTCAGGGTGCAGTGTAGCAATGATGAAACATACAACTTTCCTCTAGTTCCTAAATGCTTCCTCCCTACCCAGTATCATGATCCCAATTCTATCTTACAAATCTGGCTAGACCAGAGGATGTACACTGGTACAGATAAGAACTGGAAACACAGGGAATCTAGGATGGATGATCCCTTCAGTGGTGAGAGTGGCGATACTGGGAGGATAGAGGGAGGGTGGGTTGGAAACAGGGAACCGATTACAAGGATCTACATGTGACATCCTCCCTGGGGGATGGACAACAGAAAGGTGGGTGAAGGGAGACGTCAGACAGTGTAAGATATGACAAAATAATAATTTATAAATTATCAAGGGTTCATGAGGGAGAAGGGGCCGGGGAAGGACGGGAAAAATGAGAAGCTGATGCCAGGGGCTTAAGTGGAGAGCAAATGTTTTGAGAATGACAAGGTTACTGAATATACAAATATGCTTTACACAATTGATATATTTATGGATTGCAATAAGAGTTGTATGAGCCCCCAATAAAATGATTAAAAATAAAAATCTTTTGCTGGGAGAGTCTTAGGCCAAGTCATGATTTGGTCAGACCAATGACATCTTCATTAATTCCCTAAGATGGCAGCTTACTGACAACAATTACACGCTATATAAATGAACTTTGCCACAGAGAGAGAAATGTGGTTGGTTTTGATAAAACATAAAACTCAGATAGTGCCAGTATGCTTATAGATGCTTTATAAAGACCACAGTGGTATCCGCTCTATGAATTTAAATAAATTAATTCCTGTTACCCTGCCACAGATGATCCAAGTATATTATGATGCTTCCTATCAGTAAGGTTATATGTACATGTATATTCGTTCCAGCAGAAAGTAGCTCCAGGCACACCACCATCAAGGACAGTAACATGTTTCAGACACGGCTCTGAATGCTCATATATGTTGACTTAGTAAAACTGAAATTTATCTCCACTTACACCTCAAATTTGGAGTAAGTGACTGACTAGCTGAAAGCCTCACTTGTGAGTAACAGAACTAAGATGATGTCAACCCCAAAGTCTGGTGTCATGCCTTGCCTTGAAGCCACTATGTGCTGCTGTTTCGTAAATGACATGTGACTTAAGCATATGACTCCAGCCTTTAACAGAGATGCTTTTAGCACATCTAAATCATGAGAATTTTTATAATTACGGAATACCTTGAACCCGTGGCTCAATAGGTCTTTGTTGGTGGTGGTGCCCTTGAATTCGTTGTGACTCATCCAAAAGCCATTGAGTTGATTTCAACTCCTAATGACCCTGTAGGACAGGGTAGAATTTTCCCTTTGGGTGTCTGAAGCTGTAAATCTTTATGGGCGCAGAAAGCCTCATCTTTCTCCCTGGGAACATTTGCATATGAGGAAACTGAGCATATCAAAGTTGGGGTCAGACTCAGCTCAGTCCACAAGGTCACATCTTTGCTTTTGAACACTCTAAAGAGATCCTTTGCAGCAGAATTTCGCAGTGTATTTATTACATCACTTAATTTCTTGATTCTGCTTCTATGGACTTTGATTGTGGATCCAAGTAAAATGACATTTTTGTCAATTTCAGTATGTTCTCACCTTACAAGGATGCTGCATATTGGTCCAGTGGGAAGATGTTGTTTTCTTTATGCTGAGGTGCAATCCATGCTCCTTATGCTGAGGCTGTAGACTTGGATCTTCATCAGGAAGTGTTCATGTACTTTCAGTTAGCAAGCTTACATCATCTGCACATTTCATGTTGTTGAGGTATATTCCTTTACTCCTGATGATACATTTGTCTTACATAGAGTGCAATTTCTTGTATTATTTGCTCAGTATGCTAATTGAATAAGTATGGTGAAAATGTACAACCTTGACACATATCTCTCCTGATTTTATAGCACCCAAATGCCATTTTTTTCTTTTTGGTATTTGTACAACTGCTTGGTCTATGGACAAGTTCTGCATGAGCTATCTTAGGTCTTAAATCTCCAATTTTTTTTACAATGTTCTCCATACTTTTTTTTGTCTCCATACTTTTTTATGATTCACACAATCAAATGCCTTTGCATAGTCAGTAAATGTACATAGACATCTTGCTGACACAGTCTGCTTTCAGCGAAGATGCATCTGACATCTGCAATGATATACCTGTTTGTCCTTTCCTGAATCCAGCTTAAATTCCTTGCATGTCCTCGTACTGTTGAAATCATTTTGAATAATCTTCCCCAAAAGTTATGTGCATATGATATTAATGACATTGTTGTATACTTTCCTGTTGGATCACCTTTCTTTAAAATGAGTAAAACCATAATTCGCTTTCAATCAGTTGACCAGGTGCCCGTCTTCCACAAGTCTTGGCATAAATAAGCGAGTGCGTCCAGGATTGCATCCCTTTGTTGAAGCCTCTCAACTGGTATTGTAAATTTCTAGAACCTTTATTCTCGCCAATGGCATCAGTGTTCCTTGAACTGAATCTTTCAGTACCATTGATTTTTATCACATGCTACCTCCTGCAATGCTTTAACACCAATTCGTTCGTTTTGGTATAGTAACTCTGGGTGTTCTTTCCATATTCATTTGATGCTTCCGAGCTGGTTCGATATTTTGTGCATATTCTTGTTAGGGGCTGTCAAGTCAGTTCCAACTTCTAGTGAAGCACTTCCCAGTCCCGGGCCATCCGCATAATCGCTGTAATGTTTGAACCCACTGCTATAGCTACTGTGTCAATTCATCTAAGAAAAGAGTCTCCCTCTTTTTTCTCTGCCTTTCTACTTTAGCAAGCACGGTGTCCTTTTCCAGGGAAGGGTATCTCCGGCTAACATATCCAAAGTTGAGATGAAGTCTTGCCATCCTCATTTCTAAGGAGCATTCTGGCTCTTCTTCGACGACAGGTTGGTTGGTTCTCCTGGCAGTCCGCAGTACTTTTGAAAGTCTTCACTGGCCCCGCGATTCAAATGCATCAATTCTTCGCACCCTTCTTTTTTCATGTTTCAGTTTTCACATGACTATGACGCCATTAAAAATACCACACCCTGTGTGAGTGCAACGTAGTCCTCAAAGTGACGTCGTTGTCCTTCAATACTTTAAAGAGGTCTATGGTGCAGTCTTGCCCGATGCAACGTGACCTTTATGGTTCAGTGTTGGCATTTTTTGTTTCCTTTACACGGAGCTGTAATCCATCGTCAAGGCTACAGTGTTTGATGTTCATTAACAATGGCTTCAAGCCCTCTGCACTTTTTAAAAAATACTTTTATTGGGGGCTTTTACATCTCTTATCACAGTCCATACATTTCTCCAGTGTGTGAAGGACGTTTGTACATATGCCACCATCATCATTTTCAAAGCATTTTCTTCCCACTTGAGCCTCGGATATCAGCTCCCCATTTATTCCCACTCATTCCCCCACCACCCTCCCTCACGAACCCTTGATAAGATCTAGACTATTTTTTCCATATCTTACAAAGTCCTCCATCACCCAGTTTTCTATTGTTCGTTCCCCTGGGAGGGGGTTCTAGTTGATCCTTGTAATTGATACCCACTTTCTCCCCCCACCCTCCCTTAATCCTCCTGGTATCTCCACTCTCCTTGTTGGTCCTGAGGGGTTTATCTATCCTGGATTCCCTGTGTTGTGGACTCTTATCTGTAGCAGTGTGCATGCTCTGGTCTAATCTGATTTGTAAGTTAGAGTTGAGATCATAAGCCCTCTTCACTTTTTGTAAACAAGGTTAGATCATTTGCATATCTGCATATTTTGCCCATAGAGTCCTTTAATATTGCAACTTGAGGGTTGAATGCTTTATTCGGTTTTTTTTTCAGATTGAGAAAGGCTGAAAATGGTGTGTCCTTTGGGTTTTGAAGCCAAGTATTTGCACATGTTCTTAGAATAAACTACTTGCCTTCTCGAACCTACCATTGCAATCTTCTACTCAGCTCTTAATCACTTTCTTCAGTTTGCTTTAGGAACTCTAAATTGAAGGGCAATTTTCAGAGTCTCTTCTGACATCCATTTTGGCCTTTTCTGTCTTGTTAGTGACCTTTTGCTTTTTGTATGTATGATGTCGTTGATATCATTGCACAATTTGTCTAGATTTTGGTTGTTAGTGCTCAATCCATCAAATCTACCAAATTCAGGTGGAATGTGCCCAAGGTTGCATTTTGCTCTCATGAACTTACTTGCTCTAGTATTCTTTTTCAAACTTCAACTTGCACAGGAGCAATTAACGGTCTATTCTGCAGTCAGTCCTTGGTCTAGTTCTGAAGGATGATATTGAACTACTCCCTTGTCTCTTTCTACAGAGTAGTCAAGTTGATTCCTGTGGATTCCATTAAGCTAGGTCCACATGTTGACTCAACATTTATGTAGCCGAAAGAAGGTATTTCCAATGAATAAATTGGTGGCCATGGAAAATTCTATCATGCTCACTCCAGCATAATGTCTATCCTTAAGGCCTTATCTTCCTATTTTGTTTCCAAGTTTTACATTCCAGTCACTAGTAATTATCAATGCATCTTCATTTCCTGTTTGATAAATTTCAAAGTGCAGAGGATGGTAAGAAAAAGATCGATTTTTTTCATTAGTGTTCTTAGTGGTTGGTACAAAGATATGAATAATGATTTTATTACCTGGTTACCCTTATAGAATATAAATATTATTCACTATGGACAGCATTGTACTACAGGACAGACCTTGAGCTATTCCTTTTTGTGAGAAATGTGATACTGTTCATTTTTGTTATTCCTAATATAAAAGACCATGTGATTGTCTAATGCAACATGGCTAATATCAGTTCATTTTAGCTCACTAATGCCTGAGGTATTGATCTTCAAATGCTCCATTTTATTTCTGGTAACTTCCAATTGTCCTTGATTCATGCTTCATACAGTCTATGTTCCAGTTGCTAATGTGTGTTTGTAGATGTTTCTTTTCATTTTGAGTCTTGTCACATCAGCAAATCTTGAAAACGTCACTCCATCTATGTTAATAATATGTCAAACTGCTTTGAGGTAGTAGTTCTTCCCCAGTGATAACCTTCCAACTTGAGAGTCTCATCATCCAGTCCTATCAGAAACTGTTGTGATATTCATAAAGTTTCACTGGCCAATTTTTTCAGAAGTAGGTTGACAAGTCCTTTTTCTTACTCTGTCTTAGTCTGGAAGCTCCACAGAAACTCTACCACCATCAGGGAGCCAGTTGATACTTGTCATGTCCAGGAGAAATGAGGTATAGGGAACGTGCTATGGCATTCATGCATTCAGGGAGGAAAGGTATTTTGACCTTAAGAAGTGGGACTCTTGAAAGGCTTCACAGAGAAAGGAGTGGCTATTGGTTTGAACAGCCAACCTTATGGTTAGTAGTCCGATGCTCGCCCCACCGTGCCGAGAGCTCCTGAGAAGATAATATGGCACATCCATAAATTATAAAATTTGAAATAAATTAGAATCTATTTTATGTATGTAGCATCCTCACTTAGTGATCCCATAGGGCACAGTTGAACTGCTCCGTGGACTTTCTGAGAGTAATCCAGGAAGCGCACTAACAGATCTTTCTCCCGCAGAGTGGCCGATCCGTTTGAACTGGAGACATTTCATCTAGCAGTCGAACACTTTAACCACTGCTGATTGTCTGTCACAATGAAAATGTCTTTAGAAGTGGAGATTGCTGAGTCACTGTGGTGACTGCAATGGCTGCTGGGAGGAAGGTGACCTAGGACAACTGTGGCTGCAAGAGGCGTGCCTCCCCATGAGAAGGCAAACAGATCTTCCAGGAAGCCTTTGGCTTTAGGTTATCCTAGAAAGAAAAATAATAGCACAATAGCCAAGACTGGATGATGTGAGACCAAAGAGACTATCAGACAGAGCTCTCTGAAATAACTCAACATAATTAGTAATCATGGCACTTTGATGTGATCACATGTGAGGCCCGCCTGAGGTCCTTGTGGTCAAACTTGGCTTTGTCATGCGTCTAAGATGTGGAAGGCTGGATTTGGAAAGCACCTTGGAGAGCTTTACTTCAAACCCTTTTGTTCTTTTCTAATTTTAGAGCAAATAGTTCCTCTGCAGCTAGGGAAGCGAGTTGCCCAAGGTAAGATCGTAAGTTGGTCTAAATAAAGAGTGACACAGCAGGTTCTTTTGGGGTTTGAAAAAAGAAATGCTTAAGTATTTTCTTGGGACTCCTATTTTTCAGGCCTGAAATGCTATTGATACTTCAACTAAAGTACGTTGTTATAATAACTACAAATCAATGCTACCCAACCGGTAAATAAAGAAGAAAGGGCATAGTGTTTCCACTCTCTTTGGCCCTGCCTCAAACCCCAAGGGCAAATAATTAATCATCCTCCAAACAATCACCTATTGATTCTTGGTATAATCTAGGTAGTCGCAAAACGCCAAAAGGATTTCCAGAGTTTGCTATACACCAAAGGCATTTGATGACGACAGATGAGACGACTACTACTTCTACTGCTGATGGGACAGAAAGTGCTAACATCCTGAGGGGAGAGAGAAGGAAGGGGTAAGTGGAGGGCCCAAGTAGCCATGGTTTTGCCTCACAGCTGAGGTGTCTCTTGAGCCGCCTCTGAAGGCCTGTTGGTAGGCCCAGGAGGAGGAATCTCTAGGAATCAAATACATGGAGATGGGAAAGCATGAGAAAGGGAAATGGAGGGAGGTGACCCGGTCATTCCAGTTTGATCCTTTGCTGAGAATTCCTTTCCACTCCAACTACATTGACTCAGAATCTACCTTTCAGTGTAGAAAATAGATGCTTCAAAAGAAAAAATATATAACTTTGTAATACTGAATAATTGGCTCTTTTTTATCCACTATTTTTTCCTAGACATAGCTGTTTTGAATTAGGAACAAAAAGTTCAAATGTTAGGGCTTCTCAAACCAATATTAAACCTTACAAGAGTGATCAGTCCTTCAAGAGAACGTTTTATGTCCAATTGTATTAGTTTTCTAAAAGGAGCCTTGGTGGTGCAATGAGTTACACATTGGACTGTGAACTACAAAGTCAGCAGTTCAAATCCACCAGGTGCCCTATGAGAGAAAGATGAGACATTCTACTGCTAGTAACAGTTACAATCCAAGAAACCCCAGTTCTACCCTGTCCTGTAGGGTTGCTATGAGTTGGAATTGCCTCGATGGCAGTGAGTTTTGAGTCTCAATCTCATAAAAGAGCAAACCACATTATAAATTATAAAGGGAAACTTTATAATGTTGCTCCTGAAAGCACCTACCCCTGCCCCACCAGTTCAATGCCAGGTGCTCTTGATGGGTGAGTTTTCTCCTTAGGGTCCTTTTGATGAAATTGGTTGCTCTTTTGAAAGCTTTCAGGGCACTTTGTCAACTCCATCATTTCCTCTTTCCCTAGTTCTTCATTTCAGTTCAGTACTTGATCAGTAGAACCCAAAACCAAGCCAATTGCTGCAAGTTAATCCCAACTTCTGGTGACCCCAAATATGTCAAGGCAGAACTGTGCCCGTAGAGTTTTCAAGGCTGTGACCTTTTGGAAGGAGAGTGTGCTAAACCTGATGTATCATAGCACACTCACAGTGGCACTCGCTACCCCAACCGTGACGCATTAGCCCACTTAGATGGCATTCCTGCTCCACAGGGGCTTGCAAGGCTGCGAATCTTTATGGACTAGAAGGTCATATCTTTCTCCTGCTGAAAGACTGGTGGTTTCCCACTACCCCGCTTTCGGCTCCTTGCCTCTGAAACTAGTGTTTCTTCAACTGTTAACATGTATACGAATCACCAGGGAATGTGGTTCAATGAAGATGAGGGTAAGCGGGAGTTGCTGTGTGTGTGGCGTAGTGGTTACGCGATCGGTGGCCATGGGCAAGGTCTGAAGTTTGAAACCACTAGCCGCTCCCTGAGAGAAAGAAGAGGCTTTGTCCTGCTGACATTAGTTACAGTCGCAGAAATTCACAGGGCAGTTCCACCCTGCCCTGTGTGGTCACTGCAGGTCGTCATGGAGTCAAAGGCAATGGGCTTGTTGGTTTTTAGGGGACCCAGGAGGCCATACTATTGACTCATTGTGCTGCTATGAAGGCAAGGTTGTCAAGTCGAAACCACCAGCTGATTCTCAGGAGAAAAAGTTTTCTACTCCCATGAAGAGTGACTGTCTCTGAAGCCCACAAGGGCAGTTCTGCCCTGTCCTGTAGGGTCACGTTGAGTCAGAATGGACTCAATGACCATGAATTTGGTTGAGTTTGGGTTTGGAGATTCTAAACTTCTCTGAAGTTGCCAATGTTGCTGCTCCACAGACCACATTTTGAGATACAAGTTCTCAGAATACCTTTTTCTTTGCTCATTATACATTTTATTTTTCCCTTTCTTTTGTTTTTTTTTTCTTCAGTGATGTCTCTCGTATCAGATGACCAATACTTGGTTTTAAAAGTTGAAGATTTAAATGGAGAGCAAATGCTTTGAGAATGATTGGGGCAGGGAATGTATGGATCTGCTTTATACAATTGATGTATGTATATGTATGGATTGTGATAAGAGTTGTATGAGCCCCTAATAAAATGTTAAAAAAAAAGTTGAAGATTAACAAATGGCTAACAGCAACAATCTGGGAATGTTGCTCTTATGACAATCCCTACATCAACTGCATCAAGCACATTTGTACATATGTTGCTTTCATCGTTTTCAAAACTTTTTTTTTTAACATTTTATTAGGGACTCATACAACTCTTCTCACAATCCATACATACATCAATTGTGTAAATCACATCTGTAAATTCTTTGCCATCATCAATTTCAAAGCATTTGCTCTCCACTTAAGCCCTTGGCATCAGGTCCTCTTTTCTTTCTCCTCCCTCCCTGCTCCCCCCTTCTTCATGAGCCCTTGATAATTTATAAATTGTTATTTTGTCATATCTTTCCCTGTCCGATGTCACCCTTCACCCCCTTTTCTGTTGTCTGTCCCCCAGGGAGGAGGTCACATGTAGATCCTTGTAATCGGTTCCCTCTTTCCAACCCACTCACCCTCTACCCTCCCAGTATCGCCTCTCACACCCCTGATCCTGAAGGTATCATCCGGCCTGGATTCCCTGTGCCTCCAGCTCCTATCTGCACCAGTGTACATCCTCTGCTCTATTCAGACTTGCAAGGTAGAATTCAGATCATGAAAGCTGGGTGGGGAGAGGAAGCATTTAGGAACTGGAGGAAAGCTGTGTTCTTCATCGGTGCTACATCGCACCTGACTGACTCATCTCCTCCCCTCCCCTTGCCCAGAGTACCTTTTTCATACCTCAGATGCCTGTTGCTTTTATAGAAACAAATGAACTTGGCCATACCCTTCCTCCTGCAAATCTGTATGCATAAATATTGCTTGATTTACTTTTGGTGTTTTACTGTGGCAGAAAACACTGCAATGTTTATTTCTATCTTGGTAAGCTTTTTCTACCTGGAAACTTAAAGGAATTGTTTTGCTTAACTTTTATACTTCAAATGTTTCACCCAGTTTCGATTAAGAGTGCACTGTTGTCTTTGATTTGGCCTTAAACACAATGGATTCTCTGGCCAGCATTCTCAGAGAAACACTTCATAGCTAAAGCAAATTTCTTCTAATTACACCCTTGGCCATTGTTTGTGACCAACTGTTTTGCTTGGGGCAACACTCAGGTTGGAGCTCTGATTTTTGTCATATATAGAAAAATCTTTCTCTGTTTATTTTACATCTCTTTGGGCTTCCACACCTACCCACCCTCCCTGCAATTTAGCATAGCTTCATGAATTTATCCTCTACACCATAAACTAGATTTTTCTAGGTCATTTCTGCTTTTGGCTCTTATTCACAAAGTTGATGTTAATTCTGCTATTGCACTTTCAATTTCCTAAAATATTTGTATTTTATGCATGTTCTGTTTTAATTATTTTGCTATCTTTTTATGTCAGATTGCTCTTTTTAAAATTACATTTAGTTTTGTGTCATAAAGTTTCTGACTGCCTCTCAACTTTTTAGACTCTAAATTTTTTTTGAACATTTTATTAGGGGCTCATACAACTCTCATCACAATCCATACATATACATACATCAATTGTATAAAGCACATCTGTACATTCTTTGCCCTAATCATTTTCAAAGCAATTGCTCTCCACTTAAGCCCTTTGCATCAAGTCCTCTCTTTTCCCCTCCCTCCCCGCTACCCCCGCCTCATGAGCCCTTGATAATTTATAGATTATTATTTTATCATATCTTGCCCTATTCGGCATCTCCCTTCACCCCTTTTCTGTTGTCTATCCCCCAGGGAGGAAGTCACATGTAGATCCTTGAAATCGGTCCCCCCTTTCCAACCCACTCACCCTCTACTCTCCCAGTATCGCTCCTCACACCCCTGGTCCTGAAGGTATCATCCACCCTGGATTCCTTGTGCCTCCAACTCCTATATGCACCAGTGTACACCCTCTGCTCTATCCAGTTAGACTCTAAATTTAGAGAATGTGAAACATTTCTCTATCATTTTCTTCTCCTCCGGAAAATCATTTTTCCCCCTTGTATCTCCAGGATGCTGTTCTCTTTCGCTTTGTTCTGTTGTGTAATGGATATTTGTCAGTCTTTTTTGTCACTCATTCTCTGAACCCTTCCCTTTTATGTTTGGAAAATTCCCCCTTTTATGAAGCCTTTGCTTGTCTTCCACAAAGAAACGAAATGACAGAAACTCGGTCTCGTGGTCTTCCCTGCCAATAGGGAGCATGGCTGTAGGAGTAGGTTGTCAGTGAGACATAGCTGCTCTCCTCATTAACTGAAACCTGTGACACTGGACCGCTAACCACCAGGTTAGCCCTTCAAACCCACCAGCCACTCCACAGACGAAAAATGAAGGGGTCTATTCCCATGAAGATTTACAGTCAGAAGCCCTCGGAAGCAGTCCTGCATCTTACAAGGTCACGGATTAGTCAGAATTCACTGTTGGGCAGTAAGTAGGTGGTGATTGGAGCAAACAGCACACACAGATCTAACTTCCAGAGGTTGTACGGTGGTAGCTCTGGAAGTATAGCCAATGCAGGGATTCCATGGGTACGGCAGTAATGCCCGTAGCCAGCAGTGACCTTAGAGCGGTCATTGGTGGATCAATTTAATAGACTTGTCCCAACCTGTTCTTTAGTCTCCACGCAGAGTCTAGGAGCTCGTCAACAGCTTTCAAATATATTGACTCATTCATGACAAGAATAAAGAGTCTTGCCTGATTAAACAATATCTGTCCACCATTTCTTTGATGGGTAGTGATCTGGTTCAGCTGGGAGATTTCTGAGAGGGTGGATCTAGAGCCCCTTTTGCCCGCCTGGGTCCTGTTCAAACCCCATTCCTATATACATTTTGAGGAAGACCTGGTGATATAATGGCTATGCATTGGGCTAGGAACTCCATGATCAGTAGTTTGAAACCCCCAGCAGCTCCTAGGGAGAAAGATTTGGCTTTCTACTCCCCTGAACAGTTACAGTGTTGGAAACCCACAGAGGATCACGTCAGCATTGACTGACTAGCAATGGCTTTGGTTTGGGGTTTTGTTGTTGTATGAATATTTTATTTCAGGTCCTATCTCTGGTGTCTTCAGGTATTTGTCCCATGCAGATCTTTTAATGGGAGCTGAATTATTCTTGCTCCAAGTAAGTAGAATTAGAGATCTAAGAGAGGAAAGAAATAGCCCCCCCCCCCAACTCTGTTAGGTGAAATCACCGGATGGCTAACAAAGTTTCCATCTGCTCAAAGAAAGTTAGATGTTTGAGCGCAACCAGAGCCCCTTCAGAATAAAGGCACGGTAATCTACTTTTGAAAAAAAAAAAAAAAAAGCAGCCTTGAAAATCCTACGCAGTGTTGACCTGCAATGACACATACGGGATGGCATGAGTAACAGTTAGAGTCGACTCCACTGCAAATGATTTGGACTGTTGGGTAAAGACCTTATTCCAAACTCAGCTTCCACGTCAATCAAATCAGAGCATTTTTCTGAGCCATTTGTAAAGGCTGTTTGTTGCTGTTGGGTGACACTGCATTTTTCCTACCTCCACTGTGTACAACAAAACAAAGCACTACTCGGTCCTATGCCAGCCTCACAATTGTTGGTGTATCAGAGCGCATTACTGCAACCAATGTGCCCATCAATCTCCTTAAGAGTCTTTATCTGTTTCACGGATCCTCTAACAAGCTTGATGTCTTTTGCCAGAGATTGATCTCTCCTGATCACTTGGGCAAAGTACCTGAGGCAAAATCTTACCATCCTCACATTATGCATGCACTTCTTACAATTCGTTCTTCTGGAAGTCTGTGGTCCTTTCAACATTCTTTACCAACACCATAATTCCATACCCAGCACTTTGGTATTCTTTACCAACACTTGATTCAGTACCCATCTTTCACATTCACAGAGGCCATTGAAAATCCCACAGCTTTAGTCAGACACACCCGCGTCCTCAGAGTGACATATTTGCTCTTTATCACTTTAAAGGGGTCTTGTGCTGCAGATTTTCCCCGTGCAAAATATTGTATGATTTCTTGACTGTGGTTTCCATGGGCATTGATTATGGATCCAAGTAAAATTGAATCCTGGATCATTTCTATCTCTTTTTCATTGATCATTGTGTCTATTGATCCAGTTATGAGGATTTTTTTAAACTTCTTTACACTGAGTTGTAATCCACACTAAAGACTTTGATTTTCAGCAGCAAATTAGTCTAGTCCACCTTGTTTGCAGCAAGCAAAATTGCAGCATTTGCATATCACAGGTTTCAGGAACCTTTCCTTCAAACCTGATGCTGCATTTTATTTCATGGAGTCCAGTCCTGTGGATTATTTATTCAGCACACAGATGTAACTAGTGTTAACCACTATTCTGTCCAGTCGGCTTGGCTTACATACTGCTTTTTCAGGAGCACAATTAAATGGGGGTTCATAATCAATGTCACAGTAGTGAGTTTGTTATAATCCATGTAGTCAAATACCTTTCAGAGTCAATAAAGCACAAGTAAGCGTCTTTCTGATATCCTTTGCTTTTATCTTAGATCCATTTGATATAGCCTCCTTCCACATCTTCTTCTGAAATTATTTTGAATTTCTGGAAGTTCCCTGTCCATGTACTACTGCAACCATTGTTGAATTGTCTTCAACAAAATTTTACTTGCATGTGATTATTAATTATACGGTTCAATAATTTATGCATTCTGTCGCCTTTCTTTTGAATGGGCACAAATATGGATATCTTCTAATCAGTAGGCCAAGTAGTCGTCCAAATTTCTTGGCCTAGGCTAGCGAGTGCTTTCAGTTCTGCACCAACTTGCTGAAACATTTCGGTTGGTGTGTCATCCATTTCTGGAGCCCCGTTTTTCATGAATGCCTTCAGTATTGCATCCTTCAATATCATTGGTTCTTGATCATATGCTACTTCCTGAAATGGCGGAGTGTCGACTAATTCTTTCAGCACTGTGACTTTGTGCATTTCTTCTTTTTAAGAATATTTTCCACGTCATTAAGTATTTTGTCCATAGAGTCTTTAAATATTACATCTCAAGACTTGACATCTTTCTTTATCTCTTTCAACTTTGGAATGATTCGTGTATTCTTCATTTTGGGGCTTTCTAACTCTAAGTCTTTGTACATTTCATTTTAATACTTTGTCTTCTAGTGCTGACTTTGAAATTTTCTGTTCAGCTCTTTAAATTCATCATCTCGTCACTGTGCCTTAGCTTCTCTATGATCCAAATAAGTGTCACAGTCTCTTCTGAAACATGGATCTTTCTTTCCTGTCTTTTTTGATGGCTTTCTGCTTTCCTCATGTATGATGTTGCTAATGTGGTTCCATCACTTAGTTGACATTTTCTTGTTCGGTGGTGGCTTGCGAACATCCATTAATAGTAGGAATATGCAGAATACGAAATATGAATCTAAGAAAAGTGGAAGTTGTCAAAAATGAAATGAAACCCATGAAGCTCAATGTCCTAGGCATAGAGTGGACTGGTATTGGCCATTTTGAATCAAACAATTATATGGTTTATGATGGTAGGAATGGCAAGTTCAAGAGCAATGATGCCATACTAATCATCAAAAACACTATTTCAAGTTCTATCTCAAAATGCGATGCTGTCTGTGACAGGACCTACAAGGAAGCCCACTCAGCACAATTACTATTCAAATTTACCCACCAACCGCTAAAGCTAGTGATGAGGAAGTTCAAGGGTTCTAGCAAGTTCTTTAGTTTGAAGTTGACCAAACACACAATCAAGAAACATTCATAATTATTAGTGATTGAAATGCAAAATTTGAAAATGAAGAAAAAGGAGCAGTATTTGGGAAATATGGTGTTGGTCATAGAATTTTGAAAAACCAATGACTTCTTCATTGCAAATACCTTTTAAAAAAAAATAACATTAATGGTCGCTACATATGTTGACCTCACTGGATGCAATACATAGGAGTCAAATCAACGGTATCTGTGGAAAGAGACAAAAACCAAAACAAGGCCAAAGACTCACTGTAGACAAACCATTAATTGTTCATGTTAAGTGCAGGTTGAAGCGAAATAAATTTCAGCTTAGTCTAGGACAGCCAAAATACAACCTTGCATTCTGGCTCCACCTGAATACAGGCTAGCACCAAAAAAACAAAAAAATCCATTTACTGCTTCAACCATGTATATGCATGGTGCTTGGCTCAGCTGTGATCAGGCAGCTGTAGGGACAGAAGTAAGACTGAATGCTTATGCACACTGTGAGTCAAACTGCTTAGAACAAACACCGGCCGGCACAGCTCTCGCCAGCCCAGCCTTACCTAAAAGCCCTTCATGTACTTTAGATGAAATTTAAGGTCCAGGGAAATGTATCTGCTGTTCCCACCATACCTCAATGTTCTCTCTGTTCCTTTTTCTGAATAATCTTTCTTATCACATTCTCACCCCTAATACAAATTTTGCTAGCTCTATTTATTTTTCCTTCAAAAACTCACCTTTTCTTAGGTCCTCTATATTCTGGACATAAGCCATAATGAATAATTTCGCATGCCCTGATACTGCTACGTCTTACAAGTCTGTCTTTTCATATGCCTGGTCTGTTGCCTGCAGCCCTTTCCCTTGCTCTTTTTATTATTATTATTATTATTATTATTATTATTATTATTATTATTATTATTATCTTCTGTGACTTTTAGCAACATTTACTCTATTCTTTGATCTCATCTTATAAATTATTCCTTCAGGAACATGTCCTTGTTCTTCTCCTCCCCGAGACCATGTGGTACCCCTCCTTTGGGTCCTATAAATCTCAGAACTCACCCTTCTTATAAATCGCATCACTCTCTATCACAAGTGAATATATACTGGCTTATAGCCCTTACCAGATTGTAATAAAACCCTTGACCATATCTTCTTCATTGTTATATTCCTAGTGTTTGATCACATGCCTAAAGTAGGTAC
This sequence comes from Tenrec ecaudatus, assembly GCF_050624435.1. NCBI lineage: Eukaryota > Metazoa > Chordata > Mammalia > Afrosoricida > Tenrecidae > Tenrec > Tenrec ecaudatus. The sequence continues at coordinate 30,558,253 of NC_134537.1, forward strand.
TTGGAAGCACTTGTCAAAAGAATAAATAATCAAACAAACAAATAAACGAATTCCCTGCCACCACAACACCCCCAAAACACTTTAAATACAATAACTTTCTATTTTGTATAAAGTATTTCTCCTCAGATGTATTTGGGCTTTTGATCTTTTAGAATAGGATCATTTGGCAGTTAAAATACATATTCTGTTCTGAGGCTTCCACATTAATAAGTGCGCAGGGAAGGTTGGCTTGAAACGGTCTGTGTTAGGCTGGGTTGGTTAGAGAAACAAATCCAGAGACACTCATAAATATATAAAAAATAGCTTTATATCATGGAGTCATTATATCCCACGAAAACATTCCAGCCTAGTCCAATTCAAGTTCATATGCCCAGTACTCATCCATAAGTCTCTCTTCAGACTCATGCAGCCTCATGCAGTGATGCAGGATGCAGGAAGGTAGGTGCAGAGTCCTGTGAATCCAAGGTGAGTGGAAACCTGGAAGGGCTCTGGCAGCTCTCAGGGTGATCAGTCAACAGGATGACAATGTGGGTGGGGGTGGGGGGGCAGGAAGAGTGTAGCTCCCACTTTCCCAGTCTTATCCCATCAAGGAGTCATCAGGTTACAATAAGATTGACAGGTTTGATGGCACTCGCCAAAAGTGTCTAGTTGACACATCCCTAATTTCCACCAACAGCCAGCACATGCTAGGTCCTTGTCTGAAATGGTAGAGGTAGCAGAGGGAGCAGAGGCCATGAGGCAGAGACCATGACGCAGGGCAGAAGGAGAACATTGATACGGTGAGGAATATCTGCAGGCTTCCTGACCCACAGAACCAGGAAGAAGACCAGGGATCACGTGGCTGAGGCTGAGGGTGAGAGATAGAAGATATGCCTGCCAGCACAGCTGAGAAGAGAGCTGGCAGACACCACAACTGTATCCTTACAAGTGCATAAACTGTTCACTTCTCTAATTAATCCCCTTAGCATGTGTCCTATTGTGAGTTCGGTGTGGCCATTGCACTGGAGTGTCAACACCAGCGGAGAAGTAGACTGCTTTGGGAAGCATGGTTGGCATTGGAATAGGGAAAAAGGAGGATGAAGGGTGGGGGTATGTCTGAATTCTGCCTAGTGACAACTGGCCTTCAGGTGGTGTGGAATTGGAGTCTCCTTCTCCTTTGCACAGCCAGAGATCAACAAGATCCATTCCATTTTCTTAGTTGCTACTCATAGCACATGTTATCATGGAAAAGATTACATTATGTTGGATCTCATCATGAGGAGTGATTGTATTTTAACTGCCAAATCTGGTGTGCATGGTTTAAAATCAGAAAAGGTATCAGGATCAGGGTTGCATCCTCCCACCAGACTTGTTCAATCTGTGTGTTGAGCAAATCATCAGAGAAGCTGGATTCTATGAAGAAGAATGTGGCATCAAGATTGGAGGAAGGCTTATCAATAACCTGCAGTATGCAGATGACACAGTATACAGATGACACTTGCTTGCTGAAAGTGAGGAGGATTTGAGGCACTTGCCAATGAAGATCAAAGATCGCAGCCTTCGGTATGGGCTACAGCTCCAGGTAAGGAAGACCCAGATCCTCACACCTGGACCAATAGATAACATCATGATAAAGGGAGATAAGGTTGACTGTGTGAAGGATTTCTTCTTACTCAGATCCACAATCAATGCTCATGAGAGCAAAAGTCAAAAGACCAAAAGATGAGTCACATTGGATAAATCTGCAGCACAAGGCCGCTCAGAGGATTGAAAAGCAAGGATGTTACCCTGAGGACTAAGGTGCCCCTGACTCAAGCCAAGGTCTTTTCCATTGCCTCAGACATGTGAAAGTTGGACATGTAACAAGGAAGACCAAAAAGAATCGCCCCATTTGAGTTGTGGTGCTGGAGAAGAACACTGAAAGTGCCAGGCTCTGCTGAAAGGACCAACAAGCCTGTCTCAGAAGGATGGTCACAGTGTTCCTTAGAGGCAAATATGGTGAGACTTGGCCTTGCACACTTTGGACATGTTGTCAGGACAGACCAGTGCCTAGAGAAGGACATTATGTGTGATAGAGGGGCAATGCAGGAGTGGAAGGTCTTCAGTGAGATGAACTGATCCAGTGGTTACAAGGGGCTCAAACAGAAGCCCAATTGTGAGGAGGGTGCAGGACCGGGCAGTGTTTCCTTCTAATGGTTGGAACCGACTCCAGGGCACCCATCACCAACCACCCAACCCAAAACCACACTCACTGCCATCGAGTCAGTGCTGGCTCATAGCGACCACCTGTGGGTTTCTATGCCTGTAACTGTGGGAGTGGAAAGTTCAGTTTTCCTCCTGAGGAGTTGCTGGTGGTTTTGAACTGCCAGCCATGCAGAATGCAGCTCCACTGGTAAGCACTACACCACCAGGGCTCCTAATTACCATCCTCAACAACAAGGATGACAACATCGCTGAAAATACAAGCCCGCCCGAGGCGACAATCACCCTGAACAATCACGATCGCCCTCTGTCTGGATTGTCCAGGCACCGGGACGCATAGGCCCATGTTTAGTTAGCAAAACACATTTTCCGGATCATTAGTTGGCTGTTTTATACCCACTCTCTGGGAGGATGAAAAATTAACTCACACTCAAAGAGTGAGCAGCAAGCTAGTGTCAGGGATGGATTAATTGCCCAGAATTCTTGATTCTCTCTTTTTTCCCTCCTAATGCATGCCACCAGATCTTTGATTAAGTGGGTCACACGCAATGAGAGACATTGAAATTCAGATAAGTTTTTGAATGATAATAATTAGTCTTCATAAAATAGAAGGAAACAAAATCAAATCTGTTTCTATATCTGCCACGGTGATCAAGTGGAATCCTTTAATTGTAATCAGAGGTAGGAGTGAAATGTCAGAATCATGTGCCTTAAAGAATGTGATTGAGGGGGACTCAGCCATCATCCCAAAATGGCAACAGCATTTCATTCTTCTAGAAAAGCACTCGGAATATTTGGACATTGGTTCAGTAATTCCCGATTTAAGAGCTTAGTGTTGGAAAGGCTTCTGATCCATGTCCGATTTGGAAAAATCAAGGTTCAATGTATATTGCATTTGGGTTAATCTGTGGTTTAGCAGATTCATTCTTATCAACAGATTGACAAACAAGGGTCAAATAGAGCCCCGGAGGCTAACTTTGAAAGCCATAGTAAAAGGTTGAGTGAGGACAACAAAAGCAGTCTGACGAGTCATATAGCATCCGGTTGATACCGTTGCATAGTGTTTATAGGAGCAAAGTATGGTCACATTCATTATTGTGTCTAAACCATGGTCCCCTTGGCACCAACCCCCATGCTTTGGGTAAACAGAGCTCATTGAATGGGAGACTGAACTGTGTGGAGCAACAACGCAGAGGTGGCAGCTCACAGTGGAACTGGGCTGGCACAGACCCCTCATGCCCACTGTGTCCAGAGCGAGATGACATGGGGAAAATCGACGATGTTACAAGTGCAACCCCCATATCCTTCGGGGGGATAATTGACAGTGTTATTCTTTTATGTTCATATGGGTTTTTGCTTTCCTGCCTTTGGGTTGTTTGGTATTGTTTGTGTGTTTGTCTTTGGTTGTCTGCTAGTTGGTGTGTTGCTGTGGGTGGAGTAGTTGGTTTTACGGGGTTTAGATTTTGACAAAGTAAACCGGGGGTCATGCACAGCCCAGGGACATGCAGATGAATTAACTCTAACCCTAATCCAAGAACAACGAGCTCTGATAGCATGGCCCTGCTGGATACTCACTCTCATGCAACGATCACTGAAGATAAGGGCGCTACAACCAAGTGTAGTGAAGAAAATAGAGGGTGCCTGCTATCAATCGGAATAGTGTTCTGGGGGCTTAAGGGCTTGTATTCAAACAAGCAGTATCTAAGCGAGGAGTCAACTAAGTCCACACAGAGGAAGCACACCAACTTGTGTGATCCAAAGATGACAAGTACAAATTTGAATATGGCTAAGGGGAAAGTATCCGAGCTAAAATTATGAACACCAACTTGTAGAAGGCTGTGGAGGACAGTGGGAGCCCAGAACCCATCCCTCGATTAGTAAGTCGGATAGGGCCTCTGGCAGATCCCCTCTAGCCACAGGCCAGGGTCTCAAACACCTTTACTATCAGATAGAGATCATTGTCATTGTGATTACATTGGGTTGAATTGGATACTTGGTCAGTTGACCTCCCTCTTGACCCAACCTGAAATTATTCTAGGTACAATATCTCTTCCTTGTTCCAGGACAAAAATTTCCTACCTGGCCTTTTAAGTATTCATGGTGTTCTTTTCTGTCTTACTCATTGTTTGTATTTTTTATCTCTGTATTATGATTGTTTTATCCTTACTCCTTCATTTTGTTTTTTATTGTTTCTGTTGGGTTTTCCAGTTTGTGAAGCACAGAAGGAGTAGATACATAGAGATAAGATCTGATGCGAGGGGTTATAAGGGAGGTGGGGGTGAGAGACAGGGAGTGTGAGGGCTTGGGAGAGCAAACAATATATGTGGGAGCGGGGAGGGAGCATTGGAACTGATGGTGATTACAGAACTCATTTTAAAGTAATTTTGCCATGGGATGAGAGCAAAAAATATTTTAAAAATTGATTGTGATGATGATTATACAACTCTTCTTGATATGACTGAAATATTTAATTGTGTGATATTTGGATTAAGTGCTAATAAAACTGTTAATAAAAAGAAGAAGAAAGAAAAGAGATAGGGGAAAGCAGGGCAGGGATTAACTTCCCCATCTAACATCCAAACCCCAATGCCATCAAATGGGTTTTGCAAGACTGTAAATCACGGTGAAAATACAGAGTGGCTGGGGTGTTTGAACCACTGACCTTGCAGTGAGCAGACCAATGGTTATCTTGCAGCACTACTAAGGTGCCTTCCCCATCTACCTAAAAAGGTCTAAGCTAATCTAATCAACCATATACCAATACTTTACACACTTAATTAATGACTAAGTCTTAGGGGGAAAAAATTACCTGCCTAGGGTCATACCTATATTAACAGAAGTGAACTAGAATCGAAGCCTTCCAATTCCTAACCTAACCATCACTCCCTGTGTCCGGTGATATGGTTGAAAGCTTTCTCTTTGCAAGTCTAGAGTATAGTTTGCCAAACTGATGTGGCCTACTGCCCTTTTAAAAAAAAAAAATTACTGAGCATCCTCCTGGCCATTAAAAACTTTTGAACTACGGCCTAAATCCAGGATGAAGTACAGGCATCTGCATGTGCAGCGTCCACCCACCCCCAACATTCTTGCACCCCCAGGGGATGGTTTCACCCACTGTGGGAAATACTGATCTAGAAGAACTGGAGAAACAAGACCTATCCTACTTCACCTTTGCAAATGCCAGGGAATCCAGTACCAGTGTACATCCTCTGGTCTAATCAGATTTGTAAGGTAGAATTGGGATCATGATAGTGGGGGGAGGAGGAAATATTTAGGAACTAGAGGAAAGTTGTATATTTCATCAGTGCTAGACTGCACCCTGACTGGCTCGTCTCCTCCCCACAACCCTTCTGTAAGGGGATGTCAGTGGCCTACAGATGGGTCTTGGGTCCCCAATCTGCACTTTCCTCACTCACAATGATTTGATTTTTGTTCTTTGATGCCTGATACCTGATCCCTTCGACATCTTGTGATCACACAGGTTGATGTGCTTCTTCCGTGTGGGCTTTGTTGCTTTTGAACTAGATGGCTGCTTGTTTACCTTCAAGCCTTTAGGACCCCAGAGACTATATCTTTTGATAGCCAGGCACCATCAGCTTTCTTCACCACTTTTCCTTATTCATCCATTTGTCTTCAGCCATCATATCGGGAAGGTGAGCACACAATGATGTGATGTTTTGTTCTTCGATGCTTGATAAGTGATCCCTTAAACACCTCATGATCACACAGGCTGATGTGCTTCTTCTATGTGGGCTATGTTACTTCTGAGCTAGATGGCTGCTTGTTTACGTTCAAATCTTTAAGACCCTAGATGCTATATCTTTTTTTTTCATCTTTTATTTTATGTTATATTTCCATTTTTTTAAAATTTTAACAATTTATTAGGGGCTCATACAATTCTTATCACAGTTCATACATATACATACATTAATTGTATAAAGCACATCTGTATAGTCTTTGCCCTAATCATTTTTTTCTCCTCTTTTCATTTTTTACATTTTATTAGGGACTCATACAACTCTTATCACCATCCATACATATACATACATCAATTGTATAAAGCACATCCATACATTCCCTGCCCCAATCATTCTCAAGGCATTTGCTCTCCACTTAAGCCCCTTGCATCAGGTCCTCTTTTTTTTTTCCCCTCCCTCCCCTTTCCCCCCTCCCTCATGTGCCCTTGGTAATTTATACCTCGTTATTTTGTCATATCTTGCCCTACTCGGAGTCTCCCTTCCCCCCTTCTCTGCTGTCCCTCTCCCAGGGAAGAGGTCACATGTGGATCCTTGTAATCAGTTCCCCCTTTCCAACCCACTCACCCTCCACTCTCCCAGCATCGTCCCTCACACCCTTGGTCCTGAAGGTATCATCCACCCTGGATTCCCTGTACCTCCAGCCTTCATATGTACCAGTGTACAGCCTCTGTCCTATCCAGGCCTGAAAGGTAGAATTCGGATCATGGTAGTTGGGGGGAGGAAACATCCAGGATCTGGGGGAAAGCTGTGTTCTTCATCGGTACTACCTCGCACCCTAATTAACCCATCTCCTCTCCTAAGCCCCTCTATGAGGGGATCTCCATTGGCCAACACTTGGGCCTTGGGTCTCCACTCTGCACTTCCCCCTTCATTTAATATGGTATATATATACATATACATATACACATATATACACATACATACACACACTTATATCGTTGTTTTTTTTTTTTGCATGATGCCTTATACCTGGTCCCTTGGCACCTCGTGATCGCACTGGCCGGTGTGCTTCTTCCATGTGGGCTTTTTGCTTCTGAGCTTGATGGCCGCTTGTTCACCTTCAAGCCTTTAAGACCGCAGACACTATCTCTTTTGATAGCCGGGCACCATCAGCTTTCTTCACCACATTTGCTTATGCACCCATTTGTCTTCAGCGATTCTATCATGGAGGTGTGCAGTCAATGATATGATTTTTTGTTCTTTGATGCCTGGTAACTGATCCCTTTGGGACCACTCGATCACACAGGCTGGTGTGTTCTTCCATGTGGACTTTGTTGCTTCTGAGCTAGATGGCCGCTTGTTTATCTTCAAGCCTTTAAGACCCCAGTCACTATCTCTTTTGATAGCCGGGCACCATCAGCTTTCTTCACCACATTTACTTGTTCACCCACTTTGGCTCCAGCCGTTGTGTCGGGAGAGTGAGCATCATAGAGTTCCAATTTAATAAAAGAAGGTATTCATGCATTGAGGGAGTGTTTGAGTAGAGGCCCAAGGTCCTTCCGCCACCTTAATACTTGACCTATAAATATAGACACATAGATCTATTTCCCCATCCTCCTATATATATTTGCATGTACATGTCTTTGTCTAGACCTCCATGAATGCCCTTTGACTCCTAGCTCTTTCCTCCATCTCCCTTGACTTTCCTCCTGCCCTACTACCATGCTTCATCGCCACCTGGGCTAGAGTATACCTCTTCTCTAAGCAACCTTACCCTTGATCATTTCCCACCATGCCTGCCACTCCCCCTTCTCTACCATTTGGGGTCCCATGTTTTTCCCTTGTCCCTGGGTTTGTTAACACCACTTCCTTACCCCCCCTACCCCACCACCCCAAGTCCCCCCGGAACTGTCGGTCCCGTTGTTTTTCCTCCAGATAGTTCATCCAGCCTGTCCTATTCAGACAGACCTGTGGAGTCACTAACATGCACAAAAACAAGACAGAGGAAAACAAAGCAACAGTATACAACCAGACAAAAAAACAAACCACTGACAAAGAACAGAACAAAACAGGTCACAAGAGAAAAGCTTGTAGTTAGTTCAGGGATCGTTTGCTGGCCCTTAGGAGCATTTTCCAGTCCAGTCTGTTGGGGCACCACGCCCTGGCCCCAAAGTCCACTTTCAGCATTCCCTGGGGACCTTGCCACTCCATTCCCTTGCTGTTCCGCTGCACTCCCCCAGTGATTTGCCTCGGTGTGGTGGGATCAGGTCAGGTGCAATTCCCACACTGTGTCTCCGGTGCTGTCCCCTGTTAGATGCTATATCTTGTGATAGCTTTCTTCACCACATTGCTTATGTACCCACTTTATCTTCAGCAATCATTTCAGGAAGGTGAGCATCATGGAATGCCAGTTTAATAGAGCAAAGTATTCTTGCATTGAGGGAGTACTTGTGTGGAGGCCCAATGTCCATCTGCTACCTTAATACTAAACCTATACATATATGCACATAGATCTATTTCCACATCCTCATATATAAGTATATCTACATATGTATATGCCTTTTTTAGACCTCTGTAAATGCCCTTTGCCTCCTAACTCCTCTATTTTCTTTGACTTTCCTCTTATCTCACTATCATGCTCAGTCTTCATTTGGGTTTCAGTAATTCCTCTTGGTTACATTACCCTTGATCATGCCCTACCAGGCCTCCTACACCCTCCTCACCACCAATTTGGATCACTTGTTATTCTCTTGTCCCTGGGTTTGTTAACACCACATCCTTTCCCCCCACCCTCCCTCTCCCATGTCCTCTTAGTACCATCAATACCATCAGTTTTCTCCTCCAGATTATTCCTCCAGCCTATCTTATTTAGACAGACATGTGGAGATAATAACATGCACAACAACAAGACAGAGCAAAACAAAGCAACAAAAGAAAACAAAACATCATCATCAACAACAACAAAGAAAAGCCTATAGTTCTCTCAAGGACTGTTTGTTGGCCTTTAGGAGTGTTTTCTGGTGGAGTCTGATGGGGTGCCAAGTCTGACTCCAACATCTATTTTTGGTATTCCCTGGGGACTTTGTTGCTTGGTTCCCCTTGCTGTTCTGCTGTATGACCTTAGTGTTTTGCCTCGATGTGGTGGGATCAGATTGGGCGCATTCCCACGCTGTGTCTCCAGTGTTGTCCCCTGTAGGGCTGTGGGTCAGTGTGGGAGGTAGCTAAGATCTTACCGCACACCTTTCTTCTTCACTTGGAGTAATCTGAGCCTCAAGTAACACCACGCGGCCACATGGGTGGTCTGGCATTGGCACGGCTCCTGATCTTGAGGTGACATATTATGGTACTGTCTTGCTCCATGAGCCAAGCCTGACAAATGAAATAGTGCCATGTGTCCCGTGGCATTCAAATGGAAGATGAAAGGACCAGTCCCTTTGGTTTAAGAACTAATTTTAAGGATGCAAACATGAATTTCTCTATGTTTATATCTGTTTTATTCAAGTTGTTATCATTTGCTTTGTCTCTCTCTGAGAATTGTACTTATATTGTATATTGAAATCACGCATGAATATTGTGAATCACCATATAGTCTCATTCGATGTAAGGATTAGTTCTAGAAATTAATGCATGTTGTTCGTGGTTTTTCCATAATAGAAATAGCCCAGAATTGAAGTTTTCCTTGAACAATACTTAGATTGGTGTCACGCTGGAGTCCAATGGAGCCCATTGTCCCTCCGCCTTTGGGATCCATTGCTGTTTGTTAGTTACGCATTAGATGAAGCAGTTGGCTTTTCACAAAGGGACACTATGAATAAAACATAGGTCATTTTGAACAATACAATGAGTGAGATGTCGCACTATGGAAAGCAAGCAGAGACAGACCAGGTGTGAACCAGTGGGTCCTCATTGCCTCACCTCCTTCTCATAAGAACCCCGGTGAAGAGGACCTTAGACAGCATTTAAATGGGTACCATTCTTCTCTCTGCTCTGTGCATACCCTGGAGTTCGTGAATGGTGTGCACAAAGGATGAACGTCTGCTCTCATGAGAGCATAACTTCAAAGACAAGAGCAGACAGGACAGGTCTTTTTAGACCCAAAGCCGTTAGACTTGAAAGGGATTGGGTTGGAGCATGAGGAGAGAGGGGAGATTAGTACCCCATGAATGGGCGGCCAAAGACTGAAAAGACAAGTTCAATTTGAGCCATTCTGAGTCTGAGAGTTTTAAAATAAAGGTTGGATTGCCAGCGGAGGATACTAATTTTAGTTCACAAACTCAAAAGTAAGAAACAAAAACATTTTAACATTGTCTATAACTCGGGGCTTGTCATTAAAATTAAGCTTTTTCTGCAAAGTAAAGAAATCCTGATATTATCATTTAATTTGAGGTTTAACCTTGGTGGCACAGTAGTAAAGCACTTGTCAGGTAGCTTAAAGTTTGGCGGTTCAAACCCACTGGTCATTGCATGGGAGAAAGATGTGGTAGCCTGCTTCCATAAGCGTCTAGAATTAGAAATCTCATGGGGCAGTTCTTCTGCTCTTTAGGGTTACTATGAGCTAGTTGACTTCAGGGCAATGGGTTCTTTAGGAATGGCACTAACACAGAGTCTCGGATAAATGGGTGAGTGGAATGAAAGACCAATGGTTAAACATATTGGTAAAGGCCGTACTCACTCAATGTTTCACAATGGTATTCCACCAAAATCCCCTGGCAAAGATCGTTGGAACCTAAGTGTCAAATGAAGGATGACTTCTTTCTGAATTAGTATTTGCTAGCTCTTAGTCTTAAAAAGAGAGAGAGAAAGAGACCAATGGGATTGATCGTCTTTGTCTTATAAACATAGGAAAACAGTGGTTACTCACTGGCTGAAAACTAGGCTTGCAAACTAGATGCATTTATGCAGAGATACATGGGTCGGACACAAGTCATCTTTTGTGCACATGGACTTGATTCCTTTCCTTTCAGTCCATGAATAAAGCACGTTGTGACACCATTTTTCAGTCAGGAAGACTTCCTACTCTAAACAGAGAAGATCCATTCATTTAAGTAGCCTGGTGCTTTTTTTCTTCTCTCATTTTTTTAACATTGAGATAATATTTTCCATTGTACATTGAAGTGTGACGAGCAGCGTAAACAAACCTTTTGTCAGCTGCTTCATTGTCTTGAATGCTGCCTCCACTAAAAAGCATACCTTGCTGTTTACCATATTGTTTTCATTTCTATAAAAGACTGATGCTTCTCAGCTGCAGCGTCACCCAGGGCCTTGTTTGCATTGCACAGTGGGATGACAGTCTTTGGAAGAGATGTATGAACAATATCAAAAAACTCACAGCCACTGAGTCGATTCCAACTCATAGTGATCCTATAGGCCAGAGTCGAACTGCCTCTGTGGATTTCTGAGACTGTAACTCTTTAAGTGAGTAAAAAGCCTCCTCTTTCTAACTGCTAACCTTGGGGTTACAGCCCAACACATAAATACTCTATCACCAGGGCTCCTAGAAAAGAATAAGGCACAACAACTGTTCAAACTGTCACCTGTGTTTAGTTATTTCTGGAGAGAAAAATGATTCATTTGCTTGAAACAAAGTTTCAGACAAACCATTGCTGTTTCCATGGCAGACCTGCGCCCTTTGATCTAGTCGCCATATCCTCTACATACTGTATGCGCCAGAAGGAGCCCTGGTGGTGTAATGTTTAAGAATGTGATTGCTGACTGAAACACATGGACATCTGCCTCAGTAAAGATTACAGCTTAGAAAAGCCTCGAGGGTAGTTCTCTGAAATATGGCGTTGAAATAGACTTGGTGGAGCTGAACAACAACGACAAATGTGAGGGAAAGGTCTTGAACAGTGCACGCTGGAAGTAACAAATGACAACTATTAGTCCTCCTTTCCCCAATTCTGCCCTTCCCCTAGAAATAAATTCCAAGATAGATGACATGACCAATCACCCAGGGAGAAGACATTTATTTCCTTAATTTATTAAGAGATGAAGTATTATCTATCTTTCTATCTATCTATCTATCTATCTATCTATCTATCTATCTATCTATCTATCTATCTATCATCTATCTCTCTATCTCTATCTCTCTATCTCTTACATGTTTTTCTTAATCGCCAGGCACTGCCATAACTGCTGGGGAGGCAAAACAGGAATACGCCTCTAAAGGGTTTCATGTTTGATAATAGAACTTAGCCACTTAAGAGCTACCTACAGTGCAATGAGATAGCTGAGCATGTACCGTTATTAGAAGATAGAGGAATGACCTTCAAAGTGTTAGGTAGTCAGATGGGGACAGGAGGCAGGGGGTGGTGTTCTCCCATACCTGCACAGACCCCCTACAAAAGGTTGGGAAGGAAACTGAGGCAACTATTAGCAACCCATAAAGACCCTAACTGGTGATGTTTATATCTCCACAGGAGAGGGAGAGAAGGTCTAGATTTCAACCTGATTTGCCAAGATGTGAATGTAACATAGAGGCTTGAAGCAGGGAACCAACTCCAACTACGTGGACACCTCTCCTCCCTGCAGAAGAATTCACTTCAGAAGAGAGCACTGAACCTATAGCTCAGGGAAAGGGCCACTTCTGACCAGAGCACACAGGAACACATGAAGAGGGATGGAGAGAGAGTGGAGCACATCCTGGCTCACCAAGCCCTGAGGAGGACATTCCTGCTCAGAGTAGCCAATGCACAGAGAGGACCATAGGGTCGGCCCCACCACGAGACACCACATCCCCTCCCTGACCCATAGCGCTATTGGGGACAACACTGGAGACACAGTGTGGGAATCCCAGGGGGATGGACAACAGAAAAGTGGGTGAAGGGAGACATCGGTCAGTGTAAAACATGAAAAATAATAATTTATAAATTATCAAGGGTTCATGTGGGAGAGGGGAAAAATGAGGAGCTGATACCAAGGGCTCAAGTAGAAAGAAAATGTTTCAAACATGATGATGGCAACAAGTGTACAAATATACTTGACACAATATGTATGGTTTGTGATAAGAGTTGTAGGAGACCTCAACAAAATAATTAAAAAAAAAAAAGACCTTAACTGGGCATGCTCCAATTCAGGCCTCAGAGCCAGGTAGGTGTTACACCTGGGTGGCCCAAATTAGGCCCAGGTGGGCTTGATTCAGCCATTGCAGTCAACCAATACCTTCAACCTCATCTGCCCTGATAGGTTTAAAACACTCTGGCAGTGGGAAGGTGGTCTCTGATCCCTGCTCCTGGTCAGTGGCCCATCGGAGAGGTCTTTCTCTTCTCTCTGTTACCCTGCTCCTGAGCCTGCTCGACTGTGCCAAGGTCTTTCTGGCCTCAGTTCACCACTCCCACGAGGTTGCCTGTGTTCAGTTGTGAGTCCCAGCTCGGCTTGCCCGTGGTTTGGTATGCTTCCCTGAAATATCATGTGCTCTTTTCAGACTGTAAAACCCGAAACTTCTCTCATCCTTCATAAAAGAATCTCTTGGATTACAAACCAGGTTTTTGCATGAATCCTTTCTCATTTGAAGCCAAGAACCAAGGTATTACCCACTCGAGGAACCTCACAAAACCAATGAAAGTGTACGGGAGGGAATGGGCAACTAGGTGGAGATAACTCCAGAGGACCTGTCAGGATGGCTGGAATCTACATCTATGAAGATGGAGCTGGGTGAATGTGTCAGGAGGAGGAAACATAATGGAAAACAAACAAACAAACAAACAAACAAGGAAGTAGGAAAGTATAAGAATCTGTGTGATAGGGCAGGGGCTCTGAAGGATGGGAGGGAAGTAATTGGGGTTTGAGTTTGTGGTTTGAAAAGTTTATCAGGACTTGATCATGGGGGGTGATAAGGGGGGGTTGGATTTAATCCACCTGATATAATGGAGCCATTATAAATTTTGAAGTATAATGTGACATGCCACACTTAAAGAAGATGAATTTGTACCATTAAGTACAATGTAGCATCAAACTAAAGAACATGAACAACCAAGAACCTACTTGTATAGATGAAGCAAATGAGACCAGAGAGGAAATGGCTTGCCATGAAGTTTAGGGGGAAACAAGGGCTGTAAACCATGCTCTATGTAGCTTTTCTCTGTATCGAGTCCTACTTGTTTTTCCAAGGAGCAGGCTCCTCTTACCCTTCTCTCTCCCCACTGGTCAGCTTGCATACAGACCTTATTTTGATGACATTATCTGATCTTTTAAAATCTCCCCAGTCCAACTACCATCTCCTTCTTCTACCTCTGGGCAGGAACAACAAGAAAAACAAAACAACAATCAATTAGCTGTCTACAGTCTCCTAGACAGGAAGTATGTTAAGACCTCCCTCAAATTCGACACATTAAGAGAGAAAGCAGGGTGTGCTGAAGTGGAGTTGCTTGTGATATGGGATATGGGAGATGGGCTCTCTTATTCCCTATTGAAGTCGGAGGAGGCCAGATGTGGGCCCTACGCCATTTCCTCCGTTGGTATCAAGAATGGGATTCACTGCAACATCTCCAGACTTACTGAAGCCTAGGGTTTGTAAGAGAAGGAAGGAAAGGGAGGAATGCACGTTTTTATTCTTAGATGGTTCCTTTGATTGTTCTTCCTTGGAATGGCGGACAGGAATGCATGGAATGTTAAGCTGTAGCTGAAGGGAGAAAAGTCACTTCTGGGATTTCTGGGGCAAAAGCCAAGCTGGTTAAACAAAATGGTTGATAGAAGGTCTGGGCTTCCTGTATTCAAGCAGTCCAAGGCCCAAGGACATATGCATATGAATGTGCTAGTACTGGGACAGACAAGACTGAATGTTTGTGTTTTTAAAAAGGAGGATATGTTTAGTTAACTGTACTATGAATTTCAGTTTCTCCTACTTAATGTTATAAAACAGACAGAGATGTATAATAGAAATCAATATTGGGAATTATGATTACAGAAAGTTTGTGAACCCATGTTTAGCCTGTACGTGTTTACTAAAAGGGTAGTTAGGAATTACCTGGAAGAAACGGATTTTGTTTTAAGCCAAAATACATTAATGGGGGCTTAAGGGAAAACAGCTCCTTCTAGACCCTTGAGTTTCAGGGTATTTGCATTTGAAAAGACTTGCAGCCCCACCTAGAACTGTTGAAAGAATAGGAGATTTACCATTGAAGGAAAAGACCTGCAGGGGAAAAAGTGCCTGTTTAGCTTTTTGAATTTGGAGCAGTTTACCTTGGGATGTATCTTGGCAGGGAAAAGTCTGTGTCCATCAGAGAAAATCCTCTTCTAGGAGTGGACAATCAAAAAGGAGCGGAACAGCCCGGTCTGCCCACTACGGTGACCACCTGGGCCTACCAGTTGAGTGGAAGTGGGGGAAATACAGCAATGAAGAGAAGGGCTGAGTTTGGACACATTCCTTTGGAACCTGTTGACCTGGTCTTCAGAGGCTAGATGAGAAAGAAGAGGAAGGGCTGGTTGGCCTGAAATTTAAGGAATTGTGCCAAACTTTGAGCCTGTGGGCATGACTTAGGCCCAGAGGGCTAGGGTTAATGAGAGTATATAGGGTTAGATAGTCTGAAGTGTGGGGAGATGTGCATGGGGGTCCTCAAGCTTGAAGCTGGTACATATTTGACATAGATTGGATGATTAGGAATGAACTGACCAGAACCCTATTTGTGAAAAGAGATATTTGTACTGTGAACTGGTGGTGTACATTGCTGCAATCTTGGTGAATGACCTACTCTAGACTGGACTATGCTTAAGGATGCAATTGCTCAAAGACCCACTGGAAACAGAGATTCTTCAGAGCAAATAACTTGATTGTATTCTCAGAGTAATACAATCTATGATATAATTGTACAGATGGACAATTTAGAAAGTGGATATCAAAAATGGGTTGTGTGTTGGGGAATAAAGGCATGAAGTGACTGCCTTATAAACTTTCATGGACGTCTTTAATCTTAAATGAGTGGAACAAAAAAGGATCACCACTGAATAATTTCCTCTTTTCAATTGAATTTAATTAATTTTTTTGGGGTTCCTCGATGGGACTGGGGAAGAGAAGTTTGTGTTGACAGGATTGTATGACTCAATTAAAAGTGATACCTTCAGGACCAGGGGTGTGAGGGGCGATACTGGGAGGGTAGAGGGTGAGTGGGTTGGAAAGAGGGAACTGATTACAAGGATCTACATGTGACCTCCTCCCTTGGGGACAGACAACAGAAAAGGGGGTGAAGGGAGACGCCAGATATGGCAAGAGGTGACAAAATAATAATTTATAAATTAGCAAGGGCTCATGACGGAGGGGGCAGCGGGGAAGGAGGGGGAAAAAAAGGGGACCTGATGCAAAGGGTTTAAGTGGAGATCAAATGCTTTGAAAATGATGAGGGCAAAGAATGTACAGATGTGCTTTATACAATTGATGTATGTATATGTATGGATTATGATAAGAGTTGTATGAGTCGCTAATAAAATGTCTTAAAAAAAGTGACAGCGAACAGGGTTTCTTGTGATCATAAGAATTATAATTTTAGAAGATGTAACTGACAGAAGAGGCAAGTTAATTCTTCATGTACAAAAGAAACAATGGCTAGAAGAGACAGAGGGTGGCCTGGAGGAAGTAAAATTGCTTACACATGGCTCTTCAATCCATGTGCCCATACCTCCTATCAAATGATTGAGTGAGACTATGGAAATAGTGGGGGGAAACACTAATAGAGGGGATTGATCAGTTTCCTGAGTAGAAGTGAGCCATCTCAGAGGCAAGCAAAGAGAGAATCCCAGGAGCAATTCAGGGACATGGAAACCATGAGACAGAGGAAAGGAACCATGCTAAGACAGACCCTTCGAGGAGTCGTATCAAGACGTTAACGTAGGGAAGATGGAGCAGGAGATGGAGCAGGTGAGAGCCGAGGCCAAGAGACTGTGTGATGGGGAGGCTGAAGACCAGAGAGAGATTTGACTGCTGGCTGGGAAGGGGTGCTGCTGTGGACCAATGGCTGTCCTTAATGTTTCCTGACCCCTGGCGAGTGGTTCCTGCTAACTTCCCCCAATAAACCTCACAATTGTGAGTATTGTCTGTGAGTTGCGTTTATGACCACTGCAATGGTTACTGAACCCAGTAGAGAAGTAGAGTGCCACGGGAAGATGGCTGGTGTTGGGATAGGGTAAGAGAAGGATGGAGGGAGGCGTGTTTGATTTCTGCCTTGTGGCAATTGGTTTGGCCTGGTGGGGAGATGGAGTACTCCTCTCTCTATGAAAGCTGGAGGGGTCCGAAGTGGCCTCCATGCCATTTCCTCAAAAGGGAAGCCAATTATGTAGTCTAGAGTGATCTGGCTGAGAAGAAGCAGAGGCATAGGAGTACCCCACTGAGACAATGAACTGATTTGGAGATTGCTGTTTGGGGGAACATTGCAGTGGGAAAAACTCTCAGAGGCAGTGATAGCTAAAAGAGGTCTCTACAGGTTGATTAGGAGGCAGTCATGTGGATGGGAGAAGGGAGAGGGAAAGGGGCTCCTGAGAACTGTAAAGAAGGGAGGCGTGCTTGGGAAGCCACTGTTGTTAGTCATCATGCGGTGAGCTCCACTCATGGATCCTCCCTGTACGCACAGTAGAACCGCACCATGGTGTTTTCAAAGAAGGGGCTACTGGGAGCAGATCACCAGACCTGCCTTTCAGGGAGGGCTCAAATCGGTATCCTTCCGGCTAGTACTCCAGCATTCTGCCCTTTGTACTACTCCGGGACTCCTTCACAACCACAGATAATTTTAATTGGCTGGAACAGGGTGGAGGTGGTGAGGTCCTAGGAAGGAACAGCAGAGATGAAGCTGAAGGAAGACGCAGGTTCCAAACCGCGGATGGCAATGCAAAGCTATACTTAGGAGTTCGGAGGAGGCTGTAAGTGGGGAGAGGCAACATCGGCCTGATATGTGCTTTCTGTCTGCATGCCACTTCCGTCCTTATATCTTTTCTAGGCGCCTCTTCACAGCCCTGCCTCTTGGTCAGCCGCAGATGATCAGTTCCCTACACGAAAGTGTTCCAACTGACACCAGATGGCCACTCAACACTAGGTGAGTCAGGCAGGCACCAGGTGGCTTGTGCCAAGGGGAAATATCGACATTCCCATGCATCAGCTCTGTGAAGCCTTCCAAACTAAATTTACTGCCATCGAGTTAAGTCTTGGCCCTATAGGGCAGAGTAGAACTTTCTCTGCGGGTTTCTGAGGTTGTAAATCCTACAGGAGCAGGAAGCTTCACTTTCTCCGGCTGAAGGGATGTTGGGTTCAAACTGCTGACCTTGTGGTTTGCCTTAATCCATTAAGGCACCAGGGCTCCCTCCATGAATCTTAGCAAGCTCTATAAACTCCACAGGCCTGTGTCCTTATGACCAAGAGAGAGAAAGCAGTAAGGCCTAACATTCCTGAAGGGGTTTGTGAGGGTTAAATGGAATGCCTACGAAAAACCCTTAGAACAGTATGCAGCATATCCTACCAAAAAGGCTCCACTGCCATTGACTCAATGACAACTCATAGTGACCAAGTAGAACTGGCTCTGTGGGTCTCCATCAGAGGAGCAGAGCCTCATCTTTCTCCTGTAACATGGCTGGTGGGTTTGAATCACAGAACTTGGGGTTAGCAGTCCTGCATCGCCAGGGCCTTCCTTAGCCTATCTTAAGTATTTAATAAACGTGAGCTTCACAAAGGCCTCTGGGGAAGTGGCTATAGAGGGTGAAAGGAGGCGGTGGAGTCCACAGCCCATCTTGCCTAAGTCTTTGAGACAGGCGCTCAGTCCACCTGTGCGCATTCACTGGGCCATATGATTGCTGTCTCCTGCCTCCCAGACCACCTGAGATTCTTTTTGGTTCCTAACAGGTAAACTTGGATTTCTCTAGCATGGAGAAACTCACTCAACCTTCCCTTGTGGCCCGAGCCCCAGCACACAAGCTTTGAGAGGGATGTGGAGAAAAGCGCAAGTACAGAAGAAACCAGGATAGGAAATGAAAATGAGGCTTTTGGCTTGGACTTGCAATGACAGTGCTGGCTCGTGATTCAGCAAACCTCCAATTGATCACTTTGTTGTTTATACTCCCTTGAGTGGCTCAAGAGTCAGGACGATCTCTTGCCATTAAGTTTCTATAATGCCCATAGTAACGCCAGGCCCACCTGAGCGACTGGTAAGCATTTTAGGGGGAGCAGTACACTGATCATCCCTCACACCCCCATTCAAGTTTCAATGGAATTAGTGCCATTTCTGGATACAATACAACACTCTCATAATGTGTACGATGGAGGAAACGAATGTCTCTAATTATGCCTTATTAAATCTTATTAATCCTCATTAGAACCCTATTCTTTAAAAATGGATTTACTGGGGGAGGAAATAAGGAGAGAGAGAAATGCTGATTACATCCCGTTACGCCCGATGAGGTTTGGGTGAATCCATACCTATTGGATTGGTGTGATAGTAGCGGGACTTTCTTGTACTCAAGAGTAGCACTCGAAACATGGCTCTGAGAAAATATTATAGACTGAATGGATTTACTGTGAGGACATCTGATATGCTTAAAATTCCAGAACAAGCTTATTTCCAGAGCTCATAATTCCTATTTTAAGCCAAGTTAGTGCCAAAAGGTAAAATATTTTCTTGTACGAAGTGGGTATTCGTGACCTACGTTTCTGGGACCAGCCTCCCGTGTGTATCATGAATGAGACACTAAAAGGAACAGCAAGATAAGTAATTTGAACCCGTCGAGGTCTGAATTCAAAGACCTTGCACAAATAAGGTGCTCAGGAAGTGATTAAGCAATACATGTGCTTGGACAATCCATTTCATTTGTTCCCCAATTCCCGGCACACCCTGTAAGGAGTAAATTGTGGAGGGGTTATGGATAGAGTCCTCATTCCCAGCATCCATGAATGGGATTAGGACTGGATGGGGGTGGGGGCAGGGTTGGGTACAAAGATCATGGGGCCCGTCCGGTGACCTGGAAGGGGTGGATCAGATGCTTGCTTGTTGGACAAGTCATTTTACCTGAGTTTTCCCTCAAAGGTAAAAGGGGAGGCTACAATGTCATATCTCACACACATGAAGAAAATGCTTTCACTATGTACTGAAGGGAAGGATTACTACTATCTTAGATACCTGAAGGACAGGATAGTCTACAGTCTTCTAGGACTGACTTCCAGGCCATGGCTGCCCTGCATTTTTACCCGCTGACATCAGCTGTACGGTCGTTCTCAGTTTTGCTCACATTTGCAAATGTCAGAGGAAAAACGCCCAACTCCTAGCTTCCCAAACCAGACCTGTCTTTATTCAAATCGGTCCACCCAGGTCGCAGGTTTTCTTAGAAAAACACAACAAAAACCATCCCATCAGCACAGAGGAACCTTCTTGACAGGGAGGTGAAGGAAACGTTAAAAAGTTCAGGGTTTGTTTGAGCACAGGACCAGGAAGTTGTCCAGAAGCAAATGATTGTCAGGGCAATTCAGGGCTTATTGTCAATCAGATCCTTCCAGGAACTGGCTCCAGGGCCACGGGAAGTACGAAATCATTTCACGGGGTGGTCTAACTCCTGGGTCAGAGGAGAGGCGGGAGCCAGGCGCTGGCCCAGCTCTTCAGGAACACCGGTTCTGTTCCTGCCTGTTTCGTGTATGACCCCGGGCAGGTCTCCCAGGTGTGCGGTGGACGAATTAGCAGTTGGGCACCTGGCAGCACCGACGTCCTGTAAGTTTTGAGTCCTGCTGGGAATGCAGGGCCGGGGAGTGGGGGTGGGGTCAGGAGCAAGTCTTGGAAGGGGGCTCCGCAGCAGGCACGCTCCAGCTCCGGCTCAGCGCCCGTCGTAGCAGATGCAGGCTCCCTGGATTCTCCTTAGTTCCTCGGCTCCATTCACTTCCTCTTTGCACGTCTCTTTCCTCTTCCTCCAGTGCAGGCAAAGCCTCCACACCTCCCGCTTTCTCTTCCTTCCTCGCCAAGCGCCCTGCATTCCCGCGTCTCCCCTCGTCCTCCCAGGAGGACGGGTCTGCAGTGCCCTCGGGGCGCCCACCTTTGGGCAGAGCCGCAGCCCCGGCGGGCGCCCCCTCCCCCGCGGGCACGCGCCTTGCCATACCTTACATGGACAAATGCGTGCCGGCAAAGTCAGGAATTCGGGCCCCTGACGTCAGCCTCCAGCGCTCGGGGCACCGCACGAGAGACGGAGGGGAGGGGTGGGGACGGTGGGGAGGAAGGAGGGGGAAGGCACCAACCAGCAGCCGCTCCAGCCCGGCCGAAGTTTCACTTTTTGTCTGTAGGTTCGCTCCCGGCCCGGCGCGAGCGTCCCCGGGACAAGTCGCGTTAGCGAGCGGGGCAGAGCCGGGCGCTGCAAGGTAAGGGCTGGCTGCACTGCCCGGGGCGCGGGCGCGGGGCGCGGGGCGCGGGGCACGGGCGGGCCGGGGCGGCTGTGGGGCCGGGCCTGCCCGGGGCCGGGGACAATGGGAGGGGGAGTGCCCGGGCACCTCCTCCTCCGCCTCTGCCTCCGCCTCCTGCCGCCGCCGCCGCTGCCCCGGCCGCCTCCTCCCCGAGGTATTGTTGCAAATCCTTCTTCCTTCCCCCCCACCCCACCCCTACCCGCCGCCCGCGGGCGCCTCGCGAACCCCCAGCCTCCCCGGGCGCGAGCGCCTCCGGGGTGGCAGGAGCGCGGGGCACTGGGTGTGCGCCCCGCCTGGGCCGCCCGGCCCGCGGTGCGGAAGTGCCCGCCGCGGCCCAATCACGGGGTGCACGCCATGGGGGAGGGGACCCAGACTTTTTCGGGAGACGTCGACCCTGGGCTGGGCGGGGTTGGAGCCCTTTCTTGTGCGCCCCCTGCCCGGGCTTTTTCCGGGGCGCCCTGGGGGCGGGGCCACGCCCAGCTGCTTTGAGCTTTCGCGGAATTACAGTTGTCACAGTGGAAAGGGCCTAGAGACCGAGTCTTCTAAGTTCCCCCATTTACCAGTCGGGGCAACTGAGGCCGACAGAGGAGGTCTTCCTGTAACTAGAGATCCAGATAAAACCACAGCAAATGGCTCCAGCCTTCTTGTCTCTTTGACCTGCCCATTTTTCCAGAACCCACGGTGTGCTAAATGCTATGCCTGAGACACTGGGTCAGAAAAGTAGAGTGGGCCCAGCCCTAACCCTCAGGTTGTGCTCAGACTGGGAGCCAAATCCTACCCAAAGTAGAAAATCCAGTGGTGGTGGTGGTGGTGGTGGGGGGGGGGTAGGGTGGGGTGGGGACATGGGTAAGATTTGAGGTCCAGGGCTTTTGAGGAATGGGCAGTTCTTTGAAGCCAGCCAGAGGTCTGGAGGAAGGGCATTTCCACCAGCAGGCAGAGGATCTCAGAGGACTAAGCAGAGTGTGGGAAGTGGAGATGAAATAAAATCGGGTTGGGGGCATGGATTTGGTGGGGTGGGCTGAAAGACAGGATAATCAGCGGAACTTTGCCCAGGGTCTAGAGCAGGGACCACTGGGCCCTCTGGAACCCTAAGATCTCCGCCCCCCCCCCTTTCCCCCCCTCGGCCCCCTTGCTGGATGTCTTCCTGTCTCCAACACAAAGCAATTAGTAGGAACTCTGACTTGACCCCTCTGAGCTAGTTTCCTATTCCTATTTCTCTGCCTTCCTGTTCTAAATTGCTTGCCTTCCCAATAAAACTCATTCTCTCTAAGGTGTCAGTGACTTCATGACTTACCCCTCCCTAACACTTGCGTTTTAAGAAAGCTTTGAAAGTAAGGGATGGAACTTGTGGATCCGGCACCATTAGGAAGTGGCTAATTCTCATTCACATTCGTCCTATGAGAGGCCTGACCAGAGGTGAATACTGGCCCTGGAGCCAAACTTGAACAGAAATGGCTGGGGGGTGAGACCGAGGGAGGAGGTCAGAACTCCAATTGGGTTTCTCCCCTCACCCGCCACCCCCCAACCCCAGCCTTTCCACCTAGTACGTGTCTGCACTTGAGGGCAATTAAAGGGGCGAGTGGGAAACTAACGCTTAAATCTTTTTAAGGCAGGCCCCCAGCCCCACTACCTCGACCTCCAGCCTTCCCAGTCTAAATCCAGACTGTTGGTGGACAGTGAGTAGTTAAGGTTAGTTATCTGAATGATAGAGGTCTGGCCCTGGGACCCTTGGGTCAGACAGGACCCTGAGTTTGACTCCCTTTAAGCAATGGTGGGGGCCAGACTTGGCTTTGGGGCTGTGTGTTGGGACGAGAAGCTGAGCTGCTGGGCTGCTGGCTGGGGCTGGGGAGGCCCTCTCTAGGTTTACATATTCTTGTGGGGAGGTCATGCCTGTCCAGGAGGCTGGAGGGCCAATGGTTGTTTCCAGGCAGTAGTAGGTGGGAGAAGAGACTTGGTCATGAAGGGTTTACACATGCCTGGCTTAGGCATTTGGATGTAACTTGAGGTCATCATGTCAGGGCCTGAGCAGGCTGGGACTTGATTTGAGTTGAGAAAAAGACAGACAAACATTTGGCCTCAAAATATTACCCTTACGAATTTGTTCGTTCAGCAGCCATGGTGACAGGGTGGTTATGCGTTGGGCTGTTACTGGAAGGTCAGCAGTTCAAAACCACCAGCAGCGCTGCTTGAGAAACCCTGGGTTTCCTAATCCTGTAAAGAGTTAAAAAGTCTCAGAAACCCTCAGGGACAGTTCTGCCATCTCTAGTGTCATGATGGGTCTGCATTGACTCGATGGCAGTTAGTGTTTCAGTACTAATTAATTCGGAGTGTGTGGGGGAGGGAGGCTCAAGGGAGGCTTATACCAAGGGCTGAAGTAGAAAATGTTTTAGAAATCATGATGGAAACATGTACAAATGTGCTTGATACAATTGATGTATGGAATGTAACAAGAGCGTTAGAAGCCCCCAGTAAAGTGATTAAAAAAAAAAAGAGCCTTTGGCACACTGGGGTTAAGTGTTGGGCTGCTAATCAAATGACCAGTGGTTCGAACCTGCCAACCACCAGGTAACTACTTCATGAGAGAAAGCTGTGGCTGGCTGCTTCCATAAGGAAGTGGCCTTGGCAACTATGGGGCAGTTCCACTCTGTTCTTAAGGGTCGCCATGCGTTGGAATTGTCTGGCTGGCAATGGGTTTTCTTGGGCTTTACTCAGTTGCAGAACAGGTGGTGATAACATGGCTACACACTTGGTTGCTGACTGAAACCCTGGTGGTTTGAACCGACCTAGGAGCTCTGCAGAGGAAAGACCTGGCAGACTGCTTCCAGCTTTAAAGCTTCCAGCCAAGAAAACCTTTTGGGGCAGTTGTATGGGGTCCCAGCATAGGTCCATGAGCCAAAATTGACTGGGCAGCCCCTAACAGCAAGACTAGCCCGATGCACTAATGGCAAATCAAACATTTGATAGCAGGTTCCTTATCTAATTGAGATGAATACATTGTATTTCATCAGTTCTAAGACATGTTTTTCAAATCTGACCATCACTGAAATTGGAATGTCTTATAGTTGTGTCGTTATATTGCAGTTTTGGTTTTTCTTCCGAGTTGATGATGGTACACCCTGCAATTAATGGCTTAGCTTTGCTAATAATTGGCTAATCATACCCTTGATGAATGTAGAGCACCTTGCACTCCATAAAACACTTTGCTGTCAGATACTCTATTTTTACCTCCAAAACCCCTTGAGATTTAGCCCTGGGGTCATTGTCAACTCTATCCTAATGCCTTTCCAAGGGCCAACAGCGAAGAAAGGGTGTGTTCCAAATGAGCACTCAGAACCTTTGACTCCTGGGGACCCTTAGGTGACTCCATCCTTCTTTGGAGATGGCTTGGGTTACGTGGACCTTGAGGAAACGACTTGGGACTTGATTTTCAAACAAAGCTGGTTTCCGTTGCTGGAGAGATGGGGTTTGGGCCATGTAAGCCATGAAGACATAGGGAAGCAGAGATTTGCTGCATTAAATAGAACATGGACACAGAGAAAAAAGATATTCAGGAACACCATAAAATCAGATGCTGGAACCTAGCTCTCTTTACACTGAAAGAGGAGGCAAGGCATGAACACACATGTTGGGCTTTGCCTGTGGTGCGCCAGGAATTTGGCAGTACAAAGGTGAGGAGGACATGGTTCCTGTCCTTAAGAAGCTCTGTGTGTGTGTGTGTGTGTGTGTGTGTGTGTGTGTTTGGGAGAAGAGGGTGGTCAATGCCACAAGCACTGTAATAAGGATCTGTTTTGGTTTTGTTTCTTTGCACCAAGGAGGGAACTACTCCAGAGAACCCATCAGAGAGGAGGTGGCACCTGAGCTGAATCTTTATGGTGACGTAGGAATTCCCCAATGGAGGAAGGAAGATGGGATCTTTAGTACAAAGATAACAGCTGATGCAGATACAGGGAGAAGGCTCTGTATTAAGTGGCCAGCATGAACGGGACTCTGGGAAATGGAAAGGGGATTTTATTTTTGCTAAGTAGGCTTAAATTTATCTCCTCCGGTATGTATAAGGGTATTAAATGGTTCTCTAGAGATTCACATGAGAATAAGGCCTAGCAGGGGGCCAGGAACCCTGTCAGTGGCATTTGAAATTTGAATGCTTTCGAAGGAGGCAGAGTAACACATTTATTAACTTAGCTGCGTGGACCTGAGACTTTGACCCAGGCCAGTCATTAAGAACTCCCAGCAGAGTATGTGCTTTAGTGGGTGGGGGCGTTTCCTGGAATAGTCACCGGAAGGCCGGGCCTTGCTGGGAGTAACCACCGGGAACCAGGGAAAGGTAACACGTTGCCGTATGCAGTGAACTAGGGTCTAGGTGGAAACCCACCATCTCAGGGCTCCTGAGGCAAAGGGGAGGGAAGGAGGAAAGAGCACCTAGGGGGCCCATGGGGAGAGGCTACCCTAAGCAGCCAGACACTGCAGGAATTGGAGGGTGTGTTCCTAATGCAGCTCTGGGACATGGATGCCTTCAGGCGCTTTGCACCTTTCTTGACTTTGTCTTTAAAGGGTGGGTGGGTGGCTGGAAGGTTAATGAGCGAATTGTTTGGAAGTAGAGTTAAAGGGGAAAAAAACCCAACCCCAAGCCCTGGGGCTCGAAAAGGTGAATCTTCTTTTTCCTCAATAAAGAGGAATGGTAATTATTTTGAAAAGTTCTGGCGTGCTGAACAGGTGCATACATGGTTCTCAACTGGATGCATTGAAAGAGATTTTATGAATCTCTATGTCATTTTGCAGAGGAGAAAATGAGTTTGGACGGTTTAAATAAGGCTGAACAACCCTCCTGCCTAATCACCCCCCACCCCCACCCCCCAGACCCCTGTAGTGATAAGACTTTGGTGTTTCCCGGTTGGTTGTAAGTCCCTTGACTTGGTGGCAGTGAGCCTATAGAGAGGCAGTTGGGGACCAGATGGCTGCCTCCTCAGGCACTGCTTTGCTGCCTGCCTCTCCAGAGGTGTGTGCAACAGTTCCGGAGGGATCTGCTTGCCTTGGGGTCCAGTGGCACCCTTCCTCTTAGAATGCTTTCTGGCTTATGGAACTTCAAGGTGACAACCAAAGTCCTTGGAGCCTGCTTGTATCAGAAGGTTCATGTGCTTCTTGAGAACCGACATGAATGGGCTCCTGACTTGGAAGTTTGCAGTGTGGCGAGAGAGAGTGAGCGAGCCTGGGAGTAGCATCTGGCAAAGTAAATAAGACCTTGTCATTCCCATCTCAGGTGCCCTGAGGATGGTTAGTAACTGTTTGTTAAATGAATGAACGGTGCGGTAGAAGCAGCAGAGCATGGCTCACCACGACACCATGCATTTGTGTGCCTCTCTTCACCACCTTTAAGTAAACGCCAGGAAGCTAGCAGCTGCGTCTCCTTGACTAAGGAGCATACCACTAATGCCCGGAAGAGTGCCCTGCGTGGGCTCGATGCTCCGGGAATACCTGTCAGAAGAAGGAAAGAATGGACATGGATCATTGCCACCCCAGGGAAGCAATGATGGAGGAGAGGCACCATTTTTACTGCCTTAGAAGGAGCCTCGGGTTTGGGTTGAGAATCCCAATGAACAGTCTCAATCTCAAGGTCAAGACGAAGGGCTCGAGAGTGTAAAGTTGAGAGTCACAAGACGCCTCCTTTTCCTTCCCTCCCCACATAGCCAAGTGGCTGTCTTGTCCTCAAGCATTCACTTTTATTTATTGTTCTAATCATACCTTTGCTTATACTGGGTGCCCTGGTGGCATAGCGGGTATGTATTGGGCTGCTAATCACAAGGTCCACAGTTCAAAACCACCAGCTGCTCTGAGGGAGAAAGATGAGGCTTGCTACTCCTGAGAAGAGTTATAGTCTAGGAAGCCCACTGGGTCAGCCCCCAGAACCCTGCCCTGTTGTGTAGGGTGATGTGAGTCGGAACAGACTAGAGGGCAGGGAGTGTAGTTCTCGCTCCTTGCACTGTTTTCTCTAGCTGGCGTTGGTGAGTCTTCGTCTCTGGCTGTTGGAATCCTATGTACTTTGATGATCCAGGTCAAAACCTACTGCGATGGCCTGAATTTCCTTTCTCCCAAATGTGTGTCCATTTGGCTGGGCCATCTTCTCAGTGGTTTGGCAGTTATGCATTGATGTAGTTTGGAGCTTATATGATGATGTCTTCATCCATCATGATATGATCTGATGTGATCAGCCAATACTTCATAAGGGGCGCAGGGTAGGATTCAGCGCTCTTAATGAGGTGACAGTCCTGTTCCAATAAAAGGGCAGTGTCCCTGGGATGTGGCCTGCATCACCCTTTCCCTTATAATAGATAAAAGGGCAAGAGTGAGCAGAGGAAGCAAGGCCTCAGCACCACCAAGAAAGGAGCAGACGGCATCCCTTGGGCCCAGGTTCCCTATGCTGAGAACCTCCTATACTCAGGGGTTAGAATCATACCTAAGCACAAAGAAATCTCCCAGAATTGCAGGCCTCACTGATGTTGAGAGAAGACATGGACCTCTTCTCCAGAGCTAATGGCCCTTTCATAGGGGTCGCCTAATATATCCTGCATACCAGATATTTACATTATGATTCATAATAGCAAAATTACAGTTATGAAGCAGCAATGAAAATTATTTTATGGTCGGGAGGTTGCCACCACACAAGGAACTGTATTAAAGGTTGGTGGCATGAGGAAGGTTGAGAACCACTGTCCAAGAGCTGGGACCCTTAATCTAGATATCTAGCTTCTTC
Organism: Tenrec ecaudatus; assembly: GCF_050624435.1. Classification (NCBI taxonomy): domain Eukaryota; kingdom Metazoa; phylum Chordata; class Mammalia; order Afrosoricida; family Tenrecidae; genus Tenrec; species Tenrec ecaudatus. The sequence goes on from NC_134537.1 coordinate 30,586,229, forward strand.
AGCTGCGAGCGAATATATTTCTGCTTTTCAAAGTCTTCTACCTGCGGTATTTCTGTTTTAGCTTCCCCAGATAACTAAGATAGAAACCCACCTTGAACCTCCAAGCCGTTCAGGCTCCTTGCTTCCCTTCTACCCTACAGATGTATGTGATCATATATACCTCAGTCTCTTGTTTTCAGTTCAGTGCATGTGTACTGAGTGGTCATCGTATGCCCAGCAAGAATGACAATAGTGGACACAGGATTACGAAGACAACTAAGAAGGGCTCGCTTAAGGACCTTCATTCTCCTGATGGAGAACAATGGAAGTGGAACGTGATATGGAGCCCGGGTGGCACAGTGGTGAAGTGTTGGCCTCCTGGCCACAAGCTCGTGGGTTCGAACTCACCAGCTCCTCCATGGCTGCAAGATGAGGTCGCTGCTTCTGTAAAGATTTAGTGCCTTGGAAACCCTGTCAAACAGTTGGAACCAAGTGAACCACAGTTGGGTATGGTCGTGGCACTAATTAGAAAAGAGAGCAAAAGACGAATGGGGGCAATATGGAAAGAGGGACCCCGCTGTCCAGTGAATGCTCATTGAAACGAACATTTGAGTTTGGTTTTAGATCATGAGTGGGCGTTTACTTGGAAGGTGGTGTAAAGAGTAGGGTGAGGATTTCCTGGAACAAGGACTGGGTTGAGTGTGCCGAGACTCGAGATCTGAGAATGGGGCGTGGAGGCTGTGTTTGGAGATGACTGTGAGACACCGCTGTTAAGGATGTCGGTGGTGGCATGGAGGACAGGCAAACGCTCCTTGTTTCTGGAGCAGAGAGGTGCCTTCCAGGCCTGTGTGGTCCAGGGAACTCACACTGGCTGCTGAGGCACAGACTCAGAGTAGGAGGCGGCTGCCATGTTCCAGACAAGGAGATGCAGGCCTGCATCAGGTCAGCAGAGTAGGGAGGGGAAGCTCTTTGCTGTTAGGATCCTATCAGGCAGTTTCCTTCTTGCTCTGGTCTTGACCATTGGCCAGCTGATCCTGCTCGGCTGGAAGAACCTCTGTCATGGGCGCCAGAGTTTGTAGGCAGTAGGGAAAGTGGTGAGAGCGTAGCCAGTCTTTGCCTTGCCTTAAAAGCATGTAGGCAAATAGGCAAATGCTTGTGGGCTGAGGCCCTGGTGTCAGAAGTGCCCCATCCCTCTGGGTACAGATGCTTATACTGAGGTACGGAGCAAGGCTCCGATCTGCTCACCATCACACCAAGCGGCTTGATCTGCACAGCCCTCCGTCCCAGGCCAGCCCCCTTCCGAGGGTGCTTTTGAGTTTCTGCAGAGCCTGAGGGTGCTTTTGAGTTTCTGCAGAGCCGCACACATTCCTTCCCCTCCCTTCACCCACCCCCAGGGCCTTTGGAGAGTTTGGGGAAGAAATATAACTTGGAGATCTTTGTATTTTGCACTTTGGTTATCAAACAAAGTGATTAAGATGGTTGTGTGTGTGTGTGTGGGGGGATTTCCTGCCATTTAGATGGTTGTGTGTATGTGTGTGTGTTCCTGCCATTCAGATGGTTCTCGTGTGTGTGTGTGTGTGTGTGTGTGTGTGTGTGTATGTTCCTGCTATTTATGCTTGTGACCTGTTAGAAGAACCAAACTTCCAACCCTGCACCTTTAAACCCCACTCATGTTTGCTTGCCTTAAGGGTATCAGACTGCCAGTGTTAGTTAGGCCCATTGCAAGGAACATTCTCCTGTCTCTCTCAAATCCACCTATTACAATCTATCTCACAGAGCTATTCCGAGCACTTTTGATGTGGTCGATGCATTTGAAATTTTTATTATGTCTTAGGTAATAACTCCAGTTGGCCAAAGGCTATGGATGGCAGTGACCACCCCAAATCCATTTGCAGGGTACCCAAAGAGATTAAGCCTCCATTGGATGCTTTCTGATCACTGAATAAGGACATCGATGATCTTGCCCTCAGGCAGAAGGGAGAGTGGAATGCCGCTCCCCTTGGGCCAGCCCAGGGAGAGGCATTCTTTCTAGGTGTGTCCCTCATGGAGGTCACTGTATTGGGAACAGTATACAGGGTATTGCATAGTCATGAGTCATACATATCCTATCAGCCTCGCCCTGACTGCCTGGGGTTGGAGGCCCTGGACCAGTCTTGTAAGCCTTTCTATTTAACAATCTATGTGTTCCAATCGTAGTCTGCTCCTGCCTCTGTCGTCCTACTTATAATTGTGGTGTGTTCATGTGCCACCAGCCATGCTTTAGTGACAGTTCCCTTTGCTTTCCCATGCCCTTTTCTAAACACTGTGTCCCAGTCAATCCTGGGATGCCGTTTGACCTTGCGCTTGTGGCGTTCCTCATTTGGATGATGTGCCCCTGCCTTTGTGTTGTCTGTCTCTTTTAAGACTCAACAAGTGCCCTCCTTACATTATACTTGAGATGGGGTCTCTTTTGCTCTCTATAACAATTACTTCCCAATTGTTCTCCAAGAGAAGGGTCGGCAGTCTCAGTGTTGCCTTGCAGAGAGTGAGACAGAACTCGGGTGATGGAGGATGTCCAGCAGGCCACTGGGCCTTTCCTGTAGTGAGAGTCGAACTCCCGTCTCCCAAACACCTGTGCTGCTTCTTCGTTTTTGTTCCTGAACATGAGATAATGGATACGAAAGTCCTTAACAACCCTTAAACAGGCAGGAAACACGTATTACTGCTTCACTGGGTGCTAATTAGCACTATCAGCCTATCTTCTAGACACCAGAAGGTCAGACTGAGCATCAGGCCAGCCCTGAGAAGCCCAAGGGTCTGGGTTTCACCCTGCAATGTCATCACCAGCATGCTTTGTTTAGGGAGAGCAGAGACCAGTATGTTTGAGACAACCATATTAGCCCCATGATTAAAAAAAAAATCATTTTATCGGGGGTTCCTACAGTTCTTAAAACAATCCATACATACATCAATTGTATCAAGCACATTTGTACGTATGTTTGCCTTTGTCGTTTTCAAAATATTTTCTTTCTGCTTGAACCCTTGCTATCAGCTCCTTTTTACCCTTCATCCTTGACCCTCCCACCTTCATGGACCCCTGATAAATGATACATTCTTATTATTTTCATATCTTACACCATACACTGGTTCCCTTTGTCCCTGTTTCTGTTATTCGTCCCCCCTGGGTGGGAGGGGGATTGTATGTCTCTCCCTTCTGCCACCTTCCCCCCTACCCTGATGCTATCGCTCGTTCCATTACTGTTCCTGAGGGGGTTCTCTGTCCTGGATTCCATGTGCGGAGAGCTCTTCTCTGTATCAGTGTACGTGCTCCAGCCTAGCCGGATTTGTAAGGTAGAACTGGGGTCAGGATGGTGGGGAGGAGGAAGCTTGAAAGAACTAGAGAAATGTTGCGTGTTCCATCGGTGCTGTGCTGCACCCTGGCTGCCTCGTTCTTCCTTGTGACCTTCTGTGAGGGATGTCCAGTTGTCCACAGATGTAGCCCTGCGATCTTAAGCACGTTTTAGAACCGATCCGACCCTCAAGTACATTCCTTTGCAAAAGAGAGACATCATGATACATCACTATGCTAATGTGTGAACAGAGACATTTCCGTGAGAGGGCTTTGTAAACCATAATGCACGATATGCGTGTGGCTAGGGCTCCACTTATTGTGGCATCCGTGTGCCCAGCATGCTGTCTAGCAGACTGTGATGTTATAGTCCTCCACTGGTCGAGATCTTGGGATAGAACCCAGACACTGCCACGTTCTCAGCTCTGTAATGAAATAGGATGGGGTGGTCACAGGTACTTTTGGGTATGCCTAATTCATCTTGTTTTAGATTTCTTATTCAAGTGGCCACCACTGTGGGGAAGACATGGGACTGCAAAGCAGGCTGAGTTCCATGGTTATTCATTCACAGGCGTTTCTAAGTTTGTGGGGTGGTTTGTCACCACTGAATGCTTACGGTAGCCATCTTCTGCCATGGCTATCCACTGTCGGTTGAACTTCTCGCTGTGTTGTGTGGTATTTCAGCTGTGCAGAATTGGTAGCAAGTAAGCTGTGTTTGGCTTCACATGATTGTAGGTATGGTCCTCGTAGTTCAACCAGAAAACTGATGCCAAGTGTTGGACCCATAACTTCCTCCTGTTCTGCATCCTTTCCTGAGCCTTCAAGCTCCAAGGGGGAAAGATGAGCCTGTCTGCTCCCCTAAGGACTTACACCCTCAGAACCCTACTTCGACTCTGTCCTCTGGGATCACCGTGAATTGGAATTAACGTTGATGGCCATGGGATTGGTTTGGATTTATAGTTTATTGTCATGTTAATATGCATCCAGAATATAAGAAGTTTCTGTGAGCGAGGTGCACATTGGAGAACCCTGGAAAGTACAAGTCCATGGAGTCATGTGGTGTAGTGGTTGGAGGTGCTATGGCTAGGTTGGGGTTTATCTTACAGCTTAGAGTCAGATGTGAGGAGTCGCTAAGATGGCTCTGCTTATCATCAACTGAGAAATAAGATGAATTTTTGCCCCTGTGTGAGCTTTAGATGGTTTCAGACTCTATTGTTTTTCTGCCAGAATCTGTTACTGCCCATCATGATAATGGCTGATAACTATAACTCTGGAATCTCAAGGCTCTACGTAATTGCTGCTCGCAGGCCTTCAGAGTAACCTGTTCTTATTCTTTCTAATGGGTTTCCACTTATTGTTTGTTTCCCGAGAAAAAGAAAAACAGGAACAAGAACAACAAACCTGGCTTGGCAGCTAGGGCCTTTGTGTAGTTTTCCTTGAAAGGCAGTCATTTTCAGGAACTGCACTAGCTGTTACCAAGACGACAAGGTGCGTCTTTAGTCATCGGAAGGCAAACCTTGCTTTGTCATTTTCAGCGTTTCTTAGTGTGAGGTCAGCTTTTCTGGAGTCTGGTCATTTTTACTCTGGAAATCCTTTCTTGGCCATAACCAGGGAGTCTCACCTGAAGAACAGACAGATGCTGCTATGACAGGTGGACTGGGCTTTCTTTGGACATGTTCATGTCTTTCTTCATTTGAGTGCGCTATATATCCTGTGAGTGAACGAGGTAAGCTTTCATCTGATTTGGGGGCGACTGACATAAAGGCTATGGGTCCCTGCAGCCCAGGAGGATAGGCGAGTAAGTCAGGCAGGATGACAAAGGTGTCCAAAGAAATATGGCGACTCTGGAAGGGCTGTCATCGATCCTCGGGTCTGGGAAAAACATGCCACCCATGAAGAGCTTGCCATTTGCTGTTAGCCTTGCAGGCGGAGTCGAACTCTGTCTGGTGGAGGAGGAAGGCTGTGGACGATAAGCTGGACAGGGAGCTAGAGATGCTTTGGGAAGTTAGAGAGAGGCCTGGATTGCAGAGAGTAATGAGACCAGGGAGATGAACCTGAGAGGTAAGTTGGATGTAGGTTAGGAGGACCTAGATTGCTTCATGGAGAAGTTTAGGTTGTATTCGGGGTGTGGGGGGGGGCATCAGATGAAGTGGGTGTATCTGTACTTTAGGGAACTTATTGTTTGTGAAGTGATGGGTGGATTGGAAGGGAAGAGGGAAGAGTCAGCCAGAGGTTCTTATTTGAAGCGCCCAAGCAAAAGATAGAGAGAAGCTGACTTGGATGAAACAATGGATCCGAGAGATACTTAACGGGTAGATGAGATCGTCCAACTTGTTTTGTTTTTCACCAGAGTAAACCCAGAGAAAAAGGAGATACCAAAGTCACATGGCTCTGGTCACAACATCATCCGGAGGTGACCCCAGCCCCTGGCTAGGCTGTCACAGTGGTAACACTCTGCATGGGTGTGGAGATAGCGTCTGTTTTTAATGATTATTCTTATTAAAATGTCAGTTTATGGGGGCTCTTACAGCTCTTCTAACAATCCATACAACAGTTGTATCAAGCACATCATAGTTTACCATCATTATTTTCTCAACATTTCTTTTTTTTTCCCCCGGACATTTATTTTTTATTGAGCCCTTAGCTTCTGTTTTTAAGGAGAGGATCTCTAGCCCTTTTTATCTTTTCAGGACTACATGAAACTTCTTTGTTCTAAATGGAATCAACTGTTCTCGAGCAATTGACTTTCTAGTCCTTGGAATATTCCTGGATCCCTAGCTGCAAGGTCAGCAGTTGGAAACTACCAGCTGCTCCATAGGAGAAAGACGGAGCTTTCTCCTCCTGTGAAGAGTTACAGTCTTAGAAACCCACAGGCGCCATTCCATCCTGTCTGATAGGGTCACTAGGCGTCCGAATGGACTTGATGGTGGTGATCCCCCCCCACCCCCTTGCCTGGTTTTATGGAATATACAAATAGTGGTGGGGATGCTGTAGGGAAAATTCAGACACTGTTTGTAGACTTAGAATAGATGCTTTTTGAACCAATGCTGATTTGTTTTTCTTTTTAATTTTTTGGAAAGTTATTTACACGTGTTTTCAGTCCAGGGTCCTCTATACATTTGGTTCTATGTTAGCCTGGGTAGACTAGAGAAACAAAATGTATAGGCATTCAAATGTATTAGAAAGAGTTTTATATACACGAGCAATTGAATATTGAGAAACATCCCAGCCCAGTCCATAAGTCCAATTCCAATCCATAAAGTCCGCTTCAGACTCACGAAACATTCACTGACACTGAACGCAGGAAGATCACAGGCAAGCGGGTGGGAAGTCTTGTGGATCCAGTGGGGTTGTAAGCATCTCAGCTCTGGCAGGGGTCTCACATGGCTTCTCCAGCTCAGGGTACTAGTCTAGTTCCATGTGTCTTGTCAGCTGCAACGTCTCCTAGGAAGTGAACAGAGAAAGCGTGTCTCCTGCCTCCAAGGAGAAATTCAGGAGCTCCCTGAATCCTCAGGAGAAGGCCATGCCCACATAGAGGCTTCATTGTCCACGCCTTCACTCTTAATCCTCTCTAATTAACAACCAATTATATAACTAGCTCAGGTTCCTTACAATGATCTTTCCCAAATTGGGAAAAAGGCAGAGAGTTAAAAATAGACAGTTGGATGCTTTAAATTAATCAGTCAGCTGTCGTACATGTATACCATTGACGACACAGCCGTTATCATGTCCTAGTGGTTACATGTTGGACTGCTAACTGCAAAGTCAGCAGTTCAAAACCACTAGCCAGCACCTTGGGAGAAAGATGAGGCTTTTCACTCCCGTAAAGAGTTACAGTCTTGGAGACTGACAGAAGCACTTCTCTCCTGTCGTATAGGGTTGATATGCGTCGATATTGCCTCAATGGCGCAGAGAAGTTATATTTACAGCACAGGCAGGTGTGCCCCAGGCTAGCCTGCCTTATGCTGATCAACCTGTATTTACAGATATCAAGTATACTTGTGATACTTTCTCTCAGTTGCTATTTTTATAGGGTTTTACTGTTAACACTTGTAATTGTGAGGGGTAGGTATTATTCTTGTCCACATGTGGTTGTGGTTGTGACAGGTTACGTGACTTTTCCAGGTCCAGAGCTGTTTGGATGTGGATCTTAAGTTTTCTCAGGCCAGCGAGTTTGGTTTGCAGTTGATGTGATGCTGTTTCGAGAAGGATTAATCTGCTCAGTGTAGTTGGGCACCAGAGGCTGTGGTGTGGGGTGCTGCTGGAAGTTAATCTCTTCCTGCAGATTTTAAGGCCACTGCAGTCTTTTCCCTGATGTTTACCCCTAGAGCACGATCCTGGGTGGAGTCCCTGGGTGATGTCAATGGTAAACATGCCCAACTGCTGACCAGAAGGTGGCTGCTTTGAGGTCACTCCCAGGAGCCTTGGAAGACAGGCCTGGTGATCTATAGCTAAGAAATCGGCCCTTGACAACCTGTGGGATACAGGTCTGGGACACACGCATGGGGTCCCATGAAATGGAGTCCCCTGAATCAGATTTAAGCACTGTCAGAGGGGAACTATAGGGGCAACAATATCGAATGTTTTCCCTTTTTTGTGTGTGTCAGTTGTTCACCAGGATGAAAATCTAATTTGCCATTATTAGCAGTGTATGAATTTACTTATTTCTCTTTATCCTCTTCATCTTTATTTAATGTTACAACTTGAACTTGTTTTTGTAAGAAATGATCGCTCAGTGTTGCCTCAATTAGCTATCTTTTCAGTTATGGGCAAAATTCCCCAGGTTATGTTTTCGTGTTCCCTTGTAGGTGAATTGTCACAGGATGACATAGGAAAGTCATCTGGAAAAGAGAAACTTGTTATGAAAGGAATAAAAATATTTGATGTTTCAATTTCCTGAGCTTTACTTTACTTATGTCTTCATTCATTTGCCTAGTAAATGTTTCTGTAACACCTACTATTAGGACCTCTGATGGTGTTATGATTACCTAACAAGGCCAGCAGTTCAAACCCACCAACCGCTCCACCAGAGAGAGATGAGACTGGTTAAACCCACAAAGTGTTACAGTCTTGTAAACCCACAGGGGCAGTTCTGTCCTGTCCCACAGGGTTGCTGTGAGTCAGAATCCAGTCGACGGCAGAAGGTTTGTGTGTGTGTGTGTGTGTGTGTGTGTGTGTGTGTGTGTGTGTGTGTGTGTGTCCCACAGTGACCTCATGCCCAACAGAAAGAAACCGTGCCGGGTCCTGAGCCATCCCCACAGTTGTTCTCATGGCTGAACCCATTGTTGCAGCCACGGTGTCAGCCCAGCCCCTGAGGGCCTTCCTCTCTTTTGCTGCCCCTCTCTGTTCCAAGACACGATGTCCGTGTCCAGGGATTGGTCTCTCCTGACAACATGTCCAAAGGATGTAAGAGAAAGTCTCTAAGGAGCACGTTGTCCCTACTTCTTCCCAGACTCCAGCTAATAGAGAGAGAAAAACAGTAAAGTCAGCTCGCCCCAGTCTAACCTCTTAATTTAACGTGTAAGTAGCCTAGTGTTTGAAAAATGAGGTAAATTACAGAGGGTCACATGACTCTCATGATATGGAATTTCTAATTAAAATAAATAAACAAGTGACCTTTACTACCATGGAAACATCTTGGAAAATTCAGTATTATGATGCTGAAGCACCATCTGCAAAATTGTACCTACTTGGAGAAAGTAGTGTCCTAATTTTTGGCTTAGAAAATATGGCCATCGGATTGTTGCTTTTTTCTTATACATAACTCCTTCCTGGACTCTCTGACGTTTATATTTTGTTCATTCTTAAGGGAATAAATTTATTCTTAAAACAGCATCAGGAAACAAAATAACCGTAGTCCACATGGCTTGGTTCAACTGTGAACCTTCTTGGGCTTGTTTATAGTAAACGGGAAGAACATATGATATATTTCAGTCTCAAATAATAGTCCATTTAAATTTAATAACACAGTTATCATTCAGTAATAAAAATTCAACTAACTTGCCATAACTATCTTGTTAAAAGTGAATTAAGATGTTTATACTCTTCACTTGCTGGGTAAAATTTAATAGAGCTTCAGTTAAGCATTTATTGCTTATTTAATTCAAAATTACGTTAATCACCACAGTTAGTAACAACCACGGAGTATTTAATTAACATTCAGTAAACTATCTTATTAAGTCTGAATCCAATCCAGACTTTCTTGTCCCCATCAGTTTGCGAATACAACTTCCACCTCAAGGAGTCTTCGGGCTTCCTTCTCTCGTTTCTCACCCGCTTTGCTGCTGCTTCTTTGAAACACTGTGGAGGGCTCTTACAACAATACATATATCAATTGTGTCAAGCACATTGCTGTCTAAGCTGCCAACCCCTTTTTCTTCTGATGGGTTAACCAACTTGGGTGAAGGAAGAGGAGTAAACATCTGCAACATGAAAGGAACTCCTGCTTTGGGGTACAGGCGAGAAACTCATTAGCCTAATAACTCTCATGGGGAGAATGAAAAGTTGGTGGCCTGGCTTAGCAGCAGTTGGGGTTGGCACTAATTGGAAATGAACCAAAAAGGTCAATTTTGCTCCATCTTCCCCATCCCATTCTTCGAGATTTATCGAGCACCTTCCCTGTGTGAAGCTTATTAATTACCAGTGATATGTCGATGACACAATCTTTCTTGTTGGAAAGCAAGGAGGACTTCAAACGCTGGCCAATGAAGATCGAAGGCTGCAGGCTTCAGTATTACTGTTTTTAAATCATTTTATTGGGGACGCGGACAACTCTTATCACAATCCATGCAGCCATCCATGGTGTCAAGCACATTTGTACATTGTTGCCTTCATCATTCTCAAAACGGACTTGATTGAGAAAATACCACATTGATGCAACTTAGACCAATTTTCTTTCTAGCTGGAGTCTAGAGAAAGAAGAAGGGGACACGCTGACATTTCTGGGTGCAGAGCTCCGTGCTCTGGGTGTGTTCCCGTTGGGCAGCTGCTCGTCAGCAGATTCATGTCTTTGAGGCTTTGTCTGGGCCACAGCCTCCGCCTTGTGGGTCACAATCTCTATGTGTCACTCTGGACTCTTGCCGGGATGGCGTTATTTTTAGGAGCCCTGGTTTCCATTTAGGTGCGGTGTGAGTCACCACCCGTTCTACAGCACCAGGTTGGCTTTATGTTTATGGGTTGGTTTCCACGTGGACTCCCTAGACGGTGCAAATGGTTAATCTACTCCGTCCTTAATGGAACGCTTTGAACCTACCCAAAGGCACCTGGAAGAAAGGCCTGCAGATCTACTTTTGGAAAAGTAGCGCTTGACATTCTTTTGGAGCTGAGCTGGAGTCTGACATATGTGGGCTGACCACAACTGGGTGTCTACAACTGCTGCTGCTTGTTTGTTTTTTATTAATCCCTTCACATGTGATTTCCGTTGCCCTTCCATTTTTTTTCCTTTCTTATGAAAAACTCCAAATTTGCTGCCATTCAATTGATTCCATGTCCAACCAACCCACTAGGACAGGGGCGAACTGGCCTTGTACGTTTCTGAGATTGTGATTTTTTTTTCCTCCAACAGTTTTATTGGCATATAAGTCACATAGCATACAATTCAGTAGTTCAGTAAGAAGAGTTGCACACTCATCAGCACAATCCGTTTCAGAGCATGTTCTTCAATCTTGCAACTCATCGTTATTAGCTCCCCAGTTCCCCTCAACCTTCCCTGCCAACCCTCCAGGAACCACCATTTCAGTTAGTGTCTCGATAGAGTTGCCCATCTTGGATTTCATATTCAGAAAACCATTAAAACCTAAAACCAAAATAAAAACGTTAATAAAGTAAAACATAAAACCCTCAATCAAAATAAAAGCAGAATATTAAAAACTAGAACAAATTTAAATGGAGCCATAAGGAAATCAAATGATAGGGTGCTGAATTTCACATTTCATTTAAATCTGCCACAATCCACTTTCCAGTATGTTTTGCATGTTGGCAAGGCTGTGCCCCTCTCAGGGCCATGGTCAGAGTGGATTCACCAGGGGCATCACCCATGTGTACTTCCCCTTCATGTTCTCAGGTGAATTGGTTTTACAACCGGTCTAAAGTGAGATCAAATGATCAAGATAATACATATGGACCTAACTACGTCTGCCACAATCAAATTTAAAATGCTCTCAGTCTGATTACAGGGCTATCTGCACCAACCATGATCAGACGTTTAACCCATCTGTGGGCCCTGCAAATAGATTTTGGGCTTCCATTGCCGTCCATAGCCTTCTGCAAACCAGGTGTTCACAGTGCAAGCTGTGATGCCACTCCCTCCTTTAGATTTGGATTATACTAGTGACAGTCCTTGGATCACCCAGGTTGGCATACGTCTTCCACGTGGACTTAGTTGATGCCTTACTTACATGACTGCTTGTTTCAAAACAAGCCTTTAAGACCCCAGGCGCTATGAATAGCCGGTGCCATCTGGTTTCTTCACCGCACTTAGCACCCATGTCTTTAATGATCTTGTCATGAGCTCAAGCAGCAAGCAGGGAAAAAACCCCAAGCAACAAAAAACGAATTGGTCTATTGGGGCTAGAATGAAATCCAAGCCCCCAAATAAATTCATGCATCATTGGTTTCTATATGTCTCTGGTGCATCATTGTCATTTTATGTTAGAGACTATTGCCCATACCCCTGGGGCATTGTTCCACTGCCATCAAGTCGATGATGACTTCCATCAATCCCACAGGACAGGGTGGAACTGTCCCTGTGAGTCTCTGAGCCTGCACAGCCTCACAAGAGTAGAAAGCCTCATCTTTCTCTTGCTTGGTTTCAAACTGCTGACCTTGCACTTAGCAGCTCGACACATAACCACTACGCATTGATAGTGTTATTAGTTTAGCCAGGGGTTTAGAATTTAAAACCTTGTTGAGAAAATTGTATGAGAATAGGCCAGCTAAGTGCAGCAATACATGAATTGTTGGCTTGTATGGATTAAACTCTTAAATGATTAGACATTATTTACACAAACAATGGGGGTGAGTGATAGGGCAAATCTTCCAATGCATTCATTCCCAGCAGCAGGCACACCTCCCAGATGAATGCAGGTCATAATGAAGCAAGGAGAATATATGTGTGGTAGGTCCTGGCCACCATTCATTGGTGCCCTCAAGGTCCTACGCCACCAATTCTATGACCTTGGACTAATAATTTTCTGCATCTTCTCACACTAGGGCATCTCAGCCTGGAATCCAGCGGGTCCAGGTGAATTTGAGGTAGAGCCCAGTTCACTTAGTGGGGTTTCCACTTTGGATCCTTGTGTGGTGGCCTCTGAAGAATGGTGTGTGCCTCGAAAGGACAGAGTCTAAAGTCCGAGGAGACTAAAGTGTGTGGACTTGGTCACTATGTAGAAACTAGGCCAGAAGTTTCCAATTAGAAATCTAGTACCAGGTGTGTTCTTCTCCCCTTGGGTTCCACATGAGTTAAGGCAGTCAATCTTTACCAAAGTAGAAAACCTTGCCTTTCTCCCACAGCCAGAAACATAGAATATGTAAGGTAAGGTGGTCGATTATTCCGACATTTGTCCATCATGCCCTGGAAGACCTGTCCTCAGGCTGGGCCCCTTCACCTTCGCGGCAGGTTCACCTGGCTCTACATGACTGTGTGTATCCTGGCACAGGCCGGGGAGCCCGAAGGCCGGGCTTTTAGTTCTGGTCCCATTTTGGGCCGTCTTTGCATTGTTTTCCTTCCATCTTTCTCCTGTCTGAGCCTCACTGTGTCATCTATCAAATGTTAGGATGAGACTCGTCACACGTGTAGGGTACTTTAAAAGATAGTTTATAGGGAATAAATGGTGCAAACCTTTTTCTGAAGTCAACTGAAAGCCATGAGCATGGATAGCTTTGTGGTGCCCCCCCCCCTCCCATGGTAGCAGTCAGGGAATGGGGTTCTCCACACCCGCTTGCTTTGGTAATGGTTTCCTTTCGAGTTGATTTTCAGTCACTTGTCTCCTCCTACTCTGCCACCCAAGCTTATCTCCTCTGTGCCTGCACCCTTCGCTGCTGTAAACTCTCCTCTCCGGTTCCTGGCGGGCTTCCTCTTACTTACCTACCGCCATATGAGGATTCGTTTTTCCTTTCTGGGCTCCGCCCCAGGGGATGTTCATTCTGTTGTTAGGAGCCGTGGAGTCATGTCCGACCCATGTTGACCTTTTATGCAGAAACACCACAAAACGCCGCCCAGTCCTGCGCCATCCTCACAATTGTCTCTCCGCCTGAGCCCATTGATGCAGCCACAGTGTCCCTGCATCTCCTGAGGGTCTTCACTGTTCCTTTACCAAGGATGATGTCCTTCTCCAGGGACTGCTCTCTCCTGATAGTGTGGCCAAGGCGTGTGCTTCTTCTAGAACCTCTTTAGAGACCGATGGCTGTGGTATTGGGCCAGATGAAGTCAGAGTGGGCATTTAGTGGCCCACTGCAGACTTTGCCAGGAGCTTCTCTGTCGTCATGGAGCCCCGGTGGCATCGAGGTTACATGTCGGTTGGGCGGCAAGCCAGCCTGGCCAACAGCTTGCAACTACCAGTGTCTCTGTGGGAGAAAGATTGGGCTTTCTACTCCCAGAAAGAGTTACAGCCTTGCAAGCTCACAGGCCCAGTGCTACCCTGTCCCATAGGGTTGCTTTGAGTGGGCACCACCTGGATGGCAGTAGGTTGCTTTGGTCTGGTCTATTCTTCAGTGCCCCGCCTCTAGGAACGCAGTTGTTGAACGAAGGAGGGACATTTTGCCCTCCAGACGTCAATGGGGGAGGGGCAGCTTACACACTGCTCTGGCATTCTATGGCAGACCATCGTTGGTCATGCGTGTTACAAATTGGAGAGACGAGGTGTGTGCGTTCCAGAATGGGGAAATGAACCATTAGCGTCTCAGCATGGATTCCTGAGCATCTAGGAAAACCATGTTCGGGAAAAGTGCTAGCTTTTTGAAAAGTCAGGATAGTGGTTTCGTGTTACCACCTCCCAGAGCAGACACTTTGGGGATCAACATTTCAGCAGATGGCCCCATAAGAGACGGACGAGAGGGCCTAAGTTGGGCTGGCGATGCCTCCATTCAGGAATGATGTGTCAGTGTGCACAGGAGAAGCCCGTGGCGTGGCTCAGATGCTAAGAGGCCATTCATGCCGCCGAGTGTCCGGTAAAGGCTTTCAGACAGGCGAGTGCACCTGGAGAACCCTGTACTTTCCTCTTCAGTATTTTAAACATGCTCAACTGTCAATCATCGTGATTAGTTCATTGGGTATTCATAGTTGTCTGTGCCTACTTGAAAAACTCCTGAGACACTTTGAAAGCTCTGATCTACGTGGGTAGTGCTTAAGACCATGGACTTTGGAGCCAGCCTGCCTGGAGTTGCCTGCTGGCTCTGCAGTCACCACTGCAAGGTTGCCATCCCATCGCTTTAGGTCTCAGTTGCCTCCTCCATAAAACAGGGATAAGAAACTTACTTATCTTGTTGTTGTGAGGATTACATCCATGTAGAACACTTAGAACAGAGCCTGATACATGTGACAACAAACCAGAAAACCTCACTGCCATTGAGAACCTTCTGACTCTATGACAGCCACCCTACAGGACGGGGTAGAACTGCTCCTGTGGGTTTCTGAGAGTAGCTCTTGGTGGGAGTAGAAAGCTCAGGCTCTCTGTCAAGCAGTTGGTACTTTTGAACTGCTGACCTTGAGGTTAGCAGCACAAAGTATAACCCGCTACATGGGACAAGTGAAAGGTCCATTAAAGAAAAGCTGCTCTTTCCTTGTGCTGGCATAGTGGTTGTGCCTTGGGCTGCTAATTGCAAGGTCAGTGGTTCAAACCCACTAGCCGGTCCATGGGAGAAAGACGGGGCTTTCTATTACTGTAAGCAGTTCCAGTCTTAGAAACTCACAGGGACAGTTCTGCCCTGTCCGATAGGGTCGCTGTGAGTCGGCATCGGCTCTGTGGCAGGGAGTTTTTAGAGTCTTATAGAATCACAAACTGATCATTTGGACAAGACCTTAGAGATCATCTTGGCGAGTGGGATTGAATTTTTTTCTTAAATATGTTTTTGATCTTTGCTAGAGTTCAGCCAGACCCACTGCCAATATCAATGATCGTTTCCCATCTCCACATCATCACCTAATCACCTAACGGGTTCTGTTCTCTTGACACCAATGTTGCCATGCAGAGTTCCTGCATACCCCGAGGGTCCTTCATTTCTGTCACTCTGAGTGCATTGATCAAAGAGACTGATACGGAAACTGTATTATGGACTCAGCTAGACTCAGTCAGGGTAGAACCAGCTTTCCCGTTAATACCTGCGTTCTGCTCAGGGTCCGGGCCAGGTTCTGCACTTGCCCTTAACTACTGATTCCACGTGAGTGGCTTTCACGCTTTCCATGTACCACTGTGGGTATAAAGATCCTCTGGAAAACCTTATTCCACCTGAACTTTGGCGGAGGGGGAGCAGTCGATTAGCGGGGTGGAATGGGACCCACTCTTTTCCCTTCTGCTCGTTTTCTCCATGCAAGAGGGGCTCCGGAAAAGCAAGGTATAAAAATCTCCCAAATCCAACCTCTTCATCTTCCAGGGATGGGGGTGAGACCCTAAAGTGGGGAATGGAAATGCTGAACGAAGCCCTAAGTGGTTAAAAACGGAAGATGTTGGAAATGCACTGATGGGTTCTATGCATGCTGTTTACTGGATGTATGAGCAACAGTTGGGGGAACCCCAAAAGATGGGCTTAGCCTCTGGTTCCTCTACTGGTCTAGTTTTCTTTAAAAAATGGGCACGAGCCATTGGTAGGACCTGCCAGGACTTCGTCTTCACAAAGCACCATCCTTTCACCTGCTGAGAGTTAGCGAGCTCAGTTGGCTCATTTGGAGCCTGATCAGACACATAGTGGTGTACCCTTACATGTTTGAAAAGAGGTTTCTACATACAACTTTCCTCTTCCTAAATGCTTCCTACCCCTACCCGCCCCCCCACCCCCCACTATCATGTTCCCAATTCTACCTTACAAATCTGGCTAGACCAGAGGATGTACACTGGTACAGATAGGAACTGGAAACACAGAGAATCAAGGGCGGATGATCCCTTCAGGACCAGTGGTGAGAGTGGTGATAGTGGGAGGGTGGAGGGAGGGTGGGTGGAAAAGGGGAATCTATTACAAGGATCTACATATAACCCTCTCCCTGGGGGATGGACAACAGAAAAGTGGGTGAAGGAAGATGTCAGACAGTGCAAGATATGACAAAATAATAATTTATAAATTATCAAGGGTTCATGAGGGAATGAGGAGGGGGAAAAATGAGCTGATACCAGGGGCTGAAGTGGGAGCAAATGTTTTGAGAATGATGGAAATTAATGTACACGTGTGCTTTACACAACTGATGTATGTATGGATTGTGATAAGAGTTGCTTGAGCCTCTAATAAAATGATTTAAAAAAAAAAAAAAGAGGTTTCTAAATCTCTTTGTCCCTCCCTTCCTCTTTTCCTCCTTTCCTTCCTCTGTCCTTGTCTTTCTCAGGAAATCTTGTCCTTAGGAAAAACTTCAAGGAAGACTGAGCCAACAGCTGTATAACAAAACCCGGT
This sequence comes from Tenrec ecaudatus, assembly GCF_050624435.1. Classification (NCBI taxonomy): domain Eukaryota; kingdom Metazoa; phylum Chordata; class Mammalia; order Afrosoricida; family Tenrecidae; genus Tenrec; species Tenrec ecaudatus. Next base: position 30,603,129 of record NC_134537.1, read on the forward strand.
TGTTCAAAAGCACATTGGTGAAACTTGGGGATGGAAGCTGTCTTTCTGATCCGATAAGCAGGATCTACTGCCTGTTTTTATTGTTGGAGAGTTTATCAGACAATAGTACATTATGTTGCAGTCTGACTTTCCCACACATTGGATCCTAAAACTTCTTCTAGGAATTGAAAATGCAAACTCGTGGGCAGTATGTGTTTTATAAATGACAGAAAACAGTAGTGTAAAGACATGGCACAGTGGAGCCTGCGGCAGGTGCTGGTATTCCAAGGGCAGCACGTGGACGGGGCAGCAGAGCAGGCACTGCAGTAGGGGCCGAGCTCTGTCCTGCATGCCAGGAGGTTTGGGGGAAGGTGGGCACCTTCAAGGGGCAAAGGAGATGATGGCACATAGGGGGTGAAAGAGTGGGCAGACTCCAGAGAAGGCCATCCTCCATGCATCTCTTTGACTCTAGCATTTCTGGGTGTTCCTGAGGGGCGTCCATCTCCCATCCTTGCCATCCTTGCCTTGGTCACAGTGTTTGCTTGGCCTGGATCCTGCCCACATCGCCGGTTTGCATCCAAATTGATTTTCTCTCTTTCTTTCTTTCTTCCAAGTCATTTTATTGGGGGCTTATACAACTCCCCTCACAATTCATCCATCCATCCATCCATTGTCTCAAGCACATATGTACATTTGTTGCCATCATTCTCAAAATATTTGCCTTCTACTTGAGCCCTTAATATCACCTGCTCACCCAATTGACTTTCCAGGTTATGTCATTGTCTCTTCCATAAGCCCACCTTGACTTCCACCTTTCCTCGCTGAGGAAGAAATCCTCAGGTCCTCCTGGGACCTCCCATGGCTCTTACTCTGTATAGCTGGCTGGCAGGCACTGAGCACTGTCTCCCCTCCATTGAGATGGTCTGTGTGCATGCCTCTCTCCCCGTGGACTCTTCACTCCCTTTAGGACACTCACTCCTGCTTGGGCCCTGGCAGTGGAATGGACACTATTGACATAGTGAAGGGGCATTTCATGAAGGGATGATGGGGGGATAGACAGATGGGTAGGCAGGCTTGACTAGATTCCAATTTAATCTTTCACTGAAGAATGTCAGCGTATTCATCTCTATATCGCCCAGTACCCAGCACTGAGGAAGTATCCTTTTATCGATTCATGCAGCAAATAGTTTCAGGCCTGTGTCAGGGTTGTACCAGTCTTCAGCCCATGTGTTCCTGGCATCCCAAAGAAAATAGCATTCCTTTATGACAGCTACACACATCGAAACACACATTCAAATGTTCATAGAGTTGAGGTGTATCTGGTGTTTTTTTGGCACACAAGGCTGTCTTATGGATTGAATTGTGTGCATCTCTAGTACACAATCCTAACTTCTTTGCCTAAAATGTCTTTGAATTCCGGTGCTGGCGGAGATGGGATGCATTCAGATTGCCAGAATAGTGACCACATCCATCTTGGAAGAAGGTAGAATGCTCTTTGGAAGGAAGGATAATGACAAGGCTTTATCTTATTTCCTTTGGACATGAAAGTGGAATCTGAAGGAACAAGAGCTTTTCTTTCTTTTTTTATTAAAAGATCATTTTATTGGGGGAATCTTATAACAATCTATACATTAATTTTATCAAGCATATTTGTACATATGTTGCTGTCATTATTTTCTAAACATTTGCTTTCTATTTGAGCCCCTGGTATCAGTTCCTCTTTCCCCTCCCACCTTTGTAACCCCTTGATAAATTATAAATTATTATTATTTTCATGTCTTACACCAGTGTCTCCCTTCCCCACGATTTCTGTTAATCTCCCTGGGTGGTGGTAGTAATGTGTCTATCATTGCGATCAGTTCCCCATGCCTCCCCTCTCTCCCTACCTTCCCCCTGCCCTCCAGGTATTGCTACTCCCATTCCTGTTCCTGGATTCTGTGTGTCATGAGCTCTTACCTCTTATCTGTACCTGTGCACCTGCTCCAGTCTAGCCTGCAGTGAAAGGCCATGACAGAGACGGCGGTGTGTGTGTGTGTGTGTGTGTGTGTGTGTGTGTGTGTGTGTAAGCCTCAAAGAACCAGAGGAATATTGTGTTTCATTGGTACTGTACTACACCTGGTTGACTTATCCCTTGCTTCTGTGAGGGGATGTCCTATTGTCTACCCATCTGTCGACAAAGAGCTATTCTTTGGAGCAAGCAGGAGAACCTTGACTTCCCCTAGAATAGGGGTTGGTAAACTTTGGAGATGGAGGAACCAATCCTTTCCCACACCGCATTTTACAAATCACTCAAGAGCCATAAGTACATTTTTACAAACAAATGAAATCACCACGATCGGGACAATGCCCTTTACAATTTTTTAAAAAATTTTACTTGTGAGCAACAGGTACATACTGACAGTTTCACTTTTGGCCGTAGTTTGCCGACCCCTGGTCTAGGACCACTGCTCTGAGTCTGGATTTCTGTCCTCCTAAGCTACCAGAAAATAAATGTCTGTTCGTTAAAGCCATGTCCTGTGGTGTATCTGCCACAGTAGCACTAGATAACTAAGACCAGGCCTAAGCGGGCAATGTTTTCTTTGTCTCCAAGTGTCGGATTTGCAGACAAATGCTGCTGCTTTCTTGCAGCCCGAATTGTACTGCAGCGAGACGGCTGGGCTTGGAAAGGCACCGTGTTTCTCTCAGATTAGGTGGCAGCTCCTTACTAGCTTGCCTCAGGGACAAACCCCCTTTCTAGTTTCTCAAAAGATGATGCCAGGGTGCCAAGATGCTCATGGCTGGGCTTCCTTGTCAATGTCTTTAGTTTTATTTCTAATACGGTGACGGGATGTGTAGCGGAGGTGGAAAGTGGATAAAAGAAGCGCTCCGGCCCGGCTCTCCTTCCCTTGGGGCCTTCCGCAGGACACGCAGGAGGAAGCATCCGGAAAGACCAGAGGAGAGAGCCAGCCGACTGAAGTTCATGCTGGGATTGGAATCAGAGCGGCCAGAGTAGGAGGCGTTTGAGGCTGCTGAATGGAGGGGAGCTCAGAAGTCCTGAAGGTGTCGTGGGCTATGTGTCGGGCTGCTTACCAACAAGGCCAGCAGTTCCAACCTACCAGCTGACCTGGAGGAGCCAGCAGAGGCTTGCTGCTCCGGCAAAGATTTGCAGTCTCAAAAATTCACGGGGCAATTTCCCCCTGTCCTTTGCCCTGTTGGGGTTCCATGGGCCAGAATTGACTTGATGGCCGGGGATGGCTCCCTGATGGAGCCCTGGTGGCACGGTCAGGGAAGGGTTGGGCTGCCAGCCTCGAGGTTGGCGACTCACCGTCACCAGCTGCTCTGAAGATGAGCGATGAGGTTATCTGCTCTCTTACAGATTTGTAGCCTCAGACACCCTTTGTGGAGTCTCTCAGTTAGAATCAGTTCTACGGCAGCGTGCTTTGGGTTCCGTTCTCAGAGTGGCTGCACTGGAAGGACAGTCGGGCCATCTAGTGTGGCATTGGATGCCGCAGAGTCCATTGTCAGGAATAGTGACCCTGTCCCACAGAACAGCACGGTACCCGGTGTCCAAGGCGTAATCCTTACGGAAGCCAACGTTCCCTGCTTTCGCCCACTGAGCACTCAAACCATTGCATCACTAGGGCTCCTTGCCTCTGCCCAGTGGCTCTCAAACTGTAAGGTGCTCAAGAGTCAACCTGGAGAGTTGGTTAGGATTCTCATAACTGCCCTTCCCAGAGACCCTGATGCGGTGGGGCGGGTAGGGCCCAGGGATTTGCATTTTTAACAAACTCACAGGGGGATGTCAGTGCCACTGAAAACCACTGCTCCTTGGGGGACCTCATCTGTGCTCATTTTTTGGGGGGGGTTGGAGAATTAAGTCAGAGAGTAGGGGAAGGAACTTTCTCACACTGCCCAGTCTGTCAGGAGCTGGCAGTAGGACGCAACTCTGACTGCCAGTGGGTTCCACACTGTCGCAAGCTACAGCCTGCCAGTCATGTTATTTTTAGTTCTACCCTGGAATTACAGCTGAGTCACACCAGCTTTCCCTGATATGGTCACAAAGTTGTTTTCCAGGGCCTTCCACTTGATTGTGTCCAGCCACATTTTCTTGCTCAGTTGGCCCTCCATTACTGAGTGTTGCTGTGTACTGGGTTTCGGGTTTGAGCCCCAGGTGGTACGGGACTGTACTAGTGGACCGCCAGAGTGGACTTGGACGAATCAGCTCTGAGCGCATCACTTGACTTCAACTTTCAACTGAAAATGTGTGTGGTGTCATGTCTTAGGGAGCCCTGGGGGTGGAGTGGTTATACATTAGGCTGCTGTTGGCAAGGTTTGCAGTTTGAAACCACCAACCCTGTCCTGAGGACAGTGGTTCTCAGCCTTCCTAATGCCACGACCCTTTCATACAGTTCCTAAGGATGGGATGACCCCAACCATATACTTATTTTCATTGCTACTTCATCACTGTCATTTTGCTGCTGTTATGAATCATAATGTAAATAGCTGATATGCAGGATGTATTTTCTATTGTTACAAATTGAACATAATTAAAGCATAGTGATTAATCCCACAACAATATGTAATTATATATTGGTGAAATTTTTTTGGTAATGACAAATACATGAAATTTTGTCTTGAAGCATGGTGTAGCATGGGTAACATCTTCACACCAGGTACTTGTATGTGGGCATATTTGCATGTGGGTTGACCCACCTGGAGATGGACAGAGGAGTGGTGTCTCGGTTCCTAAGACCATCGGAACTATGTGTTTTCCGATGGTCTTAGGCAACCTGTGTGAAAGGGTCATTCAACCCCCAAAGGGGTCGAGACCCACAGGTTGAGAACTGCTGCCTTAGGAGCCAGATGAAGCTTTCTCCTCCGGTAAAGAGTTCCAGCCTCAGAAGCCCACATGGTCAGCGCTACCTTGTCCTAAAAGGTTGCTGTGAGTTGGGGCCCTCTCGTTGTCTGAGTTTGCAGTAGGGATGAGCTAATAGGTCTTTCAGGAAAGCACGGAGTACACCCTGGCCTTCCGGGCGCATTCCATCAATAGTCACTATATTTTAAAAAATAATCATTTTATTGGGGGCTCGTACAACTCTTACCACAATCCATCCATCCATCCATTGTGTCAAGCAGATTTGTACATTTTCTGCCTTCATCATTTTCAAAACATTGTCTTTCTACTTGAACCCTTGGTATCAGCTCCTCTTCTTTTCCCTCCCTCCCCGCCCCTCTCCTTCACAAACTCTTGATAATTTATGAATTATTATTTTTTCACGTCTTATAAAAACCAATGTCTTCTCCCTTCACTCACTTTTCTGTTGTCCCTCCCCCTGGGAGGGGGTGATATGTAGATCCTTGTGATCAGTTCCCCCTTGCTCCCCCCACCTTCCCCTTCCCCTCAATATTGGTCCTGAGGGGTTTTCCCATCCTGGATTCCCTGTGTTTCCAGCTTTTATCTGTACCCATGTACATACTCTGGTCCAGATGGATTTGTAAGATTGAATTGGGGTCATGATAGTGGGAGGGAGGAAGTATTGAACTAGAGGAAAGTTGTATGTTTCATCTGTGCTCTACTGCACCCTGACTGGCTCATCTCCTCCCCGAGACCCTTCTGTAAGGGCATGTCCAGTTGCCTACAGATGGGCTTTGGGTCCCCACTCTGTACTTCTCATTCACAATGATGTGATTTTTTCTTCTGAGTCTTTGATGCCTGATAACTGATCCCATCGACACCTTGTGATCGCACAAGCTGGTGTGCTTCTTGCATGTGGGCTTTGTTGCTTCTCAGCTAGATGACCAATTGTTTACCTTCAAGCCTTTAAGACCCCAGATCCTTTATCATTTGATAGTCCGGGCACCATCAGCTTTCTTTACCACATTTGCTTATGCACCGTCTTCAGCGATGGTGTCAGGAAGGTGAGCATCATGGAATGCCAGATTAGTAGAGCAAAGTATGAACAGTCACTATTAAAGAGATGCTAATCATGTCTCTGGGGCATTCCAGTAGACAGGAAGTGGAGAGTTAGTGGAAAGAGAACATTTAAGGTTGAGGAACCGGGTTCAAGCCCAGCTGTGTGGGCTCTGAGTAGTCCCTTGATCTCTCTGAGTTGTAATTTGAGGAGGGTCTTCTCAACCTAAGCAAGAGGACAAGTAGTTAGCAGAGGAAGGAAGGACATTAGGAAGAGGTGCAAGTTTGCTGACCGCGTGGAAGCTTCAGACCGACAGGGAAGGAACTTGTCTGAGGAGGAGCTGGCGAGCGGCCTGAGCTTTGTGTGAGAGTGGCAGTGGTCCTGAGTGCTGTCTGGTGATGGGTGACTTGGCTGCTTGCTGGCAATTCAGGAGAGCTGGCTGCACTCCCCTGGCCAGGTCCTTACCAGCTGACAGCTCCTATCACTGAGCAGGAAGACTTGTGGAAGGGAGGTGGATACCAGACCCCAGCCTTGGAACATGGGTAGAGAACCTAACCGGGATGAAGGGTCCACTTTGGTGTGGGCATTTGAGGCAGCATCGCAGTTCTGTGCCTCAGCCAGCACAAGCCAGGGGCAGGACATAATGATTTGGACTCAAGATTGACTTCGGTATCTTGGTTTCAGGGTTTGATTGGCAACAGAGACATTGGGTTAGAAAGGTACTGGCTGTGCTTGTCATGTCTTCTGTGATTGGTTCAGGAGTCTGCCTAGCAGGAGAGGGCCCTGGGAAAGATCCTAATGAGGTCTCATGTGAACCTCCATGTTTTCACCTGTAAAATGGGCGTAATGATGGTGATTATGCTGATGCTGTCTATTTCTGTCTAGATTTGAGATTAAAGTATTTAATGGGTGGGAAAGTACGTTAAGGCTGTTAAGTGCCAGGGAAATGCACTGTGTCTACTACATGAAAACACTCAGAGCCATAGACTAAGGAGGGATGGAGAGATGGAGCTGCTCAGATGATTCTAGGAGGTCACCATGGGGGCGACTTCAACACAGTTGCGAGGTGAGACAGGATGCTGGGAGGGAGTGAATTAGTAGGCTGGGATTAAAAGCATGTGCAGTTTTTGCTTAGTCCTAGCTGCCACAGTGTCTTGTTTCCATCTCATAGGCATCAGCCATTTGTCACTGGGGAACTTGGGAGCCCGGATGTGGCTGGCACTGCAGCACCAGTCATTCTACGAGTGTGTCATGAACTTGGTTGTCCGTGGTCTAACTTGACAGGAGTGTCAGGGCTAAGAATGGAGCTCAGAGCGCATTCAGGCTCTTTAGTCACAGGGAGCCAGTGCTGGAAGGACCTCCGGGATTCCACTGATCTAGTTGATCACCACCTCATTCCACAGATGGGAAGAGCAGGGCACACTGGGAAGTCTGAACCCCACTGCACTGTCCCCCGGCAAGTTTCTCCATGTTTTGCACAGTTGATTTCCCTTCTCTTTTCTCCAACAACCCTGTCTCCTCCTCCTCCTCCCAGTGGGTCCCAGTTTGATCCCCCAGGCCTTTCTCTTCCCACCCACCTCCTCACATACATCTTTCCTCTGTTGCCCCAGGTCTGGGCGCCGTTCTGCTTTCTAAGGTCCTTGAATCTCTTCCGTCAGGTCACAGCTCACAGCAGTGCAGAATCATGTTCTCGAGGTCTGAGCTGCTCCAGTTCAGGGCTTCGGGAGAAGCATTTCTCCCAGTCAATGAAACACTTCTTCTGGCGTTGAACATCAACTCCTCTGTTGTTCTTCCAATGCCAATGTTGGTTACTTTAAAGAGGTCATCCATTCCACTTTCAGCTTTCTGCCAAAGGAGGTTCTCAGTAATGGTGGCCCAGGAAAAGACCCTTAAGTCCATGTTTCTTGTCTGTTATTCCAGCGGCTGGGGGCATAGAGTGAAGAAGGTACCATGCTGGCTGTCGGGGGGCTTGTGTTCTGCACCATAGATGGACATGCACAATCAAAGTGGGGCTCTGGGCTCAGTATCCTAGAATAGGGATCTTCATACAATATGCAGCTACCAAGGAGAGAGTGGGCGGGGCTTTCGAAGGGGCAAGGGGGCGTGTCCAGAGAAACCAGCGGAGTTTCAGATTGGCAATCCTGCTGACACACTGACAGTTTGGGCCAGCAGAGTCTGGAATTCAAAATCGCAACTTCTCCACCGAAGAAAGATGAAGCTGTCTACTTTGGTAAACCCACAGGGGCAGTCCTACCTGTCCTGAAGGTTGCTTATGGATTGGAATGGACTTGATGGTAGTGAGTTTGAATATACATGCATATATATAATATGTATGTGTGTGTGAAATGAGGCCTCTATGGCCCAGTCTGCCCTCTTTTCTATTAATGGTAGCGATTGAACTTGCAGTGACCTTCTTTTGAGTTGGTTCCTGCCTTCATCGTGGAGGGTCCCTCTGGGTGGTCTCCCAGCACAGGGCCAGGGTGCTTTCTCGGTCTCCCTCCACCACTCTCCAGGCCGCTTCCTGGCTCAGCTGCTCCCAACCTGGCCATAGGGACTGTTCGGTCCCTGGTTTCCCCTTCCTCGGTTCCCTCTTACCTCCACCTTGCAGGGATGCTTATTTCTAGGATACGCTTGTTTGCCCAATGCATGCACATATTTTCAATTTCCTCTCTCATTCCAGTTTCCATGTAAAGCCCCTTAAGCAGGACTGGGCCTCTCCTGCCAGTAGAACTCTTGTATTCAACAGGTCTCTTTCGCATCTTGCCAGGACTCAGCTGTGAGGTGGCCGTATTCCTCTCTGCAGCATCTCATGTGTTCTGAGACCCTGAGCCCCATCTGGAATCAGGACCTGTCTGTTCTCAAGGTCAGTGGGCTGCAGTTAGCTGGGGGGTTCCACTTCCCTTGGTAGGAGGCTTTCTCCTTCCTTCTGCACTTGGCCTCCTCTGCCCTGAACTCATTTGGCTGACAGGGTGACAGTGGCCACTCCAGGCCTTGTCATTTTCTTGGCACTTGTGACTGAAGAGCCTCTAAAGCAGTGGTTCTCAACCTGTGGGTCGTGACCCTTTTGGGGTTTGCCCTAACAGTAGCAAAATGACAGTTGTGAAGTAGCAACGAAAATAATTTTATGGGTGAAGGAACTGTATTAAAGGGTCGCAGCATTAGGAAGGTGGAGAACCACTGCCCTAACGCATAGGTTTCCGGACTGAGTTATCTCACAGCCCCCTTCTCAGAAAAAAAATGACTCAGTGCTATCCCGGCAAAGAAATGTTTTTGCCCTTTAGCCCCTCATCCAGGATAAAGTGTAGGCATCTGCTTCGGCAGACCCCTTGGACAGTTCCATTGCCCCCTAGAAATAACACTTGGGGAAACACTGCTCTAAAGGTAGGTGGGAATCAGAACAGCAGGGTGACTGGGTCTAACACAGGAGGAAGTCTGAGGCCTTCAGTGACGCCTAGGAAAGTAAGAAGGCATTCCTCCTTTAGCTTGTTAACTTTGTTCCCAGACGAAAATACATGCGCAGCACTGTTAAGGCAAAAAGCGGAGGGGGTCCCTGTTTTGTGAGTGGGAACGAGTGGCAGGTAATTCAGAGCATTACTCTTCTGTCCTTTCATTCATTCGCCTCTGCGCTCCCTGAGGCTGCCCTTGTCGGGGACTTCTGGAGAGGCAGGTCACCATCAGCCTCCCACCAGGCCTCCTGCCCTCTGCTGTGATGGGGGTGGAGGTGGGGGGGCCTGCAGTCCTGGCATCTTCTAGCCGCACCTCCGCTTCCAGGGTCTGGCATGTGGTGTCAGCTGCCTTGTGTGTTGCACAGGCCACTCTCTGGCCTGCCTGGGCCCTTTGCCATGCTCTCTGATGGCCTGAGGGCTCGTCCCCTTTCTAGTGAAGTGCTTCGAGGACCCTCTCTGGCCTCCTCTGGTCAAGAGGCAGGGGTCCCACATGCCACCCTTCACACTCCATTCTTTTATCTACTCTGACATCAGCCCTTCCCCCATGACACTCTATTTCTGCACTGGGTTTGGGAATTCACTACAATGGTCACCTACAACTCACAGACAGTACTCCTAATGGGGGCTTCTTTGGTTAGTCAGAATCAGTAAACAGTAAGGATACAATCATTGATCCTCAGTAACATCTCTCCCTAGCCTGCAGCCAAGTCTCTTTCAGGTCCTCAGCCTCTCAGGCATGTGGTCACTTGGCCTTTGCCTTGATGGACCAGAAAGCCCACTTGCGACTGTGTTTCATCTCACATCCTCACAGTCTGCTTGCGGCACCTCTTGCTCTGTCCTGCACTTTCTGATGCCTGTGGTCTTGGTCTCCACCCTTTTAGACCTATCTGGAACATGTTATACTGATAGTCTTGGGCATTCGGTCTCTGCCCCTGCTTCAAAGATGGTTCATCCTTACAGCCAGGGCCTGGGGGAGGGCGTGTGGGGGTGGTAAAGAAAACTGATCCACCCCCACCATTTGGGGTACACACACCCCTCTCACATATGCTCACCCAGTCAGTTACAAGACCTGGGTGTCAAACAAACAAACAAACAAACAAACAAACAAACTCACTGAGATTCCAACTCACAGTGACACCTGACATGTAGGACAAGGTAGACCTGCCCCTTGAGGTTTCACAGACTGGAACTCTTATGCTTTGGGATCACTTTGAACTTGTTAAGAGCATAAGATTTCAGCCCCACCCTGGAATCTGCATTTTAACAACATCATCAAGGGATTTTCATGGACAGGAAAGTTTGAGAACTGGTACTCCATAGCTCCCCTCTGTTTTTAAAGCATATACTTATGTATTCACCAGGACCACTCACACACACATATATGATCTTTCCATTGGTTGGCACGCCTGTGCCATTTGTTACCGTGTGAAGAAGCCTGATGAGCCAACACCCTTTATTTCATATTCAGCACCAACTGCCGACTTGGGTGGGGCAGCCCATGTGGCTGCAGTGCTTTTGATTTGGGGTGGATGTGGATGGGTGGGTGGCCAATGCATTTATTGGACACCTGCTCTACGTCATCTTGTGTGTCAAGCTCTTTAAATACATTCTTCCAAGCGTGAAGCCTGGTGGTCTCAGCTGCATGAGATGTGAGGGTTATTGAATGTCACAATTACTTGGGGAGTTTATAAAACTCACCTCCCACTCCAGCCCTGACTCAGAATCTTTAGAGGTTATGCCTGGTCTTCAGTTCTTTTCAAAAACATTCTCGAAGTGTTTCTGTCGACTCCCCGGGTTAAGGACGAATAGTAAAGACCAGTGCTCGGTGGTAAGGAGTGTGAGGCCTGAAGAGGTTCATGAGTCCTCCTAGGCCCCATGGACTTTTATTGGGAGAGCCAGGACCGACCCCTTGCTTTCTGCCTGAGGCCGCCTTTCTTAGCATTCTGAGCTGCTTGCCGGCCTGCTGTGATGTGCTGGCAGTTGGATGCACCCCTGTCCTCAGTCCTCAATGGCGGCTGGTAGATGACTTTATGATGCACAGGTGCCTGACATGGCGCAGGTGCCTGATGTGACGCAGGCGTGAGAACTTGCCTCCGGGTTGCTGGTCCAGTAGGAACGAGGGGGCCTGCTCCCAGGAAAACATATTAAACTACTCCTGGCGGGAGAGTGTGCTAGGAAATAGCATTAGGGTATCTCGCCCCTGAGAGTTGAGAGAAGGGTGGCTATTATAAACAGGGGCTTAGAAACAAATTAATTACTGGATGTGAACTGGGCTTTGAAGGATGTTTACAATTCTTTTCGGTTGTTGGAGAGAGGGACTGGGTCTCCACTATGAGGTATGGTGGGGAAGGCAGGTCGGGCCTCCAGTGTAGACGGCTTTGCATGGCAGGGAGTTGAAGGGTGAGTCCTTTAGGCTTCTTCCTACAGTGAGTGCTTCTCCCTCAAATCAAGTCAACTCACAGCGACTCTCTGGGATAGGTTAGAACTGCCCTTGTGGGTTTCTGAGACTAATTCTTTGGGAATCTGTTAAACTGATTTCTGCAGTGGTGACGGTGCACGGATACCTTCTCTAAGTCAATAAACATCTGCTCAGTGGCCAGTGTGGCTAGAAGGTGCCATGTGACCTCCAGGGGGGGTGTATCAAATAGCTGGAAGAAGAGGTGAGGCAGGTGCCCACCAGGAAGGAGGAGCAGTGCTGGTGATGGTCGGAGAGATTTGGTTATCCTAATGTGGTAGAGGCTTGTGTGGGTGTTGGACGTGTCTTTGCTGCCTGTGAGCGTGGCAAAGCTGATGGCCCTGCATTCAGTGCTGTGTGTAGAGTCAGAAGCTGAATGGGTATCTCTGTCATGTACTTTCTGATCATTGGAGGCTGGAGAAGAATGATTTGAAGCTCTTGAAAAGCTTCTTTTTATCTCTGTCTTCTCCCACCCGCCTCCCACCAACAGGAAACTGATCCTGCGGAGCTTGGTTATCCTGTTATCTCCTTTGGCTGCCTCCTCCAGCTTCTAGCTGGGAGAGATGCTCAGAGAACGGGAGCCTTGAGTTTTAGCCTTGTGGTAGAACAAGACATGGAGTATGAGCTTGTGGGAAGTAAGTGTAGCCACTGGTCAAGGTTAGGGGCGCCGGTTTAGCTGTGCTAACAATGTGTGGACATCATGCTTGGCAAAGTGAAGGGGCAGCGGAAAAGAAGGCCTTCGATGAGATGGATGACACAATGGTGACACAGTGGCTGCAACAATGGGCTCAAACATAGAAACCACTGTCAGGATGGGCCTGGACTGGGAGTGCTTCATTTTGTAGTACATAGGAATGCTATGGGTCGGAGCCAATAAGAGAGCACCCAACAGCAACAAAACAACAACCTCTGCACCAACTAATTACTCACTAAGTTTTTGCCAGATGAACGAGTAAATGCCTTCCCTTATCTGCCTTCATGTGTTTATTCATAAAGGCTTTGAAAGTTGAGAGAAAGAATGCCTAGAAAGTACCCTTAACATAGTATATGGGGAGAGAAGAATGGGAGGAGCTGGGAGCTGATAGCCAGGCGAATACACTCAGCCCAGAATGTGCACTAAGCTGATGAGATAGATGGGTGGTCGTGGTTGTTAGTTGCTGTCAGGTGGATTTCCACTCTTGGCAACTCCCTTTGTCCTGAGTGGAACATCTCCAATGAGTTTGTGACCTATTGGAAACAGGTCACCAAGCCTGTCTGTCTCCCAAGGAGTCTTGTGGTGGGTGGGTTAGAACTTCCAGCCTTTTATTTGCCAGTGCTCAATCCTTTGCACCATTTAGACACTTGCGTCAGTCATGCAGAGTACACTTCAGTTGAGGTAGCTCGCCTCAATATCTCTACATCTGTTTGTTGTGCTGTGTTGCTTTGATGCTGGAAGGCAGTTCCACCCATTTTTAAATACCAGCAGAGTTTCCCAGGGTGGATAGATTTTTGTGGAGCTGGCTGCCTTCGATAAACTAGGAAGAGAGGTCTGTCCAGTGGAAACAGAATATTGTCCACTGTATTGTTGGAAGATGAACTGTGAGGGAAGCCTGGCAAGCTCAGCATAAGACTCTTAATCTCAGGGTCTTGTGTTTGTGGCCCACATTGGGCGCCATCTGTGAGGGAAACCAGCCCCTAACACATCATCACAGGTCCGGTAGGCACAATTGTACAGCCATAATAAGTAAAGATTATAGTAAAGTCATAGACAGCATGAGAGATAGAAGAGAGATTGAAATAATGGAGTCAGATACATTTTATGGTAGCATGCTCACCTTGGCCTCACTTGGTGGTCCACATGGAAAAAGAGAGATTTATTGCTAACCATGGCTTGTATGTTCTCTGGGGACATGTAACCCCCCTAGTTACAGGTGAAAAAACATGTCACAGGAAAGGGTTGTGATATAGGTAATACAGTAATGGGAAGAGGGTGATCTACGGGTGTCCACACAATAGGAAGGAGAGGTATTTGGGGTACACATGTGACAAGATGGGTGGATCTTAGATTCAGGGAGGTAGTTTAATTTTGGATACCACTGAGCCGGTTTGACCTGTTCTCTGGCTCACTATAGAAACCATTACCAGTAGGGTATAAACCCCACCTACAGGAATCAAACTGATGACTGCAAGCCTTTAGGGAGAAGTAGCCTATTGTCCTTTACAGCAGGGAGTGGGCTCCACCTGTGGTGGGCCCAGTGTCTGGCAACTGACTGCCTTCTGGGAGGTCACTTGACAATCACTTACCATTAGCTGCAAGCAGGGTCCTAAGTCTAACATCTATTTGAGGGAGATGGCTTGAGAGAAATCTTTCTGCTTCCCACCATGAATACTGCGTGTTGGAAAACACTCCATGCCAACAGCCGGGTAAAGGGTGTAAAGGTGCAGGACTGAGCAGTGTTCCCTGGGTTGAAGTGTTGCTATGAGTTGGCGCCAACACACATCAGCCCTGACCTCTGTGTGAGTTACCTGCTGCTCATGCAGGAACGGTCCAGGTAACAGGAACTGACTGATGCACACGCTTCAAGACTGTGTGTTTGTGGTTGTAATCCCAAATGCTTCGTTTCTGCCTTTTAAAGGACAGCAAAGTGATTTACCTCATTTGGGGTTGCCAAGTGTAATGGGAAAACTGCAGTATCCGGTACCTGAGTCGGAGCAACACATTGAGGGTGCTGCTTCCCAGTAGCCATTCTTCCCCAAGAGGGATGTGACATCACTCTAGCCAAGTGTATGGAGGCAGTTACAGGTGGTAGTGGAGGCAAAATAGGCAGGCAGGTGTGCATGTGCAGAATCAGGAGCTCTCAGTATGGAGTTTGGGAACACATGTACCACTGAGAGCTTCTGGGAGGGGCCAGTCACCTGAGAAGCCACACTGTGCCCTGGAGTCTCTGGGGGGGATAGAGGATCCCAGAGGTCATGGCTCCTGGTCCCCTGGCTCCCATATGTCGTGTGACCTTTTCTCGGAGAAACTGCCAAAGCAACGTGAGGAGCTCGTGGAGTGTGAAGATCTCAGTGAGGGGCTCTCATGCGGAGGTGACAGTGGTTGGGGCTTAGGGCATCAGGGCACATCCCTGGTAAGTTATGCTGTGTACTGGAGCTTCCTCTACAGCGGTGGTTCTCAACCTACCTCATGCCGAGACCCTTTCATACAGTTCCTCATGTTATGGTGATTCCCCCAACCATAAAATTATTTTTGTTGCTACTACTTCATAACTGTAATTTTGCTACTATTATGAATGAATCAGGTGACCCCAAAGGGATCACGACCCACAGGTTGAGAACCACTGCTCTATAGAACTGGAGAGTAGATCTGCCCCATAGAGTTCCCTTGACTGCAATCTTCAGAGGAACAGATTCCTGGCCCACAGAGCTGCTGGTGGGCTTGAACCTTCAACATTTCGGATGCCTGCTAAGGGCTTAATTGTCACATCACCTGGCTGCATCTATAAACAATATGGAGCCATTAAAGAGGGGAACAAGGAAAGTGTGACCTTCTTCATTTTGGGAATCCCGAAAAGAACAGAAGTTCCCGAGTGTGCTGCCCTTAGTTCTGAGGAGGGCTTGCTCTTGTTCCTAGCCTGTCTGCTGAGCTCTGTCTGCTGACGGACCTCCATTCCCCACTGCTGTGATGGTGCTTCAGTGAGAAAGGTCTGGTGTGAGTGAGCGCTGTTAACTGTTAGCTCTGTGACTTAGGGGCAGTGACTTATCTTCCCGGAGCTCCAGGTTCTTCATCTGTCACGTGGGATGGGAATTCCAACTCTGCATTATGCTTCTGGGGACCCTGGGTGGTACAGTCGGTTAGGCACGTGGTAATAATCCAAAGACCAGAGTTTCAAGTTCACCCAAAGGCATCTTAAAGAAAGGCTCTGTGGCTGGCTTCCCAAATACCAGCCTGGAAAACCCTGCAGAGCCTAGTTCTACTCAGACCCAAAGGGTCTCTGTGACTTAGGGGGTCAACGTGTTGGCCACTGGTCAGCCTGCTTGCAGGGATCTGAGGGAATGCCCACTGAGAGACTGACCATGTGAATATATGGATGTTCCCCAGTTCACTAAGAGTCACTGTGTTAGTCTGGGTAGACTAGAGAAATAAATCCATGGACACACATATGTGTATAAGAAAGAGATTTACCAAATTCTATAGAACTTATTGTTTTTTCTTTAGTGAACATTTTATTTTGTATCTAAAAATCTCACATTCATACAGGCATACAAGCAAATAGTCATATAATGTCAATTATTTCATTTTAGAATATTTTTGACTTTGCATCTTGTTTTAACATCTAAACACATATATATGTGTGTGTATATATATATATATTTTTCTTAATAGGAATACATTCTGAATAAATTTCTTTGTTTTACAAAAAAAAAAGAAAGAGATTTATATACAAGAGCAATTGAACATTGAGAAAACATCCCCGTCCAGTCCAGATCAAGTCCATAAGTCCGATATTAGTCCATATGTCTGATACCAATCTATAAAGTCCTCTTCAGACTCAAGAAACATATGCCATAACGCCGAATGTAGAAGATCACAGGCCAGTGGATAGAAAGTCTTGAATCCAGTGTCATTGGAAACATCTCAGGGCTGGCAGGGGTCTCTGCATCAGGGTGGGTCCATGTGTCTTGTCAGCTGCTATGTCTCCCAGGGTGTGAGTAGAGAGTCTCCCACCTCCAAGGAGGAAATATCAGATTTCCCAGGAGTAGGCCATGCCTACACAGAAGCCTCATTGGCTATGATCCAATTGCCAGACGAGACTCCACCCCTTCACTCACAATCCTCTCAAATTGACAATTATATAACTACCACAGTCACCCATGCTAGTGTTCTTTGCCTGCCCCTTTGGGTAGCTCTTCTTTCTTTCTGCGTGCCTTTTATCACACCTGGACCACGTTCCTTCACACGTTCAAATATTTCCATTGCCGAAGGCTGGCAACCTGCCATGGTTTCTAGGACGTGCTTTGCAGGTGTCCCCGTGGGCAGTGGCCCACCTCCTCAGTCACTGAAGTGCTCTTTTAATGTCCAATGGCTTGCTGCTGATCAGTCCGTATAATGCTTTCCCCATTGGTCCATTTGCCATACTGTGGTGACTTGCATGTTGTTATGGTGGATGCTGTGTCCCTGGCATGTCACCTTAACTATATCTATCTATCTATCTGTCGGTCTGTCTGTCTGTCTGTCTGTCTGTAATGGATCTGTCTGTGCCTATGTCAACAGTCCTCTCCCTGAAGTCGGGGCTCTCATCTGCTCTGTCTCTGCCCTCCATATAGCTGAGCATTGTGTCTGGCACAGAGTGGGCACCCAGAAAATGGCGCTTCAGGGAGCGGGAAAAAAAAGAGGCGTTCTGGCTGATGGCTGGCATTCCCCTGGCCTTCGACAAAGGTGGCTCAGGTACCCAGTGTCAGGCCTGCGGGCAACTGTTTCCTCACTCGGTGCAGCCTGGGATTGCCCGGAGCCACAGTTCCTGGAGACTTACCACCTCAGGCCTCAATCTGCCGCCTTTAATTACCTCCTTTCCAGGGAACAGGAGGCCCTGTTGTCTGCCCAGAGTCTGCTAATTTTAGCTCCAACCTTGGGCTTGCTGTGCTTCGAGGCCGCACGACCGCGCAGCCTGAGCTGTCTGTTGACTTGGGGGTTTCCTCTGGGATTCTTTACATGTTCAAGTGTTCATCAGGGACTGCTTTTGTATTTTTAAGCCGAGAAGGGTGGTTAGGGGCAGAGACTGTGGGAAATGGAGGGGTGACGGAAGTTCTTTCAAAGGGGAAAGGTAACTTAAAAAGGGAACTTTTCCGTGCGTTTAGTGATCTGCAAAAGAGCCAGCCTCCAGCGGCATTTTGCAATGGTTGCCAGAGAAAATCCATATCTTTCACTTTTGTGACCTCTCAATCAGGTTATCTGCTTGAAATAATAAAAAATAACTTATTGACGATATTAACAATTAAAGATGTAAATAAAATCCAAACCAACCTCACTGCTGCGATGAGTCCACTCAGACTCACAGCAACCCTAGAGGACAGGACGGACTGCCCTAGTGGGGCTCTGAGACTCTCTTTACCGGAGTAGAAAGCCTCTTCTCCCTCCTGAGGAGGGGCTGGTGGCTTCAAGCTGCTGACCTTGCAGTTATCAGCCCGACACATTACCCACTCTGCTACCAGGGCTCCAGTAAAGATGTAAATACTGTAAGAATAAAATCAAACAACAAAAGGACTGATGGGGGGCAAGGGGGAGGAAGAATTTCTTGCCCCAGTTCACCGCCCACCTCCCATTCCCCGTAGTCCTATTCCTAATAACCAACAATCTGTGCCCATTTTAAAATTTAATTCTTCTGATGAGAGATATGCTAGTTTCTCTAGTTCCCAAGTTATTTATTTTAGATCTATGTATTAACTCTTATATGATAGGACAGGGCTAGTTAGTTCACACCTCTTTATTACTTCTCACCCCCCTTCTCAGTTTCCTCCAGCTGCCACTCTCTTTACCCTCTGTTCCCTTTCTCTGTACATCCGTGTCATTGTCAGCTGTCATGGAGTTGATTCTGACTTAGCATCACCTGGGGCACGTAGACTAGACCTGCAGCCTAGGTTTTTGTTTTTTAAAGCTGTGACCACACAGAAGGATGTTCAAGTCCTTACTTCTGACGTAGCTTGCCATGGGTTTGAACTGCCAACTTTTCTAGAACTCCAGAGCTTTACCCCTGAGCTACTCAGGGAATTCCTTTATAACTCCAATTTCCTGTTATTTTGTACTGTCAACAGTATTGCTTCACCTGTTACTTTGTGTATTATGCCAGCCGGGTTGACTGGAGAGAGCTTTATATCAAGTAATTATAGATCAATAAACAAATAACTTCCCGAGTCTAGCTCAAGTCCACAAGTCTGATACTAATTCATAAGTCTCTCTTCATATTCACAAAGCCACATGCAATGAAGCAGAATGCAGGGCCATCACTGGCTGGTGGGTGCAAGGCCTTGTGGATCCAATGGGGGTTGACGCATCTCCAGGGCTCACGCAGGTCTCCACATGGTGTCAACAGGTAAAGGCAGAGAGAGAGAGTGGCCCGCTTCCAGCGAGCCATTTATCTCAGTGGCACCTCCAAATGAGGTCATCGAACTGCGACCTGAATGATAGGCTATACCGCTGCCTCCATCTTATGGGAGATATGTTGGGACCAAAAACCTAACTAAGACACTTTGTCAGCTGATGATGTTGAGGTTCCCCTCCCATACCTTTCCTCTCTGGCTTCTGCCCTTCAGCTGCTCTGTGGTGTGTTGTTACCTCTGGCATTGCCATTGTTTATGATGGGCACGCACACACGCTTATGGTTGGTTTTGCAGCCCTCACTGTCTGTGCTGCGTCTGTGGGTTTATTTCAAAAGTTCACACAACAACACTGCATGATGATTTCGAGGTAAATGTTGCTCAACCCAGAGCTACGTCACCTGCAGTGGTTTCATTTCCTTTTCTCGGGGTCTGAGGTCACCACCACATTGAAGCTACTTATAGGACATGGCACTTTCCCTTGGCTTCACAACTGGACAGGTCCTTCTAATTCTCTTCGAGCTGCTCAAAACTCCCCAGGGTTTTGCTTGCTTTGTTTCCATGATGAGCGCCTTGCTTATTTTTGCTTTACTCTCTTGGAGCTTCAGGTGGTTGTTTCTTTGTTGTGGGGTGTTGGGGGGGCAGATGTATCATTTTCTACCATAACGCGTGCATCTTCTTTCATCCAATGCTTCTTTGCCTGCTTGGAATCTCGGCTGGGCTTCTTCTCCACATTCTCTTTTACTGTAGCCTGGTTTCTCCATATTTGGTCATGATTTTTCTACAGCTTTGTTTTCATCCAGTTTCTGATAACTTCCTTCTGTTTAAACTCTGTCTGTATCATTCTTTCGGCTGTTCCTGGGCTCTCAAGGACTATGTGCTTTCTAGAGCTCATGAGTCACACCCTTAGCTGTCCGTCCCTCTTATCATTCAAAAGAAGATGTTTTAAAAACATTGGGCGCCATTGTTTTCCTCATGAATATTTTTTGTTTACTTTTACTTTGTTCACAGACATGTCCCAATTTGTTTTATAATTTACCTATTTCAAGTGCGGGGTATATCCCAATGAGGAGATGTTCTAATTTTTAACCCTAGTCAAGTACATAGAGAGATATAGATTGCTGCTAAAATTGCCCTGATAAATAACACTGTGATGAATATCTTTATGCATAAGGACTTTTCCTTTAATTTATGTTACACGAGTGTACATAATTTATGTTACAAAATTAGGGGAAGAGAAATAGCAAAGGAGGACATTGTCTCAGGACTCCTCTGGTGTTGGGTTTGAGTAGGGAATTACCTAGTACTTCCTATTAGTTCTGTTGTTGTTGACAAGCGCAGTAGGAACGAGGAAAGAAGAACCACTTCTTCATCAGCTTATTGGCTTCTTATTTGGCTAACTTTGGGAAGATGGTGACTTTTGGCAAATGTAAACACAACCTAGAACTCCCCTGGGGATCCAGTCCCTTGAAATGAGTCCTATGGGGTCAGCAGAGGCTCCATGCTTGTGAAGTGCTTTTCACCTGAAAAAGTTATATAATAATTTAGGGCTAAGTATTATTCAATGTTTAACCTCACTTACCATATATACACGAGTATAAGCTGGCCTGAATATCAGCTAGGGCACCTAATTTTACCACAAAACTGCCTTAAAAATGTGCTGAAACACTCGGCTTCTACACAAGTATACACAGTCTTTACTAGAATTACCACTCGGTGAGTTTTGGAATAATCAGATTCATTCTAACTTACCAAAGAGAACTCTGGCTGAGTGTATTGTCAATGATCAATCCCCATTATGTAAGGGGTTTGAGCAATAGCAGGATTATTCGGCCAAGGACTACTCTCAAGAAATCAAGTAAAAGGAGCATACATTTTGATGTATTGAAGAGGCTAGCATATTGTCTTATTGTTACCCTATAGCATTGCAATACTCTAAAACGTCATCAGCCTGGCAACACGGATTCCGTGTTGGCAAGTCTGTGTGACACAATTGTATTAGAAAACAGGACCCTTGTCTGTAAAGCGCTTTGCAGTTTATTGAGGAGTACCTACCACACGCTAAATGGAAAGTCCTGAGGCCCATGTGCCAGTCTGAGGATTTTGGACACTGGGTGATGATATTGCATTGAAGGTGACGATAAAGCTTATAGGTTAGATACCACAGCTCGAAGTGGATCTGGTCCAGCGGTCTCATGTCAATATGAGAAAAAGAGGGCTGGAGAAAAGGGCTCACTCTGTCATACCAGCGGTTCAGTGTGGCATCACCAAGTCTAGACTCGATTCTTCCCAGTCTCTAATTATCCTTCTTCACCTCTTATAAATTAATACCTTTGTGATTTCATTTCTATGTCTGTAAACTACATTTTATTAACCTGAGGTATGAAACAGTTAACAAAGGAGAGAAGTTATTTGCCTAGAATGGAAGATCAGTGTGTATTACCAGACAACCTAAACAAAGCAGAAATCCTCCAAAGTGGACCAGCAGGTAACATCATGATAATGGAGAAGAGGTTGCATTTGACAAGGATTTGGTCCTGTTTGGCTCCACAGTCGATGCGCATGGAAGCAGCGGTCAGGAGATCATATAGAACATTGCACTGGGTAAATCTGCTTCACAAGGCGTCTTTGAAAAGCGAAGATTACTTTGAGGATTAGGGTGTGCCTTACCCAGGCCATGGCATTGTCAGTCTCCTGTTATGAATGAGGAAGTTGGATGTTGAGTAAGGAAGATTAAAGAAGAATGGGCGCATTTTAATTGTGGTGCTGGGAAAGAATATGGGGAGTACCACGCGCTGCCCAAAGAACAGAGAGGTCTCTTTTGCAAGAAGAACAGCCAGAATGCTCCTTAGAAGCAAGGATAGCAAGACTTCTCCTCCCATGTTTTGGACATGTCAGGAGAGATCAATCCCTGGAGGACATCATGCTCGATACAGTAGAGGGGCAGCAAAAAGGAGAAAGGTACCCGATCAGATAGCTGGATTGACACAGTGGCTGCAAGCATGGGCGCTGATGGAGGAACAGTTGTGAGGATGGCGCAGGACCACAGGCGGTTTTTGATTCCGTGTGCACAGGGCCACTGTGGGTCAGAACTGACTCGACAGCACTAACAACAACAGAATGGACTCAGAAGCGTATAAGCTCTCAGACATAGGAGTAATTTCTGAGATGAGAGACACTGATAGGTGGGCCTTTCTTTGTCTCTAAATGGGGCATGGCCTTCAGTTGTTTCTGAGTTTTGGGCACTTTGGGAAGCATATGTTTGGCCAGGACAGTTCCCCTCTCTTCCAGGGATTCCACATGTGTAAGAAAAGAGGGCTGGACTTGATGGAGTGAATTCTTTGTAGCGCCTTCCGTTGAGCTCCACGGTCTGATCACTGTGGTTCCCTGGCCCTGGGTCTATACGACGTCTAAGATGATTTGGGGAAAACAACCAAAAAAGACCCTGCTGAATCACTACCAGCATCATCTGCTTCGGTCTGGCTGGGAAGTAGGTCAAAGCCTGGCAGACATGAAAATGTGGTTGCTTCCAGCTGTGAGCTGGGCCTCAGCCTTCTTTACAGACACCTGCCTCAGAAGGGACCTGGGGGACGTGCTGACACTCTGGGTGGAGAAGGACACATCGAGGGCCCTTGGCACTGAGGGCTTGGTTGGGGGGGCACGCTAATTGATCACCAGAATGGGTGAGAAAAGAATGAAGATGAAGAAGGCCCAGTTTGGGACAGGAGGAGAAAGGGAGAAGCAAGCATCTGTGGGCCTGAGCCTGGCTGGTGCAGGCCATTGCCTATGATCCGGAAGATTGGTGGTTTGAACATCCCCCTCACCCCCACCCAGTGGCCCCACAAAAGGAGCGCTTTGTGCACTCTTGGGGTGAAAGGTTACAGCCTCGAGAACTTTATGGAGCAGTTTTACTTTGGAGCACCTGGGCTCACCATGTGTTGGGGAACACCAACCTAGATGGTGTGGAACATCGGCTAATTACACTTCCCTTACTCTTCCCCACCGCACTGAGCAGTAGACGGCATTGCTCGGATTTTGCAGGTGAAGAGATTGAGTCATGGACAAGTTTAGTGACTTGCTGCTGGTAAAGCAGGAGGGAGGGTGAGGCTGACTCTGACTTCCTGCTCTTTTCCACCCCCAGCCTTGCCTCTCAGTGGTCTAGTGAGGAGCTGGGAGAGGTTGTCAAGAAGTGAGAGTACACACTGAGGCAAACAGACAACACAGACCTGGGGCCAGGGAACCTAGATTCACTTCCCAGCGCCGTCACTGATGAGCTGTGCACCGGAGCCTCCATTGCCCCATCTGTAAAATGGGAGGAATGGCAACGACAATACCGGCTTCGTAGCGTTATTGTGAAGGTTGAGCGAAATCGATAATTATAAAGTGTTTAGAAAGTTGCCTGGACATATGATAAATGTTCAATTAACGATTACTAAGCAGTAACAATAAAATATTATATAATCTGGCCATGCCTTCCTCCGACCTTTAAGATGTCCCATGATAAGACAGTGGTCACTTTTTAACACCTGGGAGATGCGCGCATGAGGGTGACTTCTGTTGTGTGTTGTGAATTGTGATGGCTGATTTGCCACAAGAATGTTATTAGCCTTGGGGAGTGTGTTGCTGAGAAATAGCAAGGAGACCAATACTTTTCTTTTGCTGATAGAATAGAGTTCAGGGTCAGTGTCGCTTGCACCTGGGCTTAATTATTGTCTTGGCTTCCTTAGCCTTATACTCTGCAGCCCCGTCTCCCATCTGTCACACACTCGTGACTTGGGTGCTGCTTTGATGCCGGACGCTCGGCCACTAGTATTTCAAATACCAGTTGGCTCTCTCCTCCGTTGGTGATGAGCTCCAGTGGCGCTTCCAGACTAAGACACACTCGGATGATGCTTGGCAGTCCACTTATGAAAATTAGCCAGCGAAACCCCTGCCTATGAGTCATATGAGACTATGATCTGATAGACTCCTGGAAGGTTCCCCCACCCATATGTCAGAAGACACTTAAAATAGAAGCTGCATCAGTAGACCCAGGTATGCCCACCAGCCACAATGATGGCGCAGGACCCGGGAGAATGTGGTTCTGTTGTACCGTGGTCACCGCAGTGGCAGTGAATAAGAGATACCCTGTCGTGTAGGTGTCAGGAGATTTGTGTATGGCTGGCCCAGCCCGTGGCTCATTTTTATTTTGGCTCCTAAAGAAGGTCAGAGGTCACAATAAGAGAAACTGCAAGGGATCTGGATTCTGGCCCATCGGATTTAACGCTCAACACTGCTGCTCACGCCGTGAATCCCTGTGGACACACTACCCCTCCTGGGCCTCCACCATTTACCCATCCATCTCATGGGTTTCTCGCGGCTCATGTTGGAGTTCAGGGAGCCAGATGAGACCCCTCCTCGTCTCCGGTACTCACTCTGTGAATGGCCCTCACTCCATGCCAGTCACATGTGGTCTCTTGAAGGAAGTTGCTTTATTTTATTTATTTTATCCTAAATCAGATTGTTGTGGGTCACCGATCCATAAAAGAAAGAAACTGATTACCCTATTTTATTCCCCTTACATTTTGGCAGTTCCACTTAGAAAGGCCCCATTTCAACCTCATGCCCTTTCTGATCCCAAAATATCTATGTATCCATGGAAAGGGGCTTCGAAAAGCTTGTGAAAAACTGGAATGGAAAGGTAATGGAATATCCCTAGGAACTTTTGCAAGCCTCTTTGTGCACGGCCGTGCAGAATGAGACCACGTAGTTCTCTCTGGGCTTTAGAAGTTGGTTGGGGGGTAGAGACATTTTGATTGTTACACTCACAGTGATGTCATTATAGCCAGTGCATCTACTAGGTCTCTGCCAGACCATATCCCAGGTCTGTTATTTTTAATCATTTTATTGGGGTTCATACAACTTTTATCACAATCCACACACACATCAATTGTGTAAAGCACACTTATATCTTCTTTGCCCTCATCATTCTCCAAACTCGCTTTCTACTTGGGTTCCTGGGATCAGCTCCTCATTTTCCTTTTTCCTCTCCCCCTCTTTCCCCCCTCCCCCTCCCTCATGAATCCTCGATAATTTATAAATTATTATTTTATCTTATCTTACACTGCCCGGTGTCTCCCTTTACCTACTTTTCTGTTGCCCATCCTCCAGGGAGGAGGTTATAAGTAGATCCTTGTGATCAGTTTCCCCTTTCTACCCCTCTTTCCTTCCCCGTACCGCCACTCTCACCACTGGTCCTGAGGGGGTTCATCTGTCCTGGATTCCCTGTGTTTCCAGTCTGCATCTGTACCGCTGCGCATCCTCTGGTCTAACCAGGTTTGCAAGGTAGAATTGGGATCATAATAGTGGGTGGGAGGAAGCATTTAAGAACTAGAGGAAGGTTGTGAGTTTCATTGTTACTACACTGCACCCTGAATGACTCATCTCCCCCCCCCCACCCCTCTGCAAGGGATGTCCAGTTGTCTACAGATGGGCATTGGGTCCCCACCACGCGCTCCCCTCATTCACGATGATATGATCCCCCCCACCCCGCCTTTGGTGCTTGAAACCTGGTCCCTTTGGCCCTTAATGATCACATATGTTGTTGTGCTGCTTGTATGTGGGCTTTGTTGCTTCTGGGCTAGATGGCCGCTTGTTTACTTTCAAGCCTTTAAGACCCCAGGCACTATATCTCTCTATAGCCGGGCACCATCAATCAGCCTTCTTCACCGCACTTACTTATACACACATTCGTCTTCAGTGTTTATGTGGGGAAGGTGATCACACAATGATGGTTTTTGCTCTTTGGTGTCTGCTACCCGATCCCTTCAACACCTCGTGATCACACAGGTTGTTGGTTAGCTTATCGGTGTTGCTGCCCTTGTCGCCATGTTCTTATGTGCCACTTTGGTGCTGTCGAAGCCATCCGTAATTTTATGCACATATTATTATCTCTGCAGTTCCACCTAGATAAGATAGGCTGGACAAACAATGTGAGAAGAAAATAATGGGACCAACAGTCCTGGAGGGACATGAGAGTGTGGGAGGTAGGGGAAGGGAGGAGGTGTTGGCCAGCCCAGTGGAGGGAGGGGATGGGAAGACTGGTAGGGAGTGACCAAGGGCAAGGTAACTTAGAGGAATTACTGAAACCAGAATGAAGACTGAGTTTCATAGTTGGACAAGAGGAAAGTGTAAGGAAATAGAGGAAAGGTGTAGGAGGTAAAGGGCATACATAGAGGCCTAAATACAGACATGTACATATGTAAATATATTTATGATTATGGGGGAAATAGACCTATATGCATATATTTATAGGTTTAGTAGTAGGGTAACATGTTGACATTGCAAGAGCACCTTGCTCAGCTAAATGGTCATTCCATGATACTCACCTTCCCGACATGATCGCTGAAGACAAACGTGTGCATAAGCAAATGTGGTGAAGAAAGCTGATGATGCCCGGCTATCAAAAGATATAGCATCTGGGGTTTTAAAGGCTTGAAGGCAAAGAAGCGACCATCTAACTCAGAAGCAACAAAGCCCACAGAGAAGAAGCACACCAACCCAGGTCTGTTTTGGTCATAGCTTAGCACTTTGAAGCCTCTCCCAGTTGTAGACTAACCTTATCCCAGTCTCCCCACCTTGGTATGGCTCGGAAAATCCAGTGTTTTGATTTTCTGTGTGTTTTGGTGGGGGACGGGACATACAGGACTGTTGAATCATTAACCCAGCAGTTTTGTTTGTTTGTGCATATATAGATAGAGGCATGCTTGACGTATATAATATTTATACTATGATATAAAATTTGTGAAATGATGGTCCTTTGGGGTGCCACCTTATGTTTGTGAGCAGTACTGAAGAGTTCTCATGATCCCATTGAGGTATACGGTGAGTGTGTGGCGTAGGCACACTTGGAATTCCAGGTTCCCTTTATGGTAGGGAGACTTGAGCGAAGGGGTTTGCTTGAGATCCTATATTTAGATGGGTAGTTGGTCTTCTGACTAGGGTTTAACAGAATTTGCCCTTAGAAAATTTGAGAGACCCTTTTTGTGAATTTTGAGGGAAGCGAGGAAGTGTGGGAGGGGCAAGAGTCATGCCCATGGGGGGCAGTTCCAACTTGTCCTCGAGGGCCTCCATGAGTCAGAATTGCCTCGATGGCAGTGAGTTTGGTTCACTGTTGCTAGTCCAAACTGAGATGGGCTGTACATATAAAATACACCTGTAGGAATTGAAAGGCATTGTTTAGAAAATGTGAAACATTAATACATATTATTTTACTCTAGATAAAAAGGATAATGCTTTGGTCTATCCGAACACATAAAATAATGTTAAAGGAACCTGTCCTATTTCTCATTACTTTAAAAGACTTGTTATACATTTTCGATTATCTGTGGTTTACCTGATATTTCTGTTATACAGCACTGTTAGAAGTTTTGAGGGTATGTAAAAAAGTGTTACTACAAAATCCTGGAGACCTCTGTGAAACAAAGTATCTTCACACGAAGCTATTGTTCATCAACACATCCTCTTCAGGAAGTCTGTGCAGAACGGCAGGCTCTGCTTCCATCTCTCCAACTCTTCTCTGACCAGTTTCATTGTTTTCAATTTAAACCACATCCAAACCCCAGTTTGGGCATCATTGAGGGGGCTTAAATCATGTTCCTTTTCAATGTTCTTTGAGTTTTGGGAACAAAAGGGCGTCCAAAGGGGGGAAAGTGCTGTGGTGGGGATGGGCTAAGGTTTATCAGTGAGTCTCCTAGGAGAGCCCTCCCTGCCATTGAAGAATGTGTTCTTGAAAGGAGGTTGTTGTGATGGAAGAAGAAACATTCTTGGTGCCACTTTCCCAGCCCTTTTCTGAGCAGTGCAGTTTTCAATTTTTCTTAAAACCTTTTCATCAGAAGCCCTCAGTGATGGTCCTATGTCCTTTGAGAAAGTCTACCTAAGTAGCTCTTTGAGATCACCCCAAAGCACTTACCAGAAAGAACCTCCTGTGCTGACCTCTGACTTGCATTTAACTTGCCTCTGGAAACCACGGTTTTGATTAGATCTTAAAAAAAAATGTTTTTGGAGGCATTCTTCGGAGACTAAGACAAGTGTATTAATGAGCGCACTTTTGTCTGCAGCCATCCACTGGCCGCAAAGAGCTGCGTCTGTGTGTCTTATTTGGAATAAACCTGGGCGTGCACCTGTGAACTGGAGCCTAGGAGCAAGACTTTTTGCCTTGCCCTGTCGACCCGCCCAGCCCTCCTTTCTCTTCCCCCTGCCTTTGCATCTGTTGCTGCTTGGTTACCTTCTTTGCCCTCTTAACCTCTTTCAGGCTGATGGAAGCTGCCCTGCTTCGTCTGCGGCACACACCACATTCACATCTCCGTGGCCTCTGTGGCACTCTCTGTGTTGACCACGCTGCTCTGCTCCTACTTCTTTGTTCTGCTTCTCCTCAAGGACAGTCCCTGCAGTCTCCACTGCGTGACACACATCCTCCCCTTTTCTGGGACACCCCCTCCACTCCCCATCTTATCAGGGTGGCTCCTAGGTAGGTGCCTTTTATGACTCAGGTCTGATTTCATTTGTGCTCAGATGGTGCCTCTAAACCCAGACATCACCACTTCCTCCATTTTAAGAGCGCCCCCTCCGGGGGGTGGGGGGGAAGGGGGGGCTATTTGCTTTTTCCTTGAGGGCAAGGGTTATTGTTTTCATCTCTTTATCTTCGAATTCAAAGTTGGAGCTCATGGGTGCCAGTTGAACAAACAAGTGGCGCATATATAGTAGCGCCTGGAGCTCGAGCATCCTGGGAGTTGTGGTGGAAGGTGTTATTAGCTAGGTGGAAGAGTGATCAGGAAACCCCTCAAGAGTGGTGACATTTGAGCTGAGCCTTCAAGTCTGGCTTTATAGCGGTGGGGGGGGGGTGCAGAAGGGACTGTGGTCACCATCATCCACGTGCCATGCTCTCCACGAGACAAGATAGAGGTAGATGGGCCCACCTGCTGCTTCCAGGCTCCCATTATGAGGCTAACAGAAGGCAGTGGATCCCAGGGGTCCACCTGGGCTAGTGGCTGGCTTTGCTCCTGAACTGGGTGCTGTGGCTCCGCTGTGTCACCCCAGGACAGAGCTTCCATGGCGGAAAGGCCCCCCACCCTTGCTCGGGAGCGCCCTGGAGGGGAGGAACACAGTGTGCTTGCTTGCGTTTTCATCTTTCCCTCCTCCGGCGCTGCTTTTCTGGAAAGCAGCGAGGTGACCTCAGCAGGCAGAGACAGGAAAGAGCGAAATGAGTCATCTCGGGCCCTAATGAGGTGCATGAGGGACCCTTCCTGAGCGCCAGGGTCAGGTGAGGTCATGCTGTGCCCAGGGTGAGCTTTGCCTCGGGGCTCCGGGCGGCACTGGAGCAGAGCTGAGCTAATTTTACCCACAGGAGCTGACTGTGCTGAAGGGCAGGGCTTATGACATTGGTCTTATCGTCCTGTGATGCCCAGAGAGCTCCCAGGGTACAACCCGCTATTTCTGGGCGGTTTTTCCCCCTCCAGTGGAATCCATTTTTCCACTAGGCGTGCACATTGGGAAGCAGGATGCTGAGGTGCAAAGAGCTTTGGATTGGGGTGGGGCGGGGGATGGAAGGCAGCAGAGCCGCACTACCTCCTTCCTCTATCTCTTGCTCACTGGCCGTCTGACCTTGGGCGAGTTCTAGACTCTGTTGGTCTCAGTTTCCTCATTTGTGAAATAGGGCTTATACCTGTCCCGAAAGCTGTTTTCAGGGTCGCACAGGAAGATAACACTCAGTGCCCAGCCATCGTTCTCAATGCTGTATTCATCATATTCATCCACTCCATCCTCAAACCAAACCTCTGAAGAAGACACTGTCATTAACCCTACTTAAGCAGAGAGGGTACAAGGAAGTGAGTCGACCCAGGCCAGAGGTTCCAGAGCCTGTGATCAGAGCCTGCTGTGCCTCGCTGCTTCAGGCTCTTGTAACATTTTGGCTTGGTATATACCCATTGCCATGGAAGTTCCTGCCAGGTCATTGTCAGCCTCTCTGGTTAAGGACGAGCTGCTCCTGTGGGCTTCCAGTGCCATAAATCTTTACAGAGCCATTGGCTACATCATTTTCTTGTAGTGTGAAGCCGTTGGTGGGTTCAAACCACTGACCTTTCAGTTAATAGCCAACAGCTCTAACTACTGCACCACAAGGACTTTATATGTTTAACTACCTGCTGTACATATGAAGCCCTGTTAGGTAGGGAGCAGAATATTAAGAGTTATAATACCGTGTTGTTAGGTGCCATTGGGTTGATCCTTTGACTCCTAGTGACCCTATAGGACAGGGTGGCATGGCCCCTGCCAGGTTCTGAGGCTAAAATCTTTATGGAAGATTTTCTTTCTCTTGTGGGGTGCCCGGCTTCCAGTTCACAGCCAAGCACTTTAACCACTGCACCAGAAGGCATCCTTCAGTGGCATATAACAACCATGTTTTATTATACTCTGGATACTCTGGTCAGGAACCAGGCATTCCTTCTCTGTGCTCTGGGACCTTGCCGGGAGTCACTGAAAGTGTCCCTTCCTTTCCTGTGGACTCACTCACAGGTCCTACTAGTCCATGAGGACTGTCCATGTGGCAGGGCTGCCTACAGCCCAGCAGCTGGTTCCCACTGAAAAGCTGAGAGAGAGTCAGCGCTCGAGAATATGACAGACGGAGATAGACACAGAAGGGGAGGGAGACAGAGACAGAGATCTACAGAAAGAGGTATACACAGCAAGAGAAACAGATGAAACCATTAGGTAGTTTATGTGCCAACCTGGCTGATAAACACATGTGGGGTTAGTTGAAGGACGAAGGGATAAATGGCTCGGTAAGCCTCGCCTTTCTAGTTCTTGGGTCTCTTGCTCTCTCATGGTTGGACCCAGGAGCAGCTGCCTTAGCCAGTTTTCCTTGCTTCAACTGGCAAGTCTCACTCCTGCAAGACATCCCCTAGGGCAAGCCGCATGAACCTACCCCGATTCAGCCCTGGGGGCTTGAGCACCTGTGTGGAGACCCCTACCAGTGCTGAGATGATTACACGTTCACTGATTCAGCTTTCCTCCTGCAGTCGGCATCATAGTACGTGTTTTGTGAGATGGAGGAGGACTTTGTAGATTGGTATCGGACATATGGGTTAATGTTGGACTTGTGTAGCCCTGGGTTGGGATGTTTTATTGATGTGCACTTAACTTTTATATAAAACTCTCTCTTATATATGAGTTTCCCTGGATTTGTTTCTCTACAGTACTCAGACTGACACAAATAAGATAGACGGAGGCAGAGCATGAGAAAGCTATGTGAGTAGAGCGCTTGAGAATGGGAAGGACAGAGAGAGAGCAAGTGAGCGAGAGAGAGTGAGTGAGAGAGAGAGAGAGAGCACGAGTGCACATGCCTGTGCGTGTGCCAGCCGATTTGCATCCTTTTAATGCTCACCTCAGCGTGCATTGTCCTCTATTGTCATACTAGTCACCAGCATCCCTATTGTTCTGTGAGGCCTTTGGTGGATCCCCCCTCAGAGCAGCCATGTGCACAACAGAAGGGACTGTTGCTTCATCCTTGGCTGTCTTCATCATGGTGGTGATGCTTGAGCTCCCTGCTTAGCCACCGTGCCAATCTAGCTCATGAAGGTCTTCCTCCTTTTCTTGTTGACACTCTACCTTGTCAAGTATGTTGTCCTTTTCCAGAATTTGGTCTCTCCTGATAACGTGTTCAAAGTACATGAGACAAAGGCTTGCCATCCTTGCCTCTAAAGTGCATTCTGACTATACTTCTTCCAAGAGACAGATTTGTTTATTCTTCTGACTGTCCATGGTACTTTCAATATTCTTCCGCCAACGCCATGATTCACATGCAGCAAGTCTTTTGTGGTCTTCCCTATTCATTGTCCAACCTTCACATCCATTTTTGGCTATTGAACAAACCAGGGCTTGGGTCAGGGTCACCTTAGCTCTCCGAAGGACACCCTTGTTCTTTATAGACATCTTGTGTCACAGAGTTTGCCAATGTAATGCTTCCTCTGATTTTTTTCCCCTGCTGCTGCT
Organism: Tenrec ecaudatus; assembly: GCF_050624435.1. NCBI lineage: Eukaryota > Metazoa > Chordata > Mammalia > Afrosoricida > Tenrecidae > Tenrec > Tenrec ecaudatus. Next base: position 30,635,000 of record NC_134537.1, read on the forward strand.
TTGGGCATTGATCATGGATGCAAGTGAAAGAAATCCTTGACAGCATCAGTCTTTTCTTTGTTTATCATGAGGTTTTCCATTAGTGAAGTCCCCCCCCCCCCTTTTACACTGAGGTGTAATCTGTACTCAAGACTGTAATCTTTTATTTTCATCAGTAAGTGCTTCAAGTTCTCCCCAGTTTCAGCAAGTAAGATTGTATCATCTGCATATCAAAGTTGTTGATGGGCCTTCCTCCAATCCTGAGGGCCTCATTGTTCTTCAAGTAGGCCGTCTTCTGGGATGACTTGCTAGGCATACAGACTGAATAAGTATGGGGAACAGCAAACAAGCCTCACACACAGGTTTAATGGAGTGGCATGTTTCTCAAAGAGCGTATGGGACTGGGGGGAAAATCTCCCTCACCCCACAATTAGGGGGTTTATTAGGGTACTAACAGGCTACATAGGCAGGATCAGAAACACTCAAGATACAGTTCCTGAATCACATAGCTTCTTATCAGCCATGCCCCAAGTCATGCTTCTCTTTGGCCCAGAGCTCTGAGCCCTGACCCTGGTTGACCAAGTGTTTTATAATAGCTCTTGGTACCCCACTGTCAGCAAGCCTGTCCAAAGACACTTGCCTTTCTCACTTGATAGCCAGGGAGCCCACTTGACCATCTCCTGCCAGTCTACGGGTTTTGCCGCCACTAATTCCCAGCTGGTGCTTCCTTGCTGGCTCTAGCGCCGTAACGAGGGTTACCAACCTTATTTACCTGGACTCCCCACTGCTCTCTTCCCCAGAGGTACCATGCATTTATAGCATTAGAAAACTATCCAATCCCTTCATGGTTAGGTGTCATCCTGTAGACTCTGACTCAGAGTGATTATAAGTACAATAGGCTGAGGCACTGCTCCATTTGGGGCCCTTTCCACAATTGTTATGATGCTTAAGTCCATTGTGGGAAGTCACTGTGAGACTGAAAACACAAAACCAAAGGTCATTATCATGAAATCAGTCCCCCACTCCTGCCGCCCTGGGAGTTACAGGGTAGCACACGCCACAGGGCTTTCTTGGCTGTAATCTTTATGGAAGGAGGCTACCAGACATTTTCCTTTTTTGCGGTTGTCAATAGGTGGATTCAAACCATCAACCTCTATGGCTGGGAGTGAAACACATTTCATTTGTTCCCCCTTGAGATCTTCCGTGTTTTGCAGACTCCTATTAACTAAAGAGAGGAGGTAGGTAGGGCAGGAACAGACATTTCTGAAGGCCACTTGGTATGCAGGGAGTCAGGTGAGCCAGGGTGTAGCAGACATGCCTATGAGGTGCTGGGCTATTCTGCAGCAAACCTGGAATCCAATAGACCAAGCCAGGAATTCTCAGAGAATGGGTATTATGATGTGATCTCGCCTCCTTTTATTCAAAGTATTTATCGTGGCCATAAATTGGAAATTGGTGTGTAATTTTGATCAGCTTATTGCACCTGTTACTTAGGTAGCTTTGGAGTTCTAGGTCGATTTGCCTAATTACACTATAAAGTGAGATCTTTGCTCTCCTTCCCAAAAGCAAGAGAGAAGCCAGTATATATTCTGGTCTTCACTGAGCAAACCAAGCAACTGAAGAGTAGATGATCAATTCATGAATCCCTGGGTAATTTTTTCCTTCTTGCTTTTTGCTGCGTCTTAAGAGCAGGAAAAACATTCCCCATTCACTGTTCAGTAGAAAGACAATTCATTCAGGGAAGTAACTGCTAACAAAATCACCGGAACTGCTGGAGCAGCGGAAGTCGGAAGGGAAGAATTGAAGAATGAATTCCATGGCCGCAATCTAGGGGTAAGGGAGACCGGATTCGGAAGTTACTGCTGGGCTTCTGAAACTCTTCTCAGCATCCTCAAAGTTGGTGATGAGGCCCTCAGCAGTTCACCTGGGTTTTGTTGTGGAGAGTACCTTTAGCTGAACATGCTCTAATTCTGCAGGAAGAACCACCTAGGAACTTGGACTTGATTTTCCAGTTCTGCAGTCATTCTCACCCTCCTTCCTGTTTTCTCTCTACCATTACCATCAGCGTCCTACCTGCTGCATTTCATTTTGTTTCTGACCTAATCTTCCCAGGTGTGTTGTCCCCGTGATCCCATATAGATAGTTCCTAAAAGAACACAATGCTCAAGGAAGACCTTTTTCACTAGTTACAGCTTATTTAAGATGAAAAGATTATCTCCAGGCAAGGTTTCAGCAGGTTATCAAGCTTCCATGGCTCCAGGAAGTCTAGGGTTGATGAGAATGTGAAGTTCTATTCTGCACTGCACTCCCTTCATCAGGATCTTCCTATGGAATCTTGATTCAACCGTTGAGCAGTTTTTGACCTTTATGGTCTCATAGCTTTGATCGCCGGTAAAACAGCAGCAGTGGATTCAGCAACTCTTCCCTTGAGTCTTCCACATCTCACCCAGGCCATCTCAGGGGGAGAGCCTAATTGTTAGCTTCAAGGGTGTGTGTGAAATGTAGTTCTTTGCTGCCCTACTTTGTCAGTGCAAGAAGGTATCTAGAGAATGGAAATAAACTCTGAACCAATCTGCGCCAAGCTGGCGACTATATCTGCCACCAGCATGTTCATAGGAGCCTGGGTAGAGGATGGGCTACTCTCTGGCTGCTAATCACAGGGTTAGGGGTTCAAACCACCAGCTGCCCCATGAGAGAAAAAGGAGGTTTTCTGCTCTCATTAAGAGTCTCATAAACTTGTAGGGCCCGCTGTTGTGTAGGGTCACTATGAGTCGGAATTAACTCGACGGCAGTGAACTTAAGGGTCTACCTCCTGACTTCCCGTTAAAGCAGGCACATTGCTTAAGTTCACTTTCTGGATTGGGCTCCCACCTAGTTTTGACAACTGTGGTTGATTTCTAACTCTGGGGAGATAGGCCCTAGGGCAGTTGCCCCATCTGTGTAACTTGTGCACGAACATTTATGCAACACGCTGTGCCTGATAATGTGCTCGACTTGGAAGCATGCTCACAGGTAAGTCATGGTTCCTTCTACTGGGAGCCCATGTCTGGGAAGAGGAAGAAGTGAAGTTCATACATAGTAGAAAGAACTGCAGCTGAAGGAGTTCAGAAGAGAAAGATTACCCCCAAGTGGCCTGAGAATCCAAGCAACCTTCATGCAGAGTGGCCGTGGCCCTGTGGTGTCCAAATGGAAGCAGTGCCATCTCATTAAGGGCAACTGGAAGTTGTGGTGGGACTTTTCCCGTTACCTTAGTGACCTGAGGCCATGTTGCCATTAGCACTCAGAAGATGGGCCAGGAATGCCAGCCTTTGTCTTACTCTGTATGACACTCCTTACGGAAATAGTTCTCTTTCCTCAAAAGACAATCTCATTCCTATTGAGAAACACTAAAGGACACCTAGATAGCTCTATTTTGTGGGTGTAGAAGCGTAGCAGAGGAATTGTTATGCAAGGTCAACAGTTCCGAACCACCAGCTTTCTCTGTGGTAGAAAGTCTAGCGTTGGTACTCCTCTGAACAGTTACAGTCTCGGAAACCCACAGGGACAGTCCCGCCTGGACCTATAGAGTCACTAAGAGTTGGACTCCACTGTGAGATGGCAGTGAGTTTGTTTTTCTGGAAGCATAGGAAGTCCAGCCAAAGGAACACCATGAGCCAAGAGTTCAGTCTGAATCATAAAAGGCATGTGTGATGTGAGTTAAAGGGGGGGGCTTTACAGCAGGAGTAGAATGTTGGGTTCAGATGATGGAAAAGCTTGCTACATATTAGATCGGAGGACTTGGACTTTATTCTGTTGGCAGAGGAAAGCCATGTAGGATACTGGAGCAGTTACTAAGAGCAGAAGCCTAGCCTTCTCTTACTGCGGTGTGCCAAGGAGACACCTTACACTCTTGGAATGAATGAATGCCCAGGCAAGTTGTATGCAAGAGTTGGGCTGGGTTTTATCAGCTGTAGGATCCGGTGATGCCATGGGAGCCCAGGTTGTCAACATTGGGTCCTCTGGAAAAGGCAGGCTCAGCATAGTGACCTGCCACTTGCAGGAGAGTGTGCGCAGACCTCAGTAGTAGTTGCTTGCACTGAAGAGAGAAGCTAATGTCCTCAGACTCTTCCAGGAAAGAGAGAGATTCTTCCATCAATGGCCCCAGTGAAACCTATAGGCCATGGGGGGCGGGGTGGGGGGGTTGGTGTGCGGAGCATAATGTACAGCCTGCATTAATGCTCTTACATCTTGCGCTTATTAAAAATTGCCAATCAAACCAGCAATTTGCTGACAAGGTTCATGCGCTGTGACCATGACTGCAGTGGGTTTTTGGGGAGTGGCTTGCTCGTCTGCATGGCGACGGAGGGCTGCGGCGTGCATTCCCCGTGCTGTCCTGTGGAGTTGTGGCGGCTCTTTGGCATTCGGGTCAGTCCCTCTTTCTTCTTTGGTCTGGGGTTTGGATATTGGGATGAGAAGCGTGGAGCTGGGACTGACCAAACATGTATGTAAGATGTGACCTTGTGAGTGCCACGGGACCGTTTCCTTTCTGAGATCTTCCTGAAAGGTGCTTAGAGTTGTGGGACGAGTCCAGAACTCTCCTTTTATTGATGGGGAAGCTGTGACTCTGGGAAGGACAGTGATTTGGCTTTGGTCCTGTAATAAGCGGACCATAGGACCTGACCGGAACCCTTTGGAGCTGGGCTCCTGGTGGTGGGGAGAGGGAGTGATGTGCATCGGATTCGGAGCCCAGAGCCTTGGCTGTTGGCTCAGCTACTGACCTGCCATATATGACAGGCCCCGAGTCCCTGGTTTGTGAAATGGGCACCATTTCACTGGTCTCAAACAGTGAGTACGTTGAGGCAGGTGAAGAGCTTGTGAAATAAAAGGGAATGCAGAACTATTCCTCTGCTTTAAAATGATCTGGATGTTTCCGTACTGGCAGTTCCCGAGGCCATCTTTAGAGAAAGGGTGGGGCCGTGAAGACATGGCTGACCACTCCCCAGCCACAGAACTCTTGCAGAGGGCTCTCCCTCCCATGGTTCCGGTGCAGGGATTTGCTTTCAGCTGTAGAGGCACAACACACATTTATTGTCGCCTTTTTCCTTTTTAAATTGTGGCTGGAGGGCAGTTTGTAGGGCACATTGGTTTTCCATTCAACATTGTATACATATTTCCTTTCCAGCCAAGTCTTAGAGCTGTGTGGAACTTGGGTAGGCTCCTGACTGGGGCCATGTGTTCATGTAGCCCTTTAATGTGAGGTGGGATGGAAAGGCAGGATGCAGTACATCCTGGAAGCCCTCAAGGCAGTTGGACTTTATCTCTTGGTAAGATAGGTGTCAGTCAGCTGGCAAAGTCACTGGCAATGGAGGCTTCCCGGGCAGCCCCTTCAGGCTGTCAGCAACGGAGACCAGAGGCAGGGAAATTTGCCATTGTCAGGGACCCAAGGACTGGGTGATTTCTAAGTTTTGGGCACATGTTAAATTACATTTTGTGCTTGTTCAGCTTCTGACTTGAGGTTGTGAGAAGAATGATAACGCACAGGCATAGAGCTGTGAAACTTTCAAGACCATTCCCAGCTATTAGTCCATTGTTCCACACAAGGGTTGCCATGATCAATCTCATCCCTTTTGAACAGATGAGGAAATAGTGGCCCAGGGAGCAGATGGGATATTTTTCAGGCTACACAGTTGGCCAACGGGGAAACCAGGAGTTGGAGTGCCAAAGGCAACATTTCCTCCCGAACCTGGACAGTGAACGCTCACCTTCTCTTTTTGTTTGACATCCTGGAAGCCTACGAGGGTTACGAGTTTCAAAGGTCCCAGACAAGCTGTCAGATTTTCAACGTTGAGCTTTAGGTGATCTGGGACACAAATGTGTTTTACCCATTAATTCACTCTCTTTTTTGGTGTGTGGCTGTTCCATTGTTTGTTCAGGTTGAAAATGTCCATGAGAACAAAGAAGGAGCACTCTGGTCGGTGCCACTTGTTGAACATAGCCGTTGTGCTGGGCACTGTGGTATTTGCTTTTTCAACTGTGGATTTAGATAAATGCATGAATGGGGTGATCATAACACACGTGTGTGTTGTTTTATCTATTTAAATTGTGGTATGTATGTAGTAAGTTTATAGAGAAAATTGGCTTTTCATTCAATAATTGACGAACATTTTAAGAAACATTTTAGGGGCTCATACAACTCTTACCACAATCAATCCATACATATACATACATCAGATGAGCATTTTTTGGTTGCCATTCTCATTTCTTCTATTTTCTCTCTGGGCTCCCTTGCTTCCATTTGCCTTTTTTTTTTTTCATGCCCCATTGAACCTGCTGAGCAAATGCTGCCCTTTAGGCCTTGTAAGGTTAGTGACTGAATGGAGTCTGCTCTGCAGAATGTTATTGTTCACTTTGTAGGCCTGTTTATTGTTTGGCTGCAGGGTGATCCCACTGAGTGGATTCCCTTTCAGCTTTGAAGGACGTCCAAGGGCTAGAGTTTCAAGATTCACTCCGTCTTTATCAGACCACTAAGTGGATTTTTTTTTAATGAGTTTGAATTTGTTTCAAAATTGTTTCCCATTTCTGCCCAGGACTTCCCATGTCCCAGTTAGAGCATTAAAGAGTGGTGGCTGGGCACCATCTAGTTCTTCTGGTCTCAGGGTATCAGGAGTCATGGTTCCTGTGGTGCGTCAGTCCTTTGTACTAGTTCTTTGCTGGAGTATCTGATTTTCTTCACTCTTCTTTCCTTTGGATGGCGAGAGACCAATAGTTGCATCTTAAATGGCCACTTGCTAGTTATTTTATACACCAGTTGACATTCTTCACACTAAAATGTAGAACATTGTGAACTACGCTGTGCCAGTTGACCTAGATGTCCCCTGAGACTGTGGTCCTAGGATCTTAAGTTCAGTGACTCATTCCCACAAGGCATTTTGTTGTAGCTAAGAAGTTTTCATAACGTCCCATTTTCTTTACTGTACAGCTCATACAAATAGAAACTAGACATGTCCTCTGCTAAACCTATAGATATATGTAGCCTAATGTACCTCACTTACCCATGCCTGTTCAGTTGACATGTCAGCCTTGGAATCTACTGGTAGGTTATTTCCTGCTATTATTGATACTGCAGGGTTGTATATGTAAAGCTATTCTTATCGTTGTTGTCTGTTGCACTGGAGCACCTCTCAGTGTCTTGTGTGACACTGTGCTAGTCGCCCCTTGCTGTACACTGCCTTTCCCTTCAGGCTAGCTAGTAGGTTTTCATTATCAAATGATTTTACCTCCTCTCCCTGCCTCTCCTGGTAAACATCAAAGAATGGTTCTTTCTGTGTGTAAACTTTTCCCAGACGTTTTCTCGTCGTGGTCTCACGCAGTGCTTGTTCTTTGGTGGTGGGCTTGCTGCAGTCAGCTCAGTGCCCTCCGGGCTCATCTGAGTTCTGTGGGTATTACCTGATTCTTTAGCGTGGCAGACGGTCTTGTTCTGTGTACGAGCACTGTGCACACCGTGTGTTCCACAGTGTGTGTTTCCCCTGGAAAGCACGTGGCTCCTTTCTTCTCTTTTCACTGTTGTGATGGGTGCGGCAAGGAACATGGGTGTGCACATATCTGTTCCTGTCACATTCTGTATTTCTTTATGATATATGAAGGGGATTCAGAAAGTACATGGGAAAATCCCTTTATCTTTGACTTTCATTTTTCCCATGGGCTTTTTGTATACCTAGGAGGGGGATTGCTGGATCTAATGGCATTTATGTTTCCAACTTTCTAAGCAAGCGCCTTATCTTTTCCACAGTGGTCAGACCATTTGCCTTGATGGCAGTGAGTGTTTTTGGTTTCGTGACACTGGTAGGAAAGCTCCACTCTTAGAACATTTATGTACATAACGACCAAATTCACAACCAAACCCACTGCCATCGAGTCATTGCTAACTCATAGCAACCCCTTGTGGGTTTCTGAGACTATAACTGTTTAAGGGAGTAGACATCCAGTCTTTCTCAAAAAGCTGCTAGTGGTTTTGAACTGCTGACCATGCAGATCGCAGTCCAGCTTATAACCTCTACACTACCAGGGCTTCTTATAGAACAACATTGCAGTATGATTCCCCAGTTCACAGACAAGGAGGAGCTTAACTAACTTGCTGGAGAGCACTCAGGTCCTAGAGAGAGTATAATGTAGCTTTTCAAATTTGAGAATTCATGCTTCCCTGTATTGCCCGCCTCACTGTAAACGTGTAAAGCTGCAGCTTAGAGCTTGGAAGCTACTAGATTCAGAGTTGGAAGAGACTGGGAAGCGCTGGCAGGCTGCTGATGGTCAAGCTGTGCTTTGTGGAGCTTGGGACGTGCGAGGATGGCCCTGGGCCTGAGGTGCTTGGGTGGGCGAGGGTCCCCAGAGAGACAAAAACTTGTGAAGAGAGGGTGAAGCGAGGCCAGGCACCTCTGCTTTTGTCTGTTTCCTTGCTAAGCAGCCGAAAAGCATTTTGTTTCACGACAATCTCTGCTTCTCCGGGGCAGGAATAAAAGCTTGAAAACGATTACGCTGTCCCCTCCTCTCCTTTTACTTAGGCCAGGAGACTCAGTGACTTGAAGAAGTCACGTGCTGTGAGGGAGTCCTAGGGTGGGACTTCTTACCCGCCCCCCTGCCTCAGGCCCAGAGTTCATTGTCTCCCTCACTCTGGGGCATTTTTTTTTCCAAAGCACTTTCTTTAATTCAAGTTTTCATCTTGATGGGACACAGTTTTTTCCCTTCCATGGAAATGACCCAGGCCATGGAGTTTTCAGCTGCTGCGTCTACCTGCGGAAAGTGGACATGGAATAAGCGAGACCAAAGAAGAAGCCATGCATTTGAATGATGGCGCCAGGAATACTGAAAGCACCACGATTGCCACAAGAACCGACAAGTCTGTCCTGGAAGAAGTACAACCAGAATGGACTTCCAGAGGAAAGAAAGGGCGGCAAGACTTTGTCTCGTGTTGTCAGGACAGGATAAGCCCCCGGATAAGGCAGGGCACTGTGGAACGTAGAGAGGGGCAGCGGAAAAGAGGAAGACCTTCAACACGATGGAAAGTCACGTGGCTGCAACAACAGGCTCCAGTATTAAGAATCATGGCGGGGAGGCCACAGAACCAGGCCGTGTGTCGTTCTGTTGAACATAGGGTTGCTGTGAGTCAGAACTGACTTGACAGCACCCAACAACAACAACGACAACAACAACAAGGAAATGTGTAGAGTATCCTGACTCCTTTGACCCTCTCCCTGCTCCCTCTGGGGCCTCTGAGCATCTGCTGGAGATTGCTTAGGTCTGCAGCATTCCTCTTGGCTGTGCCTCTCCTGGGAACCTTGGACCTTTGGAACCTCCCTGATTTCAGTGCAGAGAAGTGTTGACATGACAGTCAGTATTGTGCTTCCTCTGTGGCCCAACTGTCACAGACACCAACTGAGTACATTCAATTATTTGTATTGGTTGTATGCACCGCACTATAACACAGGGCTTCTTCTGAGTACACAAGCCTGGGGTCGGGGAGACAGAAGCTGGTGAGCAATTTTTGTGACTTGTGATTATTAGATTTGATAGTTACCTGAGGAGGATTTTATCTCATCGAAATGGAAGGGGAACCTGGATCTAAGCAGTGGGAAAGATGAAGCTTAAAAGTGGGAAGTCTGGTTATGAGTGGCCTGTATACATTGTGCATTGTACTTTTTTTCTGTAAGCATTCATTTCTTCACCAGTCCTGTGGGAGTGAAGCTGCCCACCTCACTCACAGGAGTGTAGATGAATGAATTGAGATAGTATATACCCTGCAGAGTAAACACTTATTACATTGTTGTGGTTGTTGCTGTTATCTGGCAGTGAGGAACCAGAATATATATATACTTAAACATGATCAGTGGTGTGATTGGAGCTACAAGCAAGCCGCCTGCCTTTGCCCTTATAAACAAAGCCCAATTTTCTTCTCCCTGCTCCCAGGTTGATATCTACTTATAGAGACTCTATAGGACAAGGTACAATTGTCCTGTAAAAAGCCCCATCTTTCTCCCTTGGAGCAGCTACTGGTTTCAAACTGCTAACCCTGTAAATCACATCCCAACTCATAACCACTAAGCCACCAGGGCTCCTTTCGTTTTTTTAGTGTGCAAAAATTTGGCTCAGTTTGCATTTCATTAAATCTTCATTTAATTCCACCCATCTGCCTACCTCTCACTACTGACATACACATTCTCACAGCTACACTATGGAACTTACTTCCCTAAGCATGAAATTTTATCGCCTGGGTTCACATTTTCCCATTGCACCTTCTCTGCTCCACCCCCTTTTAAATACCCAGCCCCAAAGTCCTTTTCTCCCATCATGAGGAGTCCTGCTGATCTTTGAATTCAGGGCATTTACCACATCCTGTCCTTGGTTGCAGCTTGCCCTCTCTCTTACTGGCTGTGTTGGCTCTTTGAAGTTGTTGGCTTGTCCTACCCCTTTACTGTCGCATGTTAGGGACTCAATCACAGGTTCATGGTTGGCACAGCGGAATAATGTACCGCCTTTCTTAAACATCAGCTCACAAGGAAGCACCTACAAAAAAGGCAAACCAGAAAACATCATTGGCCTATGTGCTCATCAGCCTTGGGAATGCTTTTCTGGAAAAGATCCGGCCCCTAAATGACAGCTATGACTTGGCTATTTGCAGGAATTGAAGAGAATCCAGACTAGGAAGACGAGCCACACCAGTGGACCAGCCAGCACTTGTATTTGCAGAGCTTCTCCCTGAGTGACGCCCTTTGGCTCCCAGGTGACCTGCCCAGGACTTCTGGTATGTAAATGACCTTCCCTACTCCTCCCTTTGCCCCCCTGCCTGGGATTGAGAACTACCAGTGAGTGGTGTCTCTGAAGCATGAGCCTTTTTGAGCCTGTTCTGTCGTGGTGGAGGTTTAATGGGTTGTGGATTACTCTCTTTTTGATTTTTGCAACTTGAAATCTCCTATGCCCTTGATTAATTCATGCTTGGGAGCCTCCTTAGTGCTTTGTGGTATATGGGCTCCTTACTGTATGCTTATTTCCCCAGGGGCTCATTTCAGAGATCATGGAGCCTGTGTTTCTCACAACTTCTCCGAGGAAAACATCACAGGCCCCGTTGAGGATTGTGGGGGTGGGGGGCAGAGGGGGTGTCTTCTGACCGTCTAGCTCCCTTACCTCCTTTGGACCCAGCTTTATGCTTTTCATTGACAAGGGAGATTGTTGTCTTAAGCCGTGCTAGAGCGCTGTGCGATTTGGAGTTTGAGAATCTGACAGTTGCTACTGAGCTCTGAAGCGTGTGGATATGACCCCGTAGAACATTAGGCATTTTTCCCCCCTCTCATTCCTCAAGTCTCCATGTTGCTTTGTCCTGTGACAGGCCTTGTTGCTTTTCGTCTTTGTTAGGGAACACACAGTCATGTACTATAAATGACACCGTAGTCTCTGACACTTTTAGCATGCCTTTCACTTTCAGAGGACTTCAGTCACCTCACCTCATGGGATGGTGCTCAACACTGCTCAGGCGGCTGCACAGTGGCCGTTTTCACCCCTCCTTCTCAGGTGGGATTGTTTCTGTTTAGAATGGGCAAGCCCTAGGTGAAGGTGAGCTGGTGGCGCAGTGATGAAGTGCTCAGCTGTTCACTGAAAGATGGGTGTGAACCTACGCAGTGGGTCTGCGGGAGAAAGACCTGGCACTTGGTCCCCATGCAGATTGCAACCTAGACAATGCTGCAAGACAGGCCTACTTTCACACGCATGAAGTGGTTGTACGTCAAATTGACTCAGCAGTACATAAGAATCACCAGCCATCGGTGAGAGGTCAGATAGGGCATTACAGAGGTGACACTGGAATCTTCAGTAGTTTGACTTCTACACTTGTGTTCTTTTTGCTGCTGATTGTTATTGTCACCTGGCCGTGTGTGTGTATTTAACCCCTGGGAACCTCAATTTTCTTCTCACTAAATTGCGTATCATGCTACCTCTCTGGTGGATGTCCACAGGGATTAAATGAGACTGTCTTACCAATTCCTACTGAGTCTATACCAACTCATGGCAACCCTGTGGGTCAGCATAGAACTGTGCTTCATGGGGTTCTCTGTGGCTGACTTTCCAGAAGGAGATTGCCAGGCCTTTCTTCAGAGGAACCTGGGTTGTACTTAAACCACTGGCCGTTAGATGAGCATATGAGTTTGCTCATAGTTTAGCCTACCCAGCAACTTCCAGAAAACTTAGACTACCCGGTAAAGCGCATTGCAAATGGAAAGTGTTGTTTTTACCACTTAGAACCTTAAATTCAATCAGTGTCCCGCAGACTGTGGGAGACAATACTTTCCTCAATATTTGTGTGAAGACACTGAGGTTCAGAATGCGCTGTGAGATCACAAGCTCCCAGCCGTGTGAGGAGCAAATTGAATGTAAGGCCCTACCTGCAGGCAACTTAATTATTTGATGCTGTTTGGTATTGGCAAGTCCCTCTCTTCTCACAGAGCGTTCTCTGGTGTTCCATAGAAGAGCATTATCATTGTAGTCTGGGGATAGTTTCAGATCTGGCAGGACCAGCGAGTAGGAACAGGGAGATGGGAAAGATGCAGTCTCTAGCACCGAGCTTGGCCGAGCAGGATTGGTGTTGTGAGATGGGCCATGGAATTGAGCTTGATGAAGACCAGCTTTCAAAGGTCTGTCTTCCCCTGTTGGTCAGTGACAGGATACGATAGAGCACCCACATCCTGTGAGTCCACAGGCTAGTACCAGTGCATAGACAGAATGGGTTGCTTTGCGAAGTAGCAATTTTTGGCACACAGCAAACAAGGATGGCTATCGGGTTGGCAGCTACAAATGCAGTAAGGAGTCCGCAGTGTGATGTGGGCAGGAAGTAGCCAGAGTGGCTGAGGGATGAGATCTCGGGTGCCTTTGTTTCACTATACATGCTCATCCTCAAGAATTATAGGCCATTAACACAGACAGAGTTTTTGTTTGTTTTTTAACTGTGGTCTTAAACAGAACAGAGAGTAGGAGGTCAAAGACTAGGGTACCACATTTTGGTTCCATAAAAGGATGAACCTTGTGTTGGAATGATGGCATTTGCATCTGCAGGAGATAGTGATCGGGCCATCACGGGGACCTCAGGGCATTGAGGTTGCTGGTCTTTATGGTCATTGAATTGCTTGTTCGGGCTCTTCTCTCCACAACCTTTGTAAATCCTACTACACAACTGGACAGGGGTATGCAAGTAGGGGAGTGTTGAAGGGATTGGTCCATTTGCCATCGCCCTGGGGATGACGTGAGCCAACTCTAACTCCAAAGCAGAAACAAAGAATCCCACAACCACCAGGAAAGAAGAGCCAAGAGAGTGAAGTTGCCTGAGATACCCATGTGTAGAGATGGTGGCAACAGCTGAAGTCCTAGGGGCTTCAGCACTGAGACCATGAGACAAGAGTGGTGGGCTTCCTAGCCCACTAAATAAGTCACGCCGAGTGTCTCTGGGTTAGCAAGCAGAAGGGAGCCCTGTCGGCATTCATCAATGCTGAAGGAGTATTGTAACACTTTGCCAAGGAACCCTTCCCTGGGGCCGAGGCTCCGAGAGGTCCTGCCAGTATGGATGAGAAGAGGTGCTATAGACCAAAGAACTGTGTTCTTCACATTTCTGATCCTCACTTCTAACTTGCTCGTGCCGCCATTGTAATGGCTGTACATAGAAGCAGAGTGTTGTAGTGTTGTGGGAGGGATGGTTGGTGTCAGAATAAGGTAAAGACATTGTAGGGTGACATGTCTGATGCCATATAAGGAATTGGCGTTGGACTAATGTTAAGTTTGGTGTTTCTTTGGGAGCCCTTGTCTAGCTGGAGGAAGTCAGACCCAGTCCCCTCGCCATTTTTTAATGGCCCCTTCTTGACCTGAGACCTCAAAGCTGATGGTTCTCAGTGATCAGGAAGCATTTACACATACATGTGCCAAGGAAATGCAAGGTCTCTTGTGGATTTGGGAGCTGATCTTCAGTAGAGGGCACGTTCACACTCTTTCAGTCTGGTTTGTCTACCTCTCTGTGTGCTCACCCCCTGGCCCGTGGCTCTCAAACTCCTGGGCCATCCTTCTTTCCTCTGCTGAAGTGCACTTGTTGGAATTTTGGAAGGAGCACCCATTCTGATGGCTGTGGTCTGATTTTCTCAGTGACCAGTGTGGGTTACCTGGTGCTCCTTTCAGCCTCTTTCTGAGACTCCCTTGGAGCACTACCATGAACAAGGCCTCTGCTCGTGGCTCAGGCTTGGCTTTGCCACTGACTGAACTGGTTTCCTTACCTATTTCAAAATTCACGTTTACGTGTGTTCCTTTGTTAGATGTGCAATGAGATTTAAATGTTAGCTAGTTTTCAAGCACCTGTGCATGCTTATGAAAATAGAAAGCGAGTAATTTAAAGAACGGAGATGACTGGTGAGGCCAAGTGGGAATTGTCCTCAGGGATCACAGTTGGCCAGTCTGGGGCTAGCTACCAAATCTGTGGATGAAAACATGGGGGCTAAGAGAAAAGAACCGATCAAGATCCTAATGAGTGACTGATGTCAGGGTTTGGGTCTCCGTGCTCCCTGACCAGTGCTACTATGACTTAAAGAGCCCCCGGGGGTGGGAATAAGCAACTTCATGGTGCAATTTCAAAAGTCATGCCACATGCCTTGCTTCTGAAACTAGCTGCAGAACAAAGCTGCACACAAACTTGGAACTGTTGGGAAGTCCGTAGTTCGTCCGTGTTTTCTCTCCCTCCCTCCCTCCCTCTCTGCCTTTCTTGGGACATGGAGGTCAGAATTAATTGTACCAATTGAATTTTGACTTATCTCCTCCCCTCCTATCCCCTCCCTGCCAGGAAGACTCTTAGTGCAGAAAACAGCACACTTGAGAGAGTCAGGGGCTTGGGCCTGAGTGGCGGAGCTGCAGACTAGGTATTTAGTGACCTTCTCAGGTATACCTCCCCACGCCCCTGATATTGCCTCCCTTCCAATGAATAGACTTCCTTCGTTAGATGGTCCCGTTCCCGAGGTGAACTTAAAGCCTTTCAAACTTTCCTTGTTTGGCTTGAGGGAGCTTTCCCCCTGGAAGATGGAAACAGTTGGATGGAACAGTTGAGATTCCACATCTTTGGGGGTTAATAATTTACACCGAGTAAGGAATTCTGTCTTCAGTGGGACATGCTATTCAAGTACTAGAGGAGAGAAGGGCGATTTTTTCTGACATCCTGCAGTCTGCTTGTCCATATTTGGAAATGTTTACCCACCACACTGATCTATTGGAAGAGGAGGAGGTGACTCAGGGTTTAGGAGAAGCAGGATTTGAATTCTTGTTTCCAGAAACTAAGTCCCCCCAGCCCCTCCCCCTCCTTCCTTTGCCCCTTGTGTTGGAGGCTGAAGAGAGAAGGTGTCAGTTCTGCTTTCCTTGGGCTTCAGGGCCACCTCCTTGCAGTGGGACAAAGGCCCATGAGAGGGTGAGCCGAGGGTCCTGCATTGCGTGAGTATATCATTATTGCCAGTTTGAATGGTGTTTCTGCTGCCTCGCCTGCAGAGATGGGGCTTATCTCTGGGCTGCTGACTGCTTTAGTTTGGGGTGTGGACAGCTGCTCTCCCAGGGTAGTGTTCTTTACAGCTGCACTCTGCCTGAGAAAGGATCCTGTTTGCATATAAAGAAATTAGATGTATATTTCCCTCCACCTGAGCTGGGTGGAGAGATGATTTGGGAGCGGTCCTACTGTTTGTCTGATCGTTAAGTCTAAAGCATCGGGCCAGGGGAGGTTCTGGACAAGCCGGGAGAGGAACGGGTTTGACTTGATAACGCTGCTATGGTTGGACTTTAGAATATGCAAAATGTTGGGGGTATTCTGCTTGTGCAGTGTCTCCAGTTTGGGGGCGAATGCATTATGTCAAAAAATACACTGTGTAGATCTGATGGACTGGCTCAGTGGGAGGGGTTCCCAGGGTTTGCGCAGTCCAATTGTCTGTGGGCAGTGGAGGTCCAGAGAGCACAGGTCATGTACCTTGAAGACCCAGCGCCAGAGAGTGGCAGGAGGTTAGGGTTGGAACCCAGAGCTTCTCCCTCCGTGGTTTCATTCCCCTGGCATTGAGTAAGGCAGAGAACTGTAGTGCCGGACTGGGGGATGAGCAATCTGGAACCCAGTGATGCCTGGCGTGCTGTTCACGTTTCATCAATCAGGTGATGAGAAACGAGGGCAAGAACTCAGACGTCCCAGTCCACACTTCTTTGCAACAGGTCACCCAGGCTCTGTACTGGAATGTGTTGTTTAAGATATTTTTACTGCTCTCCTCCCTTGTTTGATTTCTGCTTACCTTTTGAAATTACCTGCTCCTCGGAAAGGCTACTTTCTATTCTGCTTTGCTGCCCACATCTCTCTTTCTTTCTTGAGAAAGGATGCTTGCTTGTCCAACAAGTGGGGCTGCCCTAGGGAGAACCTGATCTCAGTTTTACCTGTGGCTGTGGGAGTCTTGCAGGGGCCTGGAGAGAAATTGAGCAGACTGTCCACCTAAGCCTCACTGCTGTTCTTGAAACTGTGAGAAGTCTAGAGTATGGGTCCCATTCAGAGGGGAGCCCTAATTCTGAACACATAAACACACACACACACACACACACACACACGTGTGTGCTTTGATGTCCTGCAGCATTCGACAGCGACCAAGAGCATGCCTTGTTACAGCCCACCCAGGTGTCCCACAGCTGGGTGGGGTCACTCCTTTTAAAGTTAGTTCACTTTCAGACAAGGTATATAGGAAGGACTTTTAAAAGTTCCTGGAAAAAATTCCACAATAGTTTCTAGGAACATTTTGAAGCCCTCTCAGACAACCTGTTCAGACAAAGAGCTCTGGGAAGGTCAGAGCGAAACTTCTAGCAAAGGGCATGGGATGGGCACTCTTTGTTTTATTCTGCCATGACTCCCTTGTCTTCATCTCTTTTTCTCACACTGAAATAAAATGTTGAAATACCTGCAAACTTCTGCCATTTCAGACTGAGGACAAGGTGTTTCTCAATAAGGAATAAGGCAGAATATGGATCAATAAATGCAATGAAGCCCTGTGTTTTTATGATTGGCAGAATCTTGGGGTGCAGATGGTTAAAGGCTGGACTCTATGGTTCAAACACATCTTCAGGCACCTCAGAATGAAGGTCTGATAATCTGTTTTCGGAAGGGGAACAAACAGAAACCAGCCCACGGCCATCGACTCCGTGCCTCTTCCTTAGAGCCCTTAATATGGGGTTCTGCGTCTACTTATTGCTTTGGGAGCAGACAGCCTCATCTTTCTACTGCAAAGTGGCCGGTGCTTTTGAACCACTAACCTAGTGGTTTGCAATCTAACCCTCACTGCCTGAAAAATTCCGTGGAGCATGTTCTACTGTGTACACACAGGTCACCGTGAGTCAGAATTGACTTGATGGCAGCCAGCACAACATTTTTAATGTAGTTATGTTGAAGGAACCAGTGACCTGGCTGGATATGAGTGTGATATATGTGAGACACTGCTCTGCGTTCTCGACTGGGACGTGCGTTTCCAGGGCAAGACCAATCGGAGGCGGGTGGGGTGGGGGGGCAGATTCCCAGTGGATGTTGAGTTGATTCTGACTTTCGGTGTGTTTGTATGTCAGAGTAGAAAGGTGCACCATCAGGCTTTCAATGGCTGGTCTTTTTGGTACGTCAATTGCCAGGCCTTTTTCTGAGACACTTCTGGGTGGACTCAAACACCCAAGCTTCCCATCAGTAGCTAAGAGTGTTAACCATTGCCATCACCCAGGGGCTCTGCTGCTAATGGCTGTGGCCGTTTGTTGTGTGCCGTGTACTGCACTAAGCCGGCCACATCTGCTTTAGTTCTCCCCAGTGCCCCACAGGGCAGGTGCTGCTGTTCCTGCTTCCCCACGAGGACTGTAAGACCAAGAGAAGTGGGAACAGTAACCCCAAGCCTTGCCCTCTTGAGCGTCAGCATCAGAGGTCCATGGCTTTCATCTGCAGTGCATATGCATCTAATTTTGTGAGCTCCTTATTGGGTTTCCACTATGCGTCTCAGACTGTTCTGGGCTCTGTTCCAGCACTGGGATTATCTCGAAGAATAAGACACACAAAGACAATGATCCCTTGGAGTTTATGTTCTAGGAGGGATGTGTGGAGGAGGCAGATGATAAGTGAGCAAGCACATCACTCTGCCGGCAGGAGAAGGAATAGAGGAGGATCCCACTAGGGCAGTGTGACGGTGACTGAGATCTGAGCGACAAGGAGCCAACTGGGAAGCATCAAGAGGAAGAGCGGTCTAGGCAGAGGAACTGCCATGGGCAAGACCATGGAGTGGAAGTGTGTTGGTGTTTGAGTGTGTTGGTGTGTTGGGAGTGTGTTGGTGTGTGTTGGTGTTTGAAGAAGGGAAGGCAGGCAAGGTGGTAGGGAAGCCTTGGCTGCAGGGCACGGGAGGACCGGAGGCTGGCACTGCTTGCTATCTCTGGGGATCAGTATGCTAGCGAGAGGGAGGGTTTCCACTGAGATCTAGACGTGGCACAGGGAAGCTTCTCTGAGTCTCGGCGGGTGAGTGCCATTCTGGCAGCTCTGTGAGGAGGTGGGTCACAGAGGGGGCAGAGGAGAAGCTGGGAAGGTCCCTGAGCAGGGAGGTGGGGGGGACACCTGCAGGGAACCCGGAGGGAGATGCTGGCAAGTTTGATTAGGACACTAGCCGTGGAGCTAGCGAGAAGCGAGGGGTTTCTGTTCACGTTTAGGAGGGATTGTAGACAGGACAGCCTGATTTTTGTCCCCTGTCAGACAGATTTAAAGCTGAGTGGCGGCCTCCTGGCCCTCCCGAGGGAGAGGGCCCTCTGCGGTGGTGGTGCACAGACACACAGCTGGCCTTGCTGGGCTGAGGCCTATGTGCGCAACCCTCCTTGGCTTCTGACCTTGAGCTCATGGCCCGGGAATGGAGGACCGTGGTTTCCTGCCTCTGACTTCCTGACAGAGAGCTGCTGGAACACCCCAAAATAAGCCCCACAGAACATGCTGCTTCCTTTGGTTTCGCTGGGTATTTTCACAGCGCATTCTTTCCCACCAAAGATAGAGCCATGTTGACTTTATGGGCCGTTTTGAACATATTTATTTTTCCTGGATGTGTCTTCTGTTCTTGCAGGAATTTCTGCCTCCTCTGTACTCCCTGGTGAGGAGGCTTCCAGCCCTGTGCAACCTGGGTCATTGTGGGGGTGCCCCCGCCTCAGTCCAAGAGCACCTCCTCCCCTTCTTTCATTGACCTTGAACTCTTGTCCAGGCCCTTGTTTGTCTCCTGCGATTTTCTTTTAATGGATTGAGCTTGGTTTTGCTGCAAGGCCTCAATTTTTCAACAGAGAAACGGGTCTCCAAGGGCCAAGAATTCCAGTGGCTCCATCAGAGACCAGCTTAGTAGCTCAGTCAGTTTGGCAATGCCAGCTCCTGGACTGAGCCCAGTGCTCCAGCTACCACGTAGGCAGCGATGATCTTTGGCACATGACAGCCAATCTCTCCACAGAGGAACCCAGAGACCTTAACTAAATAATCCGACAAAGCCTTTGGAAGCTTCTTTACACCATTCCTCCAAGTTTGCTCTCTAAAATGATCAGTTTAAAAAAAATTCTATTTATCACTTTCTCTGAAAAACAATGCGTTGTTTTTGCTCACTGGAGTTTCTTTTAGAAAATTCTCCATATTACCCATTCATTTAGTCAACAGACATTTATTGAGTTCTTACTGTATGCCAGGCATTGTCCTAGGTGCTGGGGATTGATTCAAAGATAATTTGGAGGTGTATGGAAGGGGAGTGGGTAATTACAGCACAGTGAGATAAGTGCTATAATAGAGGGCTATATAAAGAGCTAGAAATAGCGCCATGAATAACATCTCCGAACAAATTGCCTCCCCCCCCCCCTTTTGGATTATTCCCTTATGTATATTGCCCAAAGTGGGATTACTGGGTCATTTAAAATATGAAAACAATTTGGCACAAAAAGATGTAATGATGTGCCTGGGGAATACAGCTCAATTTTCAACAGGGAAAAAAGGAAATTTGTTGACAACTCCTGATTCAGACAATCAGGCCGGTCGGGGAGGTTTTATAGACTACTCTTGTTGATTTGGTGGCTTTTTTGGGGAAGTGCCTGTCCTAAACATGTCCAGCGAGGGTGTAGAAGCACCGAGACTCAATCTCACAGATTAGCTGTTAGTTCTCACTAGAGAACTAGCTCAGTAGCTGGTGTTTGACTAGGCTGAGCCTTCATCACAGGAAAGTGGCTTGCTCAAGGTTCCATGGTTTCTTCAGCGGAGCACGCAAGAATCAAGGGCAGGTCTTGAAATGCTTTGTGCTCTGTTTATCAATTGGCGGTACCTATAAGGCATACAAGAGCCCTTGTTTGAGCCAATCAGGTAAGCTTTGGTTGACAAACCCAGAACTTTCCCCTCCCAAAGGTTGTATTTAAATACGCCCCGCCCCCCAAAGAACCTTATCACCTTCAAAGTACTCACCACTACACTTAAAATATTTGTCAAATCTGCTATTCCATTCTTGGGAACATTTTTCAAACTCATTGGTTTGGATGGCTGACTGCAGCTCGCTCATTGTTTCTTCACCTCTTTCATGTCCCTCTTCATTCGTGGAAACAAAAAGAAGTTGCACAGAGTGAGTAAGGTATGTGGGGCAAGTGAGTAAGGTGCATAGGCAAAGAGAGGCATGTTTGTTTTTGTTTTTTTGCCAAAGACTGGCACACTGAGATGGCTGCTTGAGCAGGTGCATTGCCGAAGTGGCAAAACCAGTAGCCTGTCTGCCACAAACCAGGCATTTTTTGTTGTACACCGTTACGCTCTTTTCAGACACTCTATATAGAAAGCTTGAGTAACAGTCTGACCTGGTGAAATGACCTCCAAATGCACTACAGATCGACATTTTCATCCGCTCAGGAAGTTGATGGACAGCAGGTTCGAGGTTTGTCATCACTCGACATTTCACCTTTTTTGAAATGAGAAAACCACGGGTACACTTGAGTTTTTCCCATAGCACTGTCCTGGTAAGCTGGATTCAACATCACAACAATTTCTGCGGCATTTTTCCAGGAAAGGAAACATAATTTCACAGCTGTATACTGTTCGTTTAAATCAGCCATCACAAAAGATGAGGTTTGAGCGAAAATGCTTCTATGAAAAAATTCACTGTGACCAGAGAGAACCTTCCAGGTGATGCCACTGGGTGCACTAACTCAGAGTGACTTGCTTGATGCTCACCTGGTGGGAAAAATGCGTACTACTTTCTGTTTCCTCGTATGTTGTTGTTATTGCTGTTAGGTGCTATCAAATTTTTTTGACCCATAGCAACTTGATGTACAACAGAATGGAACATTTCTGACCCATCCTCACAAGTGGTCCCATGCTTGAGACCATTGTTGCAGTCATGGTGTCAGTCCATCTCCTTAAGAGTTTTCCTCTCTGCTGCCCCGTGCACTTTACCAAACATGCAGTTCTTCTCCAGGGACTGTTCTCTCCTGACAACATGTGCAGAGGATGCAAGGCGAAGTCTTGCCATCCTTGCCTCCAAGGAGCTCTCTGGCTGTACTTTTTCCAAGACAGATCAGTTTGTCCTTTCAGCAGCTCATAGCACTTTTCATTATCTTCTCTAGCACCACACTTCAACGACATCCATTCTTGTTTTCTCTATTCATTGTCCAACTTTTACATGCCTATGAGGCATTTGAAAATACTATGGCTTGAGTCAGGCACACCTTACTGTCCTTAAAGTTACACCCTTGCTTTTCAGTACTCCAAAGAGGTCTTGGGCAGCAGATTTACCTAATTCAACGTGTCTTTTGACCTCTCGACTGCTGCTTCCATGGGCGTTGGTTGTGGATCTAAGCAAGACTGAGTTCTTGACAACTTCGACATTTTCTCCATTTATCATAACATTGCCTGTGGGTCCCGTTGTGAGGAATTTGGTTTTATTTATTTATTTAAACCGTTTTCTTGGGGGTGCTTACAGCTCTTGTCACAATCCCTACGTTCATCCATTGTGTCAAGCACATTTGTACATTTGTTGCCATCATCATTCTCAAAACATTTTTTTTGTACTTGAGCTCTTGGTATCAGCTCCTCATTTCCCCCTCCCTCCTACACGCTCCTTCTCTTATGAACCCTTGATACTTTATAAATTATTATTATTTTTTATGTCTTACACTGTCCAATGTCCCTGTTTACCCACTTTTCTGTTCTCCGTCCCCCAGGGAGGGGGTTCTATGTAGATCATTGGGATTGGTTCCCCTTGCTCCCCCACCTTCCCCTTTCCCTCTTGGTATTGCTACTCTCATTACTGGTCCTGAGGGGTTTATGTATCCTGGATTCCCTGTGTTTCCAGCTCTTACTTGTATCAGTGTACATCCTCTGGTCTAGCCAGATCTGTAAGGTAGAATTGGATCATGATATTGAGGGGGGCGGCGGGGGGGGGGGCCGAAGAACTAGAGGAAAGTTGTCTGTTTCATCAGTGCTACCCTGCACGCTGACTGGTCTTTATATTGAGTAGTAATCCATACTGGAGACAGTAATGCTTGGTCTTTATCAGCTAATTCTTAAAGTCCTCCTCACTTTCAGCAAGAAGACTAAGCACAGAAGGACTCTGCTCCCCACTCGGAAGGAAGGAGCCACTGAAAACCTATGCGTAGCTTTGAAACATTGTCATATTGTAAAGGCGTAATGAATGGATGCAGAATATTGTCTGAGATAGTGCTGGAGGATGGGCCTCTCTGCTCTGAGGGCACTTGCGATGTGACTGAGGGGGAGCTGATTTCTCGGAGTTGAGTTGACCATGGCTGCGAGCGTGGTTTCACTTGTGAAGAAGCAAAAGGTGACATGTAAAGCCTGTGAAAGTGGACCCTTCGGGATCTTCACTTGCAGATGGGGCATGACTCAATGGAAGGAGGAACAGCTGGGAAAGTCTGCTAATGATCTGAATTTGGAATATGCGAAGGATGAATCTAGGAAGACTGGAAGTGTTCACAAAGAAATGGAACACCTAAAGATCATTATCAGGGGTATTAGTGACCTGAAATGGACTGGTCTTGGCCATTTTGAATCAGAAAATCATATGATTTACTCTTTCTGGAATAATGAAATGAAGAGGAATGGTGGTATTCATTGTCCAAGTGGACATTGCAAAATCCATCAGGCAGTACAGTGCTATTTGTGATAAGATTCTATCTCCCTGCCTTCAAGGAAATCACATCAATATGACTATTTTATAAATTTAAGCACCAATTACAAAAGCTAGTAAGGAAGAAGTTGAGGGATTCTACCAACAACTTCAGTCAGGAACTGATCAAGCATGCAATCAAGATGCATTGATAACTATTAGGGATTGGAATGCGAAGGTTGGAGCAGAGGAGGGAACAGTTGTCGGGAAATAGGGACCTGGTGATGGAAGCAAAGCTGGAGATTGCGTGAGAGCACTTTCCAAAACCAATGGCTTATTCATAGCAAATGCCTTTGTTTCAGCAACACAGAGGGCACCTATACACATGCATGTCCCACGACACAGAACCAAATTGACTTTATCTGTGGGAGCAGAAGATGTAGATGCTGAGCATCAGCCGGTAAAACCAGACTAGGGGCTGACTGGAGCAGAGCACCATTTGCTTGTCTGTAAGTGCAGGATAACGCTGAAGAAAATGAAAATGAGACACGATAGCCAAACTGCGACCTTCAGTCTATCCCCCCTGAGTTTGAGAACATCTCAAGAACAGATTTGGCACATTGAATAATGACAGAGACCTGATGAACTGTGGGAAGAATTAAGACCCTCATTCATGAAGAACCCAAAAGGTGTAAGATATGACAAGATAATAATAATTTATTAAATTATCATGGGTTCATGGGGGAGGGAAGAGCTGGGAGGGAGGGGAAAATGAGGAGCTGATACCAGGGGCTCAAGTGGAGAGCAAATGTTTTGAGAATGATGATGGCAACATATGTACAAATGTGCTTGACACAATGGATGGATGGATGGATTGTGATAAGAGTTGTAAGAGTCCCCAATAAAATGAAAAAAATAAAAGGCAGGAAAGAAAAAATCCAAGTGGATGTCAGCAGAGACTCTGAAACTCGCCCTTCATTGCAGAGCGGCTGATGCAAATAGAAGATATGGAGTCAAGGCACTGAATACAGCATCCCACAGGGCAGCCCGAGAAGCCAAAGTAAAATATTACAATGAAAGATATAAGAGCTTGAACTCAGAATCGACTCAGTGGCCGCTGGTTTGGGTCTTGCTTTCATTATTCTCCCAGTGGAGCCCCAGGTGGGGCAAGCAGTTAATGCAGTAGCTGCTAACTGTAAGGTTAGAGGTTCTAATCCCTCAGGGGGCCTGGAAAGAAAGGACTAGTGAACTACTTCCCCAAATAGCAACCACTGGAAACCCTATAGAGTTCAATTCTCTGACACATGGGGTCACCATGGATCAGAATCCACTCAAAGGCTGCATGTTTAGTTTGGGGTTTGTGCTTCAGGTAGGACTTAGAATTGACTTAATGAGCCATAAAGACCCTTCTCAAGAAGGGTTGGATCTATGAAATAGGTAGACATGCCTAACCCCGAAAGTCATAGAACCTCGTCTGTAAGGATCGACAGTCGCACCCAGTATCTTTCATTCTCGTCCATACTCTGGGAGGCCATCTTTATGATGATGAACCCAGAACACAGTGTCCTAAGATATCGTGAGGCATGCTAACATTCTGCTGTTGAAAAATTACTTTCCGTGGACTTACGAATGGCAAGCCCCCGGTGATACAATGGGTTAAGCATTGGACTGCTAACCACCAGGTCAGCAGTTCAAACTGGCTAGCTGCTTCACATGAAAAGGACCAGGTACTTCCTTCCGTAAGTTTCACCGTCTTGGCCATCCCGTGGAACTGCCTACTCTGTCCTCCGGGCGGCTGTTGGTCGAAATCAACTTGCCAAAAGTGAGTGGTGGTGGAGGTCTTGGCACTTCCTGGCATGTAGTAAAAACGCTCCTCCCTGGTTTCCATCATAATCAGGCATCCGTTCTGGATCTTTGTTGAACTTACCTGATGCTACTGCTCATACAGCCTTCATTCAGTACATTCCTCGCCACTTCCCAGGCATACCCTGCATTTTCTAACCTTTCTTGCTGTAGCTCATGTCATTCTGGCAGCCTGTGATAACAGCTCTCCTCTCCATCTGTAAAACCGCTCTTCCTCCTTTGTACAGATGCCTCCCTTTTGGATGGAGTAGTCCCTGGTCATCACGCCCCGCCCATCATCCGCATCTTCACGCCAGAAGATCTGTCTGTTCAGCTGAACCACAGTACCCTTATCTGCCAGTCAGTGGAGGGTAACTGAGTGACGTTCATCAGCATGGAACCTGCGTTTGAATTCCGACTGCAATTCCTCCAGGCATTAAATCTACGTGACCAGTTAATCTGTTGGAACCTGAGTTTCCTCTTCTCTAAAATGGGTCTGAATAGTCACACAACCTCATTGGTTGTTATGAGAGTTTGGAGTGGGATCGTCTGTGCTTCCTTCATGGCCTTTAGCATCTCCTACGTTGTTCATGGTTGTGTTTGTTTTGAGGTGGGATCTCTTTAAAGGGCTGTGCTGACTTCACTATGCCTTGAACATGTGGGGCTGGCTGAAAAAGCTTCTTTGAGACAAGGGAGGATTCCAGACAACCTAAGTAGCAGCATCCTTGCAGGCCCATCACCACTCAGAACCCCCAGTCTGGCTCTGCCAGGCTTGGTTGGAACTCCGAGTTGGGGCTGTGGGTGCCCGTTAGATATGCTTGTTAGGTCCCTGGCTCCTGCTTCTTGAGTGACAGGAAGGAGGGGGCAGTTGTGTCCAGGCTGCCTTCTGAGTCAAGCACTTGAGCGGCTCTAGGTGTCCCCTGAAGGCAGAGGGCAGTCTTGTTGGAACAGGAGACTTAGTTTCCTTCCTGGGTCTTCCAGGAAAGGGCCAATGATCATGTACATTAGGGGCTGCCACACGCTTGTTGGTTGTGCCGGAAAGACGGTGCTCCCTTCAGAGGAAGTGCTCCTTTTGAAGGTCTCACCCTTGCTATGCTGAGAGGCTGTGGAGGGTAATTCTTTTCTTAAAGGGACAACCCTGCCATTTAAAAGTCCTTTGCATTCATTTCCCAAAGGCAACACCCTTAAGAGTCTCGAGGTCCAAGTGTTTTAGCCTGCCACGGGACGTCCTCCATGGCCTGGCCGCAGCATTCCTTTCCGGCTCATGCCCTACCGCATCCCGCCACGTCCCCTGCCACTGGCCTCCCCATATTAGTCACTTTCCCAGAGAACACCCTGAACTTGCCTCCTCTGGGCTGGCGCACATTGTGTTCCCTGGGAGGACTTCTCTTCCTCTCCCAAGTGCAAATCCTCCTGGGTGTTTGGGCGGTTTAGATGTCACATTGTCTGCACAGCTCTTCAAGATTGTCCCAAGGACATTGGGTGTGCTTCTGTTTGTTTCTGCCAGATTTCCAGTCCATGGTGTATATGCCAGTGTGTCCCCTGTGAGACTGAGACCCTTTGAGAGCAGAAGGTGGGCCTCCCTTATCTCTCTTCCCCACAGCACCTACACTTGGGAGGTCCATGCGCTCTACCTCAGTCAGCAGGAGGTACAAGGTAATGGTTGTAGTGCACGCTATTGGGTGCAGAGCACAGGGCACTGAGCTACTTAGCAGGTGTACCAGGGTGGCATTCGGAAGGCCATGCTAAGGCTCCCCACCATTAGCTTGGTTGAGAGTGCAGCCATTTGATTTTTTATTTTGAATTGGCCTGATGTCACTTCATTGCTAACCTTTCTCTTAGGCTTATATCCCCCTTACTCACTAGATGTTTGCTTAGTGTCGGGCATCTCTGTCTTTTATTTCCCTTCAGAGAACCGGAACCCCTGCCATCTTTTTGACTCTGACTCATGTCAACCCCTATAGGGTTTGCAAGAGGCTGTAAGTGTTTTTTTTCCCTGAGGCTGTAAATATTTATAGAAGCAGATAACCTCATCTTTTTCACACAAAGTGGTCGGTGGTCTTGAACCGCCAATGGTGAGAATTAGCAGGAACTCACCACTTACCTGACAGTGCTCCTTTAAGAGCATAATAGCAAGGTGGAATTTAGGACGAATTTACTTGTTTCTAATGTGACTTTTTTTTTTAACTTTAAAAATACAGGTTCTGTTTTTATCCCAAAGTTACTTGAAATGTAAAAATAGCAGATGATTTTTAAAGGTATATTTTTACCTTTAGTGGAATAACTGGCCATATTGTAATTGCTACTGCAAAATAATAAAACCTGTGTGGTACAGCTTGGTTTTGAAGACCTGGGTTCTAATGCTGATTTTACCACTTTCTAGCCATGAAACTTTGGACAGGTACCTAAACTCTTTTCCCCTCAGGGTACAGTCAGCGAACATGTTTCTTAACCCCCCCAAACCCAATCTGAACTCACTGCCCTCAAGTCGATTTTGAGGCTCCCTCAGGACTTCCGAGACTGTAACTCATCAGGGGAGTAGAAACCCTTGTCTCTCACTCGAGGAGAGGCTGGTGGTTTCAAATTGCTGACCTCCCGGTTAGCAGCCTGACATGGAGCCACCCAGTTTGGGTATTGTGATAATCCGGGTAGATTAGAGAAACAAATTCATAAACACTCATGTGTATAAGTCTGATACTAGCCCATATGTCAGATACCAAAGTATAAAGTCCTCTTTAGACTCACGAAACACACACAGTGATGCCAAATGTTGGAAGATCACAGGCCAGTGGGTGGGAAGTCTTGTGGATCCAGTGGTGGTAGAAGCATCTCAGCACTGGCAGGGGTCTCCACATGGCTCCTCCAGTTCTCAGGGCACAGGGTCTATCAGTGTAGTGCCATGTGTCTTGTCAGTAGAGTGTCTCTCTAGGAGTGAGCAGAGAGAGAGAGAGAGAGAGAGAGAGTCTCTTTCCTCAGAGGAGGAAAAACAGGAATTCCCAGAATCCTCAGGGAAGGCCATGCCCACACAGAGGCCTCCATGGCTATACAGTGATTGACAGACTAGACTGCACCCCTTCACTCAGTCCACTCAAGTCCCAAATTGACACCAGATTATGTAGCTAGCACAGGCATCAAATTGGGATTTTTATCACTGTGTGGGCCATACATGGGATTAGCAATTTCAGAACATGTGTTTGTGAAGGAAAATACTTATATGTGTTCATATATATTTTCCTTCAAAAGAGCAAATAGGCATTCCCCATCAGAGGACAGTATCTATTTAGCAGATTGAGGGAAAGCACATAGTTTCTCAGTATTTGTTGTGGTGAAAATACATTAGAACCACAGAACCACACACTTTAAGGAATTCCGGTAACTTTGGATGATAAGTGGGTGAGCATTTCTGAACCCACATGGCTTGCACGGTACATGTTGGGTATGGAGTCCCAGGGAATGATTATCTACACCCTGAGGTGTCCGTGATATTGCCCTGGTTTTGCAAACAAGGAAGCTGGAACTCAGAGAGCTTAAGTAATGTCATCAAGGTCCCCATCCCAGTGAGGAGTTGAGCACAAGGCCACTATGGACATCTTGAAGTTCGATTTGCACTGCCAGTCCGCCTCTAGATTCCCTTCCCCCTAACAGACTGGTAGGTCAAGTTCGGACTTTACTTTGCTGAGCCTCTCATTCTAGGGGCAGACACTAATTCAGGCCAGATGCAGCAGGAAAAAGCTGCAGTCTTAATATCCCATAACTTGTTTAATGAATCTAGATGAGTTTCTTGACTTGTCCTGCCAAGACTCCGCTCATAAAATGCCTCATTGTGAGCTCCTCATTCATCAGCATTTTCTTCTCTTGCTCCTGGGGAGACAGACCCTTGAGGTCAGGAATGTATGTGCTGAGAACTTCATGTTTTCTTGGGAGGGGGGTCACCCCAAATCAGAAAAACACGGGGAAGTCAACTTTCTCGACTATGTCCATGCCCCTGCCTCCTTCTCCCATGTGTGGGCAACCTTGCAGAGGTGAGGAGAGGCAGGTGAAGCCCAGAGCCTACAGCGTGCATCCATCCTGGACCAGCGAGAAGACATTGGGCCAACTGCTCCTTTGTGGGCGTTGGGGTGCAGAGAGGTCAGATTTTGACCTGTAAAGTGGGAAAGCACTTGTAGGTGGCTCCCAAGATTTAAAAATGCCGCCTGCCTGTTTCCTGGTGTCAAAATCTCCCATTTCTGTTGAGCGGTATAATCCTGCAGCTGTTACGCCGATACTTTTCAATCCTTAGATTTAATCTATTCAACAATGTATAATTTTTAAAGGGAAGCTTTTATAGACATTTCTGAAATATAAGGGTGGGGGGGGAGAGAAGATAAATGGATGTTAAAAAATAGAAAACAACCAATTAAATAGTATATAGCACGTAATTCTCCTTGGAAACTTGCTGCTGAAATTGAGGAGCACTTTAACAACTGGTAATTTAAATTGCATTTGAACTCTGCTAATGGTTTGTTTGCATGAGAACTTCAATCATCCCACAGCGGTTCTCTAGTGGAGCTGCGTGTTCTCTTTATGGAAAGAAGAAGAGGAAAAATAGGAAAAGAAAAGTTCGCTGTCGAAAAGGGAGGCTACTGTCATTAGTACCCGCTGGGGTGTGAGGCAGACCCAGCCCTGGAGGACGGAGGTGGAAGGGGAGGCCTTTTGAAATGATCTGGGAAGTCAGATGGTGTAGAGACGTGCAGTTTCCATCGCAGTGGGCCAGGAGCAGCTTCTCTTTCATAGGGCTTGGGTGGTGGGCTGGCTTTCTGTTTTCCAGGCGAGTCTACAGTGGACCGATCCAGTGCGTGCCTCCCAATAACTTCTCTCAGTCTAGTGACTGTGGCTGAGGCAGGAGCTCTAAATCGGGGTCGCCCTTCAAGACCACTGGCTCCCAGGAAGCTCATGCTTTGCCGGCTCCCTGTGGATTGTATTCCAGGTGCCTGATGTCACTTTGGCTCGGAGACTCAGGGAGAGTGTTGCCGGAATGTCCTGGCTTTGCTTCCTAACGGACCAGGTGACCGAGAGAAAGCCGTCTGCCCAGTGGGCCTCAGGGCCTCCTGTGTCACGGTGTGCGCTCACTGGGTCTGCTGCTACCACACGTGGCAGGCTCCTGGAGTGGTCACCTCCCTCGTGGCTCCCAGTTTCTCTTTCTCTTTGTTGGAAAGGTTGAGCTGAGTTATTTTTCAAGGTCTTTCTTAACTTTGCACATCTGTGGGTCTTTCTTAAATCGTAAAACTCACTAAAACACGCCTGTTGTGATGATTGGTCCATTGGTATGTATAATAAAAAGATGGGGAATGAGTATGGTAGTTCTTCTGGCCTGTGGGTTTCCTCTGCATCCACAAAAGATACATTTTAGAACAGTCTGTTGAGAGATTGTTGTAGAATCCTTAAGAGTAATTGTCTTAATAAAACAAAACATAAGGAGCATTTGTCTGGAAGCTCTGAGACTAGCCCATTGTCTCCTGCTCACATTTTTTTTCCAGGTGAGGAAATGGAAGTTCAGAGATCCCTGGATTTCAGAGTTAGAAATGTGTCATCAAACTCATATTTCTTTGCTCCTTTTATTTTGCTGTGGTTCAGCTTTGGCGGGAGAGCTGAGGAGAGGTGGGTCACTGGCATTTTTGTCCCCTTCATCCTGGCACAGACCAGTGAACCGTAAGTGCCAGGAACTCAGAGAGAGGTTAGGAGGGACATAGGGAAGCCATTCGATTGTGGGTTTCAGACCTGGCGTCAGTCGTGCTGTGACTTCGTCAGTGAGCTCATAAACTCTGGTAATTGTAGCGTTGACGTGCCTGGGGATTCATGACCATCCTCTGTCTTAGTTGTCTAGTGCGGCTTCCACCATTGGGAGGCTTTAACAAGTAGGAGCTTGTTTTCTCAGCGTTTCGGAGGCTACACGTTTGGAGTTAGGGTGCTGGTCTTCTTTCTCTGCAGGAAGGCGCTTGTCTCTTGGAGCTTCGGTTCCTGGGTAGTCTGCAGAGAGCTTGCATCTCTCCTCCTGCTTATTGACTCAAGACACACTGTATACCAGCTCCGTTTCAGTAACATCACCCCCAAACCCCATGTTAACCAACAGGCATCTCTCACTCTCACTCACTACTAGTGACCTTATAGCCCCTGCGAGTTGCCCAAACTGTTAACTTGTATGAATTTCTTTTTCTACCGTGGATTGGCTGGTGATTTTGAACTGCTGATCGAACCTCAACCATTATCCCCCAGGGCTCCTAACCATAGGCAGAGAGTTAGGGCTTAACCCCAGACCTCGAGATTAGAGGTGAGGGTTTATAAGACATATTTTTGGGGGGAGGACGGGGGCACCGTTCAATTCATAAGCACCTTCCATCTCCTCTTTGCTACAGGTGCGGACCCTGAAGCCCAAGGAGAGCAGCGAAGACCAGAACCAGGCCTCCGAATCCCAGCCTAAGCTCCCTCTTCTTTCCACGGGCACTCCTTGTGGGTCGGGGACCTCCCCTCCGTTGGTGAGTCTGGTGCAGAGAAGAAAATGTGCATCTTTAAAATCAAGGAGCGTGTCGTAGTGGGTTTCAGAATCGAGCAGTTTCTGTTGAAAGCGTGGAGAGGAGTCACACGGATGGATGGAGAACAGGGGTCAACTGAATGTCCTTCCCTTTTTGTTGAGTTGATCCCATTGGCAATGGACAAGAGATAATAATGCTTATAAACCGTGGGGCAAGGAAAGGCAGGACTCAGCTCTTGGTAGGTGGCAGGCAGAGAAATTGGAAGAAAACTTGGAGTAATGATGATTGGAGTCTGCCAATAAGTGTACTCCTTTCTTCTTTCTCCTTTGGCATGGACCGAAATGTTCTTGAAATTAAACACCAAAAATTGAAAATGTCAGTGAACAGTGTTATGGGTGTTTGCAAGGAAAGGAAGTAATATTCCTACATGACTTTTGCTTGCCCCTGTGAAAATTGCTGCTCCCTCTGCCTTCTTATTTAATTTCACAGCATCCTTATGGATACGGGCTGACAACACCCTATCTTCCACCCTAGCTCCACTGTTGCCAAGTCGATTTCTACTCATAGCGATCCTATAGGACCAAGTACAAATGGCTTTCTCAGGTTTCTGTGGTTGCACAGGTTAGACTGTTGGCCTTTCGGTATCAGCCTGATGCCAAACCACTGCACCAGCAAGTTAAGGTAAAGGAGGATTGCCTTTGTCGTAAAGGGTTTCCTGGATTCATTAGGATCTGAGTTGATTCTGGCTAGGCCCCTAGGCAGAGGCCGGGTAACCAGATAAGATAAACTTCCATTTGCATTTTGAAGCTCTGCTCTGGACAGTGCACGGGGACCAGGTCATATTCTAACAGAAGGGTTTGCTGAGAAGAACCAGTGGTGTGGGAGAGCCTGGGCTACACGCAGAACTAGGAGAACAACTGGATTATTCTGGGTCAGGCTTCCACTTCGGATAGGACTGAGGTTTCCACCCTGAGGACGAGCCCCAGGGTGCCCTAGTTGTTAGCCTTTTCCATTGAATTAGTAACGTGCTTGGCAATCTTCATGGTGTGCCTTTCAAAACTGAGCAGCTTCCCTTGTGCTGGATGAAACGTGACTCCATTTGAAATGCTATCCAGCTAATAGTTGCCCTTGTGGTTTAAATTATAAAATATTTCAAAATATATTTAATATTTTAAAAATATCACCAACTTCCTGTGGGGCTTATGAATTTACATAAAACGAAAGGCTGCAAACTACTGCTTTAACTCTTAGACCTTTTGAGTTACCTGGGAACATTTCCAACAAGGTCTGAATTTTTGTTCTACAGATAGCAGCCCCGGTGGCGTGATGGGTTCTAGGTTGGACTGCTAACTGCGGAGTCAGCAGTTCAAACCCACACACCACACACCTTGGGGTGGGGTGGGGTGGGGGGGGGGGGAGAAGATCCTTTATATACCCGAAAAGATCTGCAGCTTTGGAAACCTTACAGAAAGGTCTATTCTGCCCTATAGGATCACTATGAGCCAGAGTGGGCAAAATTAAGTGTGATAAATATCATGCCCTATATTTGAACTAAAAGCAAACACACACACACACACAAATGACAGGATGGGAAGGATTTTCTTAATAGGAGAGAATTTGCAAAGCCTTAAAAGTTTTTCTTGTCCATAGCTGTTTATGAGCCAACAGTGACTTTGCCCTCCGAAACCCGTTGGCAGCTTCCGACTGCATTGAGCACAGTGTGGTATTCAGAACGCAGTAGGTGGTGATCTTGCAAACAGCACACTATTGGGAACTGGCATGTCCGAATGGAAGGCGGGCTTCAGGCACAGTCCACAGCTACGGACGGAACGGTTGGTGACTCACATCCACTCAGAGATGCCTTGGAAGAAAGGCTTGACCATCTTCTTCTCATCCACTGCAATCCCTCGCTCTGCTCTGACACGTGCCGGGTTTCCCTGAGCCACTTTGCTTCAGGCCCCTGGTGGATGGGGCTCCAGCTCTGTCTGACCTGGTCCTTGCGCCACCCTTCATCCTTAAGCACCAACAGTAACAAAATACAATTGCCATGAAGTCCTTTGGACTCAGAGGCCCTATGTAGGGTTTCCAAGACTTCAAATAGTTTCTGGAGCAGACAGCCTCATCTGTCTCTCAAGGAGTGGCTAGTGGGTTTGAACTGCAGACCTTGCAGTTAGTAGCCCAACTCTGACCCAACAGGTTTTATCTCATGGTTGAATATAGGCATCCTCCCTCCCACTGGTGGAGAAGAGGGTCTTTTTGCCATAGCATCAGACTAACACCAACTGTACTGCCATCAAAACTGTAACTCTTAGTGGGTGAACTAAGTCCTGTCTTTCACTTAAGGAGCCCCTGGTGGTTTTGAACTACTGACCTGGTGGTTAGCAGCTCTATGCCTCCAGGGCTCCTCCCATGTTCCATAGGCTTGGATTACTGTGTCTTGTTGTATCAGTTACTGAGGCCCAGGAGATAAGACTATGAAAACCGGCACGTGGGAGTCAGACATCGAACCTGGAACTGGCACCTGTGCTTCCTAGCAGCACGCCCTGGGAATAGAACCGTCCTCGCAAGGGAGCGTCTGAATGTTGCCAGGACTTGCTGCTGTGCGGACAGTCAAGGATATTCTTGGTTAGCACAGTTCCCCTAGTGTCCACCATTAGTTCTTGCTTCAGCCTGTGCAAGGGACATTACCCAACTGGCCTCTGTGGATGAGGATCCATTGTGAACCAGAAAGGATTTCCTGCGAGCAATGGCTACAGGCAGGAGAAGGCGGAATGCCGAGGCATATGTGATTCTAGCCATCCAGACATAACACGGGGATGAAGAGGAACAGCGTCTGGTCTGTGTGAGCTCCTGGGGCACATACTCCTGGGCATTTTTGTCGAAAGAAGACTAAACCCAAAGGGAGTGAGAGTCTTTTTCTCTGAGGATGGGTTCTCAGGCACCGACTGGCCCCTGTCCAGGATTGGTAGGAAAGACTGCTCTGCATGGTTGTACGAGGGAGACTGCTGACCGGACCGAAGGCGGTGTGGCTGGAGGCGTTGGTGAATGAATAAAAGGGCCGGGAAGCATGGCGGGCCAGACAAGAGCTGGTTTGCTCTCAGTGCTTTGTTAGCTCTTAGATGCTCCCCTCAAGCTTTAGGCTCCGAGGCAGGAAGTAGAGAAAGGTTGCTTCAGAGAATGAGGGGGAGCAGAGCTTGCGAGAGGTCCCATCAGCGTGACAGTCTAGCGTGCTTGGCTCTTGCCTTGTTTCATTAGATAATCACACCTCCTGCCCCAGGCGTGACTGGCCCAGTGGGAGTCAGGAAGGAAATTATTTCCCTCTGTTGACACCAGTCTACAATTGCCGACTGTAGCCAGGGGCTTTCAGTTTTAATATTTCCTCTTTGGTCCTCAGAAGCATCCTCTGCGGGAAGTGAAGCATTGGTCACTTCCGTCAGAGGTGAATGTCTTGGCTCCCGACAACGACTCCATCAGGGCTTTCTGGGCATGTGTGACCATCTGCTTAGCCGGCTCGATTGCTCTTGTGTTATTTGCTGCCCAGCTACAGAAAGGACTTCTCGCTGGGTCTGAGCAGTGACTCATCAGCCTCCGGAGTTAGTCTGGGCGCTTGCTTTGTGCCCCCCAAGAGGTCTGCTAGGAGGTCATCTTGATCTCCCACTCATCTGTTTCCTGACGGACTTACGGCGGTGACTCAGTGCTGCCTCAAGCAGGTGGCTTTAAGGAGTAGAAATGTTTTTCCTCATTGTTTTCATATTTTACACCGCCCGCTGTCTCCCTTCACCCACATTTCGGTTGTTCCTCTCCCTGTGGGGCTGGGGGTCGTGGTGGTAGTAGTGCGATCAGTTTCCCCTTTCTCCTCCTTCTCCCCCAACGTTCCCCCATCCTTACTCCATTATTGGTCCCGAGTGGATTGTCTATCCACGATTCTGTGTGTCGAGACCTCTTTTCTGTAGCAGTGCACATCTCTGGTTTAGCCAGATTTGTAAGATAGAACTGGGGTCATGATATCGATGGGGAGGAAGCATTAAGGAACTGGAGGAAGACTGTGTTTTTGTCGGTGCTATACCGCCCACTGGCTGGCTCTTCCCTTCCTTGTGACCCTTCTGTGACGAGCTGTCCTGTTGTCTACAGATGGGCTTTGGGTCTCCACTCTGACCCACCTCGTTTTCATCAATGTGATTGTTTGTTTTGGGTCTTCTGATGCCTGGTACTGTCAACACACAGGCCGGTGTGCTTCTTCCATGTGGGCTTTGTTGCTTCCCTGCTAGATGACCTCCTGTTTAACTTAAGTCTTTAAGACCCCAGATGCTTTATCTTCTAATAGCTGGGCACAATCAGCTTTCTTTACCACATTTGCTTATGTACCCATATTTTCTTCAAAGATCATGTAGGGAAGGTGAGCATCACAGAATGCCAGGTTATTAGAACAAAGTGTTCTTGTGTTCAGGGAGGACTTGAGTAGAGGCCCAATGTCCATCTGCTACCTTAATACTTACCTATAAACATATGCATATAGACCTATATCCCTATTGTTACATATTAATATATTTACATATGTACATGCCTATGTTAATACCTCCATGTCTTCCACTTCCTAATTCTTTCCTCTATTTCCTTGTACTTTCCTCCTGTCCCACCACCATGTACTACTTTCACTCAGCTCTCTGCACTTCCTCTCGGCTACATTGCACTTGATCAAACACGACCAGGCATTCTATGCCCTCCTGTCCATCGATTTTAGATCTCTTGTTGTTCCCTTGTCCTTGGGTTGGTTGGCTCCCCACTTTTTGTCCCCCATCTCCTCCTCTCCCCTGTTATCAATTTTTTAGTCTTCCTTATCCAATGTCCAACTTTCACATACATATGAGGCAATTGAAAACACTGCAGCTTGTGTCAGGTGCATTTTAACCTTCAAAGTAATATCTTTGCTTTTCAACACTTAAAACGTTCTTTTGCAGCAGACGTTGCCAATGCAATGCATTCTAAAAATCTCCTGTATAGGATTTTGCAGAACATAAGTCTTTATGGGAGCAACCAGTCCCATCTTTGTCCCCATGGGCACCTGGTGGGTTTGAGTCACTGGCCCTGTAGGTAGCTGTCTCACACTTACCCAGTAGTGCCACCTGGCTTCTTGACCTTCCCTTCCTTTGTCTGCAAAGTGATCAGGCTTCAGAAACACCCTATACGGATGGGGCGTTATCACATCACTAAGAGAACCCTCTTCTCAAATAGATGGCAGCATAGGTATAGGGTTAGGGTTGTAGCACCAACTTTTGAGGTCACAGTCCACCTTCTCCACACAGCTCCGTGGCTCCGTGCTTTTCCCAGGGGGCTGTGGGTCCAGTGGAATGACACCCCGAGGTTAGAGTGGTTCTGGGCGCTCCATGTCTTGGTCCGTGTTTAGCACCAGGGGCATCAGGAAGGAGGGAGATCCCAGGGGCTCAGGACACAAACTTGCCCTGGTTCCTGGAGGGTGAGCCTGTAGTCTCCTCTCTCCCCAGGGTTCCTCTGGAAGCGGCTGAGCCTCCCTCAGGGTTTTTTAGGAAACAAAGGTGAATCCAGCACAATCTTCCCAGGTGAGACGCTTACAGTTCAGCCAAGGAGAAAGACATGCACACAGACACATTCAAAAAATGGTGTTTGCAACACCCAGGTATTCATCACCAGATGTTTAAGGTGTAGTGCCTTGTGCTTGAGAAATCAGGATGAGCACGTTACAGCCTTGCTCTCAAGGGGCGTAGGTGATGGCTGGGGAGAGAAGAGATAGGAGACATTGGAGAAGGTCTCCAGGGACAGAGGCTCTGCTCTGAGAATTTCCAGAGGCCTTGGCGCGCTGGGACAGAGCGTTAGGTGGTGGGCAGCGTGACCGATGAAAGCTGTGCTTTGAGCGAGGATGCCACGATGGAAAATCACACCTTCTGTGTGTGATTCAGTCTGTAGCTCATTCCCACCAACACGCGGCTCTAGAAAATGCCAGGAACTTCCTAGGCCTCATGAGACGGGGTGGGGTTGGTGGGGCGATTAAAATAACCCAGGACTTGGCATATCAGACTTGAATGTTGTGGAAAATACAGTTTGCCATAACAAACTACTCGAAATGAAACACCTCAAAACAGCAAACATTGATTGTAA
Organism: Tenrec ecaudatus; assembly: GCF_050624435.1. Taxonomy (NCBI): domain Eukaryota; kingdom Metazoa; phylum Chordata; class Mammalia; order Afrosoricida; family Tenrecidae; genus Tenrec; species Tenrec ecaudatus. The sequence goes on from NC_134537.1 coordinate 30,672,591, forward strand.
TTGAGTTCCCGTGGGCCAGGAATCTCAAAGCAGTTTGATTGCTTGTCTCTACTGTCATAAGGTTGCTGTCAGAATGGGGGCTGGGGCTGCAGTCTCATTTGAAAGCATCATGGCCTTCCACATTGGTGCAATTAGGAATGGGAAACACAGGGAATCCAGGCCAGATGAGCTCTTCAGGACCAGTGGTGAGAGTGGCAATACTGGGAGGGTGGACGGAAGGTGGGTTGGAAAAGGGGCAACTGATGACAAGGATCTACATATAACCTCCTCCCTGGGGGATAGATAACCGAAAAGTAGGTGAAGGGAGACATTGGGCAGTGTAAGATATGACAAAGTTATAATAATTTATAAATTATCAAGGGTTCGTGAGGGAGGGAGAAGGAGGAGGGAGAAGAAAAAACAAGGAGCTGATAACAGGGGCTTACGTGGAGAGAGCAAATGTTTTGATAATGATGGCAACAAAAGTCCAAATGTGCTTGACACAAGGGATGTATGTATGGATTGTGATAAGAGTTGTATGAGCCCCCAATAAAATGATTACATTAAAACAAAAACAACAAAGAAAGCACCCATTCCTAATCTCATTCACTGGAGAGGATCCCCCCCGAGTCTCGCTCACATGCTTGCTAGCAGCATGTAGTTCCACGCAGTTGTTGGCTCTGCTTCCTTGTTGGCTGGAAGGCTCCCTCAGTGTGTCAGCACCTGGGTTTCTCCAAGGGATGGCTCACGACATGGAACCTGGCTTCCCTCAGAGTGCGTCCCCAAGACGCAAGCGAGCCAGTCTTTTTCTAACTCAGTCTCAGATGTAGCATCCCACCATGACGTCTGCCTCATTCCATGTGTTAGAAGGGTGCCCATAAAGCCAGCTTGTGCTCGAGACGAGGTGGTTGCTTGTCAAAGGGCATGAACCACTGCAGGTAAAACCCTTGGTGGTGGTGGGGAGGGCTGTTTAGAGACTGCCTTCCACCGTGGCATGTGCTAAGACGGGAGTAGGAATTACCTAGAATCATTGACTAAATCCAGCAGCCCGGGGCATTGGGCTACCATCCCTAAGATCAGCACTTTGAAACCACAAGCTGCCCCATGGGAGAAAGCGGGTGGTGGGTGGGGGTGGAGGGAGCTTTCTACTCCTAGAGACTCACAGGGGAAGTTCAACCCCGTCCTAGAGGAATAAATTCAGGAATAAATCCATCCCTGTAATCACATTTACCTTTTCTCTTTAGGGAAAATGCCATTGGAAACGATCTTAACATAAACGTTGCTGTAGAACAGAATGCAATAGATGAGAATGTAAATTTATCAAAATGGTTTGGCTCTACAGAGGAACGATGGGAGTGTTCAATTAAGGCTGTGCCCCCATGCCTCTGCGTTTTACGTTCCTTGGCAGATAGGGTGACCTGCTCAAGAAAGAACCTTGAGCCCCTACTGTAGAGGTGAAACATCAAGACCCAAGGAGGACAGATCTTGTCCAGGGCCCCAGAGCCTGTGGGAAGCAGAGGAAGGAATCAGATGAGGCTCCTCCAGCTCTGGCCCGGTGCTTCCTTTCCACATAGCCTCTTCTTCATGGTCAAGAACAGGTGTTTACCCCTTGCTACACAGCCTCTGGTCTGCCCCAGAAACAGGAGGGGGGGGGGGAAATAGGTCACATGTTGGAGTCTTGAGTCTTGATGGTATCCTCTTAGTTAAATTTCGGGGATCTGCATCTCCCGTTGGGTCATGCTGTCCTGAAAAGATGCATAAGTCAGTCTGACTTGGCTCAGACAGTGTGTCTCTGCAGTTATGAATAACATTTGTATTAAGTACAGAGAGCTGATACACAAAATTACTGTGAGACTGACAGGATCAGGCACAAAACCTCCGCCAATACCTTCTGTCTGGCTGGAAGTTTCTTTTTCAGAGCATCCATCTCTTCCCCCCACCCAAAGAGTCTTTTTATAAAACCAATCTCGGTATTCATTTGATAGGAGATGACATGTCCCCCTAAGAGTCCAGCTTTCCATGGCTTTAAAAAAAGGAAAAAAAATGGAAATGGAAACTTAAAATTATGGTCAAACTCTGTAGCGGGCAAATGAGGGAAGCTGAGCCTTGTTCAACGTGAATATAACTCCCATTCCAGATCCCTTTTCAACTCTCTTGTTATTGTTCAAGATTTTCCCAGTGTTGTCCTTGACATCAGTTATTTGTGAATGGAAGTGTTTAGCAGGAAAATATGGTTGACAACATGGTAAAGTAGATTTTGAGGTGGGGAGATTGCTGCCAGGTCTTATGTCACTTATCTATTTGTTAAAAACAGTTTTTACACATGCGGGTGTGTTAGTCTGGGTACTTTAGAGAAACAAATCCACAGAAACTCATGTATAAGAGAGAGTTTTATAAGTGCACATCAAGAAAACATCCCAACCCAGTGCTGCCCAAGCCCACAAGTCCAACATTAACCCATATGTCTGACACCAATCCACAAAGCCTTCCTCCATCTTACGAAACACACACATTGATGCTGACTGCAGGAGGAAAGCTGAATCAGTGAATGTGTAAGCATCTCAGCGCTGGCAGGGGTCTCCACACAGCTGCTCCAGCACCCAGGCCTGCATTGGGGTAGGTCCAATGCGGCTTCTCCTTGGGGATGTTTTAGAGGAAGTGAGCCTTGCCAGCTGAAGCAGGGAACTGGCTAAGGCAGCTGCACCCTGGTGTAACCGTCACAAAGCAAAAGACCCAAGAACTAGAAAGGTGAGGCTCCCCGAACCATTTATCCCTCTCTCCTTCAATTAACCCCACATGTGTTTATCGTCCATGTTGGCGCAATAAACTACAAATGAGGTGAATAATGTGTACCTTATGGAGCCTTTGGGCTTTTGAGGCAGCATAATGCTTGTTGAATATCGTGAGTTGACTTGTGGTTCAGTAAAAGCCTCATCTCTAATGAGGGAGAACTGAGCTCATTTCTCCGTTGACGTACTTCATGCAAAGCCGTCACCTGGCTGTCAGCGGGAGCCTGTGTGGTGCATGATACTGAATGATGAAACTTATCGACTATGTTGGACGAGGAATAAGGGCTTGGTGATCTACGTATAAAAATCTTAGCCCTTGAAAACTCTATGGATCACAAGGGTCCCATCTGTAACTGACAACAGGGATGGGGCAGGGACTGGGCAGAATTTCGTTTCATTGTTACACGAGTTCGCCATGACTTGGGGCAACTTGAGGATAGCTACAAACAAGAGCAACATTGATGTGATACTTTGTATATAGTTAACATACATTAAATATCGGTTTCCAATCTTCTTAGTAGTCTCTAACCCTTTGGTGAAAATAGCCTGTTTTTCTGCCTTTACTTTGTACGGCCCTCTTGATTTGGGCCAGATTTGCATATCAGTCTCTTTAGATTTTGTGTTTCCTTGAATAGCTGAGAGATTTTCACATTTGTACTTTGCTCAGGGCTTCCAAGCCACGCAGGTGAGCATCATAATGTGCTCACACTTTCTGGTGTTTTGAAATATAGGGCGTGTTGGATCAAAGTATTCATAAACTATGTTGTAGGAGGAAGATCGTTAGGGCTTTGCTGCTGGAAAGCAAGTGCTGGTTCTTATAAAGACTGCCTGGGGTAGCTCCCACACTTCTGTCCCCCCCCCCCCCACAAGACCTCCTCCTTTGTTAATGAAAGTGTTTCTGGAACCTGCCCCGCCCTGACCCTCTTTGGGTCCATGGTCTCTGGAGTGGATGAGAACACATCACCCTGCTTCAGTGGCAACTGGCTTGAGTTATATCAGTTATTAAGAATGACCTAACATTTTCCTTTTAAATCGGGGGCCTTGGCTCATTCAGCGACGAAGCTAGTGAGTTATTTATAATATGGTCCGAGACGGCTGCAGCCACTTTATGATGTAATCTAAGAATGACATGAAAACCAAATAGGCTTTTACATAATGAAAGTGTTCCTGTAATACAGTTTATAACAAGGCTCCTTTTCTATTGAGAATGGAGATGCTTTCTTGACTCATTTCTCTACTTCTTTCTTCTTTTCCTTGCTGCTTGAGTCTTTTAAATTAATTTAAAGAAACAAACAAATAAATAAACAAACCAGCATGAAAAATGCCACGAAATCGCTAGATTACTTTTCTAATTTTCTTCATCCCCCTGCAGCACTCTCCCCTTCCCCCAGCAGTCGATGCTCCACTTACATCCTCGGTTCATCACTCAGTGCTGATCCCCACAGGTCAGCAGTTCCAAACCAACAGCCCCTTTATGCGAGAAAGACAGAACTTTCTACTCTTGAAAAGAGTTACAGTTTAAAAATCTCACCAGGGCAGTTCTACCCTGCCCTCGAGGGTCTTTATGAGTCGGCATCACGTCTATGGCAGTGACTTTGGTGTTTGGTCGTTGGCCATCTTTATGGTCAGGTGAAGGAGGATAGAAGCATAAAGGACCACTTTTATATAATTTTGGAGAGACTGATTTAAAGGCCTCCTTTTGTTCTACCTTCTGAGATGTTTCCATTGGCTGACCTCAAGTCTCTTGCCCAAGGTCACCCAGGAAATTAGGATCTAGAATAGCAGTTCTCAAACTGTGGGCCCCAATCCCTTTGGAGGTTGAATGACCCTTTCACAGGGGTCGCCCACTTCAACGAAAATAATTTTATGGTTGGTGGTGGGGGGGTCACCACAACAAGAGGAACTATCTGAAGGGTAACAGCACTAGGAATATTGAGAACCACTGATCTAGAACATTGTAGGCCTGGAGATGATGAAAAGCTACTCTTTCTTATCTCACATTCACCCATGCAGGCTGCTGTGGGCGTGGTAAGGGTCAGATAAGCAGAAATCGGGGTGGTGGTAGTAGTGTGTCTGACAGGAATCACAAGAGTACCTCAGTTTACTATTTCCACAAGGTAGGGAAATCCGTTTCCACATTGTTAAAGAGTTCACACTATTGCATTTTTACATCACAGATGGGAGTTCAAAGGGCAAGGTCAGAAAGTTAGGGAAAGGGGAGTTGAGGATGATGGAAGGCAAGGTAGAGTCAGAGCTCTGGAGGCTGGATTGGGGAAAGATGGAAGGTGGTTTGTGTGGAAAAGAAAGAAGAGATGTGGGAGTAGAGAGTAGTTGGGGGAACCCTCTTGTGAGATTCTGTGGAAGACATTGTGTGACCCCAAAGGAATTCTGGGAGCAGTGTGTAGAAACAGCAAGAAGGTACTTTCAGGAAAAACTTTGTAATAACCAAGAACATGCCATGCATCATGTGTGGTTTCCAAAGTTGTGAATTGGCCACCATTGCAGAGATTTGAGGCCTTGTAGCATAGTGGTTATGCATTGTGCTGCTAACAGAAAGGTCTGTGCTTCAAATCCAGTAGCTGTTCTTTGGGAGACACATGAGGCTTTCTACTCCCATAATGATTGCTGGTCTCAGAAAACCCAAGAGGTAGTTTTACCCTGGCTTACCGGGTCACTGTGCGTTAGAATCGACTCGATGGCAGTGAGTTTCTTCCTTTTACATCAATACCAGTGAGGGGAAGAGAAGTCCACCTTGATCATTTTTAAGGTTCTCCCTGTCCAGAGAATCTTCAGTTTTCTGAAGGTCCATTTTATATGCATTTAAATAATTTCCCTTTTGAAATGAAGGAGGAAAGTCATTCTTGTTTTCTCCCTGGCTCTTGGCACACTAAGTGCTGACATGATCTTGGGCAGTCAGTCGCTTGTCCTACTTTAGCATTATTGATGATGGAAAGGAGGCCAACTGCGGATGTCTCAGTTCTCCTTTGTACTGAAGCTTTTTGTTTTGGGTGGGTGATTTCAGTGTTTCTTTTGAAGGCAGTTCCAGAGAATTCTGTCTTATATGCCACCTCAGATATCTTCCACTTTCATCGACATGATTTTATTTCTGTGTCTGACGGCCAGGAGTCTTTGTTTAAATACATCAACCAGCAGAGCATTGATTTCACTTTCCTCGGCCGACTAAGCAGAGTTTCCTGTTTCTTCTCTACCAGCTCGTAGAAGCTCGTTGAAGACACGAAGCCTGTATTATTCCGTAATAGGGCCCGTGTTCTTTTGCAGCGTGATTTCCCGAGAACAGGTCGATGACTTCTTAACCGAACACCTGTTTACCGAGCACCTGCGGCACACCAGGCCTGACCACTCTGGTTACTGGGAACAGGGCAATGGGGAAAATGGGTAACCTTTGCATTTCGTGAGTGCACTGGTACTCTAGCAGGAGGAGGCCGACTGTCCACAGATGACTGAGGAAATACACATGGCTTAGGCTAAGGTTTGTGGTAAGAGGCAGTGAATTCAGTTAAGGGTCGTAGGGGAGAGTGGAATTCATTGGTCCAAGTAGGCCTCGTAGGGAGGGTATGGAGACCTGAGTACAGTGGGACAGCCGGTCGGTTGGGGCGTCTTCCAGGCAGAGAGACAACAAAGGCAGGTCTCTGTGGTGAGAAGCATGCTTGGCATGTTCCCGGAAAACGAGGAGGCCTCTGTGACCGGAGTGGTGTGACCCCAAGAGAAAGTATAGGAGAAGAAGCCGTTGATGCTAATGAAAATAGTTGCAGCAACAAACATTTGCCGTTAGTTCAGCAGCCGCTGAAGATCTCAGGGGAGTCACCAGCAGCACCACCACCTTTGTATTCTTAAAGCAGGCATAAAAACCTGGCGGGATATGACAAGAAACATTCCTGGTTTTCAACAGTAAGAGCCAGGCCCTGGGAAGGTAGCGGTGGGCAGCTCAGTGGAAGACTGGTTTTGGAGGTCCTGGTTCGCCACCTATCTGTAGCCCACTTTGGGAGATTCTCGGCTCCTGTGGCGGGCGCACCTGTGCCGAGGCTTGAATTGGGGTGCAGATGGGCAATTGCATGCCTAATCACCCGTTCAGGCACCCACTTATTTGTTTTCCACATGCAAATATGGTGCTTTTTTTTTGCAGATGCTTGTAATATATTAGTTGCTTCCCCATTTTATTTAAGACAAAACAAACAGCCAACCATGTCAGTTGAAGGCAACAAATAGAAACACGGGCATTATGCCTTTGCTGTTCATGCAGATCACACGGCTGAGAAGCATCCCAGGCAAATCAGGCTCCTGTGTTCAACTTTATTTTCACTTTCAATTGTCTCTCCCTGTGCTCTTCTTGGGAAACAAAAGTTTAGAGATTCTACTGCCCCATCTGATTCTCCTTATTGCCAAAGAAGATTTTACCTTCCCCAAAACACTCCTTCAATTCCTTGGACCATGCAACTGCTGTCTGCTTCGTTTCCGCGTCCACGGCTCCCGTCTCTGAGCACAGTGTGGCCCACGGTCAGACAAAGTGGGCTGCGGACCTCCCAGAACCCACTGGCAGGTGGTGTTTGCATCTTCCTTTGCCTGAAAACAAACAAACACAAATCAGAAGTATTTCCCCCCATATTGGGGAGCTATTATTATTTGTTACAGACATCATGCAAAAAGTCACCGCCACTTCTCCGGGAGCCCAGAGGAAAAAGCTAATGACAGCTAGAGGGCTTGGGGGTGACGGAGCAGTTGATTTCCCATGAAATTTTAGAGCCCAAGGGGAAGGCTGTCAGAAATGGTAGGAGCTTTGGAGTTTCTTTCCCCCCAAATGTCTCACCATACAGTTAGGGAAATTGAGACCCATGAAGGTAAAATAACTTGTTCAGGGTCACAGAGAGAGAGAGAGATTGGACCTACGCAGCTCTCCCCTGTCCTAGACCCGTGTCGCTGGGAAGATACCTGCTGTGGGGCCTGGGGTGATGAAGAGACTGCTGGACCCCACAGAGGATCTCATTTCAAGGTGGGGCTTGTGTGTAAGTGATATATATTTTTCATTTTTCTTTCATAAACAAATTGAAAGCTCTTTTTGCTATAAAACTTTAAGCAAGAAGCAGTGATGGAGAGTGCATATGGGGATTGCTTATAGCTTGTGTGACAAGGCTGTCCACTGAATAACTAGGAGAGTCTGGGGCTGTGCATGTGTGCCTGTGCACGCATGTGTGTCCGTGGGAGAGAAGAGAGGGAGGGGAAGAAGAAAGGGAGAACAGAAAGAGTGAGATAGAGAGAACTGGAGAAGAAACAATTGAACTCATGGGCGATAGGACCATCATAATTAAGCCCAGAATTTCTGAGCCAGGAGGAAGATGTCTAGAGCTTATGGATCTGGGTGTGTTATTTTGTAGTAAAAGAAAGCAGTGGTCAGACTGCTTCAGAGCCTTGCACAGATCATCTGACTTTAATTGACTAGTCAAAATGATTAGACCAGGAACACCCTTTGATAGAAATTTTATGTGGATAAATATAGCCCTCAATACCACATTGAATCTGTTCGTCCAAAGGGCTACCCAGGCCAGATGGAGCGCCCGTCTTCTGGGGGACTTTGGCTTCACAAGTGGATTTGACAGTCCCTGCAGAGGGAGAGGCGTGGCCAGGGAGAGCTCACAGGTGCAGTCTCACCCTGTCCTTGCAGATAGGAGCAGCGTCAGATCAGAGATCGGGCACACGCTTAACGAATGGCCCGCCTCCTCAGCCTTGATGATGGCATAAGTAATTCCTCTGAGAAAGTTAACTTCAGAGTGGAATCAGGGCTGGTTAAGTAACAATGAAGGACCCTATTCACCTTTAGATACAAAACATCTGACATCAGCGCATGGGGGACACAGCCAAGGCCTACGGTGATAAGTTTGCAGGCAGTGTGGAGGGAGGACCGACTGTCCGGGTGTATGAAAGGGGCAAAGTTTTGTTTGGGAAATGTCGAAGTGGTTACTATTCTGTTGCAGTGACGTTAGTCGTGAGAGAGGGTCACGGGGGCACAAAGGACTTGTTGCTGTGACGTGATTTCAATCTGCCGGGTCTCGTATCTGCTGGACGGGGCCCCTCTCCAGGTGTTGGCCTCACGTGTGTGCTGCATGTTTGTTTTCCCAGCGGAGCCGCCTCTCGTCTTTCTGTGGTTGCTTCCTTGGTTTCTCTTCTCCCTCCCGTCCCCTCCCATCACCACTTTTGAAAACAGAAAACCCTCAAATTCGTTGGAAAGTGAATGTATGTTGATTTGGTTGCAGTTGGTTACGAATTGGTTTCCTGCTCATCTCTGACAGCATTTTAATAAGTTTGTTCTTCACTTCTTCTCCCCCCCTTTTTAAAACAAACCCCTTTTTGTAACCCCAGCTTTCTCAGCCTCTGCAGACAACCTATTTCTGGAAGCTTCTTTAGAAAGCAGTGGGCTTGGTGAGCACGATTGTAACACTAGACGCAACTTGGACGACAAGAGCCCAAAGTACCTTGCTTTTCTAGAGCAATTTATCCACTCCAGAGCCTCAAGGACCAGCAGAGGGGAGTCGGGCCTCCGGAAATCGGAGCAGTGTGCCAAAGGAGATGCCGATTTCCAGTGAGGCCTGTGGAAAAAAGGTCTTTATTTCAGTGACCTCCCTGCTTCTTGGAAAACTCTGGGTGGATTTCGTGAGACTGACGTTGTGTGCTCTCTCAAGTTACACTGAGCCAGGAGGTGAAGTCACGGGCCAGAGATGCTCATATTGGGCTAGGGCGTGTTAAGGAGAGACTTGCTGCCCTTTGGTCGTAAGGCAGATTGTTTTTCCCCAAGCAGATAAAGCTTAAGGGCTAGCTCTGCCAAATCCCAGGTACGTGGACCGCACAGGAGTGTAGAGAATTTGAGGAGACTGCTGTGAGTTCCGTTTTCACATGGCTGATGGCTGAACTTGATACCTGTGGGATTTGTTCAGCACATTGCTTACTTAGGGCTTCCTCCTACCCTCTCATTTTGGGGTTCGTGTCTATTTTCATTTCCCCCCACTCAGGTCGACATGATATCCTTAAACACTCATAAGCCCAAACTGAATAAGAGGGCAGGAGAGCCAGTAGTGACCCCAGTAGACCACAACTACCTGCGTAACTGTGCCCATGCATGTTCACTCACTGGACAACTGTTTACCTGAGTGCATTTTACACATCCAGTGCTGGTGACAGGAAAACCCGTGAGACATGGTTGTTGCACTCATCGCTGACAGTCATGGGTAGAGAGCCGGGTACACAGACAGAACGCGAAGTCACTGCCCTTTCTGGGTCTCCTTTTACAGAGACTAGAGTCGAGCTAAATTAGACAGTCCCTGAGCTCCCTTCAGATGCAAACTTGTGTTCATTCCCAGTCATGTTCCTTAAATACCCATGGTTACTTATCCAACTGAAAACTGGCCAACAGTTCCCCTCTCCCCTACTTTCTAAGGGGCGAGATTGAAGATGAATGAGGCAATATCTATGAAATACTGTAATAAGCAACTTGGAGAAATGTATTATCTAAGTTTGAGGCATTATTATTAAGGGAAAAGCGCAAACAAGGGCCGATGTTTGTAGAGAGAGAACAGATGGTTCTTTTGTTTAGCATTTGAGTATAAAGGAAAGAGGAAAAAAGATTTGTGTCATATTGTTTAGGCTCTGAATGTGAGTGACTTTAAAATGCCAACACAATCTGGTTAGGAAAGTCCCATGGATTCAAAATAGCTCCTACATTGATCAAACTATAATTAATATAACAAAAAAATGACAGTAAGAAAAATCCTAATAAAAAAAGCCACAGTGACAACTGACACAACCTAACAAAAAAACTCCTATTTTTGCATCAACTCTTAAAAAAAAACAAACCTCACTTTCCTGTGCTGAGCTAAAAGATGTGCCACACAGAGACAGAAATTAGTGGCAAACAATTTGAATCGGCGTTTCTCTAGGAGGCTCCCCTTCCCTCCCACTCCTAAATGGGAGTTGTTTCCCGTGATTCCCAAAGGAACTCATCATAGTTCACAAGAAGTTGGCAGTTTTCTCCCATTTTGCCATAGGGGGTATGGACTGAAAAGCTGGGGTAGTGGGGAAGTTTAATGAAAGCATTTGGGAAGACATTACAGAAGGGAAGGCCAGAGCCTTGGGAAGATTGCGTGAAATGTGTTTGTTTTCTTTATCTCTTGCTTTTCATTTCTGCAGCCCCCAAGGTAATCAGTGAGCATTTCACGTTTACACAATCATTACTAGCCTGGTGTCTGCACCAAAAAATGTGTGTGTGGGGGTGTGGGGTGGATGGTGAGCTTTAAGGGTGAGGCCATTGGCCACCAAGCTGGGAACGGATCACTCTTGACCCTTTTAGTGCAGGTGTTTTCTCATCTCCTGTTAGAAATTAGGTAGGGTAACCTCATTCTCTTTGGTCCATAGCTTCCCCACTATGGAAGGAGTTTAACGAGAGCCTTCTCCAAGCATTGCTCCAGCTGTGCCACACTCTGACATTCATTTGATGTGTGCAGGCCTACCATCTTCTTGTGTACCGATGCGGGATGCCTGGGACTGGCTTTCAATTTGGGACTCTTTGAGACTGAACACTGAACGTATCTGTTGCAGAGGAAAGGAACAGATAGATTCCTTTGGCATCAACGCTGTAATACCCTAGGGAGAGAAGCAGAGGACTGCGTGTGGATTTAAAAGTCACTGGGCTTCGGTTTACACCTTTTGTTTTTGAGGTTGCCCAATAAGAGGCAAGTGAAGACCACCATATAGTTGCCACTGTTATAATACCTTAGTTTTTAAAGACATGTCTTAGACTTGTGTACATAGCTTGATGCAGTGAATGAGTGCTGTTGAACTTTATGGCCTGTGTATTACCCTCATAGTTTTCTTAAACAAGATTCCATCACTTGAGTTTGTTAATATGTATAAGTGAACATCCCATGAATTTTAATCTAAATCACTTTCCCATATATAAATATCCCTCTTATCTCAGTAGTAGTCTACTTCCTATACCATTGGCTAGTTTAATGATACTATTATTTGAATTACCAAAGGCCCCATGGAAGTTACTTAACTTATTTCTGAAAAAAACTGATAATGCTGTTACTAACATGGGTCAGGGGTATATATAAACCATAGATATATGAATGGATTTTGAGCTCCCATTTAACCTTACGCCTTAAACCTAAGAACAGTCAGTTCTTATGATACAGCCCTTTTCCATACTTACACTCAAGAAATGATCACTGAAGACAGGGGTACTATAGCAAAGGGTGGTGAAGAATCAAGGGGTACCTGGTTATCAGCAAGAATAGTATCTGGGATGTTCACAGCTAGTCTTAAAACAAGCAGCCATCTAAGTGAGGTATCAGCTAAATCCATAAGGAAGAAGCACATCAGCTTGTGTGATCTAAGGAGACTGAGTCATAAAATCCAAGATCTGAGGAGGGAATTTTATTAGAGTTTAAATTCTGAACACTTGGTTTGCAGAAGCCCCTGGATAACAGTGACCTTCCCAAATCCATTCGCAGAGTTCCCATGAGGATTAAACCTCCATTGAATTCCCTTTGACCATTGATCAGGGATATGAATAGAGTGCATTGGAAAGTGGACTAATGCTGATACCGTTTAACATCTTATCATTTGTTTTTTTCTTTTGACTAATTTTCAATTTGTTCCAGTTTTTATATTTTCTGCCTTCATTTTGATAGAGCTTTTTCTGTGTTTTGTTACTGTTGTTTTAAAAAGAAACCTAGGGTAAGTGACTCTAAGGGATAGTGACTGGATTAATAGTTTCTTAGGGTTAGAGCAGGGGAGGTTACGGGTAATTGGGAGCTAATAATCGTGGGTAAAAGAAAAAAATTACATATCAATAAAACTTGAAATTTATTAAAAAGAATTAAAACAGAAAGTAAATTAATACAGATACAGTTAAATTAAATTGTAACACCTTATTTGTTTTCACTTTTGACCCATTTTAAATTTGTTATAGTTTAAAAATTTTCTACTTTCTTTTTTTTAAATTTTAACAATTTATTAGGGGCTCATACAATTCTTATCACAGTTCATACATATACATACATCAGTTGTATAAAGCACATCTGTACGGTCTTTGCCCTAATCATTTTTTTCTCCTCTTTTCTTTTTTTACATGTTATTAGGGACTCATACTCTACTTTCTTTTGGAATGAAGTTTTCTATGTTTTATTCTGTTGTTGTGGTGATTTCTTTTGCCACTATTTTGTTTGTCTGAAATCCAGGATAGATAAACTTATAGAGACAGAGAACAGAATAATGATTTCTTAGGGTCGTGCTGGGGTGTAGGGGAGAAAGGGTAGCTGATAACAGTGAGTACAAAAATGAAGAAAATGTTCTAGAATTGATTGTGATGATTGTAGACCTCTTTTCTAATATATTGAAATCACTAAATTGTAAAAGCAAAACTCCAAAAAGACTAACACAACTCCTTAAGACACTGATAGCAAAAAGTGCACCCTGCTGAGGTGGGAATTTCCCCCTTTCCGTTCTTGCCTGGTGCTCCCTCTCTTGCTGGCCAGGCAGCAATATGACTGGCAGTGGTAAGCTGGGCCCTGGCTCATGCACCCACCCTGGTGGTGTGGGGGAGGTCACAGGCACTGCTGTAATTGCCTGTAGTTCTGGGTTCCGGTCCAATTCTGCTTCTAACCACGTGTGCTCATCTTGAAGGTTTCTTCCAAAGCAGAGTGACTGGTTGGTATGTGATTCTTTAAAGTAATTAGAAACATTTCCCCATTCTTTCCCAGCCTAGACTTTGCTCAGAATACCCCTGAGGGGCTCTCTGGGCAGCATTGTATATGAAGCTGGTCGTTCATTTGACCTTGTATTATAGTCAGAATTAGTTTTCTTAATTGTGGAGGTGCTATCCTTTATGCCTTTCCTGTGACCCTACACCTGCCCCCTTGGGGTTCCTTGCATGCACACCTCTCTGTCTCCCCACTGCACCTTAGCTACTCAGCATGATGTGTTTGCCTTCTGTCCTGGACTGGGACTCACCCGTGCCCTGTTAATTTCTGACTCCTCTGCCCTAGTCCCTGGTGCATAGTAAGCTTTCAGTAAATGTCAGTGGAATGAACGACAGTGGAGGAATGATTTCTTTATCACCTCAACAGGTTGTAAGTTCCTTGAGGGTAAGGGCCGTGTCTAATTGGTTCCTTCCTTTCCCAGACTGTGCAGTCGGGGCTTTGGATACAGTATGAGAGCGAACATTGTAAGCTGGATTGCCTTAAAAGAGGTGGGGTGGATCAGAAGTGGGAAAGTTATATCAAGAGATACCTATATATCCACACATCTGCATCTATTATAGATTATATATCTGCATATATTATAGATTAGGGGATACCGGCTCACTTCAGACTCACAGTGTCCCTCTGCACAGCAGGACAATACCCTGCCTGGTCCTGTGCCACCCTCTCCAACACGAGTTGCTGTGAAGCCCACTGGTGCAGCCGCTGTGCCAATCCATCTTGTTGGCGGTCGTCCTCTTTTTCACCGGTCCTCTATTTTTCACACATGTCATATTCGTATTCAGGGCCTGGCCCCTCCTGATAGCACTTCCGAAGTGTGTGTGAGAAATTCTCACCGAATTTGATTCTAAAAAGCAGATTTATGTGTTCCACTAACACTCCATGGTGTGCTTATTACTATTCTCCAACACCGTAATTCGAAGTCATCTGTTCTTCAGTTTTACACACACACACACACACACACACACACACACACACACACACACACACACACTATCCCCCGGTTGTTGTATATTGTATATTGTTGCTCTACTGTTAACCAGAAGTTGGAGGTTCAAATTCAAAAATGGGTGTATCGGAAGAAATGCCTGGCAGACCATTTCTGAAAGGCAAGCCATGTAGCATCTAAGGTAGAACATTTCTATTTCAGCACACATGGGTGGCCATGAGTTGGAAAGGATCCATGGCAACTGTTGTTAAAAAAATTGAATCTCTCATCATTTCTGTCGACCTCTGTATTCGGCTGAGCGTTTGTGGTGCTCTTGGATGTAATGCTCTTTCTGCGTCCTCACTGTCCGTCACGTCCAGACCCTTGTCTGGCTGAGCTAGTGTCTACCGATTTCTCATTCTTGGTACATTGCTGTTAATTTCCCCCTGATTCTTCATACTCTCCATTCAAGGCTTCCATTGGGGTACATTGCTCATACAGTTCTGCCCTAGAGGGTGTTATGCAGAGTATGGGGCTTATGGGAAGTGATAGTGTGCCTCATCCTTGAGTACCTCCGGTCCTGGCAGGGAAGGAGGCACAGTGTGTTCCGCGTGGGGCTGCTAGGAGCAAGGTCAGCAGTTCAGATCCGCCAGCAGGGAGAAATAGGAGGCTGTGAACAGCGCCAGTCTTGGTAGCCCTAAAGAGCCTGTATGCATCCCCCCCCCCCGACTCCAGCCGCTTGCTTAGAGTCAGAGATGACTTGATGGCCGTGGTTTGGTGTTTTGCTTCTGGTGATGGCAGACTTGAACGTTATTACCTGAGCTTTGTTCTCCTTATTAGTCACTGACCGTGCATACTCATGTATAAGCCGAAGTTTCTCAGCACATTTTTTAATGTCGTTTTTTGTGGTAAAGTTAGGTGCCTCGGCTGATATTCGGGTCGGCTCATACTCGAGTATAAATGGTAGTAGTCACTTTATGTAATTAATCAATACCCCACCCTCCTCCTGGCAACAAAGGGAGCAGAGGAAACTCCATGAAGACGAAGCAAAGTACATTCCCTTTCACTGCTCCCAGGTTTTTTTGGGTTTTTTTTTGGGAGATCACAATAACTGTTTTACTTTGTGTCTTGCTCTGATGGAAAAATAAACTCTTGCTGAAGATCTCATGCTACCCTTACTGTTCTCCTTTGGGATAATCTTCTAATTTTTTAGTTAACATATATATGTTTCTATTTCTTGACTGTAATTGTTGAAATATGATTTCAGGGTTTTCCATTTTATTTCTTCGTGGAGACCGTGAAGCAGTGTGAAATGATGCAGAGAATTGCTAATGGAGAAATAATATAGAAGAGCTCTCTGCTGCTCTTCCTGTTCTTAATCGTTTTGTGGGTTGGGGCCAGTTCCTTGATCCCCCGCTCTCTTTTTTTTCTTTCCAGAGGGAGGTGATTGGACAGGATCACTGCTATGCTTTCTTTCTTTTGTGTGTGAATTAACATGACATCCCCGAGTACGAGAGGGCTTTTTTAACAGACAGCTATATCTCAGCATCGAGTTCATGTTGTTGTCCTTTAAATAGAAGCGCTGACCCTGTAGAAGCAAAACAACTGTAAATCCGAGCCTCTGTGGGTTTCTCAGCAGCCCTCCAGATGCAGACATCTTGCGAAGCCTGCCACACTAATTTGTTTGTGATTAGCATCCTCTGTCCCTTCTGCCCCAAAGTTCAATGTCTTGGTATTTAATGATAGAGTATTCTTTCTTACTCATAGATGATATACCAATTGTAGTTCATTTTTTTCTTATCGGAAATCACTGTGGACTTTTCACATTGCATTCATTGGAGCAACCTTAATAGGGTTGATGTGAGTCAGGATGGACTCCATCATCAGTACTTCTTACCGGTCCCTCCATTGGCTGCGTTTCCATCCTGGAAAAATCAAGCCAAATGAGTTCATTGCCATTGAGTTGCTGCTGATGCATAACAACCCTATAGGACAGGCTTGAACTGCCCTGTGGGGTCCTGGGTCTAACACTTTACAGGAGTGGAAAGCCCAGAAGCCCCTAGCGTTTGACTCTGAGCCCGGGACAGCAAAAGCCTCGAAGACCCTAGCTCCCCCACGCCCCCGACCCACACCCTGAAAACCAAACTCGCTGCCCCATGAGTTGTTGCCAACTCAGAGTGACCCTACAAAACAGAGTAGAACTGCCCCTGTGGGTTTCTGACTGAGACTAACTGTACGGGAGAACTGCTGACCTTGTAGTTAGTAGTACCCCCATAAGTAACCCCTACACCACCAGGGCTCCTGGTTTCTTTCCCTAGTAGCTGACAAAGATGAGGAACAAATGGGGGTAAGCCCCTGAACCCTACTGGCATTGAGCCGAGTCTGATTTTTGGTGACCCTACAAGACAGAATGTAACGGCTCCAAAGGGTTTCTCAGACTGTCAGTCTTCAAAGGAGCCGAGAGCCCCGTCCTTCTTTTTCGGAACTGCTGGTGGGTTTGAATGCTGACTTTGTGGTTAGCAGCCCAGTGCTTATTTGACAGTGCCACCAGGGCTCCTTAACGTTGGGGGAGGAGGGATACAGGTGACACATTTTTTTGATTCTGTCAAACTTTTCCCCCCTATTTTTGCAGGCAGGGAAATGTAGCCTTAGAAACAGAGCTGCCAAAGCTGCTGCTCAGTTACTAACCAATTGCCTTACTAGTGTCTTGGCTTAAATGCCTGGCTGTCTTTCACTTTATCGCCTCAGGTAAAAGGCTGTAGAGTCTGAACCTCTTACTGGAAATTTGTAGATTCTGACTGTCTCCAGTCATCCACACGAGCTAGCATGGGGACTAGACTCAACTTGTTCTTAAGAGGCCCAAGAGGAAAGCTTCTGACCTTGAACAACTTGGAGGTAGAGTCTGAGGACTGTAAATCACTGCAACCTTCTGAGCCTCAAGTGACCCGCCTATGACTCTGTGACCAAGTACTACCCTCCTCTTAGGTGTTAGTTGTCACCTGTTTGGGTTAAGGAATAAAAAAAAAAAAGTTAAGGCTCTTTTCAGTACCTTAATAATGTTTACAGGTTAGTTGGTAGGAGAGCAATGCCTTAGAAACGTTAAGAAATAGTTCTAAACACGATGCAAGGCAGTTGATAAAAACCCTGATATTCATATATTATTTTAAGAAATGAAGAATTGTTTTCATCTCAATTTTTCCCCCGTTTATAGATGGATGATATTGGTTTGTTATTTTTGCCACTGATGGGAAGAAAGCAGAGCTCGGGAAAGGAACAAAGATTATCAAGCAATAGCGAGTGAACGATGCCCTGGAATCTGAGCTGCAGAGAAGTTGAGAGTCGGTTCTAGCAGCGGTCTGCAGTACTACAATCTCTGCAACTTTCCCTTTCTGTTTTTTTAAGCATTGTCCCCTTGCTGCTCAATTGAACCACAGTGTCTGTGGGTGGGACTCATGCTTGTGTCGGATTTTCAAGCCCCTCCGAGTTGAGAATGATTGATCTGGAGTCCAGGTTGTGGTCTTTGATCTGTGACTTTCATCTGGGTCTTGGTTAAGAGCTCCTTTGATGGACTGCACTCTGGCTTCACCTCCCTGACATTGACATGAACCTGGCTGTGGACCACATGTCTGTTCAAACAGCACACTGCTCTGGAAACCCCACCCGAAGCCTCCTGAGCTGATGTGAGACTCTGGTGTGAGTATTGTCTAAAGGGAAGAAAACAGTTAATAATTTTTGTTGTTGTTTTTTGTTTTTGCTATGCTTTGCTTTCCTTTCTATGCTTCTAAGAATGTTTAAAAGTGATCGCCAGGGATGCATTCCCTTGCTTTAATTGCTTAAGGTCTTTTTAACACCTATAAAGCTAACTGACCTTTATATTTTAATGCTTTCTGGAAGGGAACGACACCAAGTATTCGGCTGTAGAATAATTTTGAGTTATATATACATGTATAGTCAGTCAGCAGAGCCCGTTTTGGTGACAAAAGATGGAGAATTTTGCTGTCTTCCTAGATATTTTACCTGTTCCTATTTAAATATCAGATTCCATTCAGTTGATGGTTCTTGACCTCATAATGTCTAGTCTTCATCTTGTGTGTTTTTCTCCCTTTCCTGCCTTATCCAGGAAAGAGGCTCCAAGACCCACTTCATTGATTTTCCCTCGTGCTAAGAGGTGTGTGGTGGAAGGCAGCCCATGTCACCTAACCCATATTTTGATGATTGTGTGTACTCTCCCCCTCAGAAATCCCTTTGGTCACATATAACCCCAAAGGCCACTGCTAACAGGTTTTTAAAAATTGATATTAGCGATTACCTTGTTAACCAAAGCTCATCTTCCAACTCGAAACTTGCTCTTTCTCGAAGGGCAATGGTGCTCAGGTTGCAGATGTGCTGAACTGGAATTTCAGAGACTTGAATTGACCTACAAAGCTTGTCACTGCAGCTCTGGTTCCTATCTACTGAGACCCTGGGACATAAGTTCTTTCTCTTTGTTCCTCCACCTGATGGGAGTTTTATCAGAAGAAATGTTACAATCTGTCCCCATGCTAAGGAAATATAATCAACAGACATCTTTGTGTGCCACTGGCATGTGTAGGATACAATCTGGAAAAGGTAGAACCTGCCTAAAATATAGATCTCAAACAGTTTCCTCTAGTTGAGATGGATCGAGAAGTACTAAACTTCAAAGGCAGAAAACTTAGAAAATCCAGAAAAATAAGGCAGCCCTGTTGAATTCTAGCCCTCACAGATTTAATTCTATCTGTAAATATGTATATGGTCTGAAATAGCTTGGCCTTAATATGTTTATTCTTTTCAGATGCTTTTAGAAAACCTCCCTCACTTTCTGTTACTTCTTTCCCCCCTTCTTTTTCATATTGATTTTTAAAAAATTGACAATAATTTAAAACTTCTAAAAAGTTACAAATGAAAGTCCAAATAATACTCATATACCTACTCTCCAAGGGGGCCTTGTGGTACAGTGGTTAAGCACTGGTTGCTAACCAAAAAGTTCAGTGATTTGAAGCTGCCTCCCCCCCAGACCCCCCCATCTCCCACCACCCCAGCTCCACAGGAGAAAGACCCTGTAAACCAATGTACTTCTATCAATATTGGGGCCGAGCAAACCTATGGGGCAGTTGTACTCCATTCTTCTAAAATTAAGTAGAATAGTTGGCATCATTGTGTACTATGTCACGCAGCAGTAAACCTTCCCTTGGTACCTGTTAGGAGCTCAATGATCATATCCCCTTCACCTCCCTTCTCCAGCGCATAGTTCTTCATGCATGTGGTTCTTGCTTAATAAACGTGTGATGAACTTAAGTAACTGGGTATGAAAATAGCATGGAATCTTCCCCTTCTGCCCCTAAGAACTGAAACAATTCAAAATTGCAACTAGAGAGCATCGGAGTACAGAGAGCTGCATTCACACGGGCAGGAAGAATCAGTAAGAGTGCGGTGACTGTTGCTTGTGGTGGTTTGGGACTGTCTGCAGTTCACGGGCAGGCTCTCACCTTATTGTGGTCACCATTTATGCCTGGAATTCCACCGCCTTTTTAAAACTAGACCATCAAGGTGGTGGGTGGGGAGGAGATTGGATTGCGTTCCTCAGATGCGTATGGCGGCCCTTGATAACCTTCCTATTGGGGAGGAAAAGCTTCTCACCAGTGGTTTGCTGGTGCTGCGTTCTGCCGCCGCTGCTACGGCAATAGAATTGGCTGTGAGAGTCGTTGCATGACGAGGCAGCAGCAGAGCCAAGGGGTTGAAGAACCTGCAGGAAGTATTCTCTGTTCCACAAGGGCCTTTCTTGCTAGGGCAGTGACCTCTCCTGCCTACTGGACATGGTGGGTAGAATTCATTTAATACCTCCCACAGATGAAAAATGTGGTATGTGGGGCTGGGTGATCAACATTGCTCAGAGCAATAATTATCTCCAGTGGAACCTTCTGGACTTGTAACAGAACTAATGACAAGGCATTTATTTTGTAAATTGGCCCTCATTCGCCACACAGTGTATCTCTTCACTGTGGTTAGCTGAAGGACACTTGGGCCCAATGGAACAAAATGTCTCGCACCAGCCTCGGAATTGGTTGTGGATTGATCCATCGGATTTTCATTGGTTGATGCCTACAGGTAGATCAGTGGGGCATTCTTCCTAGTCCGCAGCTTTGCTGAGACCTGTTAATCGTTACAGCAACACCCACGCTTCCACTGATGGTGGAGTACTTGTGGTACATTGAGTAGGAATTGAATACAATGCTCCTCTAGCAAGGAAAGCAAGAAGCCTACTACTGAACTGCTATTATTCCCCTCCCTTGTCTACTGCTGGAAAACAAACCAGAGCAAAACAAAGCAAGCAAGCAAGCAAGTAAGCAAACAAACAAACAAACAGAAAACATTGCTGTAAGTGAAATCCGATTTATTATAACTACCTTGTCAGGCAGAATGAGAATGCCAGAAAGACGTTTGCTTGTGTTTCATTGACTATGCAAAGGCTCCGACCGTGTGGACCATAGTGAACTGAGGATGACCTTGAGAAGCCTGGGGACTCCAGAGCAATTCCTTGTGCTCGTTCGGAACTTGTACATGGAACAAGAGGAAGTTGTGAGTGAAGACCACGGGAATGCGGAATGCTTTAAAACTCAGGAAAGTGTGTGTAAGGGTTCCATCCTCTCCCCATCCTGGCTCCATCTGTGTGCTGAGCAAATCATCAGAGGAGCTGGATTCTATGAAGAGGGATGTGGCATCAGGATGGAAGAGAGGCTTATTAACAACTGGTGTTATGAAGATGACACAACCTTGCGGCTAAGAGTGAGGAGGACTTAAAGTATTTGCTGATGAAGACGAAGGATTGTAGCCTTCAGTATGGTTTACAGTCCAATATAAAGAAAAACTAAATTCCTCACAACTGGACCAATAAGTATCATCATGATAAATAGAGAAAAGTTGGACTTCATCAAGGATTTTGTCTTGTTTGATCTACTGTCAATGCTCATGGAAGCAGCAGTCAAGAGGCTGAAAGAGGCATTGCATTAGGTAAATCTGCTGCACAAGAACTCTTTAGAGTACTGGAATGCAAGGATGTTACTTTGAGGACTAGGGTTCACCTGACTCAAGACATGGTATTCTCCATTGCATCCTGCGCATGTGAAGTTTGGACACTGAAAAAGGAAGACACTAGAAGAATCTATTTGAACTGTGGTGCTGGGGAAGACTGCTAACAGGACAATTGATTTGTGTTAAAAGAAGTAAGGTGAGAGTGTTTCTTCGAGGCAAAGATGGCAAGGCTTCTTGCATATTTTGGACAGTTTTGTCAGGGGAGACCAATCCATGGGGAAGGACATAAGAGGTGGTAGACTGGACGGGCAGCTAAAAAGAGGAAGGCCTTCCATGAGATGGATCAATACAGTAGCTACATCCATGGCTCAGGCATGGAAACAATGTGGGGGTCAAACAGCACTGGGCAGTGTTTTGTTCTTCTGTGCTAAGGGTAGCCGTGGCGTGGAGCAACTCGATGGCACCTAACAACGTCAGACAGAGTAGAACTGCTCCAGAGTTTCCCAAGTTGTAATCTTCATAGAAGCAGATTGCCCTCTCTTCCTTCTGATGATTTTAAAAGGATAGGAGTCAAGTTAGCAGTCAAGTACTTTCACCATGGCACCACCAAGCTCCCTGAAGAGTGCTCAAGGGTGTAGGAATCTTCACAAGTATCCTGACCTTGTAACAGAAGTTATAAAATGTTTCAGTCTCTTAACTAAATTGTATTCTCAGAACTTCTCAGAATCTCACCCGTTACTTTCATGGAGGTATGGAAAACCCCACTGTGGTTTCAGCAGCGAGGTTATGAACTGTTTTGTTACTTCTTGAACTCATTGACTGTTTTAATGAGGATAGCAAATTCTAGAAATGTGCTAGTGCTTTAATTGAATACTTCCTTTGCCTCCATGGGCCGCACTCCGCCCCCTCCCCCCCAACACACTATGCAGGTGCTATCCTATTTTATAGATGGGGAAACTGAGGCTCAAAGACTCTAGGGACAGAGCAGATACTCCCAGGACTGACACCATGTCTCCAGAGACACTGTTCCAAAGGTTATGCATTCTTTAATCTTGATTATAGAATCGGGGGATATGGGAATCCAGGGCATATGAACCCTTCAGGACCAGTGGTCAGAGGGAAGGTGGGGTAGAAAGGGGGAACCGATTTCAAGGATCTACATGCAACCTCTTCCCTGGGGGACAGACAGCAGAAAAGTAGGTGAAGGAAGACGTCAGACAGTATAAGACATGACAAAATAATAATAATTTATAAATTATCACGTGTTCATGGGGTTGGGCAGGGAGGCAGGGGGAAAATTGAGGGGCTGATACCAAGGGCTCAAGTAGAAAGCAAATGTTTTGAGAATGATGATGGCAACAAATGTATAAATGTGCTTGACACAATGGATGGATGTATGGATTGTGATGAGTTGTCCGAGTCCCCAATAAAATGATTAGGAAAAAAAAGGAATCTGGAGATATAACCTCCACTTGGGGCCATTGAATATCCTCTTTGGTGAACACTTACATCAGTGTATAGACCTCTGTGAACCCTGTAATGCCTAGTGGTGTAGACTCAGCCAGTCCAAGTGCCTTTAAAGATGCTCTTTCATTGGTTTTTACTGCAGTATTTGCCTGGCAGTTGCTCCTGGGTTTAGACTCCGGCTTCAGCTTTTGGGGGGCTAAAATAGTCAGATGCCTACTTCATTAACAATCTGGGCGTCTTGCAGTTATGAAATGGGAACCCTGTTGGCGTAGTGAGCTGCTAGCCACAAGGTCAATAGTTTGAAACCACCAGCCCCTTTGAGGGAGAAACATGAGGCTTTCTACTCCTATAATGATTAACTCCCTTGGAAACCTGAAGGGGAAGTTCTCTTCTGTCCTACAGGGTTGCGGCGGCTTGGAATCCATTCTATGGCTGTGAATTTGGTTTGGAGTGAAGTTCATGATCATGGATGGTAGCAACATATAGGTTACCATCAAAGCGTTATTAATATGAGCAAGCGTGTTTTACCATTATTTTTGTACATAGATTCTTGCTTTAGATGTAAAAATTGGAATGTTTTACTTGTAGGAGAGCATGGGAAATCTCCCCCAAAGTGCATATACTTAGAAGCTACCAGAAAGTTGAAGCGTGAACGAGTAGAATGTTACCCTAATGAATGGTGGCAGTGAAAGCTATTCACTTTGTGGAGAAAATACTTACTAAGACTTTTCAAGTAGTTGAATGATTAGCAAAATAAATGGCTAGTTAATACAAGTAGAACATGTTGGCTTGTTAACTTTGCTTGGCTAGTCGGTGTTTATAAAGCAATGTAACTTATAACAGATGTTATAATGAGGTGAGGTGGTACGATGACTTTAATTATCGTGGCATTGTTTGGTGTATGTGAAGGTATAACATTGAAAAATGGCAATGGGTCTGTGCATTTGTAGGAGGAAGCATGATGTAGGTGTCTCAAGAACAGCCCGGAACCGATTCTTTACATGGATCCATCATGACTTTGTTTGCAATTGGTTTCTGTGGTCACCACCCACCAGTTCTTGTGATGCTGGAGTAAGGCAGGGAGCGTTATTCCCAGTAGGAAATAAGAAACGGAGCCTTGGAAAGGTGGAGGGAGTTCATTGTCTGAGGGCAGTGGTTGACCCCGAGCCTCCAACCATCTCCCAAACCTGTAGTCAGAGCTCGAAGCTGCAAGGTCATGGGTTCAAACCCATCAGCTGCTCTGTGGGCGAAAGATGAAGCGCTCTGTTCCTATAAAGATTTATAGTCTGAAACCCTGTTTTGGGTTGCTGTGAGTCAGAATCGACTTGATGACAGTGGGTTTGGTGTGATTTGAAGCCGAGGAGTGGAAGCCAATGACTCCAGTTACAGGATATTCCTTTCAGGGTCCCTGCTTAGATCACCTCGCGCCCAAATTTGGTGACAGGGGAGTTTACTTACACTGGTGGGGTGGGGGTGGGGGGGCGCCAGTTCATGTCTCTCTCTCCCGTTAACGCACAGCAGTTCAGTCTCAGTGCAGAGAATTCAGAGTGTAGACCAGAACTAAAGTCGGAATTAAAGCTCACTCATGACACCCTCCCCTGGGTGCTGGGAATGCCTGCCCTCTGCTAACAGACCACGAGCATGCTGGGTGTTGCAATCTTGGGAAAAGGAATGTGCTTCTTGGTATTTTTTACTTGGCCAGTGCGTGCAGTGGCTGGTGTATGAATTTTTATTAACCCCGAGGCTAAACCAAAATAGATATTGCCACCATCGCTCCAGTCCAAAAAGGCGCCACGGGGCTCCCCTGTGATTGAGCACCTTAGATTTTTGAAGTGCTCAGTAGTCTGTTTTTAGCAGTTAAGCCTCCACAACAGCTGTGTGAGGGACGCCACATTGCAAATGAACTCAGGGGAGCCAAAAGTTTCAAAAGATAGTGTTTCAAGAATACTGAGGTAGTGTTTCGGGCCAGGAGCCTAGGGAGCAGGGGGGCCAGCTGCTAGAGTGACAGGTCTGGGAATGGGGTGGTCAGAGGTAGGGGTTCCCAGGGGCCGTGGCCCACTCTGGTGGGAGTCCTGCTGCCTCTGCTCTCTTTAGGGGGAGATGCCCTCACCCTGGAGCTCCCCTTGCTTGAGAATCTGTTGTCCTCATAGGATGGCTTCTCACTGTGATTATCTGTATCCACTGAAATTAAGAAATAAGGGGAAGAGATGACTTGAAGATGCAGGGTCCCCTCCCACATGGCATCATGCCTGTGCTAGATACGGCCAGGACGGGGCAAGTGATTGTGGCAATTGACGGTGCTTCGTTGTTCCCTTCTATTTTTTGTTCATGTACGTATTTTGTCTTGTGTTTTTGAATCTTAACTTATTTTTGCTGCAAAGTTTCCCAGGCATAGGGAAGAATTGCTTTTCTTTTTTTCCCCCACCTTTTTTCACCCCCTGTGATTGGGTGAAAGTTTACAGAGCAAACGGGGTTTCCCGGTGAGCAGTTGTGGCATCGATTGCCATCTTACAATATAAGTGTAGTCCGGCCACTCCCTCCCCCCCGCCCCCCCCGGGCCTATCCCTTTCCTCCAGCCTCCTTTCCTATCTATTTCTGCCTGCCGAGCCATCTCCCCGGACAAGCAATCCCCTTTGAGCTCTTATGGGTGGTTGGTCTTTGGCATGCGTACGCCCCTGCTGCTGCTCATATTCTAGACCTGTCTACGCTTTGACTGAGAGTTGAGCCACGGAGGTGAGTTCAGTTCTAGGCTTCAAGGATGTCCAAGGGCCATCCTCATGGAGGCTTCCCTCGTCTTTAGCCTAGTAAGCTTATTAGACGTTTATGAGCTTGAGTTTGGCCCACATTTTCCAGGTGATCTATCTAGGACCTCCAGTAGCAATCCCTTTCAGAATCGTTAGCCGGGGTAGCCTGGCACCATCTGTTTTTGTCTGGTCTCAGGTGGTGGCAGTTGGAGTTCACGTTGCCCATTAGTCCTTGGACTAATCGTTTCCTGGCATCTTTGATGTCCCTCACTCATATTCCCCGGGAATGGGAAGAGGCCAGGAGTCACACTTTCGATGGCTGGTTACTATGAGGCCAAATTAGGATGCAAAGCATTGTCTTTGGGAACTCTGTTGTCGTGGACTGATGACCCTGTGCCTCCAGACCCAGAGAATCGCTCCTTCATGGTACCTGGCTGTGTCTGAGGGGCTTTCATAACTTTGGCCCTGTGTGGTAAGCTACATTCATATACCATATGGCATATGTGAATACATCTATAGAAATACCCTCTGCTGAACAGACACACACACACACACACACACACACACAGTGGCTATTGTCCCACTTATTTTCCTACCATTGTTCTGCTTGAAACTACATTTAGTTTCTCTCTCTCTCTCTCTCTCTCTATATATATATATATATATGTGTATATATATACATATATATAAATAAAGATGCAGGCATATTCCTCTCATATACATATACAGCATATTTATATAGATGAGATAACTACAGGTTTTTCTTTAATTTATTTTCACTCTTCAATATGTCTTGAAAAAAATTTTATATCAATAAATATGGATCTATGGCATCTTTTTAACAGCTGCGGATTTTGTCTCTAACGCACACACTGTAATTTCCTTCAGGATTGGTGGTACTTTAAATCTCCTTTTTTCATTTGTATAGGTAAGTCTCCAGATTAAAAATACTTCCAGAGATACAATTGGAGGTTATTAATGCTTACTGTTGTAGGGATTCTCTTAAGAAGGTAATTTCTTTAATTAGAAAGTATTGATGAAGTAGTTAAGTATCTAGAAATATTGACCAGTGAATATGATGCTGCTCTGCTTCCTAGGCTTCTAGCCAGGCAGGAGGCAGGCACTCTGAACAGTATTTCCTACTACTCTCTTGCGGCTGAGTGGCTTCTAACCTACAGTGACACTCTCGGTGTGGAGTTGAACTGAGCTCTGCTGGGGTTCGCAGGGCCATGTCCATTTGCTTCTGTGGTGCTTCTGGGTGGGTTTGAACTGCCAACATTTGGGTTGCTAGTTGAGCTCTGAAGTGCACCACTCAGGGGTGCCTTCAGACACCCCAGGGAGCAGGCTTCTTTTGAGGAGGGGCGCAAGGACTGACTGCTTGGCTCTCCTGATATTTCACTTCAAACTTGATTCTGGGCATTGAAACTATTTAAGAAAGAGTAGAATCAATATTTTAAAATATTTTTTCTCTTTGGTATTTGATCCCTGTTATAAATTTAGAATGTGCAGGAAAGTATAAAAGGACACCGAAAGTCACCTATAATCCTATGTCTTCTCTTAACTGGCAACTTCTCTGACACTGTATTTATGGAAACCTTGTACTATATGGTTTGGGATTTTTTTTTTTAATCTGAACTCTCTCCATAACATGATTTGCAGCTCTCTTCTTTGTGGGAACATTTTTAAGGGATTCAAGATTTAACCAACAACAACAACAACCCCCTCTCGACCAAAAAGTGCATAATACATTCTGTGATCTTTTTCTTTGCCTTCCTCAGCATACTGGTCGATCAGACAGACAGACAGACACACACACACACACACACACACACAGGTTGAGGACTACCCTCTCATTTTACAGAAGGGCAAACTGAGGCCTTGAACTTGCCCCACACCATGCTTTGAGAAAGTCAAACACGAGCGCACCCTCACTGTAGCAAGTCACTGAGCCACACACCCGGGCCCCCTGAGTGTTGAAGCGGAGCTTGTTCCTTCTGGCCTGCTCCCTCCTGTCTGGGTCATAGAAGCAGTGGTGGAGAGAGGAGAGGCAAACCACGTCAGTTCTAGCGAGTGCGGTTTTTTTCGGGGTCCTGTCGCGTAGCTATTTTTGTACTAGTCAGTGCATGTACAATGCTGCCTCTCGGTGTGTTCCGGCCAGACTGAGAGTCCATTCACCACCGCCTGCCGTCACCGGCCCCGGGTGGCAGACGCCATGGAATCCTGGGCCCGGAAACCAAGTGAGAGCAGACTATTCCAATATAAAAATTCAAATCGTAGAGTCTGAGTGTACACAGAAAAAAATTACTGTGTATCTTGTGTGCTGTGTACATCCCAATGCGCAGTGATTGATGGGTGTGTGTGGCCAGGGTGGGTGGCGTGGGGGGGGGTTATGAGGGTGCCTCAGTTGATTCATCTCTCACTCTTTAATCCATTCAGCAGCTCCAGTCACTTTTATACAAAAATGCCAAGGTTTTCATTTCCCTGAATCTGTTTTTACCTTATTATGCACTTCCTCAAAAGCTTCAGTGGCGCCCCTTTGCTTATAAAACAAAGCACAGACTCCTCTGTTGGGAATTCAAGGCCCTCTGTGATGTGTCCTCACAGACGCTGGTACGATGTGGGGATGAACTGATGGAGCCTGACTTGGTAACCATGCCGCCCTGCCATCCACTAGCTCTCTTACTGGGCAGGTTACTGGACCTTCTTGCGCCTCACTTTTAACTGTGAAACAAGAAAAGGCTTACTAGGTGAATTAAATGAGTTACTCTTTTTAAAGGGTTTGATAATGACTGTGTTATCATCTATAGAAAACACTCTCAAAAACGCACTGCCGTTGAGTCGATGCTGACTTAAGCAACCCTATAGGACAGAGTAGAATCGCCCTCTGTAAATTTCCCAGACTGTACCTTTTTATGGGAGCAGAAAGCCCCCATTTTTCTGCCAAGGTGGTTTCAAACTGTGGACCTTGTGAATCGAAACCCAACCTGTAACCACAACGCCACCAGGGCTCCTCTGGAAAACACTATATCGAGTTATTTTTCCCCCAACTTCTCCACCGGGGACATTTGTTTTTTGCACGCTACTTCGGCATTCCTGAGACAGGCTTCTCCTTCTCCTTTTCCTGGCACCGTATGGCTCTAGGAAGCCTGGTGGTGCTATTGAGTTAAGCGTGGCACTCCTGACTTACAAGGTCGCCCACTAACCACTCCCTGGGAGAAGGATGAAGCTCTCGGCTCCTGCAGAGACCTACAGCCTTAGAAACCCTGTGGAGGACTCACTATGAAAGGGAAGGAGCCCTGCCGTGGCCACTCTTGGGTTGCTAACCAGCAAGGTCAGCAGTTTGAAACTACCAGCTGCTCAGAGTCAGAATCCACTTGACAGTATCGAGTGAGTTTTTTGGTTTTCTGAGTTGGAATGGGCACGTAAGGGCAGTGGAATGTGGCGATAGCCTACTCCTGAGCTGTGTGCTGTGTCACTCCCACACATCCAAATCTTAGCCATCCTTTTAAGGCTTGGCTGAAATGTCTCTTCATTCATCCAGTGAGCAAAGTTTTCTTGAGGAACGGTTGTGTGCCAGGAACATGTCTCTGGGGGGCAGGGAGGAGAGTGAGGTGAGGGTGATGGTGATGAGTGGGGAGGGCAAGGGGGTGAGAGGATGGGTTCTTTCTTCCCTGAGCTGTAAGGTGGCATTTGAGCCAAGGCATTTTTCCCTTAAGTGGTATAAACTGTGAGGTGAGTCAGGTCTCCGTTTGCCTTTTCCTCTTTGGGAAGTTGGACCTGGTTCTTAACATGACATGGGGGAAGGAGGTGGGGTTTGGAGAGAGACAGTGAAATTGTTTTTCTAAAACCGTGTACCATCGAATTCCCTGGAGAGACAGAGAGCGGAGAGTGGGCCTGTCGAAGCCAATCAGCAGGATAACCATTCACTTGGTGGCCAGATCACAATTTCTTTTGTCTCTGCCCCTGCGTCTCCCCATTCCCACTCTCCAGACCAAACACCTTTCCCTTTTTTTTAAAACGCACAAATATGACACGTTAAGTAGCCGCTGCTGGTGGGGTGGGGAGGCAAAACCAAACACTAAGTTAGCAGATGAGTTCCACCTTCATGATTTGCCAGTCGGTAAAAATGATGTGCTTGACATTTATTTACCCGATCGCCTCATCTGCTATTCATTGAAAGCCTTCTCCGCTACCCCCTCCTCCAGACTCCGAACCGGAGAAGAAGGCAGCAGCACCAGGGAGAAGTTCGGGCAGCTTTGAGGAGCTGCTGCCGGGCGTTTCCTGGAACATGTAGCTAGCCTTTTTTTCTTTTGCAGATGTTTCTTTTCGTTTCTCTTTTTGGGCATTTCTTGTATTTCAAGAGAAAGCTATTTGGTTGGGGAAGGCATGGAAGTTCATCATCGTGCTTACTTTGGGTAGGCCTTGAACTAGCTTTGTAGGCTGCAGACTCCACTGCTGTTGAGTGACTTCTGACTCAGGCCCTACAAGGACAGAGCCGAGCTGCCCCGATGACTTTATGACATGGTGACCCTTAATGGGAGTAGAAAGCCTCACCTTTCTCTCTCTGGGCAGCTGGTAGTTTCGAAGGACTGACCTTGCAGTTAGCAGCTTAGTGCCTAACCCACTACGCCACCGGGGCACCTCGAGGCAGGTGAGGTGGTAAAGAACCCAGTGACTATGTAAATAGATGCTGCTGGGTGATGAGGCTGTTGGAAGGGGAGGTATTGTGGGCCAGGGAGTGGGTAGATAGATATGTCTGAGCTCAGGTTAGAGCCCTTTGGGGGCAGGCTGTAAAGCTTCTTGTGGAAGAAGCAAGGCGTTCGCTTCTGCTTCTCTGAATGCCATTGTTGGTGGTTTTCAAGGATGGGCAATGAAGAGCAAGTCGAGTCTGGAGGGCAGAAGGTAAGAACAGAGGCTGGATGCTTTCGAGCGGGAGGAGATGTGGGGAGTGGCTAGCTGTATCTGGAAGAGCATGGAGGTGAGAGATCTGTATCTAATGATGAAAATCTAAAATTCCCCTTCTGTGAAATTTGGAGCATTCCTGCTCTGGACAATAGGAAATCGTGGAAGGCTACGTAGACGGCTTCTGATAGGATGACCAGTTGCCACTGAGTTGATCCTACCTCATGGCAAACGTGAACGAGGAGGACTGAGCCCACACGGGCTTCCAGTGGCTTGGTTGTCGGAGTCGGTCTGGTTCCTCTGCCTGGAATCAAACCGCACAGCTCTTTCGGTCCGCAGCCAGCTTTTAGACAGTGTCTCTGGGTGGTGCAAATGGCTTGTTCTTGACTTCTCACCGAGAGGCTATAGGTTCAAACCTACCCAGAAGCTCTGGAAGAAAATCCTGGTTAGGGTTAGGGTTAGACTTAGGGTTAGGGTAAAAAAAAAAGCAAAATAGAAAGAAAAAAAAAAAGAAAATCCTGGTAAATGGCTTCCATCCAAGTTCCAGCTAGCAACACTGCATATGCGGCATGTCCACTCTGCAAGACTGCACGAGGTCGCTACGAGGCAGAATGACTTGGTGGCCAAGGGTTAACTTTTCTTGCTTTGCGTTTGTTGGTGATGAGATTGCTTTGTGGAGGTGTGGGTTTTGCTTTGCTTTTACGATTTCATTTTCTGTCTCTTGAGGAACTGTCAGGCTGTCTTGACTCCGGGACTTGTGTACCATGTCTCGGGCTCTCTTCTTGGTTGCTGCCCGGCCCAGCTCCTTCTCGGGTTACTGGCCCTGAAGTGTGGCCGGACAGGCACCTGGAAGCTTAGGTGAGGTCTCGGAGCAGACCCGGCGCATGTTCTTCACCGTTGTCTGTCCACCCCGTACCCCCCTCCATTTTTTTTTTTTGCTTCTTCCCTCTGTCTTTCTCCTCCTCCTCCTTCTCCATCTCCATCCCCAGCACCAGCCGCCGCCGCCGCACTCCCCTCCCTAAAATAAATAAA
The DNA here is from genome assembly GCF_050624435.1 of Tenrec ecaudatus. Classification (NCBI taxonomy): domain Eukaryota; kingdom Metazoa; phylum Chordata; class Mammalia; order Afrosoricida; family Tenrecidae; genus Tenrec; species Tenrec ecaudatus. Next base: position 30,704,251 of record NC_134537.1, read on the forward strand.
CCAGCCGCTCCGAAAGGTTCCAAGCACATTAGTCACATATCCCAGAAGTTTAATACAGAATTATTTTGACAGTGAGAACAAGAAGTGTTTTCTAGTTGAACGCGCAGAACTGGCTTGTTCCAACTGGGCTTTCTGCCACACAGACAGATGATCTGTTTTTTAGATGGGTCGGCCGTGCAGGAGACTGCGTCGCTTGCCTCGGATACATGACAAACTACTCACTCCCAAAAGTGGTTGGGAGAAGATGCGAGAAGAGAGAGAGAGAGAGAGAGAGAGAGAAGAATGAAATTGAGTTCTTATTGTGAGCATAACTTTTTCAGTAATAACTTCCATAAGTCACCAAGAGATCGCTACGTGTTTATGTATTTCTTTGGGTGCTGCTGACACGTGTGGTGGAATCTCTTTGTCAAGCCTGGGCCCCTGCTGTGCTAAATACGAGGGGGATGAGGATGGAGCAAGTGCTTCAATGCAGACTGTCTCTTGAAGCTTTCCCGTTGAGTAGCGCTTCCCGAAATATTTCTCGACACAGTTATTTAGCCATTTTTACCGCCATTACCAAACAGGCTAAAGAATTCTTCCTGCCTTTTCACCAAATTCCCTCAGTGCTGATAAAGATCCCCTATTACAGCAGTTCTCAACTTGTGGGTCGCAACCCCTTTGGGGTTGGAAGGCCCCTTACACAGGGGTCGCCTGATTCCACAACAGTAGCAAAATTAGAGTGAAGAAGTAGCAACGAACATAATTTCATACTAGGGGGTCACCACTACATGAGAAACTATATGAAAGAGTCATGGCATTAGGAAGGTTGAGAACCACTGCCCTATTAGGGAAGGATTCCGGGTATCGCAGTGGCTTAAGCATTTTGGCAGCTATCCAGAAGGTCTGGTTCCAACACACCAGCAGCTCCTTGGGAAAAAAGCAGAGCTGTGTGCTGTCATGAAGCTGTATGGTCTCGCTCAGAGCCAGCCCTCCTCTGTCCTGCAGGCTCGCTGCTAGAGGTGGAATGTACGTGAAGGCAGTGGGACACACAGTTGCTTCAGACAGACGGACAGACAGAAAAGCGAAGAGCTGCAGCTTGTCACCAGAGGGATTTTTGCGTCGGCTGCCAGGGCCGTGTCTGAAGAGTCAGAAAATGAATACAAGCATGTGCTCTCCTTTTTCGAGGCTTTGCCCGTTTTCTGGGTCTGGCCACCGGAGGACGGATGTTTCCTTGGACTCCGCTCATTGGAAGTGAAGCCCATGCAGACCCTGGAGTTGGCAGAGGGAGGGAGGAAAGTAGAATTCGAGACCCGTTCTAGCTTCCATCAATCTTCACTTCTTTTATTTAAACTTTAGCTATTTGGGTGGGTGGGAGCGGGGGTGAGAGAGATATACCGAGCTGATCTCTCAAAGGGCAGGGAACTCACTCTTGAGCTTTTTAAACTTGTTTTTCTCTTTTTTAATACTTTGGCTGAGACAATTTATATATCTTACACGTCAACAGTTCAGTTGTGTTAAGAGGAGTTGTATAAACTTCAGTACAATGAGTTCTAGAACATTTTCTCCGTCTTGTATTTATTATTGAACTCCCCATTTCCCTCCCGCCTCTCCTAGCACCCCCTTCGATGATTTCTCATTACCACTTTCATTCCCAGGTCGTCTTAGGCGACACTTCCGTTAAATAATGAGCTATAGGACACTAATGAGCTATAGGACCTTGGAGAGCAAACTCTTTATGGCTGCTTTCAGATGTTTCCTGCTTTGGATCCCTTTTTGAAGCCTTTCATGCAATTAACGTGGTATCCTAATATAGAAAAGAACCGCACTATGTAAGGGTTTGAGATGAATGGTGGGAGACCCAATAAGCTTCCACCAGGGCTAAGTTCTGACTCCAGAATCTGTGCCTCCGTGGAGCTCACTTGAAAACCGCTGTACTGGAGGCTCCTCAGAGCCCTTAGTGGTTCAGATGAGCTACAGCACCATCAGCGTTAGGAGCTTGCGGCCTCTGTGTCTATCTTTTCAAGTGGATGGGCTGGAAGGTGGGCCAAGCAGGAGATGCGACCCTGGCTTTGCAATGCCACGCGATGAAAGCATTTTAGGCGATTCTTCTTATTTAGCGAGATTAGCTGCTTCAGGTACCAGGCCTCCACAGCTGTGTCTGGGTACCCCGCGGCCAGCACTTCATTATTAAACAAATTGTATCGGTAAGGTCTTGTCAACCTGATTGGGGCTCTGGCCCTACAGCCTCTGTCTCAGGAACACGTATGAGAGCAACAACGTGGGTTTCGAGCTACCGTAAACACTAGAGTATAAGCCGACCCAAGGCACCTAATTTTACCACAAACACTGTGTAAAAATGTGCTAAGCACTCAGCTTACACACGAGTGTATACGGCATATTTAAGAAATTCTTCTTTTAATTTGGCGAGTGCCTTTTACAAGGCAGGTCAAGCGTAGAGCATCTTTCTTTCCGCCACTGATGCGCTTCGACACCTTCGTTCATGTGACACTCTCCATAAACTCTCGCAGAAGGTTCTGGCGTTGATGACCACACTTTGGATTTTCTAATGGCAATGTTCTTTCCGAAGAGCACTTCCAGCTAAGTCCTCGCAACAACTCCGAGGCAGAGAAGACTGGGCAAGATTATGCCCGTATGCTCGAGTTAACCCTTGAGTAACTCAAGGAGTTGTGGGGACTTGAACCTTAAGCTCGTTAACTTTTGTGACCTTGCACCAAGCTACCTTTACAACCCATTCTCCTCATTTCAAGAATTCTGAGTAAATATGCTGTTACCTTCAACCCCCCAAGCCCAATCTGTCTCTGTCAAGCCAAATCCAGTTTATAGTGACTCAATAGGGCAGAGTAGACCGGCTCCACGTGGTTTTCCAAGGCTGGAAACCTGCATGCAAGCCGACTTGCTACACCTTTCTCTTGTGGAGTTGCTAGTGAGTTTGAACGGGCAGCTGTTGAGCTAGATTCTGGGTGCTTAACCGATGTGGCACTGGAGCTACGATTTATTAATTGCCTGTATGTGAAGAACTGTGCTAGGCGGGCACTTTATTCAAAGCCAGTGTAATCTTTCCACCAACCCTATGAGGTAGACACGGCTGTGTCCCATTTGCAGATACATCCTAGAAACAGCGTAAATAACTGGCTGCTCGGTGAACTGATGGGCCCAGATTGAACCAGGACTGCTCGCCCCGAGAGAGGCCTTTCAAGTGTGGGCTATGATCCGGGCCTCTTATCCGTCTGCTCCGTGGAGATAAGAAGTACACTCCTGAAAATGGCAGCGCTTATCTGCGACTGACCATATGCTACGGGGAGCGCTCCAGACGGTTAAGTGTTAATAGGTGGCTCTATTTGCTCTTAGCTCCTGGAGGCCATCATGTCTCTATGGATGGGGTCCCTCCAGCCTTTGTTCTGGATTTTAAGTGGTGCACAGTGCAATTATGAATCGTCAGCTCGGCAAGCCATTTCCATTCCCTGGGCCTCTGTAAATGAGCGATCCTCTCCTGCTCTGTTGTCCAAGTCTCCTAAGTGGCAGCATCTTTTAGGCATGTGTTGGTGCCGTTTGCTCTTGACTACTAATCATCAGGTGGAGGCTCAAACAAACCCAGCCAGGCACTGCCCACGATTGGCCTTCAGTTTGAGTCCATACATTTTACAACCCAAGAATACTTCAGAGAGCTTGATTTTTACCAGGTAACACCCGGTTGCCATGCAGTGGAGTCGGGGGGGCCAGGGACCTTTTTTCCTTTACATTTCTTTTGAAAAGGTATTTGGAGTTGTAGAGACTTAAGAAATCTCCTTTTTGTATACGATGGGCCATTGCAGAGCATTTGTTTTCAGAGATTGCTTCTGCAGAGCAGTTTGTGAGGATTTGAAAGACAACACTTGAGAAAGTAACTAAGTCATGTGGAGAAAGATGGCTGCCGAATGCGTGCTCTGATTGGCTGGCTGGCTGTTTTGATGTCAGCTTTTACTTCCTGATTCCACTGTTAGAACGGCCTCCCTTCGCTTGCTGGCACTCGCTCCCTGGCTGGCTAGCACAGGGGAACCCACTCACACGCTCTTCTGAAAAAGGAAAAACAATGACGCCTGTTAAACTTGCTGCGATCCCCTCAGAATCTGGTTAGCATTACCTTTGGGTGAGCAAACGAAAACTCTTTCGGGGCCAAGTTCAGGGTGTGAATCCATTCTCTTTGCCGTTTGCATTTTAGTAAATGTTTCCTAGATGGGTTCATCGGATTTCCAGTAAAGACAAACAAGTCGGAGACCAGATTGCTTTCATACCCAGGCAGCCTAACTCAGCTCCATACATGGCAACAAGAGGAGCCAGGAGAGGGAGTTGAGGCATGATACCAGACATGCAATGCATTCCTGAGAGATGTGCATGTGCAACGGAGAAAACAAGACCCACGTTGGTTTCCAGCTGACGAAGAAGATGAATTGGGAAGTGTTGAGAAAGAAGTCAATGTTCTAAGCATCTGCCACAGAGAACGGTTTCTTTCCCCACCCCCCTTTTTTTGGTGCCACGTGGGTTGAATGGGGGATCAGTCTTGAGATCAATGACAGCACGGCCTAAGGACCGACAGAGGACTCTTGGAGTCAGCAGACACGGGACTTGAGTAGTCTGCTTCCAGTGGCAGTCTGGAGTAACACACACTAGCCCCGTGGCACAGGGCAGGCCGGCTTTGATGACCTTGAAGAGCTTATTCCTCGTTTTTCTTGACTCCGATGTTGCCTGTTATTTTTCAGATCCAGTGGAATTCCCCACAGAAAGTCGTTTCTGATTCTTCCAAATACTTTCTGTGGTTTGAACATAAAAACAAAACAGAGCAGAAAACCCAATAAAAACCCCAGTCTCGAGGTTTCTCTGTGTGTTTTCTCTTAAGGATATTCTGGATGCCGATTTAGCTCTCACTTGGTGGAGATGAGTACTTTTCCTGCTCGCCCTGGGCTTCCTCTGCTTGCCCTTCTTGCCAGAGGAGCCAAGAGGCTGTATCCAACCCGCAGTGCTGGGAAAAGCTGTGCACTTAGCAAAACCAGCCTTTTAATGGCCTTGTTAGTTGTCTGCTTCTCTTATAAATTCAGCTTCCTCTGTGGGAGAAGTGGGGCCAGCAGGCGGCAGATCCCACAGCTCCCGCACAGCTTAGGAAATGGAACTAGGGATGTGAAACTGAGGTGTTGCCTCTCCAGTCAGTAATTGGATGAGTCACTTGCCTGTCACAGATGTTAAGAAGGTTAAGAAGAAAAAGAAATCCGAAACTCGGGTCCGGAGTGCGTCCTGGTGCATGCTGCTTTCTTGAGGCCAGGCAGTGAGTTTAGGGGCTCCTCTTTGCTTTGTTGGTCTTTGTGTGTGGTGGGTGTGGTCAGCCAATGGCCTGGGCTTTGTTGCACCAGTTTGAATTTTCACACTTCCTTTGGAAGGGTTCCGGGTCAAGGTTAGCCCCTCCCTTTCCCTTTCAAAAGCATGGCATGACCTCCGCTGAGCTAGGAGGGAGATGGATTCCTCTGCTCCTTGACAAGAGACTCCTCAGGAGTGAATGTGACTGGTGCGCACAGTGACTGCTCTGTGTAAGCCGTGCTGGTGCAGCCAGCGTCTGTGGAGGCATCTCCTATCCTGCCAAGGCTGGAGGACCCGGCCTGACTCTGCAGAAACCCAGGCCGGGCCTTGTCTTCCTGTGTGGATGGCCTCTGTGTTGGCAGCTGGTAGGTGCGGCACTGCCCAGTCTGGAGATGCGGAGGAGAAGGCCAAGTGCTTACAAAGCGAAGAAGGACCGCTCCTGAGAGAGTGGGAGCTAAAAGGTCTGTGTTTCGATGACAGCACTGCCGTAAGTTTGCTCTATGACCTTGGTCGAGAAGGCTCAAGAACGAGTAGGTCACAACGGGCTCGTCCAGATGTTCAAGCGCAAGTGTCATCTATTTCATGTCCCATAGCTCGCTCCACCGGGGCACCCCCAGCGACACTGAGCTCAGCCGTCGGCACGAGGTTTTGTTACGGCGTTCCTTCCTTAAAAGCGACCAAAGCAAACTCAAACTTCTCCTCGGCGAGCTCCTTCCCGGTCCCCATAGTTGTTGCTGCTGCTGCTGTGAGCTGCTGTTGGGTTGGCCTAGACTCATGGTGACCCATACACGATGGGACAAAATCTTGCCCGGTGGGGGCTGTGCAGGAGGGACAACGGCTGGGAATGAAACCTACACCTCCTGCTCGGAAGGTGAAAGTTTCACCAGGAAGGCATCACTATCCCACCCCCACCCCACCCGCAAGTCACCATCCTATCACAACCAGCTTTTATCATGTAGGTTCGACTCCCTTCCGAATCTCCTTTCAACTGGTCATTCTGTTGCTTGGGCCAGAGCTCCAGAAGCATCGCTTTCCTGTGTAGCAGGCATTTTGGGCGCATTGCTACCTCAGATGTAGGTGAAGTTGCTCATGCTGACATGGGCGAGCTACTGGGTTGGGAGTGCAATTGGGGGTTTGTGAGGGACTGTAGAATAGTCCAGGGCGGTGTTTCCTTAGGGGTTGGCATGCTGGAATGATGTGGGGGACGGGGCTGGGGCTGCAAAAACGACTCTCTATGCTTTCCCCTGGAAGATGGGCAGTGGTACAAAGTTCTTAATGGTCTGGGTGGCACCGACTAATTTCTTATTTCCTGAAAAGAGGGCAATAAACCAAGTAAGTTTGGGAACGGATGGTTTTGGGGGAATGTTTGTGAAACCAAGCACAATATATCCTGTGCTTTAGTAGAAAGCATATATTTTGGTGGTTACAAATGAGTGGTGCTCTTATGGGGCAGCCACAGGGAAGGCCGCCCTGTAAACAGTAATAATTTATTGGCCATGACTGATCCTTTGCGGGGGTGGGGGCATGCTATGTGATGTAGGTTGAGATGGAGCTTTAGACGGCGGGCTAACCTCTATATCCATGGACTCATCTGCTGTTCACAGCGGTCCATGAGAGCAGAGGCTGAGAATGTTTACCCCCAATGAGTAACGAGCAGGACAGCGCTGCAATCCCGTGAAAGGTGGTAATGAGATGGCTTCGCAGATGTGTGCTCGGTGCTCTTGTGCCTGCACCGTGTTTCCTACCTCGAAGCTCCAGCCTTCCAGCATAAATGCACACCCTCTGTTATGTTAGCCATAATTTCCAGCAACTCAATCTTCCCGATGAGTGGGGCAATGCGTCCTGCCGATTACTATCACAGCGGAATTATCAACTAGAGCATCCTGTTGGGAAGCACAAATGAGTATTGCTGGTTTGGGACTGTACGTCCATATCTCTGTCCTTTCATTGATTTAAGTCAGCAAAGAGCTCCTACGTACTGAACGTCTAGCCAGTGCCAGGCTCGGTGCCTGGCCGCTAAACAGTAGAATTGGACCCTCAACAGAGAGTTGGGAAGGAATGTTACATTTCCTGAGAATACAGAATCTTCCCGCTGGCACATCAGTCCCTCCTCTGATACTCTTGCCGATGGTACAGCCTACCTGACCACTTTGAACAGTGCAGAGGTGACTGCTCCGTAAGCTGGACTGTCAATTGGAATCGACCCTGAGGCAGCGGGGTAAGTCTGGCAACTAACACTCAAAGGACCTCGGTGCATATTCTTTCTTTTTGATTCCATTTTGCGACTGGAGTTATGGCTATATCATTACTTAAGTCTTGAGTCATGGAAGAACATGCTTTGTATGCCTGTACATGACATGGACACTTATTTGTACTTAGGAACATGACATTGTCACACTGGAAAGACTGCCATGATCCTCATAAGTCACCCTAGACCCTAACTTCCTTGAGGTTCAGAACGGTGGCAGATTCAGTTTGGCACCTCCCTCTTCTGCATCTCCAGACACCTTGCCCAGTGGCAGGGGGCCTCAATAAATGAATGTTGGGTTGAATTGCAGTTCGCATTCTTTCTGCTCTCTTGGATCCTTACTCAACTAGGCCAGTCCCTGAGAGAAGGAGTCCCTGAGAACATTGAGGGTGATGATAACGTCATGGGGTTTGTGCCCTTCCTCTGGCTTGCAGTTGTCTTTTGAGTTAAGAATGCTGAGTAATAAAAACCAACCCCCAAGCACTCTGCTGATAGAAAGTGCTTCATTTGTAATAAATGATAATGGTTTCTCAAGATGAGACACAGCTATAGAAAGAAGTGCCAACCTTGCAGGCTAAAGGGACTTCGGACAGGCTCTAAGAGTAGATAAACGAACTGGTTGCTATGCCTAGCCTTTGTTGTCTTCAGCACTTTCATTTTAATTCATTGTGTATTCCTCACGATGGGCAAAACTTGCCTTCTCGGCCAGACCATCCAACGATGGAGTCCTCCCTGGTCTGTTGGTTGGCTGGACTGTGGTGGCTGCTGTGTTGCTCGTGGCGCTGGAAGGTATGCTACCCGGATTCGAGTACCCGAAGGCTCAACCGAGAAGAGCAGGTTTCCGCAGAGCTTCCAGACTAAGAATAGACGAGGAAGGATACAGAGGCAATCCATGTCAGGAAAAGGAGCCCCTGAAACCCGACACATAGGAATGGCTTTTGCCTAAAGACGAGCCCTTCAGGCTGGAAAGCGTGCAGCTTTAAGCGGGGGAAGAGCCTCCTTTTCTTGGAACACTTTTCTTCATACTCCATCCGCATGTCAGGCAACTCAGTACTTCATCATATCAAGAGGAGTCGTATAATTGTCACCATATTGAATTCTACAACCTTTTCTCCTGTGTTGGAGTCATTGTTATTCATGTAGTTATTGTTATGTTTTCTAATTGTGGCAGAAATATATACAGCCAGAGCATCCTTTTCAAAGTAGATCCACCACCATAAGGACATGGGTGGAGCAAGGGCATTCAAGGATGTTCATTTACTGATGGAGCGCCACTCCAAATGAGAAGGCCCAGCTGCAGACATCCACTGGACTTCTAGAGCACCCAAGACATCTGTCCTGGAGGAAGGATAGCCAGAATGCTTCCTACAGTTGAGGATGGCAGTGATTCACCTCACATCCTTCGGGCATGTTATCAGGAAGGACCAGTTGCTGGGAAAGGACATCTTGATTTGGCAAAGTTCGAAGATCAGGGGACAAAAAGGAAGATGCTCAAGAAGGTGGATGGACACAGTGGCAGCACAGTGAGCTCAAACAGAACACTTGTGAGGGTTGTGCAGGCCCGAGCAGGGTTTTGTTCTATTGCAAACAGGGTTCCCATGAGTCAGAACTGACTCAATGACACCTAGGAACACGCAGTTCACCCTTCCAACTATTAGTAGGAGATAGATGGAAGGCGCACCAGGAGACTTGACAGGTAGGTCTGCTGAGCCAGCCATTTCACCCAGTGCTTCAATTCCTTTTGTTCTAGATTCCCTTCCATTCTTTTCAGGGCCTCTGGGAATCCTGATGTTAATTGCAGAGGAGCACACCATGGATCACAAGAGTAGCAATGACATCTTTCTCCAAAGGAAACAGGAAAAGCCAAGGACTCCATGACATTAAACCATCATAACATGCCCTTTGGCTGTGTCAGAGTGCTTTCCCCCAGCTTCCTGCCCGGTTTCTAGAGAGTCCTGCTCGGTTAGCTTGAGTCCTGCTCTTTGTGCACCAGAGTCCCTGTCTTTGGTTCGTCCTGTAGGGTGGGGTAGCGTGATCGAAATTCATAAGGACTGCTTACTAGTAGCCATGAAATCGATTAATCAATCAATTGATCAATCAATTAATTAAAGCAGTGAGTGAACAGAAGCCCAAACAGACTCTTGGTGTTCTTCTGGGGGACTTCAAAGGCCCTTCTCAGTGACCCATTCTATCAAGGCCTTATTCCATTCACTCAAGAAATATTTCTTGAGCACCTGCTATCTTCTAGGAGTTATTTTAGATGATCTTCATTCTTCAGGGAGGGAAGCAAAGTATGCCAGGAGCTAACATTTGAAGGACTTGACAGTAATATAATAGAAAAAAATTTTTTCCTCTGTGTGTATGACAGAAATATGATTAAAAAGCAAAACACAACAGACATAACAAAATGTAACGGCCTTTTCTTTCCGCCCCTCTGCCAATCCTTTCTTTATCTTCTGTTCCTTTTCCTATGCCTAGCCTCAGTCTCAGCACCTTGTCTTCTCTCTTCATGCTTTATTTTACCAAGACACCCATATTTTGACCTTCTTTTTTGGTCTGCAGTCAATTAATTCTTTGTGTTTGCTTGTGCTCATGTAGATCTCAGGCCTACATTTAGTACTGAAATGCAGAGAGCTGGGTTTGGTATTTACAGATGGGTTGGGATGGCATCCAGTCTCTAAATTTCTCCTAAAGCCTGAGGTTTGCAGGCGCCTCCATCTACAAAGTCAACACCGGAGTCTTTATTAGACAAAACAGGAGGCCTGCCTGGGTTTTGCAGAGGGTTATGCTTTGGGTTGCTAACCGCAAGGTCAAGAGTTTGAAACTGCCAGCCACTCTGTGGGGGAAAGACTGGCTTTCTACTGCAGTGGAGTTAATTTTGGAAGTCCACAGGGACAATTCTGTCCTGTCCTATAGGGCCACTATGGCTCAGAATCTTCTCAATGGCAATGAGTTTGGGTTGGTCTTGGTATTTGATACAAGGCAGAGGTCATGGGAAAGACCTATCCTTTTCTGTCCCGAGGATCTAGATCTGACACATCATACGTCTCCCCTTCCCTCTGCTCCACTGCTGGGTTCCAGCCCCAGTCTCCCTCATGGTCATGTACAATGAGTTCCCATTTATTGCAGTCTAATAACATGTCAGGCTAATTGCTTTCTTGGGCAAAGTATTCTCTGTACCTGATCTCATTTAAGTTTCACAACCAGCCTGCACAGGAGGTACTACTGTTATGCTATTCGACAGATGAATACATTGAGGTTCAGAGAAATTTCAGGAACCTCCCCAGAGTCACACAGAGTCAAGTTTAGAAACACAGACTCTCTTACACCAGCTTTGTATTTCTTGATTACTCACCTCTTGTGCCCTCTCCTGTCTGTCCTCTGCTATCCTCCTTTGATAGCAGGTTCTGGTCTGCATGTAGGGGCTGTGCAGGTGGCTGGAAGGCGCACTCCACCCTCACCTCTTGCTCCTATTGGCACCTGTAGGCAGGCCCCTCGGTGATGTTCTTCTGACCTATCACCAGATTCTCAATTGGCTCTCAAGGCTGAATTCGCTGACAAGCACCTTCTAATGAGTTCATTGTTTTTCATGGTTTGTTTGGTTTATTGCAAGCGAGGGACACCTTGACATTTGCTTTACTGTCAATGGTTTGTTATGTGCACAGAGCTGTTGACTTCCGATCTCCTCTCTCGCACCTAGCACAGACTCACGACCATTTGAATGGACAGTGGGGAGGCTTGTGCACGCCATCCTCCAGTACACTTTCATGAGAGCCAGGGCCATTCCTGAGCATTGGGGAGCCGAATAAGGAGAGGAGTGTGTAAGCTGTCACAGCTTCTGGTGGGTAATGGGGGGAGCCGGTTGGAGAGAGTCATCCTGGCCCTCTGGAAATCATCTTGTTCTCTGGGGAACTGCTTCGGCCTAGGGCACTTATATTATTGGTGCTTAGCATTTTTGTATTACTTTACATTTGCAAAGTGCTTTCCAGTGATTTATTAGCTGTTCTTGTTTTTCATAGCCCCTGGAAGTAAGCTGATACTCAGTTTCTGAGAACCTAAAGGCATAGAGAACCTCATTTCATTAGATATTCTTGGATCTTGGGTCAGGACTCTGACCTCCTGGGATAAGGCCATTTGAGGTCACTGCCTCCCGTGGATTAGTAAGAGATCAAGCGGACTTAACTTCTGCTCCAGAGTCCCTAAGGACCAGGGAGAAGGATGACAGACTCTTTAAGGAAATGGACGGAGCCATTATCCAAAGGCCTGGAATTCAGGCCTGTTTGCTGTTAATCAGCTGATCAGCCAGCCTTGAGCATCCTGCCTATCTGTGTCTCTGATTCATGCTCTTGTAAAGCAAGGGCTGTTCCCAACGTTCCTTTAGAGTGCCCCAGAAAACATTTACCACGGAGACCATTGATTCCGAGTCACGGTGACTCCAGAGCAGGCTTGTGCTTTGGAGGGTAGATCATCAGGCGTTGTTTCTCAGCTGCCTCTGGAGAGACTCGAACCTCTAACCTTTTAGTTAATGATAAAATGTGTTATTCATGTGCACCACAATATAACTTGCTCTCTGTGTTTATCATTTGCCTCCATCTTTCTTCTCTAACCTTTCCTGCCTTCTGAGCTTGCTCCCTGGACCAATGCTGTCTTTTTGCACCAGCTTCGTGTGACACGGAATCTTGTTACCTTGGGCCTCTTTCCTGGAGTTCCATGGGATTAGCCAGTCCCGACCAGGACAGAGAATAGCATGGGGAGAGGTTGAAGCCATTAAGGGACCTGTATTTAAAAGAAAAAAAAAGTTCAGGTTCCTTCCCTCAGGATCCAGGGACTAACTGACAATGTGATGGCTTCCCCTGCATCCACCAAGGCACACCCTCCCCCTGCATCTGACAAGGCACACCCTTCCCCTGCATCCACCAAGGCACACCCTCCCCCTGCATCCACCAAGGCACACCTGCCCCCTGCACTCACCACACAGGGAGGGGGCTGGCCAGTGAGAGGAAAGTCAGACTGGAGCCCAGGCCATCAATCCTGTGTCTTATGGGTGTTGTAGAAAGTAATTAGCAGGCTTGATTATCTCACTGGTTCAGCACACGTTTTGGGGATGTGATGTAATTCAAGGAAACATTTAGTTGTCAAATTTTAGGACTGCATCAGATTTATTCTCGCAGGGAAAGTCTAGTTGTCCTGGCAACCTGCAATTGATTTTCATTTTGCTCTTGTCAGCTGGAACTGGTCCCCTTTGAATCATCTCTCTAATTTAATATAGAGTACTGTGTGTCCTTACCTGGTGACCAAATCTTTCTTCATGACAGGTAACCCCAGCAAATGGCTCCCTTACCTGAGCCAGAAGCTATGGGTTATTACCGGCATCACCCTGTGTTGTTCTCTGGGTACTTATTTATTCGTTCGGAGAGTCAGGTGTACATGTTGAGTGGCATTCAATTAATTAAGAGTTTAATCACGCTTATAGAGCAATGATGTAATCGACTGCCAATCCTGGCTGCTCCTGTTCAGTTCTCCTCCTGGTCAGGGCGTCCAGGAGAACATGTCTTATTGTAGGAGGAGGCCCGCACAACATTTCCACCCCGGGGGGTGTGTGGGGAGGGTGGTGTGAGGACTAGATGCCAGAGAAAGCAGAACTGCATGGCGGCTGCCCTGCTCTGTCATCTCTGTTGCGGTGTGTGTGTGTGTGTGTGTGTGTGTGTGTGTGTGTGTGTGTGTGTTGGGGCGGGTCTTTAAACTAGGAAGGGTAGAATTGACATGATTAAGAAATTGATGCACACAGCAGTTGAGGAAGTTACAGTTCGCTCTTTGACGGGATTGTGACTCCCTCCTGGGCCACACAGCCAGCATTGCAGGGTGCAGCGAGGAGCCTGTGGGTGACTGGGGGAGGGCTGCTAGGAATTTTGAGGAAACCCGTGCAGTAGCAGGAATGCCCAAAGCCAGGAGACAAGGAAACCATCTCAATGATCTGAAAACCTGTGTCCACGGTCAAGACTGTTGCCTTATTGTGCTTCTTGGTACAGGTTAGGGCTGGCTTTCTTAGGCAGGTGAGCAAGGCATCTTTGAAAGGAAGCGGTGGTCAGAAGGAACCAGAACAGGCTTATTCAGCCATTTTCCTTGCTGTTTGGGTTAACCAACTGGTGGATTAGAGTGAGATCACAGACGGACGGACGGCGTGCCGACCCTTCAGGCTCTGCTCTTAGATATTCTGTATCCTTAGGCGAGGTGCTCCATTTCTGTGACACAGGCCCCTTCTCTGTCAAATGGGGCTAATGTTAGTCCTGCTAGAGAATTCGTAAAGATTAAATAAAATAATGACTGCGAGATGCTTAGCACGATGCCTGGCATATATGAAGCATTTGATAAATGTTACCTTTCTACTCTTAGTAGGCAGGCATTTGAATTTAGTAGCACATTTAATCTTTTTTTTTTCTGGATAAGATGGGAAATGTAAACTGGACCATGAATTTATGGGCATAGGAACACACGTTGGGAAAAGGTCTAGTTGGCGGGAGAAGTTATAAATCACAAGATTCAAGGGTGAGGGTCCAGGAGGGGAGGCATTTGTCACCACGTGTGACGACTCCGTATCTATCTTACAAGAAACAACAGCCGCAATGATTGGTCTGTGTCTACCAACCCCCCACTCCCCTACCCCCTCAACTATGTGAATGTGATAGCAAGTATTGGCTATTGTTCCTGCTCATACATGCATAAGTTTGTTTTACAGAAAACATTTACCCATGTCTGTGGAGCAGTAAAGGAGCCCTGGGGGCATAGTGGTTAGTAGTGAGGCTCCAATCTACAAGGTTAGCAGTTCGAAACCACCAGTGGCTCCTCTGGAGAAAGACAGGCTTTTTACTCTGTAAACAGTTCACTGACTGTCTTGGAAACAGGCAATTCTTCCTTGCTCTGTACGTCAGTGTTGACTGCTCGACGGCAGTGAGTTTGGTTTGGGTTTGGTGGATCAGTGGACTGATGTGGCTGCAGACAACGTTCTCCCAGGAATACACTTGTCTCAGTTTCTTAAGCGTGTGCTACGAAAAAGATCCGGTCAACCAGCGACTTCCCAGGAATGGCACTGGGCCGGTTCAGTTCAAGGCAGAGGTCAGCTCGGATGGTTATGGTGACCGTTTGGGGATTCCCAAGGGGTAACTGTGATGGATTTTTCTCAGATGAAACAGAACGATCTCGAGGCTAATTATGAAGTTCAAAACAAAACAAAAAACCATCAGTGGAAAAAAGGCTCAGAAAGTTGCATTGGGGGATTCCCCGCCCCTTCCCATATTCCTGCAATGTTCTTATTCTTGGGTGGTGAGAATTTCATTGAGAAACCTCCTTCCATCATGCCTACAGTCCCGATTTTTTTCCCCGTCAGACACCCTTCTTTTCTGTTCCCCAAACTCAACGTTGAAAAGAAACATGGTTCGAGGCTATCCAATTTGCCCTTTGGATGTGGTGTGGACTGAGTGCAAAGTTCTGCAGGGAAGGGGTTGAGAGAAGTAGAGATCTGGATGGAGGATATGTCAGGAAACGGCGTCTCCTTTTAATATTTCTGTTGGGTGACAGTTACCTTGATTTTGTAGCAATACTTACCTTCGTGTGGAGGCATGTGTACCTCTGTCTATATTTTCATCTCAAGTCATTTATACCGAGTTCACATTTTTTTCTCATTCATCAAAATCCAGAACTACCTGGTGGCATAGTGGTTCCAGGTAGGGCTGCGAACTGCAAAGTCAGCTGTTTGAAACCGGCAGCTGATGGTGAAGATGGGGCTTTGTGCTTCCCCAAATGCATCCCAGTCTTGGAACCTGACAGGGGCAGTTCTACCCTCTGTCCTTTGCGGTTGCTACGAGTCGGCATTGACTTGGTGACAGTGAGTTTGATTTTGGCCACAATTGAAGTGGCCACTTGGAGCTGCTTTTGAGCTAAGGCTAATTGTCTTTCTCTTTGTAGGCAGAGTGGGACACCTGATGCTTTCCTGAATCCTTCTCTGTGGTCTTTGGGATGGTTCTCTCTGCTTCTTCATTTGATCCGCCCTTTCCAAGACTTACCTGCCGTCTCGCCCTCTCTTCTGTCCCTGGCTCTGTTGTTCCTTCCTCTCCTTTGACCTTATTTCCTTCCCCCTTTTCCTAGCTACCTTCCCATCTTTCCTAATCACAAAATCTCCGATCTTTGGTTTCAAATGAATCTCAGTAATGTCACTGACCTTGGAGAAGTTTCTGAGTCTTACAGATAATTCCTGCACCAGAGTTTAGAGGCGTGGGTCCATATGGAGGCATCTTGGAGGAAAGGTCTGTCAATCTACTTCCCCCAAAAATCTGCCTTTGAAACTACGCTGCACAGTTCCTTACCAAAGGTGTCACCATGAGTTGGGATCCACTGGCTCACAGTGGGTTTGATGCAGACATCTGTGTCTGGGAGTCTGTGGGCAGTACCAATGATTAATGTGCTATGTGTCAAGCTCAAAGGTTACAAGTTTGATGCCACCTGGAGGCACCTCTGAAGAAAAGCCTGCAGATTGACTTATAAAACAGCCACCACTGGAAACCCTGCCACGCACTGGCTCGCCGAGAGAGGAACCGGCCACATCAGAGGCCGGGCACTCAGTTCTCTTGGAGCCTTGCTTTGTGGCTGGCATTGATGAGCACTCTGTAAAGGTTTGTAAAATGGAATGCCTAAGGAGGCCTGAGGTGTTGGAAGGTTAACCAGAGTTAACCTAAGGAACCAGAAGGGCCCCGGGAGCTGGACTAAGAGAGTGATTTTTGTGAGCAGCTACCAGCTTCCTGCAGACACCTTCCTGACCCTGGTTTCTCTCGAGGCAGTGGGAAAAGTGGCATCTACTTAAGATGCTCGTGGCACTTCAAGAAGAGAGGTCATGGTGAGAAGAGAGCTCTCTCACCTGGCTTCAGAGCTTCCTGAATTACAGCCTTTCCTGTCAGGGAAGCTTAACTTTGGGAGGGGAGAAAGTCGGCTGCACACTGACTTCTGAACGGGGTGATTTGCCGTCTTGCAGGAGAATTTGCTGTGGCCTCTGTGACAAGGGGCGAACATGCCAAGGTGGTTTGTCGAGTAAAACATCAGCCCTGTGTTTATGACTCTGATCTTTCAGAAAGGGCCAGGGTCAGACTGCTTGCATGGCTGGCTTGGTAAATCTCCCTTCCCATCCTCAGGGGAGGACTGCTTCTCAAGCACACCTGTCCTGAGAACTGAGTCCTTGAGTGCTGCTGCCAGCGGCTCACACCAATAGAAACTGATGATGTCTCACACTCAGCAGCTAGAGAGGGGGCGGGGGTACAAAGAGGAAAGGGTGTGTGTGTGTAAAAATCAGACCTGCTCCTTTGTGTGCCAAAGACACGTGTGCTGTCGGGCCTTCGTCTCCAGATCTGTAAATCGGGGATACTAATCATTTTGCAGGGCTGTCAAATAAATTAGGAGCCCCGGTGGTGCAGTGGGTAATGCATTGGGCTTCCGGCTGCCAGGTCAGCAGTTCAAAACCACCAAATGAAGTTTTCGACTCCTGTCAACGCACAGGGCCAGTCCGACCCTGTCCACTAGTCGGAGTGAGTCTGGATCAGTTCCATGGCCGTGAGTGAGTCTGAGAAATTCACTGAGCTTATTTAGGCAAAGCATCTAGTAGTGTTCCTGACATTAAAATTTCAAACAGGATGTCCCAGTAGTTACAGAGACTTGGTTTTGAGCCCTGGCTCCCATAGCTGTTTGAATTTGGATGATTTACATAACTTCCTTGGGGCTGAGTTAACTAAGCCTGTCTGAGCCATAGTTGAAATGGCTTTATTATAGGATTAAATATATCTCCCATGCTAACTTCTAAAGATGAGAGGAGGTTTGTAGGAGACCCACAACCGTGGTAGAATTTTTTTAGATCAGGCCCAGGGTGACTATGCAGCCTTCCTCAACCCCCCAAAGCTGGTTTCTTTTGGGGGTAGTGGCGTCTTGGGGGTAACCTGCCTAAAAGGTGTTGAACACAGGTTCATCCCATTCTTCCTGTCCTTTGAACACAAAACCTTGTTCTTCAGAAACTGTGGAACACCCTCAGTCATGGAGATCTGATGTTAGAAGGACACAAACCATAATCTCTCTGGAAAAGTGCAGCCAACAAAGGGGTTTTCCTATGACCTCAGAGCCCCAATGGACTGCGGACACACTGGGAGCTGGTACCCAAAAAGATGGGTTTGAGGTGGAAGGGTTGAGACTGAAGAACACGAGACGTGCTGGTGCATACCTGGGGTTCAGATAGCCAGTGCCTAATGGAAGGCATTCGTCGTGGGGATTGACCTCAGAGGTCACATTCATACCCCTAAGGGAATGGAGCGAGGGACCATATTGCACGGTCTTGCAGTGAGTGACAGAGACGGGCAGGGTCGTTCATTGGAAGGGGTCTAGGCAGGTAGTAAGCTGGGATTTTTAAGTTTCCCTGTAGTATAGTGTCCCCTCCTCAACATTCCCAGAAACTATTGCCCGCAGCATGCCCCACATGGTCACTGTTGGGAGCTGGGTGGTTGGTAACTGGCACGGTGGCAGTGCTGAGGGAGCAGGATGACATGGAAGAACGGAACATTTGGGACTGGAGGGTCTGGCGGCTTGTCCATGCTTTATGAAGCCTGTGTGAATTGGCCCAAGTGAATGGATGTGTCTATGTTTCCGCTTTCCCCCAGTAAATTGGCTGGCATGGGGGTGGGGGTGGGATGGAGATAATGATTCTACTTGATTAATATGTTTTAACAGTGCTTTGTCTATTTCAATGTTGATTGTGCTTGATAAGAATGATGAGACGTTTGGAATTGGAGGCCGTTTCTACCCCTAGCAGGGCCTAGTGGGTTGGGGGCTGGTTGTGATTTGGGGCAGGTTCTGGAAGACAATAGAATCTACTGACTGGGGCCACTGTGCTCTGTGCTAACCCTGCCCTGTCTCCCTGACCACTATGAGATGTGTACTTTGGGCTCAGGATCTCTCAATCACCTATCTTATCATGGGGGAATGTATCTAGGCCTTTGCATGTTCATCTACAAAATGGTGTACTCGTAAGTCTAGATTTGTCTGCCTTCCAGAGGCCCTGTGTGGATTAGCAGAAGAAACAGAGAGGAAGGCCCTTCAGACATTGTATTGAATTCTTTATATTTTCAGAACTTATTTTCCTCTCTCTCCACTGCCTTCTGTTAGTGGCTAAGGGATCTTTTTAGAGTCCTGAAAAGATCACCTGGTATAGAGAGAGGATACTGGGACTCTGAGGACTCCAGATGGATGCTATCCCAAGGTCACAGTATGTCACAGTGGGAGCCCAGTGTTCACATGCCTGGGACCTTTCTGGAGCAATACAGGGGCTTCAGGAAGGGTGTGTGTTTCTGAGTAAAAGTCTCTGTGCATCTGCTGCTGTGGGCTCCTATTGGGGTTCCTGTTCATCTTCCTTCCTTTCCAGCGGTGACTTGTTACTTGGGTATTTGGGTTTTGCATGAGTCAACCGGCCTGTGACCTAGCGGACACTGTGATGTTCTTGGCAGCACGCTGGAATTAGTCAGAGCGCCCAGCTCTCGCTGTCTCTCTAAATCGGACGTGTCTTGTGGATGAGACACGCTCTAGCCTCGCAGATATTCTATCTGTGGCAGCTTCAGAAGAATTGCACTTTCTCTCTTACTGCTCCTTGGTGTTGGCCGAGAAATCAAAGGAGAGTTTATGTACACACACACACACACACACACACACACACACACACACGGGGGGGGGGGGAGGTGTGATTAGGAGGAATCATGTGAATCAGAGCACAAGTCCAAGAATTCAGGTTGGTTTCAACCTTCTATTTACCACTCTTCCAACACACACACACACACACACACACACACACACACACACACACACCCACACACCCACCCACACACCACAACCCCTACCACCACCACCCCCACTACCACCACCATCCCACCCCGCCCCCCAGAAACAAAAAACCAAAATGAAAAGAAAAAATTGCTATCAAGTTGCCCTCCACTCATGGGTAACCCCCTGTATTGCAGAACAGACCCAAGCTCCATAAAGGTTTCCGTGGCTGATGTTTTGGAAGTTGATTGCCAGCACTTTCTTCTGAAGTGCCTGTGAAGTGCCTCAGCCTTTAGGTCAACAGCTGACTCATTACTCATTCTACTTTCTATGGCTTTTTGTGCATGATCTATCATTCTTCATAGTTATTGGGCTCTTAGAAAAAACTTTTTTAGATGCCGGGTCCTCAATTTGCACGATTTGCTTCTCACAAAGACTTGGTCCCTGGGGTCCGGCGAGTCCCTGTTCAGGAAGGTCATACGTGGACCAAATGGCAAATTTGAAATCAGAAGGCAGTTCTTTGGGTTCTCAAGTCACTGTTCTTTGTGACACGTCACTCTTTCCTCCTGTCAGGTGAAGAGAGCAGCCAGATGGTTTGACAAGGTGCATGCTGCCGTCAAATCTGCTTTCTCTTCCTGCTCAGAGAGGCAGGCCCTGCCTCCTCTTTTGGGGGTGGGTCTGGGAAGGCCATGGTGGTGGAGACGAAGGCAGGAAGGGAGGCAGATGAAGGGCCAGATACCTGGTTCTTTCTGTGGCAGAGATGACCAATCAGCCCTGGTTTCTCCAGTGCTAAGGCAGCGAGTCGTTGTCCTTGTCACCTGGGACTGCACACAAAGGTCTGCAAATGGCAGGTCGTATTAGGAGACAACATTGGTTTTGTATGTATTCATCTTCAAAAAGAACACGTTGCAGCTGCCATATCCATAAATACTAATACGGCTGTCTGATTCCAATTTTCAGGTGAGATTAGCATTTTATTGCGTATTTTATCTGTCAGATTCAATACTGGATGTGCCACCCTCCCAGGCTGATCAGCATAATTGCTGTGCTTAAGCAACAATAAAAAATTCAGCAGTAAAATAGCAGTTAGTGCAGGCAATTTGTTATCAAAAGCTTTTACTTAAGGACAGCTCCAGCCTGCATTTATTAGCAAGTTAGGGCTATAATTTATTTTTATTTGGAAAAACAAAGAGGGGGGGTGAAGAATTTGCTTTTTTGTTTTGGAAATAATAGAGGAATTAGAAAGCATCGCCGTCCTGGAAAATCGTCCACAGCCTTTCTTCCTTTGCCCAAAGGCTCCAACTGTGAGGCAGGTTGGCTCAGAAAAGCAAGTCACTCTCCTCAACATTGGACGAAGGGGGTAGGAGTGCCCTTTTGCTATTGTGTACAGATGTTTCCAAAATGGCCTTCCCACCCATTTTGTCGCTTAAATGTCACACAAATCCATTGAAGCGTCTATTCTGAGAAGCAAAACCAAATTAAATGACCCATTTTAGTTGAATGGGAGAGTAGAGATTCCAGACAAATTCTCCCACCCCCTATTCCACCTTAGCCTTATAGACCCGTCAAGCAGTTGTTCAGAGCTCTTGGCATGAGAACTGTCTCTTCTGCCTGGTGGAGTAAACCTAGTCTACCCCCCCCCCCCACACCCCCCTATGTATGTGTCCTTACACAAAGAGAGGTCGTAGATGTGTCTGGATATCAACCTTTCCATTGTCTAGTCTTGCAGCTGGTTTTCCTCTTGGTGCCCCAGTGGAAGCAGCTCTGCCCCCTGGATTGCCCGTTGATACCAAATGTCCTCTCTTTCTTACTTTTCAGATCTCTCTTCAGCTAGTGACTGATCAGGACAGCACTTGCGACTGCCATCTGTGAAGGAGCCAGTGCAAAATAAGTGATTTTATAAGTCACGTGGGAGTCTTTAGAGAAGGGAGAGAGGAGATGTAAACTGTGATGATTGGGAAGGCATTTTTCCTGCTTTACTTCTTGAGCGATGTGGAAGAAACACATAGGAACATTAAATTGGGGCTTTTTAGTGCATTTTAGGCTTCAATTGCAGGTAATAATTATTAAAGTGAAGCTACAATTTTGCATGGAAATGGACAGCTGAAGCGCCCAAACTTTCAGAGAGGTTGTCTGAACGTCATAGAGTAAGTCCATGGAATCCTGGACTCTGATCATGCCCAGTGTGCAAAGTACTGTATTGGCCACCACAGGGGTTACAAACCTGCTCACATAAGATGTATGAGGCAGAGTAGTAGCGGAAAATACTGATTTTATCTGTGAGCACTACGCCATAATGGAAATTCTCATAGAATTTTCTTCACATGATGCCATTCAGTTGCATGTTTAATACAACCCTTTGTGGCCCAAGCATGCATTGAGTATTTCCGACGTGCTGGATTTCTATGCCCATAAAAAGTTACAGTCACGGGAATCCCACAGGGGCAGTTCCACCCTCTCCTGTAGGGTCACCATGAGTTTGAACTCATTCAAAGGCAGCGGGGTTGGCTTGAGTTTTCCTATGCGCCACTCCTGGTTTTAAGTATTTTGCGTGTAGCATTGTATTTAAGTTTTTACCGTCATCCTCCACACTTGTAGGATAGATGTGATCTCTGTCCTCTTTGTTCAGATGATTCAAAGATGTTGGCATCGAAGCCATAGTGTTAGCAATTGATGGGACTGCTGCTGCACACCCCTCTCTCAAGCGTGTGCACCACGTGGCAGACCTAACAAGTGAAGAGAGAAGAGGCAGACAGCGATGCTGCCGATTAGAGGAGTCCCTTGGCTCTTGATGTCAGAAGCAGGTCTGGAAACTGCATGTTTACAAGGAGTCCTACTCCGGAATTTGGGGAAACGTTGAAGTCTCAGCATGCTTTTGAGTGTTTGTATAAATGTAGGCTGAATTAACTCTTAGGATCTCAGTGACTTCCTTTGAACTAGAAATGAACATTTGTCTCCCAAGGTCATTGCAATACCAAAGGAGATGCTGCACGAAAGAGCCTTCAGAGGTGTGTGGTGGGTGTTCAGCCACGGTTGAAAGTGCCCAAGAAGAAGTCGCTGTGTGTGCTGGGTAGGGATGATCTCCAAAGTCAGAGTGACTAGGCTTTTCCCCTCCCTTCCAGCAACATATGTGATTCAGAGCAGACAGCTTAGCCTTCCTATGCCCCAGTTTTCTCATCAATCATGAAGTTTACTCATAGGATTATTATGAGGATGCAATAAGTTCAAATATGTAAAGTACTTACAACAGGGCCTGGCACTTAGCAAGCCCTGTCCTACAATCCTTAAGAAGGGGAAGTACCTACCAAGTGAATAGTATGGGTCTGTTTGTGCCTTTGACCCATTAACTCACGGACTGTGAACCGGCATAGGAGTGATGTTTGCAAAGTCTTAGTTACCTTGGAGAAGTTCTTAGCTTCTCTGGCCTTGACTTTTACTTATCCACAAACAGTGGTTGAGAGAGTAAACTTCAGAATGGAACGCACACACATCCTTGATAAGTTGGCTGGTGGAAATGGCTATGGCGCAACTCCCAGTTCCCTGATCAAAGATGACCTGCCTGTAGTGACACATGCGCGCGCACGCACGCACACACACACACACACACACATCTCTTTAAATTTGTTTACAAAATAACCTTATCACTTTCACAGTATTCTCCATTACACTTAATGAATTTGTCAAATCTGTGATTCCATTCTTGGAAACACTTTTCAAACTCACTTGTTTGGATGGCTGACAGCACCTCCCTCGTTTTTTTCCTCAACTCTCCTACAGCTTCACATTGCTGTTTTTTCATGTCCCTCTTCATTCACAGCAACAAAAAGAAGTTTCAGGGAGTGAGGTCAGGTGAGTCAGGTGCTTGTGGCAAGAGAGGCGTGCTGCTTTTTGCCAAACTCTGGCACCCTGTGAGGGCTGCGTGAGCAGGTGCTTTGTCGTGGTGGCAAAAGCGGTCCCCTGTCTGCCACAAATCAGGCCTTTGTGGTCGCACACTATTACGCAATCTTTTCAGAACCTCTAAATAGCAAGCTTGATTAACAGTCTGACCTGGTGGAATGAACTCCAAATGCACTATCTCCTCACATAAAAAAGAACAACAAAAAACCAAATGAGCATGATCTTGATCTTTAATTTCACTTGACAAGCTTTTTTGGGGTGAGGTCATGGTAGCATCTTCCACTGGCTTGATTGATGTTTGCTTTCGGAGTCATAAGAATAGCACCCTGTCTCCTCACCAGTAATAGACTGGGAGAAAAAAGTCTGGGTCGCTTCGGAGCTGTTCTTTCCAAGCACGGCATGTTTCCACTTGATGCTCCTTTTACTGGTCAGTCAGAACCTATCACACAAATTTTCCAGGGACCCATCTCATTCCAAAATCTTCCATTAGAATTTGCGGAACTGATGGGTCAGATAACTTCCCCATCTCTTCAATGGTCTGTCGTTGATCTTTGAGCACAAGTGCACAGATTTTGTTGACATTTTCATCTGTTCGGGAAGTTGACAGATGTCCAGAACGAGGTTTGTCATCAATCGACATGTTCATCTTCCTTAAAATGAGAAAACCACTTGTACACTTGAGTTTTTCCCATAGCGCTGTCCTTGTAAGCTGTGTTCAACATCACAACAGTTTTAGCCTCATTTTTCCCAAGCAGAAAACAAAATCTCAGTACCCACATACTGTTCTCTTAAACTGGCCATCAAAGAAATCAAGGTTTGAGCAAAACTCCTTGTAGGAAAAATTTCACCGTGACCAGAAAGAACCTTCTCAGGCGATGTCACTGGGTGCACTAACTCAGAGCGAGTTGCTTGATACTCACCTAGCGGGAAAATGTGTGCTAAGAAAACTCCTCCCATTGGAGCTTTTTCCATTTTTGGGGGGAGGGGGGAGAATACCCCCCATATATATTTGTCTCAACTAGGCATGTTTTTTCCTCTCCTACTGGTCTTCTCCTATTAGGTCCTGTTTTCGGAGCTGCCTCCATCCTTTTTAGAACAGATTGATAGTAATATGCTGAGGCCACCCTCCTTTCTGGATTCATCAGCAAGGACATCCCTTGTCCCAAGTTCTCTTGTGAGTCAGGCCTAGACCTCTGACAGCTCCCTGTCAACATACTGCTGCATCTATTGTTGGATGATCGTCAGCAAAATGTTACTTGCTTTCAGGTGACATTTTTGAGCATTCGAACGTGTCACCTTTCTCTGGAATGGGCTCCGATATGGCTCTCTTCCAGTCAGGGGCCCAGCACTGTCTTCCACTTTCCTTAGCCTAGTGAGTGCGCCCAGTGTTTCCTCAGCCTTCTGAAACATTTCCATGGCACGCAGTCCGTTCCTGGAGCCTTGATTTTGGCTAATGTTTTCCTTTTTTTTAAAAAAAACAAACAAACATTTTATTAGAGGCTTATACAACTCTTATCACAATCCACACATACATCAATTGTGTAAAGCGCATCTGTACATTCTTTGTCCTCATCATTTTCAAAACATTTGCTCTCCACCGAAGCCCTTTGCATCAGGTCCTCTTTTTTCCCCCTCCCTCCGCGCTGCCCATGGCTAATGTTTTCAGTGCAGCTTGAACTTCTTCCTTCAGCACCATTGTGTTGCATTTAGTATGCAAAGGCATTTGAGTGTGTGGATCATAGGAAACTATGGATAGCCATGAGAAGAATGTGAATTCAGGAGCACCTAACTGAGCTCCTAGGAATTCTGGTGGCATCGTGGTTTCAGATCGGGTTGCTAAGTCAAGGTCTACAATTTGAAGCAGCTAACTGCTCCTCTGGAGAAAGACAGGGCTTTCTACTCTCCGAAAGCGTTATAGTCTTTGAAAGTCACAGGGGCAGGCATGTTGTGCTCATGCAGAATCTGTACATGGACCAAGAGAATCTGATCTGTTAGAATAGGGGATACCACATGGTTTAAAATCAGGAAAGGCATGTGTCCAGGGTTGTGTCTTCGCACCATTCTTACGCAATCTGTATACTGAGAAATTAATCAGAGAGGCTGGATGATAAGAAGAATGTGGCATCAGGATTGATGAAGGCTTATTAACAGCCTGCGGTATGCAGATGACACCATCTTGCTTGCTGACCATGAGGAGGACTTGAAATTGCTGATGAAGATCAAGGTTACAGCCTTCAGAATGGATTGCAACTTAATGTAAACAAGACCAGAGCCCTCATGAGAATACCCTGATAAATGGAGAATGACTGAAGTTGTCAAGGATTTCATCTTGCTTGGCTCTACAATAAGAGTTCATGGAAGCAGAAGCCAGGAGATCATATGAAGTATTGCACTGGATAAATCTGTATAAGATCTTTCAAAAGTGTTGAAAAAGCACAGATGTTACTTTGAGGACTAAGGTGGGCCTGATTCCAGACATGGTATTTTCAGTCACCTCATAAGCATGTGAAAGTTGGACATTGAATAAGGAAGACTGTAGAAAAATGGGTACATTTGAGCTATGGAGTTGGTGAAGAATTGTGAATGTACCATGGACTAGCACAGACCCTTCTGTCTTGGAAGAAGTCTGGGCAGAGTGCTGCTGAGAGGCGAGGATGGTGAGACTTCATCTGAGTTAATTTGGACGTGTCAGGAGAGACCAGTCTCTAGAGAAGGACATCACACTTCTTATAGTGAAGGGACAGTGCAAACAGGAAGGCCCTTGATGAAATGGATTGACATGGTCTCAAATATAACAACAATCGTAAGGAAGGTGCAGGACCAGGTAATGCTTCATGCTTTTGTACATGGTCACTGTGAGTCCAAATTGACGAGACAGTACCTAAGAACCACACCTCTCCTTGGAAACGTTTCTTCAAGACTAGCTGAAGGCAGGTGGGAATTTCGACATGCAATTATTTGAAAGATAATAAATGTTAACACCATAGAAAAAGTCTTCTCCAGAGAGCCAGAGTATATGAAAAAAAAAAAACCCTCTTAATTTTAAAACTGTTTATAACTCTAGAAAGATTCTTCAGGACCTTGTGTTGTCCTTGTTTTTTTGTCCTAAATACCAGTTATTTTTACAAAGCATATGTATATGTGTGCATGCATGTGTGTTTGCAGTGTGTGTGTATGTGTTTGGGGGTTGTGTCTGTGTGTTTGGGGTGTGTGTGTTTGTGTGTGTGCAAGGCTTCCTGGAATTCGCAATGTTGATTTTTGGTGTATTTCTTTGGCCATTCAAACAAAATAGAAGTGGGGAAAGGCAAGGTTGTTTGTTCTTGTCATTAGGAAAGTCTAAAGAAAAGGACATTAACTCCTTACATTGTGTATGGAGCTTAGTGGTTTCAAAGTACTGAAGCACACACATTTGTACCTTATGGGATCCCCAGGCAGCAGGCAAGGCAGGGATTATTTGTCTGCTAGCGATGACGTAACTGAAGTTCAGAGGATATGAAGTGAGTTTCCTTAAAGCAGGGATGGATGTAAGCCCAGACCCTGGGGTATTTACTGTTTCTCTACTCTGACGTGGGTGTAGTGAGATCATTTGTACTAAGGTGTACTCAGGTCATATGGAATTTTAATATATTTCAAGCATGTTTGCTTTTATTTTTTGGGGGGGGAAACAAACCAGATTGGTTAAAGAATTAACTACGATTGGTCCACAGAACGATTCCACCTTAGATGTAAACAGCAAAGGATCCCTAGGACTTTTTAAATAATCCAGCGTGCAGTTAAAACTCAAGCGTCACAGTGTTGCCTAAGACTTGTCCTAATAAACCAGAGGCGACGTTTCATGGCCTTTTTCCACACGAGTGAATCAGCAAGCAGGATGTGCTACCTCCATGGCCCTTTGATGAGGGGCACTTGTACTGATGGCAAATGGCATATGGTTATTTTATCACAGGCACTCGCGTGCTCTGTGGCAATCTCAGGTGAAAGGAGTTCTTGTGAAGCACATCTTTGTGCTTGTACGTTCGGTTGCGTGAAACCTGAAACTGTCTTGTGCGTTGGATCCAAGGGGTTCTATGTTTCTACCTCCAAGAAGCTGAGGCCTGACGCAGACCTCTAGTTTGTTGCTCAGTGCCTTGAATCGGAGACTCGGGTGTGTCCTGCGAACACAGAGCAGAGAAATGGAAGATGCCCTGGAGCTTCTTCGTGACTCAGGAGTCAGTGCTGTGGTTGCTTAGGAGGGAGGTGGTGAGGATTGAATTCTCTTTGGCAAATGTCTTCGAGTCCTTAGACACAGGGCGCCAAGAAGGCCCAGCGCTGTATTATTAGCATCATGTACCAGAGTATGGATTAGATTACATGTGTTTGGAAACCTGTTTCTTTCCTTCACACTTCATGGTTTCTTAGGTGGCCACTTCACAGTG
This sequence comes from Tenrec ecaudatus, assembly GCF_050624435.1. Classification (NCBI taxonomy): domain Eukaryota; kingdom Metazoa; phylum Chordata; class Mammalia; order Afrosoricida; family Tenrecidae; genus Tenrec; species Tenrec ecaudatus. The sequence continues at coordinate 30,731,974 of NC_134537.1, forward strand.
AGTTGCCCAGTGTCCTTTTATAGTAGAGGTGGAGCCGTGATGCTTCCTGACCCCGACTTGAAAGACCTGCTTGAGAGGAGCCCCGGAAGCGCTTCCCTTTGGACAGATGACCTCTTTGACTTTCCAGCTCTGCTGCTTTCCTTTTAGATCTGTGCCATGCGCCCATGTTGTTGGGGTAGCTGCTCACATTGGCTCTGATTTATGCCCCAGATACGAAGCAGCTTGTGGCCTTTCAGACCCAGGATGGCATCGGACTTGGTTATATTGGTCTTTGATCGATCATATAATAAATGGAATGAGCTTCGGCTCCCAAATCTCTAGGAGAATCTATGTGCCATTGAATTTCTACAGCCTTCAAGCCCTAACAGTAACTCATTGGGCTGCTTAATCACAAGACCAGCAGTTCGAAACCACCAGCCTCTCCATAGAAAGATGAGGCTGTCAACTCCAGTAAAGAGCGACAGTCCCAGAAACCCACAGGGGCAGTTTGACCCTGTCTTCTTGAGCCGCTATGAGTCACACTGGACTTGGTGGCAGTGAGTGAGAATAATTAGCTGCCACTCTACAGAACAGGAATGAAACCACCAGCCTGGCCAGTGACACATCACATGCCACAGATTCTATTCGCTGAGTTTCTGCCATGCCCTTAAGCCTGTTGACATTGCCATGGAGCTGTCCTTTCCCGGTAGATTTAGTCTTGGCTGCTAGATTTTGAGCTCCTGGAGGGCAGCTGTCATATTGTACTCATCACCGTGGAGCTGAGAACTGAGACTCTGTCTTAAGTAACTGAAAAAGACGGCTTTCCTGGAGAGAGAAATGGCTGCGGATGTTGCGTCGTCAGTGCATCCCAGTCTGCCTGTGTGGTGTTCTAGGGTTGACTCACTTGGGAAGAGAGAGGAAGACACAAGGCTCCTTCTGCCCGGAGTCCATCCTCTAACTACGGCATACAACTGGGAAGGCTTTCTCCACTGGGAAATGTGACCGGCGCCTTGGCTGGTTTTAAGTTCAGTGTGGCTTAGGTTTCAAGGATCTGTCACCTCTTCCCACATTGGAGAGCCTTCAAAATGTTGGGGTGCATGAAAGAAGCTAGTCACAAGCCCAGGCAATAGTGCATTGATTCAGAAACCAAAGCAAACCAGCCCAGTGCCACAGAGCCGATCCCGACTCACAGTGATCCTGCATTAGGTTTCCGAGTCGGTAAACCCATCAGTGGCTAGTGACTTTGAACTGCCAGCCTTGTGATTAGCAGAGTCCAGTACCTTATCCACACCACCACCAAAGATTTTTTAAAATCATTTTATTGGATGCCCCACAGTCTATTTTTGGTATTTCCCCAGGTACTTCATTGCTCTGCTCCCCTTGCTGTTCTGTTGCACCCCCCTAGTGTTTTGCCCTGGTGTGGTGGGGTCAGATTGGGCACAATTCCCGCACTGTGTCTCCAATATTGTCCCCTATATGGCTATGGGTCATGTCTCATAGTGGGGCGGGTCCTATGGTCCTCTCTGTGTATTGGCTGCTCTGAGCAGGAATATCGTCCTCAGGGCTTGGTGGTTCAAGATGTGCTCCACTTTCTCTCCGTCCCCCTTCATTTGCTCCTGTGTGCTCTGATCAGACATGCCTCTCTCCCTGAGATGTAGCGTCACTGCTGTCCTCTGAAGTGTATTCTTCTGGTAGTGGGTGGGAGGGTGGGTGGGCTGTCCACAGTTGGGATGGGGCCAGCCCCTCAGACCTCTCTATTGGTTCCTGGCTTCATACCGGTATGTTGCATTCACTTCTTGGAGCACCAGGTTAAAGTCTGGTCCCTCTTTCCCTGTGGAGATATAAGCAACCCCCTCCCCCGCTTGGACTACCAAGGATCTTTATGGGAAGTCCAACACGGCATACCTAAAGAGTCTATAGAGACAGAAAACTGATCAGTGGTTAGGGTTAGAGGTGGTTTCCAAACTTCTCATTTTAACCACTCTTAAATGGGAACAGAGCTTCGTTTTTGAAGTGATGAAAGTGTTCTTTAAGTGAGATTGTGGTAGTGGTTGGACAACTCTTTGGATACACTAAAAATGGAAGTGTAGACTTGAAATGGGTGAGGTGTGGAATGGAGTCATATTTCAATTGAGCTGGTTAAAGGGATGCACGGGAGTTGGCCCTTCAGAGTGCATTCAGTCTGAGGTCTGCTTCAGAGAACCCAATTAGGCTTTCAACCTAAAAAACAATAAAACAAGCAAACCCCCAACACCCCTCCTACCATCTAGTCCTTTCAGAACCCCAGCAACACTGGAGCACAGGGTTCAACTGCCCCTGTGGGCTGCTGAGACTGACTGTCCATCTGACAGTGGGAGTGCTCGTCTTTCTCCAACAGAGGGGGAGAAAATTGTTTTGAACCGCTGACTTCTTCTTTTGTAAGAGCCCAACACCTAACCAACTGCTATGCCATCCGGGCAACAGCACCAACTTTCCAACGTTCTCTGTTACTTAGAGCTATTGTACGGCAATACCGCAAGTGGGTGGTACTACAGAGCAGAAACTTATTCCTTCCCCCTCCCCCGACCCCCAACACTCACACACAATTTCAAGTGTGTAAAGTCTAAATTCAAGGCCCTACTTCTAGGGGAGGAGGAGGAGGAGCCCTGGTGGTATCAAGATTATGTGCTGGGTTGCTAACTACAAGGTTCGAAGTCCAACACTGCCTGATCTCTAGGAGAAGACGAGCTTTCCTTCCCTGTAAAGAGTTAAACTCAACAGGGGCAGTTCTCTACCCTGTCCTATAGGATCAGGGTGATTAGGAGTTGATTTGCTAACAGTGAGATAGAGTTTGATTTCCAGGCCAAGCCTCTGTTCCTCTGCGTTTCTGTGGGCCAATCTTTGCCTCTTTCCGCTTCTATTGCCGTCATAGCTGGTATTTCTTGGTGATGATGTTCGGTGTGATCGATAAGGTTTAGGACATAGCATGCACTGATCATGGCCGTGTCAACATAAAAACAAAGGACCACATCCACAGGTAGAAGGGTGAGGATTCCAGGATGCATTCCTTTGGGAGGTCAGGGGGTGCATTCAAGCCATAGCACGCATCTTGGCAGACTTTGGGCAAGGAGGAAGACGTGTGACCCTCCCGAGGATGACCACACCCAAGGACCACTGAGAAACACAGCTGAAGTCATCACACTATAGCCATAATCCTCCCTCCAACTGCATGCCCAATCTTCCCATGAGTTCAAAAATTTGTATTTCGTGCACTGTTGATTAGTGAGATAGCCGATAAGAAATAACAGGCTACTGACAGCCCTGATTGTATAAATAGGCGTTAGGGATTGTGTTCATGGTTTGCTTGACAGTACAAGAGAAATGTGTGATTATGTTGAATGATGGTTAATTTCTTTATTCACCGCTTTTAAAAATAAAGAGGTTTGGCTGGAAGACAGGTGCCCAGGGGGTAGGGGAGTTGGAAGTTGGGGAAAGGAGACCCCGTGGCTTTAATGAGGAACTCCGTCCTCAGAAGGAATTAGAAAGAGCAAGTTCATCTTTGAGCTGGTATTTGAGTCCTGGGCGATTTCAGGCAGCTGCAGCTGATGAGTTGAGGGCACTGCAGACTCTCCTTCACAAAGGGTTATTCATTGATTCTTGCTTTGTATTTGCCTTTGAACATCTTTTTCCCTCTCCTCCAAAGTCATTGTCCCATCCCCTCTGAATAACTTATTGTGTCAACAGAGTTAAAAGAGCAGCCAGTGGATGTGTGTGGAAGCTGGAAGAGTTGTGCTTTCTAGCTTTGCATGCAAGCAGCTCGTACACAAACACTCCTCTTTGATTAAGTATCCGGTGAAACCAATTCACATGAACTCCAATTAAACTTTAATGAACAAGTGGGTGTATTAATATCAGCTGAGTAATACAGGCAGCACAGATTCCAGTAAGTGACTCACTTCTCTGAGCAAGCTCATTTCCCATGCACAGTTAGAGTTACTAGAAAGCTTCCAGCTATATTTGAGTGGATCTGGTCTGGGCCTTGTAATTCTAACAATGCTCGGGGCTTGTTATTCATCTAGAGATGAAACCACAGTCAGCCAGCCCTCTGTTTTCAGAATAAGGATTGGGGATGGGGAGATTCGTTCTTCTTGAGCCATTAGGCCCTCCAGTTCCAAAATCGTCATCATGATGGTCTTTGTCGAAAGGTGAGAATTCTTTCTCTCCTGAAGTTCAGGGTCAGTGTGGTTGAAGGTCGTGCCAGTGATGAAAGAGCGAAGCACCAATCAGGGATGGAGCGTAGCCTCCCTAAGCCTCACTTCCCATCCCACCTGCTTCCCATAACCCTCCAGGTTCCGCCCACCAAGGATGGGCTTGGAATGATGAGCCTTTGGGCACACCCCCTGCTCCTCTGAGGGACTGCTAACCATACTTACTGCCTAGGGAGGATTAAGCAAGAGAATGTGTAAAATTCTTTTAGGTCCGTCCCTAGCTCTGAAGTCCTCTGTACAAGTTAATTAGCTCTTAGCAAAGAGGGGAGAGCCGGAGAGGATGATGTGCGGATTTATAGGGCTCAGCCCGGAAGTCCTTATGGCACAGTGGTTCAGTGCTCGAAACGGAAAGGTTGGAACTCTGCACTTTCCAACTAGCTCCACAGGACAAAGACCTGACCATCTATCTGTTCCCAGAAAGAGTACAACCCAGAAGCCCTTCTGTGGCCATTCATAGTCGCATAGGGTCGCTGTGAGGCAGACGGGGCTCTCGAGCACCCAGTTTTGTCCGGATCGCTTCACTGTAGGAGACAAGCATCTAGAAGGAATGGACTGCCTGTGGTTTGCTTGGACAACCCATAGTTTGCCTACATTTGCTCACTGGTTGGGGTGAAATGGGGGCCAGTGTTCGCTCAACCGGCAGCAGGCGCTCCCTGGGCTTCATGTGGGTATGAGTAGAGACCGCTTTGAAGTCATATTTTCTGATTTTGAATGACTGGTTTTACCGACAAACTGGGGAGGACGTTGCCCGTCGAGTGCAGTGTAAGAACTCGCCTGATGAACCTGGCAGGAAAGCGTCCCAGCCTTGCTGGTGAGTCATTCCACAACCAGCCATCTCTGAACTGTGCTGCTGCTTCCTTCCCCAGGGACGCTCAGGCTCCCTCAGTGCACTGTCCTCGGAAGCAACTTTCGAATCTATGTTCCTGACTTCCTTACCGAGGACAGCCTGTGTTTCTGCCTCAGTGGTGCCTGGATGGACATCCCTGGATTGGACTGCTCCCATTAGGGTAGTTGGCTTTGTGAATTCATAAAAGTAGCAGCAGTAGAGAAATTCATACTTCTTCCTCTCCCACTCGGGGAGTAAGTTGGCAGGGCATTTTTTTCCTCTCCCTCCAATAGGATGTTCATGTGTGGAGTACTCAAAACGCCCTGCTATTGAGTTGATTTTAATTCACAGTGAACTGTTAAAGCAGGGTAGCACTATCTTCTTTGGGCTCCTGAGACTTACAGTCCTTACAGGAGTGGACAGCCTCATCTTTCTCCTGCACAGCAGTGGGTGGACTCAAACTGCAGACCTTGTCGTCAATGCACTGCACCACCAGGATTCCTTAGAGTGAGGAATAGGGAAGCAAAATATTTTTAGATCTCTTCAGGGAAAAACCCAAACCAACAGAAACCCAAACTTCCTTTCTTGAGAAAATAAATGGAAATTGTGAAGAAAGCAATTATAAACCAAGTAAATAATAATTAAATGGCCACAGTGGTTGTTGAGTCGACTCCTAATTCAAGGATACATCATGTGCATCGGAGTGACCTTGACTCCATTGGGTTTCCAAAGGCTGGCTTTTCAGAAGTGGACCGTCAGGCCCTTCTTTCTCATTGTCCTGGGCGGACCTTGGGGTTAGCAGCTGCATGGGTTAACTGTTCGCAGCACCCAGGGACTCATGAAGACAGTCCCCTAAAGCACAAGGTAGGTCTACTTTGGTCCTGGTTGTGACTGTCCCATTGTTCACAGTGTTCGTAGAACCAAATTCTCTGCTGAATGCTTGAGATGCGCTAATGCGTATGAAAACACTTGATACATGGAAAGCAAACTCCATGTATTCGCTGCTATCTCAGCATAGGTGCTTGTCTTTTTCTCTAAAACAGAACTACGTTTATTTTTCCGTGATAAAAGTGACATAGTCATTTTTGAAAATTAAAACCTGCAGCCTTACCAAAGGAAAGAAAGAGAAAGCTTTTGTAAGTTTGTCCTCCAGAGACAGCCTTGGTTTTAGCTTATACACCGAAGAACAAAACTCTCTGCCATCCCCTCCATGCCGATGTACAGTACCCCAATAGGATAGGTAGCGCTGCCCCTTTGAGTTTCCTAGACTGTAATTGTTAACAAAAGTAGAAAGCCTGATACCTGATCCCTTTGACACCGCGTGATCGTACAGGCAGGTGTGTTCTTCCATGTGGGCTTTGTTGTTTCTGAGCTAGATGGCCACTTGTTTACCTTCAAGCCTTTAAGACCCCAGATGCTATATCTTTTGATAGCCGGGCACCATCAGCATTCTTTACCATGCTTGCTTATGTACACATTTGTCTTCAGTGATCATATTGGGAAGATGGGCACCCACTGATATGATTTTTTGTTCTTTGATGTCTGATACCTGGTCTCTTCTACACCTGAGAGTGGAGATACCTGGAGGGTGGAGGGAAGGTGGGATAGAAAGGAGGACCCGATTACAAGGATCTACATATAACCTCTTCCCTGGGGGATAGACAACAGAAAAGTGGGTGAAGAGAGACGTTGGACAGTGTAGGAAATGACAAAAATAATAATTTATGAATTATGAAGGTTTCCTGAGGGAGGGGGGCTGGGGAGGGAGGGGAAAATGAGGAGCTGATATTAAGGGCTTAAGTAGAAAGCAAATGTTTTGAGAATGATGATGGCAACAAATGTACAAATGTGCTTGACACAATGGATGTATGTTTCGATTGTGAGAAGAATTATACAAGGCCCTAATAAAATGATTTAAAAAAAAGGAGAAAGCATAACCACTGCACTACCCAGGCTCCTCAATTATACACAAAGCCACCCCCCAGCCCCCAACGCCCCCAAACTCACTGCCATGAAGTCGATTTTTACTCATAGTGACTGTATAAGACAGCCTCTATCTATCAGTGTAATTTTTTGAGTTAATACGAGAGTTGGCCTGGTGGCGTAGTGCTTGTGCATTGGATTGCGATCTGCAAGGTCCAGTGTGAAACCACCCTCTGACAAAGACGAGCTCTCTATTCCTGTTAACAGTTCCCCTCACAGGTGCGTTTCTGCCCTGCCTTTAGGGTTGCCATGGACTTGATGGCAGTGCGTGTGGGTTGGTTCTTTGGATTACAGTCACTGGGGCAGCACCGAGGACTGGTGTGGCTCGTGTTATGAACTTGCTGCGGTAGATAAGTTGCCTTATGTCTCCTGGAAGCCTTTTCCTGGGAGAATCGAGTAAATTTGTTTTAGCTAAGGTGTGCTTGCTCTATTGCTGCACATGTAGGTAATACTACATTTACTACCGATTTGGATGAGAAGCCACTGTGATGAAGAAAGAGCTCTGAATCCTTTGGAAATTGGAGTGTTAAGGAGCAGCAGGCTGGGAAAAACAGCCGCGAAGTGCAGTGGTGAAAGCACTTGCCTGGCACCAAAGCCCCAGCTGCACCTTGGTAACATGCAGTGGCAGTTGGCATCCATAGATTACAGCTTTGGAAGCCCTGTGGGGGTGGGTCTACCCTGCCATGTACACCATCAGTTGGAATCGACTGGAGATTAATGTGCATTCCAAGTTACTTTGAGGGCAGCAGTAGATATGTAAGACAGATCCTTTGGTCATGGGATCTTTGCATATCTCTCTCCTTATATATGCCTGTGTCTCTCTGTAGCATCTTGCCATCAACAATTGCCTGTGTTCCTTCCCCATGTTACCCTTATGCCACTATCCATGATCGATTCTCTGGTCACCCGTTCTGACTGGTCACATGTACCTCTCTCCTTAAGTTTTCATTTTATCCATGTGTCCCCTCACCCATGGCTCTATCTCTCTGTCTAAAAACGCTGGAAATGATTTTGATGGGGGCATGGATTTCTTTGTTGTGTTTTGCTACTAGGCTTGCCTGGGGACAGAGGCCGTGAGGGCCTGAGAGCAAGTGCCTAGAGGGGCACCATTGTGCTTGACTTCTGAAATCTGGAAGAACATTCTGAACTGACTCGTGTGCCTGTTGTATGATGCATATCAGGATGTTTTTAAGTATAACACATTGTAAGGATACTTAATTCAACTACTATTTTGTTGGAAAGCAGTCACCAAGAAATTGAATAAACAAGAGCTATTGTATTGTCCCTGGGTAGTAAATTAAAAACTCGCTGGACATCAGACTTGAAATACCATCACATGCAACAATAACAACAAACCCAACCAAACAAAACAGGTGTTACTCTTTTCAAGGAGCTTAAGGTAACCCCAAAGGCAAACCAGTTGTCCACTCCATCTCAGGTGTGTGAGAGTAGATTGTTGCTATAAAAAACTCAATGGTTCATGTTTGGGGTGGGGTGGGGCTGGGAGGGGAGCTTGGAGGCGAGGTCACCAGGCCTTTGTTTTGAGGTGTCTCCGGGTGGACTGGACCCTTCAGCCTTTCGGTGAGCAACTGAGCATGTTAGCCATTGGCATCGGGTTCCTTGCTAAGGAAGCTCTTTCGTCAGGCTGGTGACCTTTGTTGTCCTTGTTGAGGGCTGGCCAAAAGGGAAGGAAGAGAGGGAACCAAGGTTTACCGAGAGCCTATTTTTTCTTGATTCTGGGAACGCTGTTTTGCATTTATTGCCTTACTGGTGTCCCCATCAGGCATTCATTTTCTGTAGGTAGGAAGTAGAGACCCGGACGCTAAAGGACTTCCCCTCTTGCACATGGCTAACGAACCGCGGGCCTTCGTTGGATTGGAGGCTTCTCTGACTCTTGAAAGTGCTGGTCTCCTCAGTAAACAGACGGCCACCACACAGAGGATTTATAAGCTATAGCTAGATCGTTGCTCGCAAGTTTACATTTATAGCAAATCATCCTTGGAACAAGGATCCTGTAGATACTGCATTTTTCCGTTCTTTTCTTGATACGCGAGAGGTGTTTATTTAAATGGGCCTGACAAAGAATGCAACGCTTCGGATGTGGGCGTATGATTGGACAGGTAAACTGCCCTTCGGTATTTGACAGATGAGGCTTTCCACATCTACAGCTGCGGGTTTGTGTGTAACCTCACCTGCGTCTTATTAAACACACTCAGACCTTCTCCCCAAAACAAATCTTTGGAGAGCAGACAAACCAAAGAAGTACAATAAGAACCCCACCCCTCACCCCCAAACTTCTGTAAGCTCTCAGAAGCCAGAAAAGACCGTTTTCATAATATAATTTGTCAGGCCAGCTAATAGATGAACAAATCAGCCCGAAAAAGAAATGACTACTGAAAACACGGCGCATTTATTTACGCCTTCACTCTCCCCTAGGGTTTCCCGAGGCGGATGATTTGGAAGCAGATTCCCAGGCCTTTTCCCTTCACAGTTTCTCCTCGCTCTTTTGTGATCATGTTGGCCGTGGCACTGTGAGCAGCCTTTCCCTCTGGGTGGGAATTTGACGTGGCATAATTAAACTCCATGGTAGAGATAAGGTAAAATACACAGAGGCTCTGTTGTAAGACCTGCCTGTGTTCTCACTTTCCATCCTTCCTTGTTGTGAAACATTTTACGTATTGCCTGCTGTTTGCCAGGCGTTATTCAGAAAGGATGTAATGTACGATTTCTGTTCAGCCAAGGGATACACATTTGAGTCTTTGAGACCTCTGTCACAGCTGCTCAACTCTGTATTAGAACGATGTCAACACATAAAGGAGGCTATACTGTGATACCCAGACCAACACAACAACGCAGGCCCAGACGGTGTTTTGTTCTTTGGTTCTGAAGGTTGCTATGAATCGGAACCAACTCCACAACATCTCATAATAACATGCTCCAGTTAAATTTTATTTCTGGATGCGGGACGGGGAGGGGGGTAAAATGAGGAGCTGATACCAAGGGCTCAATTAGAAAGAAAATGTTTTGAGAATGATGATGGCAACAAATGTACAAATATGCTTGACACATGGATGGATTATTGTGATAAGAGTTGTACTAGACCCCAATTAAATGATTCCGAAAACCCCAAACAACAACAACAACAAAAATTTATTTCTAAAGACAGGCACCAGGTGGTGGTATGTGGGCCATGGTTTCCCAACATCTGAGCTCGAATGCCCATGGACATAATGAGCCCTGTTGTGTTCATTGCTGTGTCACCACTGCCTAGAATGGTGCCCAGAGCCTAGCACGTGCTACCAAATCTCACTGTCATCCAATCAATGCCAATTTATAGTGATCCTGTAGGACAGGGTAGAGCTTTCCCCTCTGGATTTCTGAGACTGTAACGCTTTATGGGGAGTAGAAAACTCCACCTTCCTCTCAAGGATTATGATAGGTGCTCAGTAAACATTTGTTGAGTGAATGAGCCAATGAGTGAATGAATGATTCAGGCTTCATCTTTGATCTCCTACAACTTCTAGTCTAATAGGAGAGAGAAGAGAAAAAAGGACAATGTTATATGTGTATAATTTAAGAAAGCATAAGGAACTGTGGGGGGTTAAAGGCATTTTCCCAAGAGTCCAGAGAGCAGAGGTTACAGGGGTCAGGTGGTACCAGGACTGGATCCTGAAGGACAGGTAAGTAGTAGCTCATTAGCCAGAGACCTACAGAGAAGCACATTGCAGACAGACAGATTGTAGAAGAGGCCAGAAGCAGGTGCTTATCACATGTTCTGTAATGTGGCATTTCTGACTTGCCTGGTAGCCGACATCACCTGTTATTAAAGGATACAGCTTCCCAGCGCCCTCCCAGGAGATTCTGATTTTATGTGTTTGTGTCCTGGAGCTGCTGTCACGAATTACCACAAACTGGGTGCTTTAAAGCATCAGACATTTATCATCTCACAGTTCCGGAGGCCACGAGTCTGAAGTCAAGGTGTTTACAAGGCCGTGCTTCCTCGCACTGCTCCAGGGAAGCAGGTCTGGCTTGGGCTGGGCTCGGGCTGGCACCCTCGGTGCTCCTTGGTTGGAGGATGTGTTTCTCCTCTCAGACTGCTGTCACATTACACTCCCTGTGCGTCTTGGTGCCTCTGTCTCCCTTCTGCATGGATATCAGTGATTGGCTGCAGGGGGACCCCCTAACCCAGTCTGACTTCATCTCAACTTGACTCCAACTAAGATGACACAGATACTGGGTGCACATGGCATTTTGGTGTAGTGGTTATGAGGTGGGCTGTGATCTGCATGGTAGGCAGTTTGAAACCACCAGCAGCTCCATGAAAGACAGACTGGGCTTTCTACTCTTGTAAACAATTATAGCCTTGGGAACCCATGGGGGGTTGAAATGAGTCAGCATTGACATAATGGCATTGAGTTGAGTTTTGGGATTCAACTCAGTACATTTTGTGAATCATGTTTCTCCAGCCAGCAAAAAACAAACCATTGCCAGCTAGCTGATTCTAACTCATAATGACCCTATAGGACAAAGGAGAACTACCCGATAGGATGGCCAAGGCTGTGATCTCTACAGACGTGACTTTTTTCTCCTTTAGAGTGGCTGGTGGGTTTGAACTACCATCCTTTTGATTAGTAGCAGAGGGCCTCTGTGCCGTGGGTTTCTTATATCACCAGGAGAAGCTTATGGGAAGAAAGCAAAAGGAAACATTGAAAGGGTGTAGTGGGACCTGACGTTACAGAGATATACTGGGATCATTTCTAATGGGAAATAGATCTTCACGGTTTCTCCAGAAAAGACTCTAGCATTCCTGAAGGCTCGATCATGACCCTGCTCCCTTGATGCCATAGAGTGGATGCATGGAGCCTTGGTGGCAATCCACTCAAGTGCCCGCCTTGACATGTGCCCCCAGTCGAGCTTGGCGGAGTACTCCAGTCTTTTTGTTGAAATGTCTTATAATTTAATTTAGCCCGTTAGGTAAATTTTAATGAAAACATCAAACTCCAGATCTACTAGAGCCACTGCCTGTGAATCCCTTGGTTGGCAAATATAGAAGAGTGCAAATGGCTGTAAATGGCAGGAGGAAAGTTGCTTTTCTCTTGCCGACACTTGAAGGTGCAGGTTTGAAGACGGTGACCACAAGAAGGGGCCCAGTGTCCATGTTCTTGTGAAGGTTGGGGGGCAAATGGAAGCCTAAAAGGTAGGCGGTGAAATGGTCCGCAGAACCAGGCCTAGAATGCGGAATAGCTCACGTGAGTTTTCCTTTCATCGTGCCATACTCTATTTATTGATCAAGGTCTAGCTAACCTATGGGGTGGCTTTACCAGTTTGTGAAAACATGGAATGAGAAGAAGGGGATTTTGCCCAATCAATTTGAAGCCCCTCCTGTACTCACCCCAACTTTGAATCTCATAGGAGCCTGGGTTGTTAGAGGGTTCTGCTTTGGGTTTACTAACCCCAGGGTCAGCAGTTTGAAACCAATAGCCCCTCTTTTGGGCAAGGGAGGCTTTCTACTCCTGTATCTAGTTACCGATGTGGAGACAGCTCTAACCCAGTGACCCAGGGTCACTACGAGTCAGAATCAATCTGCTGGTAGTGAGGTGTTTTTATTTTTTAAATCCCATAGTCTTTTGTCCATTCATCTTACATGTTGATTCTCTAAAGCAATATTTTCGTATTTTCTCATGGGCCAGTAGCCTTTTGGTATGTAGAAATCGAGCACCATTTCCCCGTCGAGTTGAACACATTTCCTGGCTCTTAATATGCGTTCAGAAAGTAACTTAGATTTGAATTATCTTAAGCATCTTCCTCTCGTGTTTTGACTCCAGTTCGCTTGCAGTGCTGTCGTCGGAAAAGGCGAGCCCTTTTAGCATTGCTGGAGTACAGAGAAGCCTCTGCTTCTACACTTCCTTGGAAAACATCAACGAGAAAGGAGATGCATTTTCCACGATGGCGGAGACCTTTCCTAACAGCTCTTCTGATAGTTAAATGTCAGCCACTTCAAAAAAGAAATGTCAGTCAATTATCAGAGGAAGAGATTGCATATTTATTCCTGTAGAAATATTTTAATTGACCACTTAAAGTAAAGATGATTGCAAAATTCTAAGAAATTTCCTAGCTGGCACATTTCTTTCAACGGACAGACCTTCCCTTTTGTTTGTATCCCTTAGGAGACTCACTTTTTATTTTTCTCACTTTATGGTTGTTTATATTCATTGGTGCCTCCCATTAAGTGCTATGCTCCTTAAAGTTAAAGCACTTAGGAGGTGGTAAAGACACACACACACACACACACACACACACACACACACACTCCTCATTTCCACAAGGCCTGCTTTTGTAGGGGCTTTGATTTATGTAAAGAAACATCATTAGAAGGTAGCCAGTCTTTAAATGCACTTTTATTTCACACCCTGTAACTTAATAACTGTTTTATGGTCTAAATGATTTTGTGTTCAACAATGATGGTGGGCATGGGTGGATGGAGGGGTGGCGTACAAAATTTCAGGAAACATTTTTTTGTTTCCTTCTCAGGGAGTTGTGGTGTAATGAGAATGTGGAGACACATAAGTCTTATGTCATGTACAAAGGCTAAGTTGATGGTGCCATGAAGTCAGTTTGGACCCACAGCGACCAGACGCCCCACTGACTGCAGCCCCGCCTGGTCCTCTGCTGGTGCCCGTTGTTGCAGCCACAGTGTCAGTCCATCTCCCCGAGGGTTGTGCTCATTTTTGCTGCCCGCTCCACTGGACCAACCATCACGTTTTTTCTCCAGGGACGGCTCTCTCCTGATGATAGGTTCAAAGAATGTAAGGCGGAGCCTCGCCATCCTTGTCTCTAAGGAGTACTCTGGCCATACTTCTTTCAAGACAGATTTGTTTGTCCTTCTGGAAGTTCTTGATGCTTTTAACATTCAAAGTGTGCACTAGGTACTGGTACAAACAAGCTGCATTATACCCTAAGGCCAGGTTCATCCTCACAAGGCGGGAAGCCTTCTGCAAAGAGGTATTTGAGATGGACCTTCATGTGCGTTTCTTGGTCTTCCATTTAGAGTTGACCTTTTTAAGTTCAACCCACATAAACACCAAAGTGATTCTGTGTTCCCTTCCCATCTTGCAGTAAGTTGGACTGCAGGTTGAAGGGCAGAACGATCTTTGCTTAGGTTTCAGCCCACAGGTGGTGCAGGCTGAGGGGTTCTCAGTGCCTGAAGAACACAGCCAGCCCAAATGGTGGGGATGGGAGTACTCATTGGTGGTGAGAGCAACAAAGGAGAGAGAGAGCGAGAGCGAGAGAGAGAGAGAGATAGAGAGAGATACTCCTTTTCAACCAATGATGTCCTTTCCCAAGAATGTCGCCATCCTACTGTTCTCGGAAATGGTTATGTTCTGTGGACCAGCTCCCTGCTGGTCAGGAGCATAATGTGCTGGAAGAAGCTTTGCTTTGAAGTCAGGCCGCTCCGGCTCCACACGTCTCTTCACTTCTTGGCGCGTGGCCAGAGGCAGTGGCTTATCCTCGCCTGTGTTCAGTTTCCTCATCAGTAAAAGTGGTGGCAGTGGAACGTACCCTAGAAAATGTGGGATTAAAGGAATTTAGGTATGTAAATCTCTTGCCTTCGTGCCCACGAGTGGGTAAGGCATATGCCTACAGGGCCAGGAAAGTTATGCACACGAGCGAGGCAGGTGACAAACCAGGGGAAGGCTTTGGATACAGAGCCACCAGGCTTGCATAGTAAAGGACACGGCGAAGCAGCTCGTCCATCAGCACTTTCATAAGCGCCTTTAATTCGCCCTTCAGGAAACATACAGCCCTTTGCGATCGCTTTCCGTTCTCTATTTTAGAGCCTCTCTGGCTTGTCATTGTCCTCTCCCCAGTGGGACAGACCATGGCAATCAAACCTCAGCCACAGTCTATTAGGGCGAGAACTTTGGGGTGCTGGGGAGCCTGGGCAACTGCAGAGGGCTCTCTCGCTGCCTGGTCTGGCAGTTGGCCTTTAGGGCCAAGTATCACCAGGTGGGAACGCAGGCTGATTGGCACCACATTTGTACGGGACACTTTTGGGCCTCTTAAATGGTGACCAAACATTCAGATATTTTAACAACCCTCTGGCAGCAGGTGCTCCTTCAGGGGGGTCTCACCCAGTACCACCCACTTTGGTTCAGAATAACCGCAGCAGGAACAGCCACAGAGCATTTTGAAAGTTCCCGCTGCTCAGGCCAGGCAGAGCCTGTGTGAGGGCCAGATCCATCCGAGGGGTCCCTCCAGTTGGTGCCCTTTGTGCAGGTGTAACTGCAGGCGAGGACAGTGGTGATGGCTGCCACTCATGGTGCCCACCCACATGTTCCGGGCTATCCACAGGCCATTTAGTGCTCCCAGGCGTCACCGATTTCCATTGTGTTTTAGGGATAAGGACACTGAGCCTCAGGCAGATGGCACGTCTTTTCTCAGGTCACACAGCTGATAGATGACAAACGGGTTTCAAACCCATGCACATCCTTGCTTTGTGGCCCTGGCATAAGTGAGAATCCCTGGAATTCCCGTGAGGGCACATGGTTCGTAGTCTTACGCTGTGCTGATGAAATCAGAATTTTTGGAGTTGGGGTCTAGACATGGGTATTTAAAAAAAACAAACTCCAAATAAATGATTGGAAGCTGAGATACAAGTTCGTTCTCTCTCTCTCTCTCTCTCTCTCTCTCTCTCTCTCTCTCTCTCTCTCTCTCTCTCTCTCTCTCTCCCCCCCCCCCCAGTTCTAATCATCGTGGTATTTCTGTAATGCATGTATCATTCTGCAAGTGAAGTGTCCATGCACTTGTTCGTGCATTACCTCCCTCCCCACCGCAGTAGACGCTCTACGAGGGCAGGGATGGGATGCTGTTGGTGGTATTCGCTGCTCGTCTCTACCCCCCCCCCCCAATCCCATCTGAATGTGCGCTTGGCCATGCATGGAGTTCATCGCTTCCTGTTGCTGTGGCGTTGAGGCAGAGCCCTGGTCACCTGTGGCTCAGGGTAGAGCTGTCCTCCGCGGGGCTGTCAGCGGCTCAGTTTTCAAAGGAAAATTGCCAGGCATATCTTCTGAGGCACCTCTGGGTGGATTCGAACTTCGCTCATTAATCATTAGCGCCACCCAAGGACTCCCTGGAACAGAGTGGAGGTTCAATAAACATTTATTTGAATGGCTAATTGTGTCTTCAGGGAGTTTATGATCTAGTGAGGGAGACAGACTGTACATACTTGGATCTATGAGAAAAACCTAATAGCCGTGCTGCTAAAGGAGATACCATTTAAAGTTGGGATACAGCTATTTGAAGATAACGGATACGTTCTTGGCAGAATATATGATCCTGTTAGTTACAGGTTATTAGATATGGAAGAAAGGCTGCCTAGTCGAGTCGTGGGCTATGCTGCTCACAAAGCCAGCAGTTCGAACCCACCAGTTACTAAGGGGGAGAAAGATGAACTATTAGCTCCTGTAAAGATTTACAACCTGGGGAAACTACTGAGACAATGCTGCTCTGTCCTACAGGGACACCATGAGTTGGAATGACCTCGATGGCTGGGAGTGAGTGAGACATTGTAGTTGGAGCCCAGGTGGGACCGTGGTTAAAAGAAAGGTGTGGCAGTATGTTTCTGTAACGATTCACGGCGTCGACAACCTTACGGGGCAGTTCAATTCTGACTTGTAGGGTTGCTATGAACCAGAGTTGACACGATAGTTATGATGATCAAACAGATTACTATGATGATCAAACAGATTACTATATGTACTAGGGTATATATAGTATACTAGGGGTATAAGCTGAGTTTTCCAGCATATTTTTCATGCTGTTTTTGTGGCAAAATTAGGTGCCTCGGCTGATATTCGGGCCGGCTTATACTTGAGTATAAAGACTTAAGATATTGTTATCTCTTACACTTTGCTAAGGATAAATTGTCTTGGCCTGTGTGGAAGTGACTGTGGAATATTTGTGGTTTTCCGGAGTTCTAGAAAGGAACTCTGGCAGCTCCCTGGTTACAGCACCTGACTCCTCACCAAAGAGTTGGCCCCAGAACCCCTGTACACCCCGTTCTAGAGGACTGCTGTGCATTGCAATGGACTGGAGGGCGGTGAGTTTGGGTGTATGATGGAGGGTTACCCAAGCCGTAGAGGGTCTAGATACTTCCCTTCTCTTTCTAGGAAAGCACTGTCTCGAAGTCCCTCTCTCCTTACAGCCATCGTTCTCTGTCTGCAGTCTTCAAAGACTCCCGTAGCGGGTGACTTTCATACCACAGCGCAGCACGGGCTGGGAGAGAGCGGCGGGTGGGAGAAGAGGATTCGCGGGAGCCCTACCTGTACCACCATCTCTTGCTTTCGTGTGGGAGTGTGAACAAGTGAGCGCACGAGGGATAAGGACAACCTTGAAAGAACACTGGTTCGCAGCACCAAAACACCAATAGGAACCTTCGGACTTGCCCGGCAATTGATACGGAAAATATTGAGCACCTCATGAGACGAGTCACCGAGGAATCAGAACAAACCCCAGTGTAAACAGGGGTGCCAGCAAGTGGTTGCTGGCTGCCAGGGCTGCTAGTGGGCCAGAGTGATGCTAGGGGTGTGGAGAGGCAGGGGGAGCAGCCAAGAGCCGGTGATGGACAGCTTGTTAAGGAGCACATGCCCCTGCAGGTGTTCTCTATCAGCTGAAGAGAGTGGAAGGAAACCATCCTTAGACTAATAAGCCTTCTGGGGAGGACGCAGGAGCTCCGGGGGTGCAGTGGTTTTCCATGGAGCTGCTAATCTTGAGGTCAGCACTTTGAAACCACCAGCCACTCTGTTGGAGAAAGTTGAGGCTTTCTGCTTCTGTAAAGAGTTCTAGTCTTGGAAACCCAGAGAGGCAGTTCTACCCCGTGCTATAGGGTTGCCATGAGCCAGAACTGAACTGATGGCGGTGAGCATGTGTTTTGGTTTTGTGAGGAATTGGTCTTTCCACTTATTGCTTGGGGTTCCAGGACAAATCGTTTGCCCTTTCTCAGCCTAGCTTTCTTCTATGGCAGAGTAGAGGGAGAGTTCTTTTCACACCATACTTTCTTATCTGATAGGCTGATGCAAGGCCTTGTCAGAATGCAGCACAGGGGAATGACAGTGATTGAGGTGAGGGCCCTGGTATTGCTTTTCTCCTATTGTGTACCATGACCCCTGATTTCTTCACTTGATTTTGGCCAGTCGGAGAGGTTGAGAGGAGATTGGGGCCCAGGGCAGAAAACCAGAGGCAGACTCTGACTTGCTTCTCTGCTTCTTCAGCATATTCATCGCCTGTGAATCGTGAACATAAGATTTGGGCATTTTGCTTTGTAGTTTTGATTGTGTAACTCCAAAATTGGGTCCAGATAGCCTCTTGCCTGAACACTATCCATGAAGAGTCGTATTGGAGATGTGGCCTGGCTGTTTTGAAAACGGACTGATTTTTGACAAAGGGGAAACTTGGGATTCATTTACTGTAAACGGCAAGTAAGAAACAACAGAAAGTTGAATATTAGAAGAACTTGGCCATCGCCAAACCACACACTTTCACATCAGTAAAACATGGAGTTCTGATCTGAGTGAAATGCGAAACAGTGCAGACCACAGAGAGTCAAAAGGAGTACTCTTGTTTCACTATTAATACAACCAGCCTTGTTTCTTTAAATGAGAATTAATAGCAACTACAGTAGAATTTTTCTCAAAGAAGACCAGAGAGAGAGAGAGAGAGAGAGAGAGAGAGAGAGAGAGAGAGAGAGAGAGAGAGAGTTAGACAAAACATACACACAAAAACCCCACCACTACCGCTAGCAAACCCAGATCTCTTAGGATGTGGCATCTTTAAACCATACATTTTTGTCAGGTTCTAGAGAAAGGGGTCCTGTTTTTATTTCAGGGGAAAGTTTTCTTTCTTTGCTTTTTATTTTATTATCATTTTTGTCTTCTAGAAGGCCTTTACAAGACAGGTAATTTTGCCCTCTGAACTGTGTGCAAGAACATGCTGGAGATGATGGGCTTATCATCGGAAACCAAACACACTGCCATTGCTTTGCTTCCGACTCATATCTATAGAGAATGGAATCTATATGTCATTCTGCCCCATAGGACAGGGTAGAATTACCCCTCTGGGTGCCACAATGGTGACTCTTGACAAGAGTAGGAAGCCTCCTCTCTTTCCCCTTGGAGTGGCTGGTGGTTTAGAACTGCTGACCTGAAGCTTAGCTGCCCAACGGGTAACGCACTACGCCACCACTGTACTGTAGGCTTCCAAATGTGTTTGTTATCTCGCCCTTTTCAGGGGAAATTTTTTTTTTTACTGATAGAATGTAGGTATCTGCTTCTGCGGTTCCCCACGTCCACCCTGATCATTCCAGCACCCCCCCCCTTGGCACACGATTGCCCACTTGGGGAAACACTGGTGTGTACCCTGCCCCTCTGTGCTCACCAGGGGCGGGAGGGCAGGCAGGTCGGATTGCAGGGTGTGCTGGGGTGAAAATGCAGCTCCGAGGAGGGAGGTGTCTTAGCTACTCAATGCTGCAGCAACAAACTACCAGGGGCAGGTTGCTGTAAAGAGCAGCAATCTCTTTTCCCACAGTTGGGGATGCTGAAAGTCTAAATAAGGACATGGACTTAACGTATTTGTTTCTTTGGGCCTATTCTGCTTGCTCGAGCCTAGAGTTTCCCCAAGAGGGGCGATACTGTCTCCTGGAGGGCTTGCGAGAAGTCTAGGGGCGCTGCAATAGCAGATGCTTACCCTTTGTCCTGGATTTCATGGGCCATCCTGCAAACGTAATTGGTTGCTAGGGTGGGTACTAACTACTTTCTGTGTTTGAAAAGGGGGTAGTAGTGCAGATAAGTTTTGGAAATTCTCCTCTGGTCATTGGGTACCATTTCTTTTTCAAATTTTATTTCTTTTTTGGCTTATTCATGTTAGCCTCTAGTTTTAGATTCCTCACTTAGACCAACCCAGGGACTCATCGAATGAAGGGGCCATCTCCCTCGTGGTTGCCCGGTTCAGCAGCACATATACTAAAAAAAAAAAAAAGAAGAAGGGGTCAATTCATGGAAATAATTTCTTAGCTGCATGATCACATCCAATTTATTATTTGGGCACATGCACGGAGGGGTGGGAATTTGATTTCTCTATGCTGATTTTATATTCAGCCACTTTACTGAATTTTCACAGTAGTTGATTTTTAGTTTGTTTCTTTGGGTTTCAAGTTAAAAAGTCCTATGATCTGCCAGTGCTTTGTGTAGCACTTGCATACAGTGTATTTTCTTCAAGTTTTGTTGCTTCCCACCTCCAGAAGTACAGATTACTAAAGAGCAATTTAAAGTGGACTTCTCTCGCTTGTTCTTAACTTTAATGGGGGTGCTGCTAATGTTTTCCCAGTAATTGTGAGACTGATTTTTCAGTTGGAAAATTTACCTTGTGGGGAAGGGGGTTAAAATAAATCTGTTTCTGTTTCATTGAGAGCTTTCTTTCTGTATTATAATTACAACTGGCTGTTGACTATTTATCTGATACGTTTTATTCACCATGGAAATAATCGTATATATTTTACCTTTTCCAAAAAGAGAACTGTAGATACTTTTCTTTGTCTTATCCATTTGGTGAAATTTTTGAATCAATTTGTAAATATAGACTCATAAAAATAATCACTTGATCTTGGTTGACGGTTAGTCGTCGTGTTTGTGGCTGGAATCTGCTCACTGCCATTGAGTCGATTTCAACCCATAGTAACCCACCAGGACAGAGTAGAAATTTCCCTGAGGGCTTCCAGGACTACAGATCTTTACAGGGGCAGAGAGCCTCACCCTTCTCCTGAGCCACAGCTGGCAGCTCCCCACAATGCCTAACCCACTTTGCCACCAGGGCTGGAGTCTAGAGGCCAAGGATTTATTATGAATGTTTTTTGCATCAGTTTTTATAAGTCAGATTGCTAGAAACATTTTGAAAGTATAGTAGTATTGTCAAATTTCAGTATTAATTTTGTGTTTATCCTAAAATGATTTATAAGCTTTTCTTTTTAAGATAGTTTGAGTAGTGTTTATATGATTTGTAACTTGAAATTGTGGTTCAATTAATTCTCCTGTGAAATTGTCTTGACCTGATGCCTTTTCTGGGGGAACAGGTGTCTTTAATAAAAATTTGACCTTACTTCTCTGGTAATAGGACTAATTAGTTTTTAATATCTCCTGTGATCGCTGTTGTTACATTATAATTTACTAGGAATGTCGCCTATCTACAATTCTTTTCCATGGAACTAAATTAATTTATTGTGGTTATTTTCATTTCTTTTATGTTTCTGAATTTTTACTTAAAGCCTTGTGATATTTTTTTGTCTCATGTTATGTAAAAGTATTTTAAAAATCAGCTTTTGCATTTATTTATTGACTACCATTTAGTCATTAATTTTTCCTTTAAGGTTTCACTATTACCTTTCTTCCTAGGCTTATTTTATTGTTCTTTTTTCTATTCATAATGTGTTCAGAATGTCCAGAACGTGCACTTGTTCTCAGTTCACATCTTTAAATTTTACTTTAATGTATATAATATAATGTAGATGTTTTCCTCTGATAATGGTGTTAACTGTTTATGAATATAATGTAGATGTTTTCCTCTGATAATGGTGTTAACTGTTTGCCATATGTTTTAGTCAAGTTATTTTAAGCCACATATGTAGCTATTTAGCTACATATAGCTTTTAAAATCCGAGAACCCTTTAGAATGGCTACTAACTACAAGGTTGGCTGTTCAAAACCACCAGCCACTCAGCAGGAAAACGATGTGGCTCTTTACACCCGTAAAGATCGACAGCCTGAGAAGCCCAGAAGGACAGTTTTATTTTGCTCTATAGCTCTTCTGTGAGTCTGAATCCACTGGATGGCAGTGAGTTTGGTGTTTGGTTTCAGAATGTAAGCTCTGTGGGGACAGAAACCTTTTCTGTTCATTCATTTGGAGCCTGCCAAAGTGCCTTTCTCATCGTTGGAATTAAAATCAGTTTATGACAGCCATGGTACAGCTGCCTCCTGGTTACCTTCTGAACACACAGTGAAATGTTGTCAAGCCCACATCGTCCTCATTCTGCTGAGCTCCTGATAGTGACTCTTATGCCAGCCCCTCTCACTGAAGCTCTCCCTCAGTCTTGCGAACCCAATCGTCATGTCCTCATCCAGCGATGTGACCGCCTGCCAATATACATCAGTGGTTCTCAACCTTCCTAACGCCGCGACCCTTTCGTACAGTTCCTCATGTGGTGGTGACCCTACAACCATACAATTATTTTCGTTGCTACTCCATCACTGTCATTTTGCTACTGTTCTGAATCGGATGACCCCTATGAAAGGGTCATTCCACCCATGGTGGGGTCGCGACACACAGGTTGAGAACCACTGCTCTAGCTAGAGCGAGTCCCACAGTGCCATTTTGATGCCCACGGCTTGGCTTCATGGGCTAGTTTTCAGGAGCCAGCCCTTTGGACCCCCACAGCAGCAGTCTCTTTCTTCTTTAAACAGTTTTATTGGTACAGAACCCACATACCGTACAGTTCATTGGTTTAAAGAGATGAAAAAGCACAACCAATTTTAGGATTTCTTTCATTCCTTTACCCATTATGATCAGCACTCCATTTACCCCAACTTCCCTTGCCATAACCCTATGGAATTATTCATCTAGTTATTGTCTCTATGGATTACATATCCCAGATTTCATAGTTATATAAAGAAAACCATACAAAATATCCCAACAATGACAGCAAACTAAAACACAGAAAATCCTCAATCCAAGAGAAAGTAGAAGGTAATAGAAAGTAGAACAAATAAAAGTTGGGTCAGAAGCAAAAAGAAATGATAGTAAGTTAGATTTTAACCAACCTATACCTGAGGACAAACACTATTCATGTTCCTGATCAATGGCCTGCGGGATTTCAGTGGAGGCTTTGTCCAAATGGGACCTCTGAAAATGGATTTTTGGTGTTAACTGTCATCCAGACTTCTGCAAACTAGATGCTCAATTTAAACTCTAGTACAAGTCCTTCCTCTGATCTTGTATTTTATTATTTGCAATCCTTGGATCACGTGGGCTGGGTGTGTTCCTTCTGTGTGGGCTTAGCTGACGCTTCACGTAGATGGCTGCTTGTTTTAAGACAAACCTTTAAAAAAAACCCCAAGACAATAGCAGTTTTTAATACATACTTTCATATGAATAAGTGAATCACTGTGATAAGCAACATTTGTGGCTGGTTTGCTGTAGACTCCTTATTTCTAGTTCATTTCTGCCTTCTTGAGATATTCTCTCTAACTATCTTCTAAGGAGAAAAGGCCTTAGATAATATTAAGGGGCATCACATTACATTTTTAGGGCATGGTATTAAACAAGCGAACCTGTGTCAAAGGATCTTTGTAAAATTGATTGCAGGATAAAACACTCTTGAATAGAAACCGAACAATAGTGCCCGTGGAAGAGTAGAGATGAGGCTCACGTTTTATGTGGCCTTGGGGCCCGTTGTCCATGCTCAATCTTACAGGTAAGGTCAGGAGGGGTATGTAAAAGTCCTAACAGACCTGTCTGGTGGAGGGGCACTTATAGACCAAGGGGAGTTCCCTACTCCTGTTCCTGGCCACCTTCTTTCCTGACCCCCTGCAAGGTTTTATTTGGGAGCCAATATATTTGCTTCAAATGCTCTCCATTTTCAGATGGGAAGGGAAATGCAGATGCGGAGTTGGCAAATGATTCATTCAAAGATAGTCAGTGAATAAGGGGCATAACGTGGGACTACACCTTGGGCCTTCTGTCTCTGCATCTAGTTTTGTTTCCATGCCCCCTGGAAGCACCTTGCTCCAGTATGCGTTGTTAGATGGTCCCGAGACTTGATTAACTTCCACGAGGCAAGCCCAATAGCACGAGGCAAGCCCAATAGCTGCTTTTGCTGATCTGGAGGGGGAAGCTGGGATTCAGACTGGGAGGTCTAAGAATTGCAGACTGAGTTTCTCGTCGCCTGATGAAACTGCTAATCTGGGTGCCAATGGCGGTTCTGTTGCACGGACACCTGCCCACACAGCATGATTAGAAATTATAATGACGGCAACGACGAGTCTTCCAGGACACCCACGTTCTTTGCAAGATATTTCTGCTAATCTTCTCTACCAGAATCAGAAAAGCAATGTGAACTTTACATTTTTTTCCTTTTTTCCTTTTTAGTTTTTACTTCTTTCTAAGGCAGCTAGAAATGCCAGCCCAAGTCCAGAATAAAGCTTTGTTTTAACCATCACTAGTGTGTCATTTTTTTGTGTAAGGGAGCCAAGGCTAGTGCCTTGACTGCCAGGTGGAAACAAAGCATCCTGGAACAGGCAACTGGAGACAGGCTCCGGCGGAGCTAGCAGTTTCCTGAGACCTCCACAGAGGTTGCTTTCTCTGTCCATGACTTTGCTTTCCTATGTGTTAAATGAGGGTCGATTTCCGTTGGACCTAGTGTATTAGGGTGGCGAGACTCCAAGGAGTAAGGAACGTGCCTCATGGGGACCCCATGCATTCCAACAGCTGTCATTAGCTACTGTCTACTCAGGGTCACCCCACGTGTGAAAACCCAGCCATCCCAGTGGCTGCCTTCGCAGAAGCAGACCACTAGCGTTTTCTTTAAAGTGATCTCTCTGGGTGGACTGTACATTTGGATGATGGTTAATAAGTTCTTTTCTCGATTTTGATGTCTTACACTGTTAGGCTAGCCTTTGGTTGTAGCTTTGATGTTACTCAGGTCATCTCCCAACCTCCAGCACTCACTCACCTTCAAAATCCACACCATGCCATATTTTATGAGGTCTACCCTTAATGACGTGCATTAAAAAAAAAAATGAAGTCATGGGGCCATGGTGCACACAAATTAGGAAGTCTTTCAGAAACCTTAATGGGCAAGTGAATGAGGTAAGGGAAGACCAGGAGGCCAGAGTCAGGGCATTTGGATATTGGAAGTCTCAGGAGGCAATTACAAAGATGGTGACATTGGCTTGGATCCTGTGCATCTGGACCGTGGGAGTATTAGCAGATGCAAATAGAGAGGCTGCAAAGCAAACAGCTTTCTCAGGGAAGAGAGACTCCTTCAGCAGAGCCTTCCAAATGCCCTCTGAAGAGGGTAAAACACTGTGCCAAGCCTCTGTAGGGCTAACAAGGTCCTTGTCCTCAATTTGCATCCTGCTATTTAGCATTGCCCTCGGGCTCACTGCATTTCACTGTTACTCTTCCTGGTGCAATGGGCCTGTTGCTTTCAAGAATAAACACCTGAAGGATGTTTGGCAGAGATACTGATAGGGCAGAGTGGGGGTGAATTGGGCGGCTTGTGCTTGACTACAAATGGAACGGTGAGTGGTCCAAACCTACTCCGTGGTACCCCAGAAGAAAGGTGAGGCAATCTGTTGGCATAAAGATTGCAGCCCTCCCCTGCCCCGGCATCCCCAAACCCAACAAACAAAACCCCAAATGCTACGGGCAGCCATGTATCTTGGGATTGATTGTTAACTTTACCCTTGCCTCTGTTTTGTTCTGTTCACTTAGTAGGAAGTCGGGGTTGAAGGAAGATTGAAACTGTACTGTTTCATAAGGTAACAGTGGCTCTCGAACCGTTCAACTGTTCCTGATGCCACACGATGGAAGCAAAGCAGTGTGGCCTTGTTGGTAAAGCCACTTTTAGTTTCAATCCGATTTTTTTGGTTTCTTTTCATATTTGATTTTTTTAGTGTGTGACCAAAGACCACATACATGCTTCATGTCTTTCGATAGGTCAGAGCCTAGGCTCTAGAACACCTTGAGTTGGCCTTGTGTTTTCTGAGCTCTAATAATATTGGCATTAAAGGGGAAAGCTTCAGCAATCATACTTTTCATTAAAGAAAAGTCTGATTCAGAAGAATTGGCTCATTTTACTTTATTGCTTGGACTGGAGAAGATTCTGACTTTTGGTATTTTCATAATTGAGAACATAACTTGATGACTTACCAAAAAAAACATTTTGTGCTTGGCCTTAGGTAGCAGACTTTGAGTTCCTTCTTTTCCATCTTTCCCACCCCCAAAAACATAGACTAGGAGCAGGATCGGCACACTTTTGAGACAGAAGAGCCAATCCTGCCGCTTACAACAATTAACAATTATTCCCGAGCCATACATTGATTTTTTTTTAGGTTTAATCTTTTTTTTTTTTTTACATTTTATTAGGGATGTTTTTACAAACAAATGTAATCACCATTACCTGAATAATATCCTTTACAATTTTTATAACTGACAGTATGATCGTTTTGCTTTCAGTTTTATTCAGAGCCACATGCATATACTGAAAGACCCGCATAGGGCTCGAGAGCCACAGTTTGCAGACACAGTCCATAGAAGAGAGGTATCTGGTATCGATTGACTATCGAAATAAAAGAGGAAACTTTATGAAGCCTCATCGTTGGAAGAGAAAGATACCTGCTTTCAGAAATCAACCCTTTTTTTTTAAGACGACCATCTAAAGGAAGGAACTTGGCTGCAGATGTTTACTTACTTCTTGATTTAATTACCATTCTCATCAGGTGCCCCTGTCAGCATTGTTTATGATAAGGAATCTTTTCAAAATGCTTAACCTCACCCATTCCTCTGCCTGAGGGGGAGACAGAAACAGTTGCTGTTTATACATCGTTTTCCCAGGCTTGATTCTGACAGTATATCTTGGGGACAAAGACTGGATGGTGGTGTTGTTTTTCTGTTATTTGATCCTTTCTAACATCTAGCCATACTAACCTATAGCTATCTTGTGCGTGTAAGCACTCAACCACTAGCCAGAAGCTTGGTTCTCTGAAGCCACCGAGAGGTGCCTCGGTAGAGAGGACTGGCGAACTGCTTCTAGAAGGTCGCAGCCTTGGAAGCCTTGTGGAGCATCCTGCACATGTAGGGCTGCTTTGGGCACAGAGAGATACGTTGCACAACTAGAAAATCACAGAGCCAGGAAGTAAACACTGGGCTTCCGACTCCATGGCTGGCACTTTTGCCCAGGATCTCCCATTATCTTCTGCAGAAGAGGCCACGCTGCCGACACAACGCAGAGAAGAGAGCTGAGCGTGACCACGATGGCAAGTGACAGTGCCATCCGGAGACAGGCTATAAGGGCCATCTTTGCCAAAATAACAAAAAAGATAAAGAACACACAAATATGCAAAATGACACTCTAAGCCCCCCTACCTGGGCCCCAGGGCATTTACAGAAGTAAGGATCCTGTCAGCACATACAAAGGAAGCCCAGGAAGGCACAGAGACCTAACAACAGCAAGAACAACAACAGCAACAATAAAACAGCGAGCTTAGACTTAGACTCTGAGAACGTCTCATGTGGTGTACGTCCTACACCAGAATGGGAGATCCTGGGCTCTCTTGTCTATGGAAGGAGCAACTGTAGAGGGTGGGAAAAGTGCCGGCCTCCGAGTCGGAAGCCCCATGTTTACTTCCTGGCTCCATTATTTTCTAGTTGTACAACGTATCTCTAAGTGTCTATTTATGTATTTGTCCATGTTGGATAGTATCTATGCCTTTATGGCCGAGCCTCGTATTAATTTCCACAAACACTAAATTAAAATGTTTTCTCCAATGTATCTTGTGAGCTTGAGGATGACAGATGGACAGCCTGTTCCTGCCTTCCCTCTGAAGGGCGGGGGGGGCGGGTGATTGTGTGGTAACATCCACTCTGGTGCTAGCTGTATGAAAAAGGCCACGGAAAATGCGGTAGACAATTGCTTCTAAAAAGCTTGGACTAAAAGCACTTGATGGATTTGTGCTGGTTTCCCGGTAGACTCATCTCTGCACTGCCCGCATAGTACAATTAATAGTTATTACTCGAGAAGGAACAAATAAAAAAATAAAAAGAGCAGGCATAAAAACATCCCTTCATCATTCTGATGATGGCCCTCTCTGTCAGGTCTGTGGAGCCATACCTGTGAATCATCTTGGGAAAGCACAGCGTGGGCACCGAGAAGGAAGGTGGCGCGGCTCACTTTGCACCCACTTCCTGGGCTGGGGAAGGGTGCCAGCTCATGTTTCTGGTCTCCCGATGCCACCACCGCTCACCTTGCATCGTTACACCCCAGGGCTTCCTTCCACTCTGGGCGCTGCATGTGTAGCGTGCAGTTATAGGCAGGGAGGAGAAAGCTATCGAGCAAAAGCAGCATGCAGTTGGGAGGATAAGATTTGGGCCCTGGGACAGCATCAGAGTCAGGTCCAGAGATGTGATATGGCGCAGGCAGCAGTCAAGCCAGGCATGCCTTCGAAGGTGATGAAATGAGACTTGTCTGTGCTGCCGACAGGCCACCTCACCTTGGACACCTCACCTCTTCTTCTGCTGTTATCAGCTATGCATCTGATTTTGCCATCTGTAGTCTGAGACCATAGTCAGACGAGAAGAGAACCCTGCCTCGGGAGAGGAAGGCCCCAGATGGGCCTCCAGTTCTCAGATCCCTTTAACGGCGAATGCCTTCTGGCTTCTTTTGAGGCTTCCTGCCCCAACAATTCAGTTCTAGACAAGAAACAACCAGCATGCTTCTTAAAAGCAAAGTTGATGAGACAACAGCTTTGTTAACTTCGGATACATCATGAAGAAAGACCAGTCACTAGAAACGGAGGTTCAAAAAAAAAAAAGGAAGCTCTCAGTGCTCGTGAAGATGGCACAGGATGACTGGACCATACTATGTTCTGTTAGGCATACAGTGGTATGGGTCAGGCCTACTGGACAGCAACCAAGACGAGCAGATGGAGGCAGAATGCCACTGAAGATAAGGATTTTGCCTCCATTCCTGGGCTTGCAGAGAGTTGAAGCAGTTGGCACCTATGCAATGAATGTCTCCGAGTATCAGTTCTTTCATCTGTATATTAGGGATAAAGTAGTTGTTGGCACTACAGGGGATTGCTATATTGGTGTGCCCGCCACAGAATAAACTTGTGACAAATCGTTGTCATTGTTGTTGCTATCAATAACAGCGATCATTCTCACCTGACCCTGTGACATACTGTGGCCACATGAAAGATTAGCAGTGAACAGTCCCACTCGTTGGAAAGAAACCATTTGATTCTGTCTGAGAGACATGCTGGAACCAATTCTGCCATTGTCTTTAGTCTTTAGTATTTTCACTCATGGATTCTTTGTCATCAAGTCTTGGAGTTTTTTTTTTTTTTTGACACCTCTTGATTTTTCCTCCTTTTTTCTGTTACTTATGACCCTAACTTGAGCTCAATATATTTGCCTCCAAACTATCACGTCTAGTTCACAGGGAAGAAGCAACACAAGGAAGCTTGTTAGAAATGAAGCGTCTTGTATGGCCCCCAGGGGACATGTTCCCTACCACGCTGTAGGACCTAATAACTTTGTGGCCAACCTTGTTCACCGCCCGTGGTTAGCTCGTATGTGTCTGTTCTGTCTCTAAAAGGTTTCTCCCTCTGCTTTCGCATCACCTCATCCCTAGCCACCCTCTCTTAACTGTGACTGGGGCATCTTTTAAATGGTGTTCTTACATCAGGATACAAAGATCAAAGCTGTCAAGTATTTTATTATACTTGGATCTACAGTCAATGTCCCCTTAAGAACAGTCAAGAAGTCATGTGATAGATTGCATTGGGCAGATCTTCAAAGGGCCCCTCCAAAGGGTTAAAGAGCCAGGATGTCACTTTGAGCACTAAGGTGCACCCCACCCAAGCCATGGCATTTTCAGTCACCTCACAGGCTTGTGAAAGCTGGCTAATGAATCATTGCCTTTGAATGACAGTGTGGAAGAAGGATATTGATGATACCCGGACGGCCAGAGAACAAACACATCTGCGCTGCAAGTACTGCCAGAATGGCCATTGGTAGTGAGGATGGCGAGCCGTTGTCTCACAGGCTTTGGGCATGCTATCTGGAGGGACCAGTCCCTGCTGAGGATATCAGCGAAAGTTGAGGGTGGGAGAAAAATCGGAAGACCCTCAGTGAGACGGAATGAAACAGTGGTTGCAATTGGCATCACGGCAATTGTGAGAATGATCCAGGATTGAGCAGGGTTTCGACCTGTTCTACATCCTGTCACTATGGGCTGGAACCGACCTGAGAGTACCCACCGCCACCACCACCCGTTTATACTCGCTCTTGGGGCCCTTCTTCACGTCATGCCACTCCCCTGTTTAACCCATCTAGCATCTCCCTTGCTGTTGTTTACAAAGGTGGCCTGGAAGGTTCTGTGAGAAGGCTCTGCCCTCTCCTTCATCTTCCTCCCTTTACTACTTCACCCCGGAAGTATGTGCCACGTGAACAGGTTGAGATTGTGTCAACAGACCTTCTTTGAGACTATGCAAGGTTGACTTGGAGTCTTCTTTCACACTTTGGCTTACAGAACATCTCAGAGAAAGACCCCCAGTGTGAAAATAGCATCTCCGTCTCTTCTTTATTGCTTTCTCTACTATCTTGTTTTGTAGTCTACATAACACGCATGATTTTCTGAAAGCATGCCTTTCATTTCTTTCTGTTGAAAGCAACCTTTCATGGTCAGAGGTATCTTAGGCATAAGAAGAATGACTAAGATTTGCTGAGTGCTTACTATACCTTAAGTACTCTGTGTAGGAAGCTCTTTAATGAGTTAGTCATTATTTCTTTTAGGTGATCTGTTTGCTTGGTTTGCTTGGTTTTCTTCCTCCTGCTTTAAGATGTCCCTGTCCTTTGAAGGCGTGGATTTCTGGGGAAATGCTTGTTGAGGAAAGAAGTGGGTCTCAGAAGATCGTCAGGAGCCCTTGTGGTGAAGTGGGCTGGCTCTGCATTAAGCTACTAACTAAACACAAGGTCAGAGTTTTGAATCCACCGGTCACTCTTGAGTGAGAGAAAGATGAGGCTTTCAGCTTCTCTTAAGATTTATAGCCTCTGAAACCCAGAGGGAGTTCTATTCTGTCCTGTAGGGTCGCTATGAGTCGGCATTGATTTGATGGCAATACATGGGACAATAGTCACTCAGGAACAGGCCTACATGAAATGAAAGGGCTTGAAACTCTCTCTTATCACCTATTCCCGATACATCAGAGGGTCCTGTCACCTGTTCGTGAGTGTAAGGGAGGGAAGCAGGTGTTGAGATCTGATTTAGGAAACTGTTTTGCTGGCATGGCACCGATAGCGATCTTGGTGTTTGTTTGATGGTTCTAAGAGGAGTTCTTCAGCGTCACTTTAGTGAGCATAAGTTCTTTCTAGAGCTTGGCGTGGTTGGAAAACCCAAGGCCCTCCGACTCTTACGTTCTGTGTGCGCACGTTGTCGATATGTGCGTATGTGAACCTTTTATTACGGGCTCAGCCGGCAGTAACCATGGAGAGTAGACCTATCACACAGCAGTTTTCTGAGTCAGTTTAAAATGCTGACAATTAAATATACCGTACTCTTTTAAGCGATCCATCAGTCTCCCTTGTTGTCATGGTGACTGGAGTATATTTAGAAATGTGACAAGTACACTGAGTTCAATTGCACTTTTGCCAAAACATAGTTTTGCAGCTAAAATTGAATTTCCTGATTAAAGATCCAAGTGCTGTTAAGGGGGCATGATCAGTTCTATACATTATTCTGAAAGCAGAACTTACATCATTCTATTAAAGCAGTAGCGAAAGTCTGATGAGGCTAGTAAGCTAGTGACACTTGAAGTGCTTGTATTTCGATTTGATAAAGTAATGACATCATGTGCTTTTATTCCCCCCCTGCTTTAAAAATGAAATTAGGCCCCCAAAATATATTAATTTAATGATTAATTCCTTTATATGGCTATAAAGAATTGTAAGTATATGCTGATGTCTATTGCTCCAGGTTAGCTTTCTAATTGAAAGGGATTTATCAAGGGTCTCCCCCACCACCACCACCTCTCATTGCTCACTTTATAATCTATTCTTAGCAATGGGAAAGCATCCTTTTATCTTTTGATCTGACCTTGGACTGACAGCCATCCTTCTTTCTTACCCCCTCAATCTCATTCCTTTTGGGTTGTGAGTGAGGTAGGAGGATGAAGGAGCCCTGTATCTTAGGCATTGGGCTGCTAACCGCCAGGCTGGCAGTTCAAACCCACTAGACACTTTTCCGGGACCAGAGAAGGCTGTCTGCTCCTGTTCAGGTTTATAGCCTTAGGAAATAATGCACAACATTTCTCTGAGTCGAAATGGAATCGGTGGCAGTAGGTGTTTGGCTTTTAAGACGATGAGGTGGTCAGCTTGGTTACAGAGTGTGGACTCTGTTCTCATGTATTCACAAAATGGTGAGGAAGGTAAGTGGGTGACTTGGCTGGAATTACAACTTGGATGACATGTCTGGCCAAAGATGAGTTCCCTGCTCTAGAGATGAGAAACTAGTACTTCAGGATTGGTTTCCTCCACTTTCAAGGAGTTGCCAAGTGGCACAGACCTTGGCTAGAATGTCTATTTGGTCGGCGTGCACGACAAGCAGTGGTTTTGGTAAGAGACCACCTGGTTGTGCTGGCAATTGTTAGGCTTGCTTGCTGTGTGGAGCTGTGATTGAGTGCCCTTTGGATCGGTGACTCCAATTTTCAGAGATCTGATAGGACAGAGGAGAACTGCCCCTCGGGGTTTGCAAGGCGGTGATTTGTATGGACATGGATTGCCGCAGAACACTCCCCAGGAGCCTGCACCACCACCTGATTGGTGAGCAGCCAAGCCCTCCCCTGGCACCACAAGGGCTTCTTCCTGGAAGCGAGGTATGGTATAAGCACGCCCTTGCGTGGATACGTTAATAGGATGCACACAGGCGTCCTACGAAGTTGTTGTTTCTGTCACTCTCATTTTACGTTGAAAGCCTTGAAATTTGTGTACCCTGCGTGTACCCTGCGGAGCAGTGGAGTCGAGATTCTGTCCCAGCGCCATGTTAACTAGAGTCTACTCTGTAATAGGTTTACAGTACATATGTGGTGACGAATGAATGTTCTGTTTCATGATGAGATCAGATAGGTGGTTTCAGTGTGTCTCGATATTCACTGAAGGGGCTGTTGTAAAAGTACTCACACAACACTTTCTGAACGTCATGCCGGGCCACCCTGCTTCTTTCCTGAGGACATACACATTAATACCAGTCAGAACGGACACATAAACCCCTTCAATTTCTGGTCCAGTATATCTGAAACCTTTTCGTCTCAGGACCCTGTTTGCTGCTGGTAGTTGACAGAGTTGATTCTCAGGCCTGGTGGCCCCAGAGTAAAACTGCTCCACCGGGTTTTCTTGGCTTTGTTGTCTTCATTGGTGCTCCTTGGCAGTTTGACTACAAACCTTTTGGTAAGAAAACACGGTGCCGGGACCCTTTATCATCCTAAAAACGGGCTTATATTTATGTGCATCTAATATCTATTGATGCTATTATTTTAGAAGTTAAAATTGATAAATAAAAAGTTAAATCTTTAAATACACAGTTTTATCAACTACAAGTACATTTTCCAAGACCCCACCTAGTGTCCCTCCGAAATTTACCAAGAAAAGTGGCAGCTGAAT
Organism: Tenrec ecaudatus; assembly: GCF_050624435.1. Lineage (NCBI taxonomy): Eukaryota > Metazoa > Chordata > Mammalia > Afrosoricida > Tenrecidae > Tenrec > Tenrec ecaudatus. Next base: position 30,765,490 of record NC_134537.1, read on the forward strand.
TCTCATTTCTACATTCAAATTGTCGCAATGTCTTGCTTTGATGGATGTTTGTGAGGAAATCTTAGCCTCACGCAGAAAAGGAAAGAGCAAAAGAGGTGACTGTGGATTCAAGGGGGAACCGATCACAAGGATCTAAATATAACCCCCTCCCTAAGGGGCAGACAACAGAAAAGTGGGTGAAGGGAGATGTCTGACAGTGTAAGACATGACAAAATAATAATAATTTATAAATTATCAAGAGTTTGTGAGGGAGGTGGGCCAGAGAGGGAGGGGAAAATGAATTGCTGATACCAAAGGCTCAAGTAGAAAGCAAATGTTTTGAGAATGATGATGGCAACAAATGTACAAATGTGCTTGACATAATGGATGGATGTATGGATTGTTATAAGAGTTGTACGAGCCCCCAATAAAATGATTAGAAAAAATATTACACCCAAACTTGACAAATGATAGTTTATTAAAAACTTGACAAATGATAGTTTATTAAAAGTTAGTGGCCATGTGGAATCTGAAATCATATCAATGAACCTTTTGGTTTTTGTTGATTTAAAATCCATTAGTTTTTTTTAAGCAATTTATTGGGGCTCATACAATTAATCCATTGGTTTTTAAATGAAATCTTTTACCTACTTCCCTATGCTTTTATAATATACTGGTTAAGGTAGAGCTTCCAAACATTGCCACAGGAAACAAAATTACGCAAGTGTTTTTCTTGGACTCCGTGTTTGTGGCCACTGTGCCGTCTGAGTGTCTTTCAGCTCAGGGGACTTTCAACAAGTGCCAAGGCGGGACATGGCTGGGGAACATGTGTTTTCCGTGGAGTTGCCCTGAGTTGGAGCTGTCTTGACGGCAGCAACTTTAGCAGCATTTTTTCAAGACAGCCTTGGCCTTCAGCAGAAAGGCTGCATGTTTCCTTCCTGTTTTCTCCCGCGGAATAATAAATAGATGTCTAAGAGAGGCTTGATATTCAGTAAAATTAATCATTTTTTGAACGTATGCTAAAGACAGTGTTCAGGAGGCCTGGTGGCATAGTGGGTTTTGAGTTGGGGTGGTAACCTCAAGGCCAGGCGTTCAAACCCACCAGCTGCTCTGTGGGAGAAATATGGGGCTTTCTAATGAATCTCATAAAGAGGGTCTCAGAAACCTGCTGGGGCCATTGTATCTTGCCCTCTCGGGTGGGTATGGGTTTGGAATTGACTCAATGGCACCGAGTAGAGACAATCTTCAGTGGATTTCTGCTGGTGAAAGACTCACTTCAACAGTTTGATCCACCTGGGCTTTGCCCATCCATGTAAATGCCAGCTCGGTGAAAAAGACTCCCAGCGCTTCTGGGGTCACGATAGTCGCTTTCAACTTAGCATGATGGAGCCTAGGGCCTATCCCCTGTGAGTCTCTCTGCCCCCGCACACCGAGAGTCACTGACGGAGTTCAAGTCTTTCCTGTACAAAGGAGGGGAATGGGAGAAGGGTCGCCCAAGATTGGTGGCGTCAGTGGCAGGCCTGGGACAAAGCCTCGTTGTTAGTGGAATTGTTCTTTTTCTCTTGAGCTCATGCTTTGGTTTCAGGAACTTCAAGGTAGATCTTTCTGAATTTCTTTCTTGAAGATGGCATTGGCAAATTGTGCGTGTGTATACATACACATAGATGTACGTATATATACATCTGTCATTGTTTCCTTTATTGGGAAGCTCTCCATAGTTTCTGCGTATCCAGCCCTTTGCTTGTTTTCCTTGCTCTTTGCACACTCCTCTCCACTCACCTCTGCTCCTTCCTCCTGCTGTTCAGTCGGCACCGGTGCGGCTCGGGAGTCTCTTGACACAGAATGGGCGCTGGCTTCAGCAAGGCTGAGAGGCACAGGATAGGAGATTTGACTATGTGGCCACTCTTCTGGGGAAGGAAAAATTCCAGCGTGGTGGAGAAAGAAGAACCGTGCGTTTGGGTTGAAGGAGTCACTTTCTCCTTCACCTTGATTGGCGAAAATCACCGGACAAGGAGGAAGGGTACCCAGTCAAATTACTTATAACTTTGCTTTTAAGTTATGGTCGCATTTTTTATGATCTGTTTTCTTCCATAAAATCTGACCAGGCTCTGTAATTGCACTGAAAAATGCTGAGAAAGGCAATGGAATCCGACCCAGCAATTACGTTTTCTCTTTCATACTTCTCTTCTGATTTACAGTAGCTTTTTTTTTTTTTGAGGAAGGAGGGTTGAGGGAGAGGCAGTGTGTGAAAATAAATGAGTAAATCTGGCAAGCTGTGAAGGCAGACTTACAGCTTCTCAGATGTATTGTTCTCTCATTTTTACATAAAGTGGATGTTCTTCTGCAGGGTCTCATTTTCCCCCTACTTCTCAGCTAACATTCTGTGGCCCTTCCCTCCACCTGTGCACTTTTGGAGATAAACTTAGTTTGTTAGATGTGTCCTGCTTGGTGACCCCAAAGTTTGATCTGCTTTGACCTTTGGTTACCCTTGTGAATTGGCTCGTTCCCATTCTCAGATCATTGGTAACTTCCATTTCTTTCCAAAGAACTGATGATTCCGCCCCTTCTTGCCATCTGCAAACCATTTAGTGCCTCTGTGTGCCCACCCCCTTTCCATACACCTCTACTTATGGTCTTTCCTAACAATTTATTATGGAATATTTCCTTGGCTAGCACTAGTTCTGATTTAACTTTTTAAAATACATATATGTTTTTCTGTCTTCCTGCCTAAGCTCTTGGGCATAAAAAGAGCCCAAACTCCCTGCCATCGAGTCAATTCTAACAGACACCGCCCTTCTGTTAGAACTGCCCCTGTGTGTTTCTGAGACTGGAGCACTTCTGGAGAGTTCTAACTCTCGTCTTACCCCTAGGAGTGTCTTATGGATTCAAACTCTTGATCTTGCTGTTAGCAACCCAACTCATAACCCACTACGCCACCAGAGCACTTGGGAACAGGGGCTGTTTTATACTTGGCACATCATCGGAGCTCTGTGGCAATCTAAGAGGGGTTCTTGAGGGAGTAAGAAAACTAGATTGAGTTGATGCCAATGCTTAGGGACTCTGTAGGCAGAGTCGAAGGGCCTCTGTGGGTGTCTGGGACTGCAGCTCTTTACAGGAGTAGAAAGCCTCATCTTGCTCCTAAGGAGTGGCTGGTGGCTTTGACATGAAGTTCTTGTGGTTAGCAACCCAAGGGGTAACCTCTAAGCCACCAGGGCTCCTCGGGGAGTAGTAGGAGGGGCCTTCCCCCAATTCATGGAATCGTCGAATGAAAAGATCCCAGGATCTTTTCACATATGTTTTGAAGCCCTCTTGCATTGAGCTGTTGCTTGGCCAAATGCTTTGGGCTGGAAAATCTTTGTGTCACTGAATTGTCTGGGCCATCCTTTCTTCTTTTTCCCTTTTCTTTCTTATAGAAATTAACTGGGCCCGATGCCTATTTCAAATCTTATTCCATATTTCAATCACGTCTGGCCGAATTGGACATTGGTTCGCACAATCAGTTTCCAAGCATTCTTTTTCTCCGTGGACCCCTCGTGTCGTGCAGACTCTCACCACGTGACACTATCACACGTGCTGCCCCCGGCAGATGGCCAGTTAGCCTCTCCTTGCACTTTCCAGCTCCTTGGGAAGCCGTGCTGGACAGGGTCATGCGAAGGTTTTCCTTTGCTCTGAATTGGGATTTCCATGGTTTCAACTCTAACATCTCTAGAGGAATGCATATTATTGCATCTTTAGGATCTTAAAGATTGTTCCAATTCCCCCATCCTTGAGATCTTTTTTCCCCTTTTCGATAGCTATAGATCTGGTTTTTGGTCACACTATTCTAGGACTTTAAAATATTTTACTACTCATGTTCCTTATCCTTTCACTGTTTTCACTTAAAATATTTTAATCATACCACCACATGCCAGGGGCCTCGTTCAGGTTCTTCCCTTTCCCTCTAATAATGTACTGAGATCACAGTCTCGGCACTTGGCTCGTGACGGGAAAGTTTGTGGTGGTAGCTCATTGGGGGGGTCTTGGAAGAAAGACGTGATGGTCTCCTTTGGGAAACTCAGCCACTCGATGCCCGGTGGTTCTACTTGGATATGCACGGCGTCAACGTGAGTTGCAGTGGATTCAAGGACCAGTTGTTTCTGTGTCTTAGGAGCAGGTGCATTTTCAGATCGTAAAAGCTGGGCATGTGTTCCCGCAGCTTGACTTAACTAGATGTGTGAACTTGATCATGCTACTTAGTCTTTCCCAGCTCAGTCTAGATGCAAAATGGAACTACTAATGACTTCTAAGAGAATTTTGAAGTTTAAAGTATATGAAATACCTAGTTCTGTTCCTGAAGCACGATATTTCAAAATATCAAGCATGATATTTTAATATCGATATGAAAATATTGACCTTTTCAGTATTGCCATCAGCTTATTTAATGCGTTCTTGTCTCTTTTTCAACCTTTGTCTCTGATAGTTCATTTTTTGGGAAAACATGTGTACTTGCATCTTATTGTCCATTATTTTAATGATTTTGCCTCTGCCCCATTCTTTCTCTATCTCTCCAGAATTTTATTGATATTTGTAGTACTTAAAACACATATATCTGATATATTTTTCCCTTTTATGTTGTATGAGAACAGGACATGAATTTCTCGACAAACATGTTTTTCCTTTACATAGCTTTCCAGCTCTTTCCTACATTTCCCCCTCTGTTCACCCTTTATGATTCTTCCTGTGAAAAACAATACCTCATCCCTCTCATGAGGTAACTCCCCACCAACCCCTTCACATTGTCACGTGGTAGCCTTTCATATCACTCAGTTGGGTAATTCATTTTTGTAAAGTACATATTCATTGAAGTTCAGTGGACCGGGCATTCACCGTGCGCTTCTGATATGGTGCGCGTTGCGCTGGGCGCTGCAGGAGCGACTACGTATGCCACTTTGTTCCTTCATTCATACAGTGAACTTGAGTGTGCGCTGGAATGAGTTAGGCTTCAAGAAACATGCACAGGGGTCTCTTTCCAAGGGAGAGTGTCACCTGAAAGCTAGAAAGTGGCGTGATAACGATAGCAAACGAGATGTGAAGGCAGGTTCCAGGATGGCCCCGAGACAGGGCACTATTCGCAGGCCCTTACAGAGTAGGGAAGCCTTCACAGCGGAGGGACACGTACAGGTGCTGGAGGGACTCAGAGGTCAGAAGAAAGATGAGCTCCACACGGTGGCTTGCATGTACTTGGTTGTAAAGCCAGTCTTGTGAAACGGAGCCTGTAGGTCTCCTGTGGCCCCCTGCCGACTCCCACCCCGATCGCAGGGACGCCACGTCCTCCATTCGTCTGTTCCATGTGGATGCTCCCAACCAGCAGAACAATGGAGCGGCCGGCGTGGTAATATGATAGGCTCGCTTTTAAAGGAATTAATTATTGCATCTTATGTGCTGCTAGCATATTCTCAAGCCAGAATTGCAACATTAAGTACCTTTTCTTTAAATGTCACACTAGGAGGACCGATCATTCAGGATCTTTGGATCCGCCGCTCCTTGTCAAACTGTTGGCTGAGTGTCTTAAGCACTGTGACTGTTCGGCATCAGCACAAACATTAACGCTGGATAATTGTACATGGGGCGTTTGCAAAGAGATTTTCTCCATGCCACTTTGTCTGATTTTATTTATAGATCGCACAATCAGGCCTGCCCATCTTTCGGTGTCTGGGACTCCGTTAGCCCTCTGGGCCTTGACTCCGTCTCGCCACTGACACTGACAGTTGTTCCTCAGTGGGCAGTGGAGGAGAGAAAACTCTCTCCTGTGTGTGAAAGCCCAGTGCACACACAGCTGTTCCAGGATACCCACCTTGTGAGTGACCAGCTTGTGAGTTCAATTTAATTCATTTTCATCCGTGTCCTCCAAATTTTCAAGATAACTTCATACCTTACTCTCTTGTGTTTATCTTGAAGAATCTACTGGCTGGCAAGTGCACATACTTCCTTATTTCCTTTTTAAAGTATTGCTTTTTCTCGTTTCAATCCTGGGGAAGGGAATTTATTATCTGGGAGTTAAATGAGAGGCTTTGGGGATCCTAAAGCCGAAGTTCCATTGATAGAACACATAAAGCATCACATTACGAAGTTGAGTATCACCTGTAGGCCAAAGCAATTTGCTTTTTAAAAATCTGATTAATTTCAACACAATCAGCCAGCGTGTCAGAAGATCTCAGTGCCTCTGATAGATGCTGACAGGTGAGGAAATTAAAATCAGGGAGGGAAGCAATTAAATGCTGGCAAACATTACTCTAATGAGACCACCAAATCATTCATAAGCTATGGAATATGTGTGTTCTTGATAAATATCTCAGGGTGGCAGGTGAGAGAATGCATTTAAAAATCCTCTTGAGAAGGAACTCGGGGCCAAGTGTGGAGAATATTCCATGTTTGGCACCTGATGCCCTTTGACCCAACCTAACACGTCAATTGTTTCTGGGAGCTGAGTTCCTAATAGTCATGTTCTGAATGACTGCATTCTGCAATTTAAACGAATCTTACTAGAAGTCCTTCTCTTACCATTACCAGAGGAAACATCTCAAAGTACACAAAATTCAGGCAAAATAAATCTTGACCTTTTCTCAGGGGTGTAGGGATAAGCAAGGCGAAGAGCCGTGAAAAGAGAAAAAGGCAATGTTGCATTTTCAACAACATGGATTGCAGTGATTTGGGAATCACACGAGGACGTTCAGAACATGTGTCCTCATTGCCTGTGTTGTTCTGAAGATGGTACTCTAGATTCACAACGTCTGGGCCATAGGGCTACAGAGTTACCGATACACCAGTGTTTATAAGACTCTGCCATATTGCTTATTTGTTCTACAGAAAAACTCAAGTTATAATTCTTGTTCATAATGTTCATTCGGTGCCTTGTGCTGTGGAAACGTTGGCCTCCTGGGTATGCTGGCAGATTTAAAGAATACCAATCCTCTTGAAATAAGCCCTTTTCTCCATTTCCCACACTTCCCTATTACTTTCCTCCCTCCGCTCCCCCGCCCCCACTCCTTCTTCATTGTGCCTCCTCCTTTCTTCATTGCGACCTCTAGTTCTAGCCAAAGTTTAGTAAAAAAGGATCAGTAATCCTGGAGCATCCCCAACTAGGTCTGAGGAGTCTCACTTTGACACAGATCTTAATGGATAGTCTGAAGTCTTGCAAGTTGGTTATACAGACTTGTTTGTTAAATTACTTCCAGGGATGAGAATCTTTGGGAATGGATGGATAGTTTGATAAAAGTGCTCGACAAAAGTGATAAAATACCAGAAGTTAGCCAAGGATAATTGGCACCATTGCCAAGAGACTAGATTGGGATTTCTCAGTTGTGTTTTGGTTCTAGGGAAGAATCTGGCTGTTTTATGAATATCAGGCGTTACATGAGAGCTGAACCACGTGAGGAGAGCCTGGTGAACTACAAAGCTACAAGCCCCAACTTACTGCTGGGTAATACGAGTCTTGGTGGTGCAGGGCCCTGCACCAAAGCGCAGTGGTTCCGAGCCTTGCTCTTTCTGTGACTGGTTGTATCTCTAAAACTTTGCCAAGGAGAGATGAGAAAGTGTTCATGGTAATTCTGCAGCAAACCTCCCTGCTGTCTCAGGAAGGTGTTACCTTCTGGTTAAACCACAGATATGAAGTCTCTCTCTCTCTCTTTCTCTTTTCATTTGCCAGTGAAGCAGAACGCAGAATTCTAAATACAACTTTGGTACTTTGGCTGTTAATTTTCATGTTAGTCCATGCGCATTTTCTCTTTCTTTAACTTTTTGATTTACACCTTTATGATGTTATAGATTGTTATTATATACCATCAAGTGGCTTCCAAGTTACAGAATGAAACCCTGCTGGGCCGTGTGCTATCCTCACGGTTCTCGCTACATTTGCGGTCATGGTGGTAGTGGCTACTTTGTCGGTTTATCTCGTTGATGGTTTTGTTTTTTTTCCCTAACTCTCCACCGAGCATCATATCCCCCTCTAGCATCTCACTCGTTCACATTTACCAAGCATGTGAGATGGAGTCTGGCTTTCTAAGGAACATTCGGGCTGTACTTCTCCCAAGGCAGGCTTGTTCATTCTCCTAGAAGTTGATGGTACAATTTCAATATTCTTTGCCAACACCAAAATTCTTAAGGCTTCAAAATAGCTTGCTCATAAATTAGAGAGCTTCCCTGTATTATCAGACGGGTGTGTGCTGACTTTGGTGCCGATACTTTTAATCTCCTTCATGTTACATATATGGTCTTTGAAGTGTGGTTTCCTTATTGGTAAAACGGGGGCAGCAAGATTTCACTTGAGATGGTTTTTATTAGGGGTGCATTTCAGTGGCAGAGGGCAAGCATTTCTTGGAGTGCCCTATCAACCCTGGTCTTTTAAAACCTGATTTGAATTCACTATGGAAAATGCATATTTTAAATGTTACTTTACAATGTTCCTGTAGTCTGTCTGAGAGTTTCATCTCTCTGAATCTAAGACCTGATCAAGCACACAGTTTACAGTGGCCCCCATTCTATCAAAGACGGTGCCTTCTTTTTTTCTTGGGTGAGAGAGTTTGAGAGTATGTTTTTCTTTAAAATTTTTGAGGTCGTGTCCTCCAGAACAAAAGTTCTTTGTGCTGTTCTGTAACTCCACATGGAAGTAGTACACCAACTCGTGTGATCTAAAGATTGTACATAGTAAAATCCAAGATCAGAGGAGGGAATTGTGTCAGAACTTAAATTCTGAGCACTTTGTTTGCAGAAAGCTAGGGGTGCTGGTGAAAGCCAAAAATCCATTTGCAGAATCTCCACAGGGATTAAGCCTACCTTGAATTCCATAGGACAGTTGACCATAGATCTGAATAACATTGCCCTCAGATGGAGTGTGCTGGAGAGGGAATTCATCCGGATATAGTTAGGTTAAGATCTTAGCATTGGTTTTCCATTTTGACCCATTTTTAATTTTTCTAGGTTATGTTGCCTTCTTTGGGATCAACGTTTTACTGTGTTTTATTCTGTTTGTGTTGGGAGGTGGGTTAGTGTGATTTTCTTTATATGAAATCCAGGATAGGTAAATCCTTAGAGATAATAACCAGATAAATAAGCCCTTATGGTTATGGGAGGGGAGTTGGGGGCGGGGGAATGGAGAGCTAATAATAATACAATAATGAAAAGAAGTTTGAAAATCGATTGTGGTGAGGATTGCACAGCTCTTTTTATTATGGCCAAACCATTGAACTGTATGGTACGTGGATGACATGTCAATGACCTGTTAAAATAATTTTAAAAAATCTTTTTTGTGCTTTTTTTTTTTTTTTAATGGGAGTCCAGGTGGGGTTGACACAGATAACTGTGTGGTGTTTTGAAACTGCGACATGAATCAAATACCCAATCCAGAGGCATGCTTTAGCTTTGTGTCCTTATCATCATCCTTTGCACAGTTAACAGAAAAATGTTATAATTTCGTATACTATTGACTCCATGTGTATAAAGATGGAATAATGGAGGAAAATCTTATAAAAATTGTAAGTTAGAAAATTTTTGACTATGAAGTAGCTATTATAATCCTCATGCACACATGGGAAAATTTACAGTTAGTGAGATTAAGTAATTTGCCTAGGGCCACTTGGTCAGAGGTAGCTAGCACTAAATCCCCATGCCTTTTCTATTTCCCCATGCTAATCAAATAGCTGGTTTTATCCTCGGGCTTGCTGGATTGAACCAACAATTGTTAAGCCTCACATTTTCTCAGCCAAGCAAGTAATGGATTCAGGCCAGTGGTGTCATGGGTAAAATGTAGGCCTGCTAACAGCAGTGTTGGTGACTTTAGCCTGTGCGGTAGATCACCTCTATCCTGTCGAGTCCACTCTGAGTCAGGCGGACTCAACAGCAGCAGTTTTGGTTTGGTTTGAACAAATGACGGAAAACTGGAGTATCAAGGAAACCTCTAGATCAGGAGGTAGACTCAGGCCCTACACACACACACATGCACACACACACACACACACCATACTACCTGCATTGAATTGGCCAAGTTACTTGTGTTTCTCAAACATCAGTTTTCATGTCTGTAAAATGAGGACAATGATGCACATGTGTTTGTGAAGTTGACTGTAGAGAGCATCGGGGAACGAGTCAGCACATTAGCATCGCCATATGGGCTAGTTCCCTTCTTTGTGCTGTCCCTCCTGAGTTTCTGTCTCCTCCCCTGTGGAATGAGTGGAAGAATCCCTATCCTACTGTATCACAGGCCTACTTGTAGTTGCAATCAGATGAATGAATGAATGTGCAATGCTTAAAAACAAAACAAAACAAAAAATGCTGTCTAAGTAGGAGTTATGATTCATAATGAATAAATGCAGGTTGAATTTCCCTCAAATAACTTACACCTATTTCATTAACAGATTTCACCATTGCAGTCGGCTGAACCCTGACCTGTCTTTGTTGAAGATCCTAGGAGCTAGCTACCTGAAGTAAGAGCGAATCGACCTCTTTATGTTTCTGAAATGCTAATACATGTCTTACCCAACATTGAAATATAAAGGTAGTTCACACACAACAAAATCTGAAAAATTTCCTGTACATTGTTCTACATACTTGTATGTCTTCTGGATCAAAATTACCCTTTCAACTTAAGATTTGCTGTCTTAAAAAATTTTTATTAAGTTTTTAAAAAAGACACATTAAATCTGAGAAATACAGGAGTTTGCTAAGTGTCCATAAAGTACTGTGTCCTAGAATGTCCTATTGGTTGTCTTATTGGATCCTCAGCTACTTCATGGCAAGAGGGAAGAACTCCTTCGTAGTCCTTGTCCCAGGAAATGTCTTACCACACTGTAGTGCCTGGTGCTAAAGAGTCCTCACTTCACTAGTCTAGTCACTTACTATGATTCTCAGATGTTCAACAGCACACAATCTAAGACTATAGCAACAACAACAAAAATCCTAACAACAAAGAACATGAGCTAGAGCCTTTTGCAACCATGGACCCACAGCATCTGTCTGTGCACTATTCTGGGGGGGGGGGGTGGCGGGGGGAAGGGAAGGTGGTGAGAAGTTAATGAACTTTGGGGAAGAAGAATTTCTTGTCTTAAAATTGCTAAGAAAAGAGAGGCCAGTCACTCTCTTTTTGTTTGGTTTTTCTTTTTCTAAGAAGCACGTTACTTTAAAAAAATTACCATCAATTTTTCATTTCTCACCATTCAAAATCTAAGTTTCAATCAGATTCTTGAACTAGAGCCATCAGCTCATTCCACTTTGATACCTGCCTCAACTCCGGGAGCTTTTCCCGAACTACCACCTTCACCATGAAGCTCCACGCGTTTTCCCAATTCAAGCTCGGGCTTCTTTGGCATTTCCGCATTGCTGATGAGCTCATCATGGAGAAGATGAGTTGATTGGCAAGCCTTTTCTAGGTCTTTCCCAAGGCTGCCTGAAATCACGCGATGGGCCACTTCTCTCAAGTCAGATGTCTTCATCTTTTGGGTCATAATTTCTATCATTTTCTTTCGAATTTGGTGCACCTGCTGGTGTGAGCATAAGAGGTCTTCCAAATCTGGCTGTTGCATTTTCTCGGTCAAAGTAACGCAGGACGGACAATGTGGATAGCCATCAGCAGTCTTGACACCCACACGCGCGTCCATCCTGGGCTGCCAGTTTCTGACGCCGGAGCAGGTTTTGCGCCGTGGACGATCATGCCACGGGAGCTGGTCAGGCAGTTTTGGTCCTGAATGTCCTCAGTCACTCGCTTCAATTTTCCAAATGTAGTTTCATCATTATCCAGATCCTCAAGCCGCACTTCAGAAGCATGACTCTTGAGGCCGTCATGCCACTTTGGTCCCTTGAGGCCTGGTGACTAGTGTCCCCAATATTGGTTATCTTACACACAGCTGGTGGTTTCACATCATACCAGTGTTTCTTAGAAATGGAATCAGCCACTTTCTTCTTGGCTCCTTTTGGGCCACGTGTCGTAAGGTGCTTGTTCTTGCCGACCGCCGGGTGTTGCTTAGAGGACCAAGAGAGGTTGCTTCTCTCATAAGTGACATGGTGAGTTTTACTTTGCAGAGAAACAAGTGACAGCTTCACCCCCTAGTGTAATTCTGCTGTGTTCCATGTAATCTAAGACACCTCTCCCCGCAAAAAAGGATGATGTCATAAGGTGTTTCCAACTACAGGCCTTATGAAAGAATGGCAGAGATGATTTCAGCATTTTATATTAATGTAAACATTTTATGTCCCCAATTTTTTTTCATCCCTTTGATGTGTTGTTTTCATCATCTTGAACCACGAACAACATCAGCTACATAGAGCCTTCAACGAATAGAAGTCCGCCGGTACTTCCCTATGTTTGCGGACATTCCTGAGTTAAAGTTGAGCAGAAGTCGGGGTGTTAGGTTAGTATGCTTCTCGCAGGGAAGCCCCACGTACAGGAAGTAAAAGCCCATTGTCTGAAACTGTTGTGGGTGACGTGTAAGGACTGGGAGGCTCCTCTATGATTATATCCGGCAGAGCAACCACTTGAGTTGTTTAGATGTTATCCTCCTGTCAGTGAAAGAGAGGGTTCTATAAAGAGGCAATTCCAAAAAATGTACCAGGGGTTCCTGTGTCTCTCTTGGCTCCTCTCCAGGATACAGCTCCCGGTGCAAACTTGTTTCTAACGTCTTGTGTAACGGAAAAAGATATCCGAAAAGAATATGCCATGAACACGCACTCGGTATTATTCATATTTATTTTTGATAACTCTGTGAGGCAGAGAGCTATCTTGTTTATTTTAAAAAGTGGGGTTATCGTCCCAACCCTACACAAAGTGCCAATTGTGAAATATTAATAGAATTCGCTTGAAAAAGTGGGTCACCGTGTCCCCTCACACCGAGATTCATCTCCAAATGGTGATAAAGTTAATTCTGACTCCAGCAGCTCGGTGGGTATCAGGGTGCTTGACAGGGCTTTCAAGGGCTGATATTGGGGAAGTAGATCACCTCTGTTGGAATTCGAACCGCTAATTTTTCAGTTCCCAGTGAACAGCTGAGTGACCCCACCATTTTTACTGCCCAGGGGCTGTAAAGGGAAGTTTAAGCAAACCCTGGAAGCTTACATAACATTACTCTTTGAAAGAATAATTTTGTCCACCCATGTATCTGTTGACACTCATCCCTCTCCTCTGCCTTGTTGTCTGTATCTCCGTGCTGCTCTGTGTAAGTGGGGCTGCCGGGAAGGGAACGCTGAACAACAGCAATGACCTTGTGGAGGGTGGAGATGGAAATACTCTGGGGCTCGCTGTAGACGTTTAAAAGAATATTTTGGTCATAATTGGTTACCGTGGCAGTAATGAAGAAAGAATAGCAGTTTAAATAAATAATTAGACTTGACAGTCGATGTGTCAACAGGTACCCAATTAATGAGTGTAATCACTGTTTTTCTCTGCTTTCAGTGTTGCTCCCTTGACTGTGGTGTACTCCCTGTCCCCCTTCCAAACCCAATCTATTTAAAGCTGCACTTCATGGAATCTGCAACGGTATACCCTGTGGACTATTTAGAGCTGATGTCTAATGTTCTTTAATAGGCAAACGCTGTACTGGAGCAAGAACAGGCGTCTGGCCTCCCGAAGGTGGTCGACTGCCTCTGTTCTCCACAGGGTGATACATTAGCAATGATCAATAATGTCCGCTTAATTTCCACTGGCCTAGCTGTACTGTCAGGTGAATGGTTTACTATAATTTGGTGGACATAGCCTTTGTTGGCATTAAGGGAAACGGTTGTTTTCTTTTGAGATGGAGGTATAGGCAACTAATGATTAGTTCTGATGGGCAGAATCCCATAGTTTGGAGGAGTGAAGCAATGTCTTGGGGAGGAAGAATTGCGATCAACAAACCAAGCAAGTATCACCCCCTTCCCAGCTCTGTTCTTAAGCTGCTGTGTCCCCCGTCGAGAACGCACTTTCTCTTTGTGGGCTGCCTTTCAGCATCTAAATCCAGACAGCGTTGCACCTGCTGGGGATGGTGCTTCTGCTTATTCTGTTACCTAGAATGTTCTGTCTTAGCCTGCTGGCCCTTCTCCTTCCTGCTGCCACTTTTCCCGTGTCACAGGGAACCCTCTGACTTCACCACAGAGTCCTCTGACTGATGAAGGTTGTTACGGTTCCACTGAGTTTGGGCATTTCTCCCATGGAAGAGCAAGCTGTCTTTGCATTTAAGTTGTATGTAAACTTGGGGTGGGAGAAAATGGTTGTCCCCTACCTGAAATTTCTGGTTAGAAAGGGGTTTAAAACAAACTAAAAACCCAATTTCCCGTGTCCCTTGAGTCTATGGCCTTGTTACATTACCTGGGTCTCATTTTGGAGAATTTGGGGAACTCATCCACAGTTAGCATTGACCTCTCTTGGGGGAGTCTTTGGCCCTTAAGGAGAATGGTAAAGCCAGAGGGTCTTCAAGAATCAATCTTCCTAAGTTCTCTCATTTCATACCTGGAGTTCACGGGGTCAAGGAGGGAATCTCACTTATTAAAAGGGAGAGGGGCAGATCCTGGACTAGAAGCCTTACTTCTGCCTCCCCACAGTGACATCTTGTTTGGGCACAGACTTTTCTTTCTAGAAGCTTCCTTTTTCCTTCCCATTGCTTGAAAGAGAATTGTCTATTTGGAGAAACGAATCTCATTGTCAGCGAAGGGAGGTCATGAATAGGCTCTAGGCTCCTTCGCTTCGTGTGGCGGGGGTCTCAAGCTCCTCAGGCGGAATCTAGCTGTATTTCTGGGGAGCCTGCAGATCAGATCCCCATGCTGTCCATCCTGTAGGGGCTTATTTGGCTTTGGCATCCTCACTGTCTCTTCCACCCACCTCTTGCCCTTTTCTGGTCCAGTAAATTATAAGCAGCTGAGCCACAGCTCCAAACGGGCTGTTTACTGCAGATAGTTGGGAACATTAATAGAGTCGACGACGAGGGAGGCAATATAGTGATGCCTAGTTCAACGCCCACAGCTCCCCCCATTGCAAGGCTACACAAGATTAATTGCAGTCTCTCCTTTCTGCCTTGTTGCTGTGGGACTGGGCTGGACCTGAGGAAGCAGCAGCTGAACTACTCTTTGCCAAAACCAAGCTCATTTTCATGGGACTTTCAGATCCGGAAAGAAAAGTTGTAATGATCAAACCCGTTAAAAGAGTTCTCAGATGATCTTAACTCTTATCTTGACTCTCACAATACTGCGACTTCAAAACACCCAAATCCATAGCCATCGAGTTGATGCCAACTCACGGCAGCCTCTGTAGGTTCTCCAAGACTGTACATTTTCATGGGAGTAGACAGCTTCATTGTTCTCCCGGGAAGCAACCTGTGAGTTTGAACCACCAAACTTTGGGTTTGGCAGGTCCGTGTCTTACGGCACTGCCTGGGCTCCTTGATCCGCCATTCACCCCTTGAGTGGAAATTATTTTTGTGTCTGAGTTTGAAACCCTGACTCATTAGTTTGCTATGGCTTCAGGGAGTGCCTATCTATCTCTGGACCCCACTCTCCACAAGGGACATGGGATGAGTGAGGTGTCAGAATGGGACCAAGGGTGCCGTCTTAGCTCAGATTCTCCATTATCCATCCAGCAAGTTTGCAGGTGAGCAAGGTTCTGAAGTTTGTTGAGTTTCAGATGTTCATCATTCTAGTTTCAGTACCCATAGTTTGTGAAGGACAAGCTTAACACCTCTCAGGCTTGTTGTGTTAATAAACTTCTTCTGTGTAGGCTGACAGGTCCCTTTTGGTTAAGGGATTTGGTTAAGGCAATTGGGCTTAAATTGTGTGTGTGAGGCGGTACCCCCCCCCCCAAAAAAAAAAACAAAACACCCTGCAGTCCCACCTCCTCCAAGCTATGTATATAAAAATTTTAACAAAGCAACCTTATCACATTCAAAGAACTTTCCATTACATGTAATACATTTGTCAAATCTGCGATTCCATTCTTGGAAACCTTTTTCAAACTCATCTGTTTGGATGACTGACAGCACCTCCCTCGTTTTCTTCTTCACCTCTTCTATGTTGTCAAATCGCTGTCCTTTCATGTCTCTCTTCATTCACAGCAACAAGTTTGAGGTCAGGTGAGTCAGGTGTGAGGTCAGGTGAGTCAGGTGTGAGGTCAGGTGAGTCAGGTGTGTGTGATAAGAGAGGCATGGTGGGTTTTGCCCACAACTGGCACACTGAGATGGCTGTGTGAGCAGGTGCATTCTTGTGGTGGCAAAAGCAGTCCTCTGCCACAAATCATGCCTTTTTTTGGTCACACGTTGTTATGCAATCTTTTCAGAACCTCGGAATGGGGAGAGTGATTAACAGTCTGACCTGGTGGAATGAACTATCCCCCTCACATCAACAAAGCAAAGGAGCATAGTCTTGATCTTTGATTTCACCCGACAAGCTCTTTTTGATGAGGTGACCCTTATTGCCTTCCACTGGATTGATTGACGTTTGGTTTTTGATGTTTGATTGATGTTTTGTCTGGGTCGCTTTGGAGCTGCTCTTTCAAAGCATGGCCTGTTTCCCCACGACACTCCTTTTCTTGGTCGCTCGGAATCCGAGGCACAAAAATCTTCCGTTAAATTTGGCTAAACCAAGCTCTAAGATAGTCCAGATCACTTCCCCATCTCTTCAATGGTCTGTTGTCGGTCTTTAAGCACAAGTGCACACATTGTGTTGACATTTTCATCTGTTCAGGAAGCAGATGGACGTCCATCATTAGGTCCATCATCAATCGACATTTCACTTTTCATGAAATGAGAAAGCCACTCGTACACTTGAGTTTTTTCCATAGTGCTGTCCTTGTAAGCTGTATTCAACATCATAAGTTTTGCCTCCTTTTTCCCAAGCAGAAAACAAAATTTCAACAGCCACATACTGTTCTCCTAAACTTAAACTGGCCATCACAAAAAAATCAAGGTTTGAGTGAAACTGCTTTTACAAAAAAATCACTGTGACCAGAGAGAACCTTCCCTGGAGATGCCACTGGGTACACTAACTCGGAGTGAGTTGCTTGATGCTTGCCTAGCAGGAAAAATGCATACTACAAAAACTCCACCCAGTGGAGCTTTTTTCCATTTTTGTGTATTTGTTGAGGAAGGGGCCGTAATTAGAGCACTTGTGGAAATGCTGTTGAAAGTGATGGAATCTCTACCTGGGGGAATGGAATGTATTTCTTAATAGCTTGTGCTCTACACTTTCAGAGGTCTGCAGGCCCTCCACTAGGCCTGGGATGGCTTCCAGGTTGAAGCAAAGATGGTTTATTTGTTTTGTTTTCATATATGAGAAGACTAAGATGACATTGGAATGATATGCATTTCCTCTTTTTGGATTTTGTCCGTGGCTCACCCATTCTACTCCTAATGTCGGCTGACCTCATTTCTGAGCAGGATTCTGAACACTTACCTGTCTCAACTGCTGAGTGGTTGTTGAATATCGAACTTCTCTTTCTGCTCTCTTCAGTCTGTTGCTCACGCATTCTTTGGACCACACTATTTGCTCCCCTAAAACCCGTGAGATATTAGGCACATGAGGGTCTGATTTATTTAATACTGTAACATGGAACGGGATTTCCCCCTTTTCCTCATAGGAGGAAACTGGGCTGAGAGCGGTTGGCTCATTTACCTGCACCCCACATAGCTACTAAATAACCAAGCCTGGATTCAAATCCAGATCTGCTCTGAAACCTAGGAGGATCTTCAGCAATGTCATCGACATCAGTCATGGGAATACCTGATAGAAAATGATAAATGGGCCCCAGGGGAGTACAGAGAACATATGCTATCGAAGTCTAGAGACAGACAATATCATACATTTCTGATTCACTTGTAATTCATTAATTAGATGCTTATTAAGCACATGAGAAAGCAGCCCTAGTGGTGTAGTGATGACTTGTGGGGCTGCTAACTGCAAGGCTAGCCATCGACGCCACCAGCTGCTCCTTGGGAGGAACACTGGCCTTCTAGCCCATACGAGGGGCAGTCTCAGAAACTCACAGGGCTGCTCGACCTGGTCTTAGATAGTTGCTGTGAATCAGCATTGACTCCCTAGCAGTGAGTTTGGTTTGGTTCATAAAAGGCAGCATACAATATGTTGGGCTGTTCTGTACGACTCATTATCAACAACAGCTCACAAGTTTCCCCTTTCTTCAGTTTTCTGTCAGCTTAGTGGCTTCTAGAATCTTCAGTTTCCAAGTGAGGAAGAGGGCAGAGAGTGAGTAGGGTCATCCTTCCCTGGTCATACAGTGAGATATGGACAGAATTGGAATTTCACTGCTTTGGAGAATCTGTTTGTTGTTGTTTTCCCGTTTTCCCTCGGTTACATGGAGAGCGTGGGACTCTTCTCAGAATTAGGCGTTTGCCCATGTGCAGATCAGCACAGATGCAGATGTGAGCAGCCAGAATGAGCATCCTGCCAAGTTGTAATGACTGCCACATGTGGGAGTTGAGCTTTAGTGCTTGGTGACCCACTGTGAGTATACAGGGGAACCGTGAGAGTGAACACAGTGTCAGAGATGGAAGACGGTGTTGAGGAAACAGACCCGGAGAAGGGACATAACGACAATAGAAGCACAAGTTATAGCAAACTTCTTAGCAACTGCTAGCCGCCCAGCGATAAACATTTGTCAGTGGGTGCCTTTGGATAAGTCACTTATTCCTTTGGATCTCAGTTTTCTTATCTGTAATCTGGAAATGATAGCCTACCAACAGACCTATTGTGCATGGAGAGGAAAGACCATTGCCCTGGTAGTATTAGTACCAATACATGGGAGTATTATTGCCTGTGATATGCATAATCTTCATCCTAGCCCCATGAAGCGGGCACAGTTGTCCTGTTTTAACAAAGACCATTTGCTAAAGGTCCACTTTCTGAGGGCCGCACTTCTCAAAGGTGCAGTCCATAGGCAGCATCAGCATCCACTGGCATCTTGTTAGAAGACACCATCTCAGGCCACACTCCAGGTCACCTCTATCAGAATCTGCATTTTAACAAGATCCCCAGGCAATTCAGATGCTCCCAGGTGGACTTTGAGAACACTGCTTTTGGCTGGAGACCAACTTCAAGGCTGTTGTGACCCTGACCTGCTGACAAAGATTGGCTTGCTGCCAGCGTGGTCCCAGTGCACGGTACCAGTGGCTTCAGACAGCTGGAAGGGGCCCTGTGACGTTTCTCTGTGGGAGTACTGGAAGACTGGGCTGAAGGGATCCAGCAGGCTTTGTTTTTCAACCCCCTTCATTTCCTCTGAAGTGCTAGTCACCAGGGGTCTTCCTGGGATTGGATCCCAAGTCTTTCTGATTCCAGAGTCCATGTTCTTTTCATTAAGCCGCTACGTGTCAGCCAGGAAGAATGCTGGGCTGTGTGCAGGACAGCCCTTCATTCCCCATAGTGTGCATATTTCCACACTGGCTGGTTTATGCTATTACTCAATTCCTAGAGGGGGAGAATTAAAAAAAAAAGAAGCTTGAGTTGAAAGCCAGGATCCTGCAGCTTAATCAGTTACAGTATTTTCCTTTTTTAATGAGGGTGACTATTGTGAAATAAATAATTATTAATTACTCCAAACTAATGAAATATTTTCGTTTCCTTGTTCAAAAGCATATGGAAGCTAAAAGAAAGCATATGGGTGTTTTTCAGGAAGCATATTGGTGAATGGACGGATTACAGTGGTGCCAATATGCCTTTGCTGTCTGGCTGGGGCCATCCCTACGTGTACTGGCATCTGAGTCCTTGTGCGTGTAAAGGGATTTTCCAAAGATTCCTATCTGCTCTGTGCCTTGGGCTGCCTCTGGAATTACACAGCTCGGGCTCCTAAATCTTTCTGCCAGGCTTCTATCCAGGCATTACTGGTTGAGTGTCTACTGAGTTGAAAACCTTTGCTCTCAACCTTGGTCCTTCTTTTCCATGTGTTCCCATCCTCCAACGTAGACCGAACGGGCCTGCTCACAGGACGACGTCGCAGGCTGAAGCAACAGCACTGCAATGGGGACCGGGCACTTGTGTTTGCGGCCCCGCTCTGTGGCCACTCATGGAGATTCAATCTGATAGTTCCCTACAGTGGCAAAAACAGTGTCTCTCCCAGGCCAACCTCTTCCTTCCCCCTCCATCAGAGCCTCCCAGTGAAACCTGGGCTAACCATAGGACCCCCACATAGTTCTAAGTGGGATGCAGAGTCAACTGTTGAAGCTTCATGTGGCAAATTCCCTACTTGCAAAATTGGAATGATAACACTGGTTTTCCTTAACTCACTGGCAAGTGTGAAGTTCATGACCTTTGCTCCTGCCTCGTTTTCTTTGTCTCCTCAGCTACATGTTCAGTTGGCCTGGTAAAAAGCCTGCTGCATTTGCAGGTGGTCTCCTCTGGTGTTTGCACATATTTAGACATTTACTTGTTGTTGTTGTTGTTTTAATGATCAGAGGAAACATGATATGTTTGAGAAGCTACTTGGCCGAGTATCAGCAAACAAAGGTTCCAGGCCAACCTGATTGGATAAGCATTTACTTAGCAACTACAGCTGCAAGGTAGCTTGCCTAAGAAACAAAAGAGAGCTGGCCAGGTACGTGGAGATGAACTCGATTCAGGGCCGTCCAAGACCCATGCGATGTGCTAGCTCAATAATTGTGCTTTGGGGGTGGGAGAATCCTGGGGACTCTTTGTACTGGGAGGTTTCATGTAGGATTAGGGGTTGGGGCTTACTTTGAAGGATAATTAAATAGACTTTGATGGGATCTTACAGGGAGTCAAAGAGCCAGTCTGTGGAAGGCAAGAATCAACTTGAGATCCTGGGTGAAACGTGAAAACATTAATGTTGAGTGAAATAAGCCAGTTACCAGCGAACCAGTATTGTTTGATCCCATGTACCTGAAACTTCTAGAACAGACAAACAAATGCATACAAAGTGTATCATTAGTAGTTGCCAGGGCAGATGAGGAGGAGCAGGAGAGAGGACTCATGCCATTATAATTATGGGCATACATGTGAAAAAATGTAGAATGTCAATTGTTTTTGATGTTTCTCTCTCCGTGTATGAACTTCAAAAAAATTGGAAAATGGGATGAAATTTTCCCATGAAATTGCTGATGCCTCTCCCCCTATATTATCACAATGAAATGAGTGATAATAATGATACAAAGAATCCGCTTGAGCAGGGCCCAGAAGCAGCTAGACACCAGACATATCTAGGGACCTGGGGCTAGATGACAGAAATGCGTAGTTGAGAGAGAATTGGTTTTTTTTCCTGATGGGCCCCAAGTCTCTCTCCCCCCTCCCCATTCATGAAATGGGAACTTTGGGCCAGTTGGTTTTCCCGAAGCTTTCCTCATCTGAATCCCAGTTGGAATCCGACAAGATTGCTTACCCCACAGCCAGCAAAGTCACTTTGTGAGCCCCCTGAGAGTTGAGTCATGGCCACAGGGCAGGGTCCAGAACCCACATGCCTCATTTCAGTGCTGAGAGTTGAGTCGTGGTCACAGGGCAGGGTCCAGAGCGCACGTGCCTCATTTCAGTGCTGCTGTCCTGCTGTGCACTTCACTGCGGTAGTGGGGGAGGGTGGTGGCCACTGTGGTTCTGATCTTTTATATATAAAAACAGACTGTACAAAACCAACCAAACAAAAAAAACCCTGAGATATACAACGAACAGGAGACTCGCCCTTCCTGTAGACCAGTGGTTTTCAACCTGTGGGTCAAGACCCCTTTGGGGGTATCAAACAACCCTTTCACAGGAGTCACCAAATTCATCACAGTAGCAAAATTACAGTTAGGAAGTAGCAACAAAAATAATTTTATGTTTGAGGGGGCGGTCACCATAACACGAGCAACTGTATTAAAAGGTCCTGGCATTAGGAAGGTTGAGAATAGTGGTTCTTCCT
Source organism: Tenrec ecaudatus (assembly GCF_050624435.1). Lineage (NCBI taxonomy): Eukaryota > Metazoa > Chordata > Mammalia > Afrosoricida > Tenrecidae > Tenrec > Tenrec ecaudatus. The sequence continues at coordinate 30,787,307 of NC_134537.1, forward strand.
TCTGCAGAAAAACAAACAAACAAATAAACAAACAAACAAAACCAAACTCATTGCTACGGCTTCTGACTCATAGCAACCTTACAGCCCTGGGAGAACTGCCTGTGTGGGTGTCAGAGACACTAACTCTTTCCAAGACCAGGTAGCCTCATCTGTCCCGCGCTCAGTAGCAGCCCAGCACGCAGTTCTCCACGCCATTGGGGCTCTGTGCAGGAAGCAACCCTTCTCCATGGTTAGCCCCCTGCACCTCCCTCTGCGGGTCTGGTTCTCCTTCCTCCAGGTGTAGCACATACCTGCCCTCATGAGGACATTTTGCCCTTCTACCCATGGGCTCTGAGCCAGAGTCTGCACAGTACCCTGCAGGGGAACATTACATTTGCTTCGATATTGCTATCATTGCGGGTTTCCTCTCCCCACACTTGCCTTCCGACATCATACAAGAGTCCTGACAAGGAAGACTGCCGTGGTTTCTCTGATTTCTCTGTAGCTCCTGATGCAGCATCAGAGACCAAACCAAAGATCCAAACTCCTTGCCATCACGTCGATTCCAACTCTTAGTGACCCTGTAGGACATGGCAGAACGGCCTTTCTGCATTTCTGAGTCTAAATCTTTACCGGCGTGAAAGCCTCATCTTTCTCTCCCGCACAGTACCACGGACAGGTAGTGCTCAATCAAGATGTCAGCTCCTGTGTGTCTCTAGCAGCTTTCCTTCTACGCATTGCTTATTTTCACAGTATCTATGATATTTTATGCAAGGAAAAAACAAACAAAACCCCCCACTGCTATATAATCGCTTCTGAATCATAGTGATCTATGTAGGGTTTCTGAGGCTTACTAAGCCTGTGAGGGAGCAGGTTAGCAGCTAGCAGTTGTACTCAGCAGCAGCACCGTGACCACGACTGAGATGCACATAGAATTTCCCGAACTGGAAAGGTGCTTAAGAAACTGCAGGTCTAGATCAGTCCTCGCCCCCCAGGGAAGAATCACTCAGTCAAGACTGGCCCAGTTAGTGGAAGCTCTAACAATGGCGGCCACATCTCACCCTGCAGCAGAGAGTTGGTTGGGCCTCCATGTATGAAGACCCTTAGGAGAATGGCAGGGCACGTGGTACTGCTGCTACTTCAAACAGATGGCACGAAGCAGACCTTTCCTGGACGTCCACTCAGTGACACTATTGGCTGGGAGCCAACTCGGTGGCACTGACCATGACAACTCTCTGACAGGCCCTGTGAAGGCCACAATTTCACTTGGTTAGTGATCAGAAGCCTAGAATTCTCCCTCCTTCTTGAGAGAGTAGGGGCCCTCTAGATGGGTACAAGCCATTGAGCCTTGAATACATTGAGCCTTGACCCACGAGTGGCTTGGAAGAAGGGTTGGCAGTCCACTGCCCACAAAACCACCACTCCAGACTTTGTGGAGCACAGTTCCCCCCAAACACATAGGGCAAGGAGGCTCCCGGAGTGAGAATCCGCTCCATGGGAACAAAATGCCCCCTGCCCAAGGAGAGAGAAATGTTTGTCAACAGAACATCTAGCAGAGGGGGCTCCTTATAGGCATACTGGGTGGCTCCCTTGCTGGCAGAAGCGAAACCAGAGGTGCCATCCACCCTGGGTGTGAGACCCTCCAAGAGCGGAGCGGAGCACTCGGCTGGCTGCCACACAAGCCTCGGCATCTTTCGAGATCGGGGACACCCGAGTGTTAGCCCTCTTGGCGCTGATGTGCTCTTAGCACATCTCCTTCTGGCCTCTGGCCACCCCCACCCCCTTCCCCTCCACTGGCTCCCTGCTCCCTGGCTGCAGCTCCCAGTTCTCCTGACAGGGGCTCTGACAGAGCCCTCAGGGCTGGTCTGCGGACATGCCTGCGGGGAAGTGGAGACGCAAATCTGCTTGCTTCACAATAAAAATAGCCTCTGATCTCGGGGCCTGGGCATGAAGTGAAATGATATTAACGAGGTTTGAGGGCCCTGGCAGCCGCACCCCCATGGTGGCTGCTTCGCCTGCTCCCTCGGGCAGCTGCGAGGAGGGTTGCCATGGTGCGCTTGGCACTCTGTTTAGATCAGCTATTTTCTGAAGGAGCCCCTGACCTTCCCCACAATAGAAACCAATGGTTGATGTGGTCATGTCAGTGCCACTTCAGGAACGACGGGACGGGCCAGCCTCCAGTTGTCACTTGGGAACTGTAGGTCACAGCACAGACCTTGAATTTGGGGATGTCAAGCAGGCTTTAAAATGCCCTCTACTCTGATTGGATAGTGACGAGACCAAGGCTGGAGAGAGGGGAAGTGACTTGTGAGAGGCCCCCGAGAGAAGTAAGGGTACGGCTGGGGCTGGAACGTGGTTCTGCTGGTCCCCAACCCTGTGATGTGCCCGCGGTGCCTCACTAATTGTACCTCAGTCCCCTCCTCAGCCCTGTAGGCTGTGGATGGGGAGGAGCTAGGTTTGGGGATACCACTGCCCATAGGGATGGGCGGAGAATAAGATTGGCGGGGTGGTTCAGAGAAGAGAAAGGGGTGAGAAAATTGGGGTGGTGGTGGCTATACCCCGCAAGGACTATCTACCTAGAGTTTAATCCAAGGAGCCACTCAGCAGGGCCCATTCCCAGAGACTCTGGGCAGAGTCGGCCCATCACGTCCTATCATTCATTGGCTCCTTGAGAAGTGGATGATTAAAGGGCAAGCTAATACCATGAGCTCTGTTCGGAACCCTTTCCTGAAAGAACTTACAGCAGCTATTGTCGATACCATTCTTTTTGTGTTTTATAAAATCAAGTGTCTTCGTGTAAAGAGGCCCCCATTGTGCAGCGGTGAAAGAACTTGGTAGCCACCCCAAAAGAATGGACTGTTCGAACCCACCGGTCGCTCTGCTGTAGAAAGATGGGCCAGCCTGCTTCCATAGAGATTGCAGACCAGTAGAGCCGAAGGGGCCACTCTACACTGCTTTCTAGTGTCATTATTCAGTGGGATTGACATGACAGCCATTGTTTTTTACAACACCATTCCAATGCAAAACGCCTTCTCCGCAAGATCACAGGATCTTGTTATGTTGTTAGTTGCTATCTAGTCTATTCTGACTCGTAGTGATCCTATGTATAAACAGATCAAGCACTGCCTGGTCATGGTCCCGGCCATCGGAATTGCTGTTACACTCGAGCGTCTTGTTGCAGCCACGCTGTCATAGTGTTTAGGGTCTTCCTCCTGTTTTTGGCTGGCTTTCTCTTTTACACAGCATGATGTGCTCTTCCAGGGACTGGTCTCTCCAGGTAACGTGTCCAAAGTACTGGAGGCATCTCACGATCTTCCCTTCTAAGGAACATTCTGGTCTACTTCTTCCAAGACAAATTTGTTTGTTCTTTTGGCAGTGGATGGTACTTTCCACATTCTTTATTAGCTGCATAGTTCAAATGCATCCATTATTTTTCTTCCCCTGCCCTTAAATCTTTTTATTGGGAGGTAATACAGATATCATATCATTCTATAGTTCAATCACATCAAGTATTACTGTACAGTCCATTTCAAAAACTTTCTCCTGCTTCTTAAACTCCTTGATACCATCTCACCATTCACCTCCTACTTTCCCCCTCTGTAGCTTCCTTCCGGGAACACCTATTCTACTTGCTGTCCTTATAGGTTCACCAATCCTGGGATTCATATAACAAAAAACATATAACAAAAAGTCAAGAGGGCTATCCCCAGTGACAAAAATACATCAGAGCTAAACCCTAGTATGAGGAAGAAGAAAACCACCATAAATGTCAACACTCCTATCAGGCCCAATGTGTATGGGGGACATCAACTGACAACGTGTATCTTTTCAAGTCAGGTTTATCATTTTGATTTCCTGTAGTCACCTCTCCAATATACTCTGTTTTGCAAGCAGTTCATTCTCCTCTCTATACTTTGGATAGAAGGAAATAACCAAATCTACAGATTTCACAAATAGGTTTGGGCTCCCATTGTCCTCCATAGCCTTTTGCAAACCAGAATCTCACAGTTTGGGCTCCGATAACTATTTCCTCCTTCAGCTTTGGATTATATGATTTACAATCCTTTAGTCATGGATTTTGGTGTGTTTCTTCCATGTGGACTTAGTTAACATCTGAGTTAGATGGCTGGTTGTTTGAAAACAAGTTTTGGGGCCAGGGTGTGGTGCCCCAACAGACTGGACTGGAAGCACTCCTAAAGGCCAGCAAACAGTCCTTGAACTGACTACAAGCTTTTCTTTCTTGTTGTATTTTGTTTTGTTGTCATTGTTTTGTTGTTTATTATTGCTTGGTTTTGCTCTGTCTTGTTTTTTGTGGATGTTATTATCTCTGCAGATCTGTCTAAATAAGAGAGGCTGGATGAACAATCTGGAAGAGAAAACAATGGGACTGACAGTTCCCGGGGGACATGGGAGGGGGGAGGTAGGGGGAAAGGTAGTGGTATTAACAAACCCAGGGACAGGGAACAACAAGTGATCCAAATCAGTGGTGAGGTGGGTATGGGAGGCCTGGTTGGGCATGATCAAGGGTAATGCAACCAAGAGGAATTGCTGAAACCCTGGTGGGGACTGAGCATGATAATGGGACAGGAGGAAATTCAGAGGAAATAGAGGAAAGAGCTGGGAGGTAATGGGCATTTATAGAGGTCTAGATAAAGGTATGTACATATGCAAATACATTTATATATGAGTATGGGGAAATAGATCTATGTGTATATATTTATAGGTTTAGTATTAAGGTAGCTAGAAGGACACTGGGTTTCCACTCAAGTATTCTCTCAATGCAAGAATACTTTTTTCTATTGAATTGGAATTCTATGATGCTCATCTTCTCAACACAACCGCTGAAGACAAAGAAGGTGGACAAGCAAATGTGGTGAAGAAAGCTGATGGTGCCCGGCTATCAAAAGATAGCGTGTTTGGGATCTTAAAGGCTTGAAGGTAAACAAGTGGCTATCTAGCTCAGAAGCAACAAAGCCCACATGGAAGAAGCGCACCAGCCTGTGTGATCATGAGGTGCTGAAGGGATCAGTTATCAGGCATCAAAGAACAAAACATCATATCATCGTGTGCTCACCTCCCTGATACGATTGCTGAAGATAAATGGGTGCATAAGTAAATGTGGCGAAGAAAGCTGATGGTGCCTGGCTATCAAAAGATACCGCGCCTGGGATTTTTAAGGCTTGAAAGTAAACAAGCGTCCATCTAGCTCAGAAGCAACAAAGCCCACATGGAAGAAGCACACCAGCCTGTTGAGATCACAAGGTACCAAAGGGATCAGGTATCAGGCATCACCAGAACAAAAAATCTTGCCATAGTGAATGAGGGGGGCAGTGTGGAGTGGAGACCCAAAGTCCATTTGTCAGCCACTGGACATCCCCTTACAGAAGGGTCTCAGGGAAGAGACGAGACAGTCAGGGCACGATGTAGCAATGATGAAAAATACAACTTTTCTCTAGTTCCTAAATGTTTCCTTCCTTCCCCCCGCCCCCCCCCTCCACTATCATTTTCCCAATCCTACCTACCTTGCAAGTCTGGCTAGACCAGAGGATGTGCACTGGTACAGATAGGAACTGGAAACACAGGGAATCCAGGGTGGATGATCCCTCAGGACCAGGGGTGTGAGTGGCAATACTGGGAGGGAATAGGGAGGGTGGGTTAGAAAGGGGGAACCGATTACAAGGATCTACATGTGATCTCCTCCCTGGTGGACGGACAACAGAAAAGTGGGTGAAGGGAGACGTGGGACAGGGCAAGATATGGCAAAATAATAATTCATAAATTATCAAGGGTTCACGAGAGAGGGGAAGTGGGGAGGGAAAGGGAAAAATGAGGAGCTGATGCCAGGGGCTTAAGTGGAGAGCAAATGTTTTCAGAATGATGAGGGCAATGAATGTACAAATGTGCTCTACACAATTGACGTATGTATGGATTGTGACAAGAGTTGTATGAGCCCCTAATAAAATGATTTTTTTAAAAGCCCCTAAGCCCCCAGGCGCTCTTTTAGCTGATAGCTGGGCACCATCTAATTTCTTCACCACTCTTTGCTCTCGTACCCGCATTTTCTGTGCTTTCTTCCTCACTGTCAGTATCAAGCAGGGTCATGCACCCATTATTTTTCATTTCCCAGCTTTCACTTGTATTTGAAGTGATTGAAAATACCATGGATTGGATCAAGCACACTTACATCTTCAAAGTGACACTTGCTTTTCAACACTTTAAAGAAAACGTGTGCTAGAGATTAGCCCAGTGCAGTACATTGGTTGATTGCTTGATTCCTGCTTCCATGAGTATTTATTGGGATCCAAGCAAGTTGAAATCCCCGACGACTTCAGTCTTCTGTCCTATTTATCATGACATAACCTTCTGGTCTAGTTGTGAGGTTTCTGGTTTTCTTTTCATTGAGTTGTCATCCATACAGATCGTAGTTTTTGATCTTTACCGGTAAGTGCTCAGGGACTTCCTTGTAAGGCTGTTTCATTTGCACGTTCACAGGTTGTTAGCGAGCATTGTTCTAATCCCAATACTGCACTCTTCTTCATGTAGCCCGGCGTCTTGGATTATTTGTTCAATCTACAGATTGGATAAGTACGGTGAAAAGACACAACCCAATGCACACTCTTTCTGATTTTAAACCACACATTGGTTTCCCCTTGTTCTATTTGGATGATTGCCTCTTGGATTGTGTATAGGTTCCTCCTGAGCACAATGAAGTATTCTGGAATCCCCCCTTCTTCTCAATGTGATACAGAGTTTGTTACGATTCACCTTGTTAACTTTGAGTAGTCAATGACATTCAAGTAAACATCTTCCCGGTACGGTGGTATCCTGGATTTCTGCTGACATCAGCAATGATAGTGCTCATGTCATGTCCTCTTTGCAGCTCCCCGTCACGATACTGCCACAACTGTTGTTGAATTGTCCTCAGCGTAATTTTACTTTCGCGTGATGTTGATGATATTGGATAATTTCTGCATTTTGCTGGTGCCCTGCCTCTTGGCATGGACATGAATTTGGAACTCATCCAGCGGTAGGCCAGGTAGCTGTCCTCCAGATGAGACCAGTTTGCACTGTCAGCATTGCCTCTGTTTGCTGAAACATTTCTTACTCTCTCCCTTACTGGAGTCTCCTTTATTGCGAATGCCTTCAGTGCCGCGTGGACTTCGGCCTTCAGTGTTATCGGTCTCTTCATCATGTGCTGCCTCTTGAAGTGGTTGAAGGCTGACCTTTTAGTTCCAGTGACTGTGTGGTCCTTTCATAGTCATTCACTGCTTCCCACATGGTTCACTAGTTTGCGCATAGAATACTCCACTATTGCAACCCAAAGGATCTTAGAAGACAGATTGTGAGTGTTTAAGGACTTCCCCCCAAGTTGTTATTGTTGTTGTTGTTCGGTTGAACTTATTTGAATTAAAATAACTTCATTCCCCCCCCCATTGTGGTGAGAGATATGAGATGATGGTTTCAGGAAATTATGTTCTTACTAATGTAGAGTTGGCTAAGATTTCCCGGATGTTTTTATTTACTTTTCATAAAACCCATATGTTGTCCATACTTACTCTTATTGAAGAAACTGAAGTCATGTGACCTGCTCACATTTGCTTCTAGACATAAATGGAGGTTTGATTTGGTTTCAGATTTTCTGCCTCAAATATCATAATGTTCCTTCAACTCTTCCATTTTTCTCACAGAAGAATTATTATTTCACCAGCCTTTGGTTAGGAAATCTTCTAGTTTATTTAGATTGTAATCCATCCCCTTTACAGTTTGGAAAATAATTATGAAGTCTCAGGTCCAAACAGCAAATTATTATAATGTTTTGGCCAATAGTTTGTATTAAAACTTTTATTTTTCAGTAGGCCAAGGAAAGAACAAGGTATTTTTAGCGTCTTCAATTTTATTTGTTTGAAATATGTTTTACAAATATATACAACTCATTTAAATTGCAAATTAGGTACATCTAAACTATTCAGAGAAAGGGCCCCAACAAATTGGTCTATTATTTAAGAACTAAATTGGACCACATTTTTAGATTTAAAAGAAGGATGCGGGGATTTATGAACTGTACAACCAAAGCGCAGATTTTGGTTTATATTGACGTTCTGTGGATATTTTTTACATTTTGCCAATGTTCTTTGGATAATGACTTTTAAAAAACAGGATGTGGATGGGATTGGTCAACAACATATTCTGCATACTTTTTGAGGGGACAAATAATCCATGCTGAGCCATCTTCTTTTCTGTGCATGTGCTCACAAAGAACATCATTGCCTAATTTAAATTTCAGTACAGAGGCAAAGCTGATTTGTAGTGAGTATCATATCTGGATATATATAGATCCTGTGTTTCTTTTTGTATCTAACTTTCCAGGTGTTTAGCGAGAAGACGAGTTGAATAACAATGATACACTGTCCAGAGAGAAAATTGAACACACCTAAATGTTTCTGAGTCTATTTCTGTAGTGTACGTGTGTGAGAGAGAGAGGGGGGGGGTGGCGGGTGCGGGGGGAGCAGAAGGAGTAGAGAGGAAGGGAGGGAAAGAGAGATTAGCTTATGGCTCTTCATGATTCATACATAATTAAAATCCCTTATATATTTTAGAAATAATAACTTTGAAATTTACTAAAGAAATAAACTCAAGACTGGAGGTGGAGGTAGTGACAGGGGATGCATGTTTTACTTTTTCTTTTAGGGGATCAAACCCCTTGGTTGCTTGTGAGTCATTTCGGACATACAGCGACTCTATAGGGGCAGATGAGCAGAACTGCCTGATTGGGCTTCCAAGACTCCTTCCCTCGGTGTGGAAACGGACAGAGCAGCCAGTGGGTTCCAACAGCTGAACTCTGAATGGCTCTGCCACCAGGACTGCTTTGCTTCAGAGTTGAGGTGAAATGAAAACTTAGAAAATTGTATTGTTTGATATTAGTTGCAAGTCAGATACAATCTTCATATTTCCTTTGGGCAGAAGGCTGGTCCTAGGAACCTGAACATCCTTGCAAATGTTCTAGAATTTTTTTCAGTCTCCAGTGGTATCCACAGTCCCTGTCAACAGTGGCTGGCACAGTCTGCCTGGCCTTAAACTCCTAGCGTGTTTGTTTTCCCAAGCGCCTTGGGAGCACCCCGAAGGCCAGAGAGGGATTTCTGGTGGTGCACTGTGGGAAATGTTGGACAGCGAACTGAAACGTCAGCCCTGTGAACCCATCGGCTGTCCCCGAAGTGAAAAAGGGACAGCTTGCATCAGTCCATAGGTACAGTTTCTCCAACTCATGGACAGTGCCCTCCTGCCCTGTACCCCCTCTTGTCGTGGTGTGGATGCCTGTAGCTAGTAGCCCTGTTCTGGGATTGAGGGGGTGGATCTTTGGGGGAGCTGCACGCCTCATCTTTCGCCCATGGAGCAGCTGGTGGGCTGGAACTGCTGGCCTGGCAGTGAGCAGCACCAAGCCCACACCATCACCCCACAGACAGGCTTCAGGGGAGCTATATTTGCGTGGAGCTTCCAGGGGTCCGCCATCCTTTTGAGAGTCCTATGGCTTCTCTTGAAAGGCTTCTGCTTTGTAGACTCTCTGTGGAGTAAAGACACATTGTCCATCCTCCTACTTGCCAAAGAACAGGGTGGTGTAGGAGTGACATAGCCTGTTTACAAACTGGCCCAAACTGTCATGGGAAGAAAAGTTTTTGTATATTCTAAAATGTTATAGAGCTAGGGAAAATACAGACACATAATATATAGAGTGCATAGCTCTGTGCAGAGATATATGATCTGCTCGTTGTCACAATATTTAACCCAAAGTGCTATTTACAGTAATGAACCAAAATGTCAGTCTTAAAAATACGAGTGTCAAAGTGTTCCCACGTTGCGGGAAAGTTTGATGTGGCAGTTTGTTAATCACATGACTATTCTATCAACTGTGTCTCAGAATGTGCTTTATTTCTTGCTCAGTGCTCTTTCTTGAAGGTTCCTTGCACTTCTTCAGTGAATTCCAAGTTCAAGTCGGAGCCCAGGGGGCCACGCTGAGGTTGCGTGTCTCACGCAGCTGCTGCCACATGCTTCTCACCTTGAATGGCTTCCCATCATCTCTGAGGGGCTTGAGCCTGTGTGCCTGAAACCTTTATGTATAGTAGCTCCTCACACACACACACACACACACACACACACACACACACACGCCTGTGCCTGAAACCTTTATGTATAGTAGCTCCACACACACACACACACACACACACACACACACACACACACACACGCCTGTGCCTGAAACCTTTATGTATAGTAGCTCCACACACACACACACACACACACACACACACGCCTGTGCCTGAAACCTTTATGTATAGTAGCTCCACACACACACACACACACACACACAAACACACACACACACGCCTGTGCCTGAAACCTTTATGTATAGTAGCTCCACACACACACACACACACACGTCTGTGCCTGAAACCTTTATGTATAGTAGCTCCACACACACACACACACGTCTGTGCCTGAAATCTTTATGTATAGTAGCTCTACACACACACACACACACACACGCCTGTGCCTGAAACCTTTATGTATAGTAGCTACACACACACACACACACACACGCCTGTGCCTGAAACCTTTATGTATAGTAGCTCCACACACACACACACACACGCCTATGCCTGGAACCTTTATGTATAGTAGCTACACACACACACACACACACACACACACACCTGTGCCTGAAACCTTTATGTATAGTAGCTACACACACACACAACTTTGACTGTACCGTTGTTATTTTTCCTGCAGAATTTCCACATGAAACCTTCATGTAAAGGATGAATGCTTTGTGTGTCTCTCCACGCTGGGACTTTCCAGGTGTGATTTAGATGCTAGGGCCAGTGGCCACTCTTTGACCTTGTCACATTTAAAACTTGTGCTGGGCATGTTGACTGCATTAACTTGTTCACTCTACTCAAAGGGCACAATCGCAGAACATAAATATAATCGCAACCCCCTCACACACAACAAAACACAAACCACCCAATTCAACTCTTATGGATGGCATGAAACTGCTCCTTAGTGTTTCCCAGGTTGTAAATCTGACAGGAGCCGAAGGTAACACTTTTCTCCTGCACAGTGGCTGGTGTGCTTGACGGCCGATCTTCTGGTGATCAGCCCAATGCTTCACCCACGACACCATCAGTGCTCCTGTGAAATATAAGACATCGAGGGAAAGGCAGCCTGCTTTCTTTTAGGAACAGTATGGCTGTGTATTAGATCTATGTCCATGGTCGGATTCTCTGGATCTCAGTTTTCAGTGACAAATTGGTAAAGGTGGATTTAGATTAGATCAGTGGATTTTTAAACATAGATTCCAATCACCCCTGAAGCCCTAGATAAAAGAAAGGCCTCCTGTCATGGGGTGCAGGAGCAGGGGTGATGATGACTCTGTGTACTCTAACTGGAGCAACTCCGATCTTTACCAACAACAAACAAAAGATTATCTTACAGCTTGAAGGAACCCTTGTGGTGTAGTGGTCATGAGTCAGGTTGCTAAATGTAGTTTAAAACCACCAGCTGCTCCATGGGGGACTATCTGGGCTTTCTCTTCACATAAAGCATTACAGTCTCAGAGACTTACAGAAGAGGCTCTTATTAGTTGGCATCGGTTTGATGGACATGAGTTCAGTTGGGTTTGATAGATTGAATTGTGTTTCCCCAAATGAGATGTGGCATTCTTGGCACACTCTTACCTGTGAGACCTTGCTTGTGGAAATATCTCCCTGTGAAGATATTATCCATTAAGCTAACACACTAGAATGAGGTAAGTCCTAATCCCTTCTGAGTGATATCTCAGGACAGAGAGAGGGACACAGCCACATGGTGGGGGTGGGGGTTGGTAGGTGATCTACAAGCAGCGGAGGAATCCAACAATTGTTATCAGGAAACAAAATATAAGGGAAAGGGATGGAAAAATGCCTCCTCGATGCCTTCAGAAGGATCCAGCATAGCTGATACCCTCCTTTGGGCTACTGACTTCTAGAACTGAGAGATGATTTATTTTTTGTCCTTTCAACGCACACACTTTATTGGCGCTTTGCAGGTGTATCCCTAGGAAACCAAGAGTCTCATATTCTCTCATGTAAATAAGCAACTCCATGTTCAAATGATGCATAAGCCCTCCAGCTGGATAGTAACCACCATTCTGGATCCTTCCCTCCAGTTGGCATGCTCATAGTTTTCATGGGCAGCCATGCCAGCAGATCTTGGCTGATCTGGCCTCAGGGTCTATCTGCAACTCCACAAAACCACCAAGAAAGTCCTGTTAGTGGCAAAGGGTTCTCTACTATGATTTAAGGTAAGGCAACTTGAGGGATCACACTGAGATCACATGTGTGCCCAGTTTTCACCTTTGGATCTTTTAGTCTTCCTTTCCAGTTAAGCAGATTTGGGGGTCAACAAGGACCATGGTTACAGACGAATGCAGAGAAAGGTATAAAAGCTTTGGAGGTGGGGGTCGGGCATGGAATGCATCTGTTTTCGGTCAAGATCAGGGATTTCTCTCCTTGAGCTAGGGAGCTTCAATTACTTTGGGAAGGAGTGTAGGTACCCACAACCTGCCATTTTAATTCAGGTATCTCTTTCTAACCTCTTCCTCCTCCACACGTCTACACATGCTGCGGTCACCACCTCCAGCACCTGGAGAGTCTGGGAAGGGCATAGGCCTCTGTGCTTCCTCAGGTACTGACATACGGGAAGAGAAAGGGCTTCGAACTCGGACTCTAGATAGGCACTGTAAGAAAGACCTACAGTCCGGGGACACGAACTAGTCACAGTTTAGAAACATCAAGTCACAGAAAATGTTTTTATGGAGAAAAAGGATCCCATGGAATGATGGCAGTTTTGCGAGAGATCCTATTTCGGGGTATCAAAAAATAATTGATCATCAAATTGATTCCTGTGTAAGCTCATAGTGGCTTTGCATGGCGTTTCTGAGATTGTAAATGTTTTCTGGAGCAGAGAGCCTCACCTTTCTCCCATGGGTTGGGCAGTGGGTTTGAACTGCTGATGTTGAGGTTATCAGCTATTGCACTGCCTAACCCACGGTGCCACTAACTTTTTGGAGAGAGGTAGCCTTAACTAATGTAATAGCTGAAGTGTAAAGTGGAGACAGTGGGCAGTTCAGTGAGGGACAGTAACCTCTTCCTAGTGGTGAAATGCCTCTCTGTTAGCAATTCTTGTCAAACTCTGTGAGCGAAGAAGCACCAACTGGGTGCTTTGGCAGAAATGTTCTTTTATTGAGTCATGCATGATCACTGAGAATATACTTGGGCTTTTTGGAGGGAAATTATGTTCCAAAATGTAGGAGAATGGTACGGAATTCAGGGCCAGTCCTTGCTCATTGTTCCCTGAAATCCTTGGGGAGGTGAGACAAAGCATTCCAAACAAATGCTGAACCCTGAAAGTAAAAGCTGTAAATAAGATGTCGAACAATGCCGTGTGGAGTTTTGTGCTGAGTGGGATTGCGGACAGGGGGGTGACATCTGAGGACAAACTGCCAACCAGTGAAATTGCTCTCTTATTTGTTTATTCTTTTACTTTGTTTTGCTTTTCTGCTTGCTAGAATTCAGTCGTGTACTTGCCTTGTTCCCAGTTGTCTAAGCCTCAGTACCTGTTCCCTGCATGGATGCATGATTCTGAAAGATGCATGAATATAGTTGGAAGAAATGATGTTAGTCTGGAAATCCTGACCTGGCCAAGTGGAGTCTGAGGGGAGTACCTTAGCTCCCCTGGGACCATTACACATTCTACCCTGGGCTCCCTTCGAGTTAGACATCATTCCAGACACTTTACATACTTTGCCATCATGAATCTCATCCCCCAAACCACCTTTGGGGAAGGTGTTGTGACCATCACCAAGTTACACGTGACAAATGGAGAATAGGAGCGACCACGTAAGCTGCCCAAAGTGGCATGGGTCATACCGAGTATAGCTAGGATTTGAAATCAGTTAGCCTGGCTTCTGCGGCTTTAGTTTAACTCCTGAGCTTTGTTGCCTTTACCCGGTAATTATAAAGATGCCTTCCTGTCCGATTTCTTTGAGTCCTAGTGGTAACAGTGGTTAGAGTACTCGGCTGCCAACTCAAAGGTAGGTGGTTCTAACCCACCAGCCGCTCCATGGGAGAAAGTGGTGGCAGCGTATTTTCCATCAAGATTTAAGCTTTGCAAACCTTCGGGGCCAGTTCTACTCTGTTCCATAGGGTAGCTATCACAGCGTGTTAAGGCCCACACATGCTGGTGAAAGAATTTGGGAAGGGCTGAGCCAACTGGTAGCAATGAGGCCAGGCACAGATAACTCTAATTGGAAGTACAAAGTCGGACTGGGCAGAGGAAGGTCAAAGAAGAAAAGGGTCAATGGAATCCAACCGCGATGGGCAGCACAGAGTCAAAGCACGTTTCTTAAGACATTTGGGTTGGCCTTGAAGGGTGTGGTTCTGATCAAGCCAACAGGATGAACACTGGAGTGGAGGCATTCCTGTGCGGACTGATTGAAAAGCAAGGGGTTCATTTTATTCAGGGTTCCACAAAGTAGGTGATACCATCCTCCTGAGGGCATGGGGGGGCTACAAACACAGATACCGACATTTTCCCCTGAATTATAGATTACCGTATAAGGTTTCAATTGCCAGAGTATTGCCTAGTGGTCTCTCTCCCCTGAAAAGGGGATGGTAGGTCAAATAAGTCTGGTAACCTGTAATTTCATTAAATGCAAATTAGCTATCGGATCCTTTCCAAAACAGTGTGCACTGAGGATTGAAGTGGGGAGGACGTCTGTGCAGAAGGGGAGGCATGCACTGAGCAGGTTCAGAATGGGGGGTTGAGAAAGCACTTGACCATCATCACGTTCTTGATGGGGTTGACACTAGGAAAAGGGATGACCCATGACTGGTGCGTGGATACTCGCCCAGGACGGACTGCTCCAGAGAGAGTGGCACAGATACCCAGAGAAGATGGCATATTCGGGTGATCTCTTCGGGATGGACACCGTTCCTTGTCATGCTGAATCTTCCAGGAATGGCAGTTTCACTCGGGAACTTGGCCCTCTACCACCTCCGTAGGAGAAATTTCCATGAATGTCCTCTCCAGGATTCTGTCTCACGTATCTTGGACATGTTACTGGGAGGCCCAGTCGCAGAGAAAGGACAGCATCCTCCGTAAACTGGAGGGTGGTCCCGGCGAAATAGATGGACCCAGTGGCTGCAACAATGGGCTCAAACATCGCAGTCGTGAGATGCTGCGGGAACGGGCGTGGTTTCGTTCGCTTGGACATAGGGTCGCTGTGAGTCGCAATTGACCCGACCGCCTCTGAGATTGACCCGACCGCCTCTGAGATGGCAGAAGACAGTCAGGAGACCTCCCCACGTCAGACGCGCTGAGTTGTACGTCTCAACACAGCTCATCACAGTGTAGGACTGGCCCTGTTCTCGGGTCCATCCAAAGGCCTGTTCTGAAAGAATTCCGCAGGGAACACGCTCTCTGTGGAGACTGTGTGTCATTTCAGAAGGAGTGCTAGGTCTGGAAAACGAACCTGCAAAGCTGGGCAGCCCTGTGGAGAGAGTGAAATTTAGAAGCAGGATGCGAAGGAGCCTCAGGTCTGCAAACAGAAGGTGCCTACAGGTGATAGTTACCTGTAACAAGCACTCACCTAACCGCCTGCCCGTTGAATGAACGCTTTCTGAGAAAGCACCATTTCAAGTCAGCCACTTGCATTTTTGCCCCAGAGGAGACTCAGGACTTTCCTCCCTGCTTTCCCCCAGCATTGCCTGACCTGAGGTGAAAGGCGGGTGACTACTGCGACACGGAGAAATCTCCTTACTTAAGGCGACGGCGTCAGGAATATTAATCTCTATTTTTATAGAAGAGCAGGCAGAGTCCTCAGGTGCCTCACTTGCACTGAATAAATAAATCATGCTGGACCTTTGCCATTGTTTCGGGTGCAGTCGGGTTAGTGCAGGTGGTAAACACGGCCCTGGCCTCTCCGCCCCCTGGTGCTGGATTGTGTGGCGACGCCAATGTTCAGATGCTTCCCTCTAAGAGGCCAGTCTCAGG
Organism: Tenrec ecaudatus; assembly: GCF_050624435.1. Lineage (NCBI taxonomy): Eukaryota > Metazoa > Chordata > Mammalia > Afrosoricida > Tenrecidae > Tenrec > Tenrec ecaudatus. The sequence continues at coordinate 30,803,372 of NC_134537.1, forward strand.
CCTGGTGACACAGCGCACACTTAGGTCACACTAACCTTCGGGCTTTATCTTCATTCCCAAATGCTGCGGTGACCAAAAAAACCCACCGGTGGGCGGCTCCAACGACATGGACGGCATTTTCTTCTAGTCCTGGGGCTGCAAGTCCACATTCAGGTTTCAGCCATCTTCCTTTTGTGGGCCTCTATTCTGTTTCTAAATTGTCCACCGGCAAGCACCGCTTTAGGCAGGTCTTCCCGTGGTGGTCTCTGCCTTTGTCGCTGTGTTTGGTGTCTCTTTGTAAGACACTGCTCAGAAGGGATTAGGTTTAGGGGCCACCCTACGCTGGCAATGATTTAAAAGAATACTCTCTTTCCAAATTGGGTCATGTTCCCAGGCACAGCGGTTCTTACTTCTTTATTCCTTTTTCTTTCACACGGTTTGCTGTGAATTCGGTGAAGGTTTACAAAGCAGATTCCTACCCCTTTGGTTTTCTCTTACCCCTCAGGACCCCTCAGGGAGCCGCCACTCTTCCCACCGCCTCCTTTCTGTTTCCATTCTACCTCTTTCCCTAACCCTTCTGAATTTTGCCCTCGGATGCATGGTACCCTTTGATCTCGAATGGTTGCTTATTCCAAGGTGCAGTATAGCTCCCTAGTGTTATTGTTCCCTTTATTTGACTGTCTGTTCTCTGGCTGAAAGTTCAGTCATGGAGAAGACTGATACATGTCATTGTCGGGGACAGCAGTCCATCCAAAACAAGCTTTAGTCCTCATGCGTTGTTGGTAATCTCTGACCAAGGACCACTTCTCAGGATCACCAGGTGCACTGCCTTTGCGGACATATTGTGAGTTTGATGGAGTCACAATCTCTTTTCACTTTCTTCTCCGGGAAAATGCCCACTGGCTTCTGGCTACCTTGATGAAGCTCTACCTTCCCTCTAAAGCAACACTTCTCAAACTTGACCGCCATTGGAATCACACGGTGTTCATGCGCCAACCCACTGAACGTCTCTGCTGTCAGAGAATAATTCCGTAGGTCTGAGGCACACTTGGAGGGTCTTTTTGTTGTTGTTGTTGTTGAAGGATGCTGAAACTGTCAGTTCATAGACTAACTTGATTAGCACTGCATTATATAAGGAAGCAAGGCCCCTGTCTTCCAGGCAGTTTAACTGTCTGACTTAGCTTAAAGTGATTGCTATCTTTGTTGTTGTTTTTGCTTGTGCAGGGCTGATCAGATGCCCTATCTGAACGAAATATGTTTTCATGTAAGTCCTGGGGGCACATATCACTGACTTCCTGTGTCTGGTTGAAACAATTTTGCGTGGATGCGAAAAGTCTCTGGATAAGGAACCTCGAAGACTGAATTCAGGTCTTGCCGTAACCTCTTACAATTGCGATGGATTCTTGGACAAATCTCTTCTTTAGGACATGGATTTTCTCATCTCTAAAGTAATTACTCAATTTTCTCAGGCCTTGTAGGTTCATGGCAGGATCAAATGAGACAGTGTGCATATGAAATGCTTTACAAATGTGCTTATGGTCATAGTGAATTATTGTTGGTATTGTATTTCTCTCTGTATCGTTGATTCACTATTAATGATGAGGCATGATGGAAATGCCCCCACTGCTTAATGAGATGTGAGTGTAGGGTGGGGCCGAGAGATGCTGGGGTTTCAGGAAAGCCTCTTCCGAGTTTTGAGAAGTGATTCTAGTACCAACAGTCGTGACACTGGACCCAGGGCAGGAGAGTAGCATTACCTTTGCACTGTAATTTGTCATCATATAGACCATATAATATTCACCTGAAACTTGTGTTCATATTCTTAGCCCTCGTATACTTTAAGAGAGCAAGGAAATATCCATAGTAGACACAATTTACAAGATTCTTATGGGTGATCATTAGTAGGTAAAGTTGTAAATTTGTACAATTCTATTTATTTCATGAACATACTTATAGAAAAGTCTCTTCAAGAAGCACATCTTTTCTTCAAGTACCTGCTATGCCAAGGCAAAGCACCAATGATGCATGATAATTCTTCCTCTCACAGAATTCTCATTGCAGAATAAAATGGGTAAGGACTCTGATCAAAATGTTGACTTAGTTACACATTATATCATCCCCCAGCAGCAAAACCCCCAAAACTAAGTGAAACAGAAGGCAATCTTGAACCCTGAGTATCAAATGTATAGAGAAGTAAATCAATCACCGATTGAAAGCAGAAATTGACTGAAAAAGTAAAGGGAGAGATGAAGTGGCGATGTCCTGCTGAGAGCCTGGCATAGTGTGACCATCTGGAGATAAAATCAGCAGCGATCCTGGTGACGTGCACAGCAGACAACCTCACGGAAGTCCCAACAGAGCATAGACTAACTGTGTGTGGACATACCTGTAGTGAACTAAAATCCTGATTGCTGCCTGTAGTCAGGTTTTTTCTTGGAAGAGCCCAGGAACACTCAACAGTGACCCGAAGAACAAATTCCCACCCCCACCCACCCGCTCCTTCTGATTAATGTGACGCCTTGACCCCCATCCCTGCTACCCCAACTACCAGAGTTCGACGCACAAGCTCGCCCTTACCCTCCTACCCCCAAGCCCTGCATCGTGTGTCCTCCAGTTTAGTGACCCTTAAGAACAACAACAGTGCATTTTGGTGTTGCTATTGTAAATGGTATTGATTTCCTGACTTGTCAATCAGATTTACCTTTGTTAATGTAGAGCAGCGGTTCTCAACCTGTGGGTCAGACCCCTTTGGGGGTCGAATGATCCTTTCTCAGGGGTCACCCAATTTATAACAGTAGCAAAGTTACAGTTATGAAGTAGCAACAAAAATAATTTTATGGTTGGGGGATTGGTTAACACAACATGAGGAACTGTATGAAAGGGTTGAGGCACTAGGAAGGTTGAGAACCACTGATGGATATAGAGGGATTCAACTGATTTTTGTTAGTAGAATGTACAACCTCCCATTAGTTCCTTTTATGAGTTCCAATAACTTTTTTTTTGTAGAATCACTGAGATTTTCTATGTTTGAGTCATATCTTCTGTGAATATATAGATAGGTTCACTTTGCTTCTTCCCTACTAATTCATGTATCTTTTATTTCCCTTTCTTGTCTCATGCTCTGGCTGGGCCTTGCATTACAATCTTGAATAAGCCAGCATCTTTGGCTGGCTTCTGTTTACAAGGAGAATATTTTAATTCTGTCTTCATTGAGAATTTTGGTTATTAATGTTGTATCTTTTCTATTTTTTTATGTGGTCAACTACGAAGATTGATTTTTGTTGAGCGATCCCTGCATACCAGTTATGAATACCACTTGGTCATTTTTTAATTAAAAAATATATGATAATGGTTTCTGTTGCCTAGGATTCTGTTATAAATTTTGGTAATTACACTCATGAAGGATATGGGCCTATGTGCTTCTTTATTAATTTCATCTTTCCCTGATATTAGTATCAGGTTATCCTGGCATCATAGATTGAATCCAGGAGTATTCTATTATGTACTATGTTCAGCTGATCTATGGTCTCTGAATGTGTTGTAGAATTCTCCAGTGCAAACCCCTCCAACCTGAAGGCGGTACTTCCACGTCTAATCCATCCCTCAAGCATTCTGTTCCCTTTGGTTGACACAACACCAAAACAGCAGTTTTGGTCATCGTGAGCGACATGGCCCGTATTTCCTTTCATGTTCTTTGTGTTTTGGGAATAGAAAGAAGCCTGAAGAAGTTAGACCAGAGTTTAAGGGACTTGGGGTAAAATTTCCTGTTTAATCTCATAGCTTAGTTCTTGATACCCTCAAAAGAATGAGCAGATGCATTGTTGTCATGGGAAAAAAATCTCTCTGTGTACTTTTATGGTCTTTTTACACCAATGTAGGTTTGATTTTTCTTAAAATTTCTTTATAGGAACCCCCTATGATCAACCTATATCCTTTGGAAAAGTTTATCATGAAGACTTAAAAAAAAAATAAAACACTTTTATTAGCACTTCATCCACATGTCATATGATTCAATAATTCAACCACATCAAGAAGCATCATTCAATTGTCACCATATTAAATTCTAGAACAGTTTCTTCTTCTAGTCCTTGTTATTCATGTAATTATTTTTTTTCTAATGGTGGCACAAATACACACAAAAGACCATTCTCCAATTCCACAGCGTCTACGTGTATAATTCGGTGTCATGAGTCTTCTCTTTGTGTTGTGCAGCCATTACTGCTCTCCTTCCCAAGTCATCCTGCCACCATCGACATAAATGCACTGCCCCTGGGCAATACCTCCTCTGCTTCACCTTTGGTAACTATTGGTCAAGTCTGGTTCCTCTCGCTCTTTCTTCTTCGTGGTTTTCTTGATCTAGCATTCCCATAGGATACACGTCCATGGTTAAATCAAAATGCTGTTTGGAATCTCAAAACAATTGGCAGGACTTCTGGGCTGATCTCTACCTTATGTTTAACTGGTCCAGCAGATCGCCTCGGGAGCTGCTGTTTTGATTTGACCTTTTTATTTGTTTGTTTGTTTCTCTAAAGGAACCTTAATGAGATTCAAACAAGTGTATTACGGAGACAAACTTGTCTGTAGACATCCACTAATCCGAGAGACGTGTTTAAGCACATTTTGTTTGGAATTTGCATGGATGAATGGAAACACTAGTCGTCATACATTTTGACCTACTCTTACATGTGTGCACACAAGGTGTGCAAGCGGTTTGCATTCTGCTCACTGGTCAGTTGATGGCCCCGGTCCACTAAGTCGATAAAAGACCTTGTGATCTGCATCCCTTTCGACTATAACCCAGAAGCCTCCGCGGAGCACAGAAAGCGTTTCAGCAAACAGACTTTACGTCAGAACTTGTCCCAGGGCGGCTGGTGTGTTAGCTCCTGCAGGCAGCCTGCTGTGTCTTTCACAGACGTGTCTCCTGCTGACATCGGACTGGGTGCTTTGCTTCCTCTCCCTCCTTTATAGGACTTTGTTTTCCCTTCCGTTTTGATTCCTTTCCTCCTGGGCCTTTTTGGGGTCGCGTGCCTTTAGAGTTTTCTTCCTGCCCATTGGCTTCTCTCTGCTACCTGTTTGTTCCGCCTACTATTCTGCTCCTTTGGAACACTTTTTTCTCTTGACACCATGCACTCTCAGATCCTTCTTCACGGTGTCCTCATTTGAGGTGCAGCCTTGATGGTACTGATCTCCTTATCGATGAGATTGGCCTGTTTGCAGGATGAGCACATCAGTGCTGTCTTCCTAGGCCCTGCTTGCGGCAGCCCACAGGGCCGAGTGCAGGATAGGCCTGTAGTACATGTTCGGACTGCGGATGAACTGACCACAGTGACAGGAGAGAGTTGGTCGGAATCTTCGGGATCCAACACGAGGCGCCGGGTTGTCTGAGGACTCGCCGTGGTCTTCACATCGCTGCACCGCTCTGTCGGCAGTGCTTGAGGATCAGTGCTTCACAGTGCCTCACATTTGGGTACTTGTAATAACGTAAGTTTCCATCAACTGAACCAGGCAGTTTCACCATCCACTACATTATTAATTCCAGATGGGAAAATTCATTAGGGCTCAAATTTTGGTTGAGGCCCAACTGTTTCTTAAATTATTATTGCAATTATTATCTATTTTATTTTTTTACAAGTGATGGGAAGGGGGATTTAACAGCTGTGTGATTAGCAGGCCGTGAAATTGAAAACGTTGTACACAGAATCAGGAGGTTGTTTTCCACGGAATACCTCCTTTGAGAATTAGGCATCATTAAGAGTGATCACAGCACGCTTGTGTTCACCATTGGCGGTTGATTTTCACACCTAGGTTTTTTGCTAAGATGCCTTTAACCTTTTCTGGAAGGCGGGCACTAGCCCATTCATCAAACAACATTCTGTCACACACAAAATACCAGCACATCCCGACGTTCTCAGAAGCGCTCAGTGAGGAAGGCACAGGTTCGGTCAGGGGAAAGTCAGGCGAGTTAGAGAAGGTCGCAGCTCTCAAATCCCAGAGGCTCTGCTTTCCCAGGAATGCAGGAACATCTGCCTAGAGGATGATGCCTTTCCATACTTTCTCCTTTTCGCGCATGATGTCATTTCTCAGGCGATTTTACAGGCGCCTCCTAGGATGGATTTGTCCGACACAGCGCCCAAGGCCTCTTTTGTGGGACACCTGGAAGCTCCCGGGGAAGCAATAGAGAGAGGTGGTCAAGCACATTGGCGGAGGCTTTTGCTGAGACTTGAAGCCAGTTCTTTCATTCGCTTGGACAAAGAACATAAACCACCAGCAATTCATTTGCCCCATGCCCTTATCTAATGGAGGTTAACAGCGTGACCTACCTCATGGGTCATTGAGGCCAGAAAGAGTGGAGTCCTGGAAACGCTGACAGCCCCGCCTGACTCATGGTTTGCGCTCAGTTATTGTTCAGTATTTGAAGATCTCTGATTCCCTATCTAAGACTGACCTATTTAATTCCAGCTTGAAATTCTTTATCTTCTTGTTGTTTTGTTGTCTTCAACAGACTCTTTCTTGTATGGTAGTTATTTCTAGATACTTCATTCATTGTTTGGGTAGATTTGATCTTTGCCTTTGTTAAATCAAATCAGACGCGGCCATGGAGCGTACGGGATGTTTCCTTTTTTCGAGAGCATAATGGTGTAGTGGTTATGTGTTGGGCTGCTAATGCAAGGTTAGGAATTTGAAACCACCAGCCACTTCTCTGGACAAAGACTGGACTTGCCATTCCCTTAAAGAGTCACAGTCTCAGAAACCCACAGGGGCAATTCTACCCTGTCCTGTAGGGTCGCCATGAGTTGGCATCAACTTAAAACCAGTGAGTTGAGTGTTAGTGACAAGTATGCAGATAACTCTTATGGTAGGTAGGCATGCTAAATACTCAGAGACATAGTTAAGGACTTTGTGGTCTTTGGAGAAGATGAATTATAGGTAGGTAGGTAGGTAGGTAGATAGATAGATAGATAGATAGATAGATAGATAGATAGAAGCGGAAAGAAGAAGTGTGGAGAAAATGAAATGAGCCCTCCTGGAGGGAGCAGGATCTGATCTGGATCCAGATAGCATAAAAGACCCTCCAGCTTTTTGAGGGGAGCTGTATTTGCTTCTGCCTCCCTTCAGCCACCATCCAGACCCTTGATAAGGCCGCTCTGATGGTGAGGTCCCGGTTGGCATGTCAGTGAACCTGTGGGGCTTTGATAGTCTCCGTGTCCAGAAGATAAAATTGCAGGGGACCAGCCAGCTGTTAAGGTGTGTGTACCTTTTCTTGTTTGTTTGTTTGTTTTTTTGTCCATGTGAGCAAGGAGACGGGGCTGCACCACAAGCAGGAGGTGCTCGGGGTTGGTAGAGCGTGGTAAAGGATGCGATAGCAGTCCCTCTCTCTTCTCTCAAAGCAACTTCAAGGGTGCTATCCGTGCTGTTGATTTTGTTCCCCTCTTATTGGAGTCACCCATTTCTCTCTGTATTTATCCTTTTTCATAGGACGTGTTCTTGCTCTCGGGGTAGGATTAGGCACAAGGCTGTTTGGTAGAGTACACGATATGCTAGGGAACAGGTCTGCTGGTTTCCAGACCTTTGTGTTCGCCAGCCGCCAGGGTGCGGTGATGTCAGCCACAGCCCTGCGGTGGAGTTTGAGTGGGTTTCAACACCACGACTGCCCCAGCTCAGCTCTGAGCCATGTCCATGTGGCTTTAGATCTACTGTCACCTTTTTACAGGAGGCTTGATTAGGCATCATTAAAGTGCATGCTTCTGACCAAACATCACATGCCAGGGCTGCAAAATAATGGGACTGGTGTTTTTGGCAACACCCTGGAACATGTACCTACAAGTACAGTTATCCAAACAGTACTCTGGGGCAAGGCCGGGATGCAGGCACAGGGAACGTTCATTCCTGAGCGGCTACCATGGCTCAAGACATCCCTGAAACTGCTTTCAGAGAAACCTGAGATGTGAGAAGATAGAATCCACCTACCTCTTTCTGAATGGGAGAAAATGGGAGATTACAAAGCCCTGGGAGTTCAGTCCTTTTCAAGTGCTTAGCTGCTAACCAAAAGGTTGGAGCCTATGTGGTCACTGTGAGTTGGACTCCATTGAACAAAAATCGTGAAGACAAACTTTGCCTTTCCCCAAGAGAGAAGCATCATCCCTTCTCAATTCCCTTCTTGGTCCCCTGCTTAAAATCTTACCTTGCTGCTTTTAAAGAAAATTGGCTCTGAGTTTGCCCTGGGAAGAAAACCACCAGGAGTGCCTGTGGCTTCCAAGTTGACTCTGACTCATGGCAACTCCATATACGTCCAAGGAGAACAGGGTGACGTAGGGTGTTCAATGGCTGTGCCATCTAAGGAGCAGAAAATGAGGCCTTTCTCCTGAGCGACCTCTCTGGAAGTCCCTGACCCGTCATTAATAGCTGAGCATATGTCAAGTGTTGTACAGCATCCAGGAACCCCAGAAAGGAGAAGGAGGAAAGGGGGGAGTTTTCTCTAGCATTGCCAAGTATCATAGTGTATCTGTAGTAGAGGGAGGAGGGTGATGGGGAGGGACAGTTGGTGTAAGAATTATGCAAAAAGATGGACAGTGGAGGCATGCGTAGCCTCTGCTCTGTGGGATTCAGTCTTTGGTTCTTGCTGAGGGTCCCTGGCCTCTGATCTCCCCATGGAGTTAGAGGGAGTCAGATACCCCTCTCTGCCTTTTGTGGAGCAGCCCTCTCAGGAAAAACACAACACTGACAGCATCCCTTTTTGTTATGTTAAAATCAGGTTTGGTCAGATTTGTTTTACACTGGAACTGCTTTGTGGATGATTTCCCAGATTCGAGTTCTGTGGAACATTCTTTGGCTTGCATGACTTTATTGTTAAAATTCTTAAGGCTCACATCTGTCCTGTTGTCAGACTCTTGGGTGCAATTGGAAGTCACTGGGCACTAAGCGATCTATCTGACCTCCCTACCCCACAGGAGAAATTACAACTTTCTTTCCCAAACACTTTTCAAATGCAATGTTGTTAGTAGGGAAGCAAAACAAAATAAAGGGGAAAACAAAGCCAAAACAAACCAGCAAACCAAAAATACGAAAAGAAACAAAACCTGACCTCTTCAGAGCCTAATACTTTCGAAAAGAAGACTCTGTTACCCAGCCAAACCCAGTTTTGTAAATGTAGCCTTACACTTGAAGAGTTGTTCCTGAAAACAGCTGGTGTTTTAAGCAAAACTTTGCTGGTCAACCTTTTCACCATCAAAGGCGTGATTTTTAACTTGACTAGTTTTTGACATGATTTTTAAGTTGACCTGTTTTTGACATTCAAATCCAGGGCTTCTAGTGGGGAAATAGCACTTCCTTTAAAGTTTTCTAAAATGGTTGGCTTGACCACGATGGCATTCACCGCCCCCCTGCTCCTCCCTGCTGGTCAGGATATTAGCGCCCGCCCCGCGCCACTGCTTCACCCCTACCCACCCCCATCGCGCTAAGTTGGAAGGTTCCTTGGAGCTCTGATCCAAGCCCACACTTGACAGATGAGGAAAATGGGGCCCAGGAGAGCTAAGTAAACTTTCCAAACCTCTCATCTGAAAAGCCAAAGCCAAACTTCGTGCTGTTGAGTCAATTCTGATGCTCTGGAAAGAGCCATCCAGGACAGAGCAGAAGTGCTCATGGCATTTCCAAGGCCTCACATTTTATGGAAGTACGCACCCTTGTTTGTCACCCTGGAAGATCCCAACCGCCAACCTTTCCGTTAGCAGTACTTTGTCTCTTGACTTGTTAGTGATAAAAACGGAAGTGTATCTAAGGACTCTTAATTAACGGTATCATACTTTTAAATAATACTACAAGTTATAAACGGAAAGAATTTCACTACTACTTTTGACTAAATAGTTAATACCCCTCCTTACCCACCTGCATGATCGATTTAAGCCTAATATTCGTAACTTTTCTGTCCTGAAAGTCAACATTCCTGGAAGAAGTAGTCAAGAAATTAAATAAGCCCTGAGCCACAGTACATGTGCTGCATAAGACCCCTTTAAAGTGTTCAAGACCAGAGACGCCACTGTGCACTGACGTGCACATGGCGTTTTCCTTCACCCCATGTGCACGTGAAAGCTACACATGAATCAGCAAGACGGCAGTTGCCTTTGAAGAATCCGTGCATTTCAGTCATGATTTGATGGAGAAGATTGAAAGTACCATGTCCTGCCAGAGGACACAGAAATGTGTCTTGGAAGAAGGACAATCAGAATGCTCCTTGGTGAGGAGGGTGAGACTTGGAGAGACCAGTCACTGGAAAAGGACATCATGGTTGGCTAGAGGGCCATCAGGAGGACAATGAAGAGCTGCCACGATATGCATTGACCCGTCGCTGCCACACTGGCCTGAAGCATAGCAGTGATTGTGAGACTGGAACAGGGCTGGACAGGGTTTACTTTTGTTGGACCCAGGGTCCAGATGACTCAGAACATACCCGGTGGGCTTCATGAGAGCAACCCTGAAAGTAAGGAGGCTCTCCCATGTCTTGGTCTTCCTAAGGACTTCACCCCCCTCTGGCCAGCCTTTTGGTGTACTGTTCGATTGAGAAATGGACCCACTTGAAAGAAGTGCGTGCGAAAACAAGAGTCATGGCCCGTGTTTGAGCTCCCTGTCTCGGTTCAGGCAGAGAGAATCACTACAGCAAGGCAGTGTTTAAATTGTGCGACATAAGGGAAAGAACTGGCGTGTCGCCGAGTGCTTGAGGGATACGGCTTAGTTATAAATCACCGTGTGGTTCTTTCCCTCCCTTACTTCAGTCTCACTGTTTTTCCTTCGTTGACTTGTCTTCAGCAGGGGCTGCCGCACAAGCCTCCTTGGACAGATCAGGAGGTTCAGATCAAAGGAAAATACTCCCTCTACTACGTTCGTAGGGATACCAAACCAAGGCATGCTTCTTAGCCCTTTGAGTTTCTTGCTTTAGTCAAAAGAATCTTAGCGGCAGGGGGAAGCAAGGCACGGGGAAGGGGTGTTTCAGGTGTGCATTAACGCGTTCTGTCACTGCAGAACCCAAACACCAGTTCCGCCCAGGCCAGAGCGTCAGGCGAGGAAAAGGTGATCCAAGGGGCACTGGAGAGACCCAAGGTCCTCATGTGCTGCTGGTCTTCCTTGACAGTGCAAGTCATGATTCTGGTCGCACCCCTCGTGGGGTTGTGAGATGTGGATGAGATTATGGATACAAGCAGGCTGGGTAAACAAGCCAAGGCCTTATACACATGGATTGCCACCCGCCTGGGTGCTGTGACTGTATAGGGCTGTCCAACGCATTGCAGACAGGCAGTTTTGCTAGAGCGGACCGCCGGGCCATCCTCCAGTGTTAGGGGCTGCTGGGATTCTCACCGCCCACCTTGTGATTAGGGACCAGCCACTTCACTAGTGGGCTGCCCCCCAGGGTTCTTTCTGAATACGTGTAACTAAGTGACGGTAACATACCCTTGACCCATTGCTGCCTCTGAGTGAGGTACTGTTTTACACATATTGGATCATTTAATTCTCACAACAGTACCGATGTGTTCCGGGATGAGCAGGCCTGGGGTTCGCCTGGGTCGGCTGGTGATGATGCTCCACAGTCGTAGGCCTGGCCCTTCCCTGGGTCTGCGTCTCAATCTTCTGAAAGAGGCTCCTGGGACATAGGTTGACTGTTGTGGGCCTTTCTCTTCTGGTATTATGTGATCTTATCAGGTAGTTTTTCAGCCACATTGAGGACAGGCATCAGAACTTATATTTAATGAAGCGCTTTCTTTGTTCCTGGTATTGTATTAATTAGCCAGGGCCAGAGTACCCAATAAGCAAGGCTAAGTGTGGATGTACTTATATTTACTTCCTGATTTCCAGGGAACAGTGTCATATAGGTTTCCTATACTTTCCTTTCTTATTGGGTATGTCGTCCCTGGAAAAAACTGACTGCCATCAACTCAATTTTGCCCCATAGAGACTCTATATAGGGTTTTTAGAAAATGTATACTGGGAAAAAACGCTCATTTTATTGGGGGCTCGTATAACTCTTATCATAATCCATGCATCCATCCATTGTGTCAAGCACATTTGTACATTTGTTGCTGAGAATGAATACTTTTTTATTATTAATCATTTTATTGGGGGCCTATACAACTCATCCCAATCCATACATACATCCATTGTATAAAGCACACTTGTACGTTCATTGCCCTCATCCGAGAAAGTCGACTTTTTATGGGAGCAGACAGCCCCGCTTTTCTCCCTAGAAGTTCCTGCTGGGTTTGTACCACTGACCTTTCAGTTTATAACACAATTCCTAACCCACGGCGTCCCCAGGGCTCTGTTCTGGTTAGAGATTGGACACTTGGAAAAATTTGTGCATTTTATTTGGTACGAAGATTGTGTGGAGTTTGGAGAGAGAGAGGAGCCAGCCTACCCAGAATCAGAATCTTTGATGTGGTGAAGAAAGGTGATTGGTTCGCTAAAGATGACAAAAGGAGCGCACGCAGCCCCACGGCGGCCTTGCTTCCTGGGCCACCCCACATTGGCTCTATCTAGTCTTTCAAAGGTGCCCTCGTTAGAACTTGGGCTGTGAAAGACAAGACCAGCAGTTTGAGACCGCTCACTGCCCAATGGGAGAAAGAGGCTTTCTCTTCCCGTAAAGAGTTATAGTTTCGGAAATTCAAAGGGACAATTGAACTCTGTCCTTATAGGACTGCTGGGCGTCCGAATCGATTCAATGGAGGGAGTTTGGTTTTTGAGTTTGACTCATGTGCAACAGGTGCTGTTGGAATAGTCGGTTTAGCCATAAAAGACACACCTAGACCTAGAAAGGTCACACAACATGCCCAAAGCAACCCAGCTGCCAAACCTTTCCTGTCCAATCCTTTCCAACTCCCAGTGATCCACCCTAGAGGACAGAGTAGAGCCGACCCCCAAGGCTGCCCGTCTTCGGACAAGCAGACTGCCACATCTTCATTCCCATGGAGCAGTTGGGGGTGCCATCCAGTAGCCTTTCGCCATTTAAACGTTGTGCCAGCAGGGCTCCTTTGGGCAAATGAGGATTCAAACACAAGCCACGGTGTCCCAGAAGGCTGGCAGCTGCATAGCAGATCTGGACAGCCCCTCAGCGCATCTAGGTGCGCTCTGTCGCCAGGCCAGGCACCCCATCTAATCACCATCGTGATTATCACTGGTGTCTTTAGGATTTTGGGGGTGGTTGTCATTTACCTTCACAATTAGATCTTCAGCATCTTCAATCGCCTGGTCCTCTGTTCTGTCCCGGAAGGTGCCTTTCTGCAGGGTTTGGCACACAGTGGCACTCTCGTCTACAGGTACAGGGGGGGTTTCTGGCTGACCTTTAGCGTCTTTAAACCCATCAGGGAGGGGCTCATATCTGCCAAACTACCTTATGTATGGGAAAATGGCTCTTGCACGTTATCCCGCATGGGGCTGGGCAGCCAGGAGAGGAAACTGCCTCTGTGCAATCCTGGATGAAGTGCCCTCCTATGGAAACATGTTTGGAGTTGCTTTCTACGTGGCATTATGGACCCCGATTTTGTCATGGGCTCAGAATTAGGAAGACAGGCCTAGACATTTGTTTGTGAGAGGTCACAGCCGTAAAAACCCTCCTGATGGTGCCCGGCTATCAAAAGAGATAGTGACTGGGGTCTTAAAGGCTTGAAGATAAACAAGCGGCCATCTAGCTCAGAAGCAACAAAGTCCACATGGAAGAACACACCAGCCTGTGTGATCGAGTGGTCCCAAAGGGATCAGTTACCAGGCATCAAAGAACAAAAAATCATATCATTGACTGCACACCTCCATGATAGGATCGCTGAAGACAAATGGGTGCATAAGCAAATGTGGTGAAGAAAGCTGATGGTGCCCGGCTATCAAAAGAGATAGTGTCTGGGGTCTTAAAGGCTTGAAGGTGAACAAGCGGCCATCTAGCTCAGAAGCAAAAAAGCCCACATGGAAGAAGCACACCGGCCAGTGAGATCACGAGGTGCCAAGGGACCAGGTATAAGGCATCATGCAAAAAAAAACAACGATATAAGTGTGTGTATGTATGTGTATATGTATATATATACCATATTAAATGAAGGGGGAAGTGCAGAGTGGAGACCCAAGGCCCAAGTGTCGGCCAATGGAGATCCCCTCATAGAGGCGTTTAGGAGAGGAGATGGGTTAATTAGGGTGCGAGGTAGTACCGATGAAGAACACAGCTTTCCCCCACATCCTGGATGCTTCCTCCCCCCAACTGCCATGATCCGAATTCTACCTTGCAGGCCTGGATAGGACAGAGGTTGTACACTGGTACATATGAGGGCTGGAGGTACAGGGAATCCAGGGTGGATGATACCTTCAGGACCAAGGGTGTGAGGGACAATGCTGGGAGAGTGGAGGGTGAGTGGGTTGGAAAGGGGGAACTGATTACAAGGATCCACATGTGACCTCTTCCCTGGGAGAGGGACAGCAGAGAATGGGGGAAGGGAGACTCCAGATAGGGCAAGATATGACAAAATAATGAGGTATACATTACCAAGGGCACATGAGGGAGGGGGGAAAGGGGAGGGAGGGGAAAAAAAAAGAGGACCTAATGCAAGGGGCTTAAGTGGAGAGCAAATGCCTTGAGAATGATTTGGCAGGGAATGTATGGATGTGCTTTATACAATTGATGTATGTATATGTATGGATTGTGGTAAGAGTTGTATGAGTCCCTAATAAAATGTAAAAGAAGAAAAGAGAAAAAAATGATTAGGGCAAAGACTGTACAGATGTGCTTTATACAATTGATGTATGTATATGTATGAACTGTGATAAGAATTGTATGAGCCCCTAAGAAATTGTTAAAATTAAAAAAAAAAAAACCCTCCTGAGCAGTTGTGCTCCGCTACCCAGGGTCGCCGTGCCACAAATCTATTTGGCAGCAATTAAAAACAACATCGCTCGGCCACAACTCTTCCACAACTCAGCATGCTGCTTTGGTCAGGTTTTGTTTTGCTGGAGAAAAACTTATAGGACTGGTTGACTTGGAATCAACACGAGATTTGTAGTCCAGTTACACCTGAGAAAGTTAAACCCATGGAAATTGGGAGGACATTAACTCTTGTCGCTTCAGAATACGGATAGCCAACTCCCAGTGTGGACATCTATTTCTCTCTCTTTGCCTCCCTTCTTTGGAAAGAGTTTTCGAAAAAGGTCTTATGGAGACTAGCTTTCTGGGAGGGCTGCCTGTAGCTCCTAATCAATTCAGTGGGATTATTTTACCGTTAGCCCACGATGAATAGTCTCTCGATCCCCATCAGCGGGCCCACATGGAGGTAATCTGTGCATTCATACTGACTCTGCATATCACACATAACATCAGGCACACAGGAGAACGGCAAAATGAGTTTAGACACAATTTCTCCTTTGGAAGACAATACTCAGAAGGAGGAGGTGTACGTTTCCCCCTCTTACTAGTAGTGTCTTGACTGCCAGGACCATGGAGGCCCTGGATAGCACCAGGTTAGCCGAAGTTCACAGCAGCAGGGAGAAGAGGGAGCCCTGCTGCCCTGTGAAGAGTCAGTCTTGGGAACCCCACGGAGCAGTTCTGTGTTGTCACTGGGAGCCAGCATTGTCCGGTCAGCAGTGAGGGCGCCATGACCCAGCACTGTAGCAGGCTCTGAACTGTGGCCCCAGGCCAGTACGGCCCCTCTGGCCACAGGGCTTTTGGCTGTGGAAAGACAGCTGTAAAATTCTTAGTGTCATAGGTAATTTCAGTCCTGAGAAGTGCCACACAAGAAAGATCCAGGGTGTTGTGGGAATATTGAAAAGGTTTTTGTTTTTCCTGACCTGGTTTGAGGACTCAGGTGTGGACCTCTGAGGATGTGGCCTCAACCAGGATGGTAGGCTTCGACACAATATCTCTTCTCTCAGGTTGAGAATAGCCAGTGCCCAGCTAAGTTGTTGGAGAAGTTGAGGAAGGACTTTCTTAAAAATTGCCTTAACAAAATTCAGGATATTTGCTGTCTACCCACTTCTATAAATAATGTGCTTTTATTAGCATTGTGGACCATTTTAGGAATTGTAAAGGACTTAATGAAAAAAGCAAAAAAAAAAAAAAAAACCACACCAAGAAGCTCCTCTGCTTTTCGGTACGACTTAAATGTGTTAAAGGAATTCACAATATTTCATAAGTGCACCCAAGGTCGCTGAATTCAATTAGTAAGAGAAACAGTCTTCGTGTCGTTGTTAAGTTACTTGAAAATAAACAATTGGGGGGGGGGGGGAACAAGAACCATGCCTGTGCTTCCTGCGGGGCCGGGAGCTGTCTGGTTGGCCTCCATGATCTCAGACCACTCTTTCTGGGGGCACTTGCTTATTTGTTTATAGAGCGGCCCTCCCCCGGGTTAGACACTTGACTGGGCCCCTGGATGGGATAAGAGGAAGGGTGGGCGGGGCTACGTGCTAGCTGCTGCTCAGGTTGTGTCCTGCTTCAGGCCCCAGGAGGAGGGCAGGAAGGGCTGCCTGCCCCCCACTCTCCCTCCACTTGCCAAGCGGAGGCCGGTGCAGGTTCTCTTAATTCGCACAAAGGAACTGAGTGGGGAGGAGGGGCCCTGAGTACGGAAATGCATGACACGTGTGTGCTCCCCTGAGAATCCTCCTCCTGTAATGGGGGACAGAGGAATAACGGAAGCCAATTATATTGGCAGTCTGACTGAATTAAGTTAACCTGAAGTCCACATAACATTCTGAAGGGGGCTTAGTGAAGGGACTGGGTGAGGAGAGGAGAATCCATTTAGGAAAATTTAGAAGCCAAATTTTTATTATGTTTTTTTTAATATAGCTTTATTTAGATAAGGCTCACACAGCATACTTAAAGGATACAGCCTATTTAAAGCATACAATTGAGTGGTTCTAGTACATTCACAGTTTAGCAACCATCAGTACAGTTGCATCGCCCCTCAAAGAAAGCCCTTGACCTTGAGCAGTCATTCACCATTTTTCCCAAGCTCCTTTCCTTTAACCCAGTGGTTCTCAACCTGTGGGTTGCGACCCCTTTGCGGCTTAAACAACCCTTTCACAGGGGTCCCCTAAGACCATCAGAAGACACATAAATATTTCATAGTCATTACATATTGTTTGTGATTAATCACTATGCTTTAATTATGTTCAGCTTTTAACAATGAAAATACATCCTGCATATCAGCTAGTTACATGACAATTCATAACAGTAGCAAAGGACAGTAGTGAAGTAGCAACAAAAAAATAATATTATGGTTGGGGGTCACCACAACATAAGGAACTGTATGGAAGGGTCACAGCATAGGAAGATTGAGAACCCCTGCGCTCACCCGAAGAAAAACTCACCCTGTCAGCAAATTGGTTCTTCCTCCTAGAGGTCCTATAGGACAGGGTAGAACAGCAGCCCCCTGGGGTTTCGGAGGTGCTGACTCTAGGGAAGCAGACGGTCACCCCTTGGGAATGAGTTAGTGAGTTAGAATCACCGGACCACTCAGCAGCCTGGTACTGAACCCCTGCACTATCCTCCCGTCGTAAGCAATCACTCGTCTGCTGATAGGTTGTCCTGATCTGGACAGTGGGCTCACTGACCTCTTACATGATGTTGAAGGCCTACCTCTGCTGTGCTGTCCTGGGTAGGAGTAGGCTGTGGGAATAAGAGGGTGTGCATCCCCAAATGCTGCATGAACGAGAGCTCAGGAAGGGCCCTCTGTAAGACAGCAGGGCTGCTGCGGAGCGGGGCATGAAGACAGTTGCAGCTGCATAGGAGGAACTATGGGGGCGTTGATGAAAATGAAGCGGGAAATATAATGTAGGAGCAGAGGATAGGAGATGACGAATGAGTGAAATTGTTCACTGTAGACTAGGGAGCAGGCACACGTAAATCCATGCTTACTTTGCTTACTGGGTAATCCGGCATGGCAAATGCGGGTTGTCGACTCCTAACTCTCAAACCAGTATTTCCATTGTTTGAATACCTCATAATTTTTGAGTTTGTGAGCTGGAGTAAGAGAAAATACACACAGGTTACTTTTTCTGTTAAGGTTTTAATTTTTTTAAATTAGTGGAAACGTGAAAGAAAACAAGCCTTGGGATGTTGTAGTTAGAATTGCCGTTCCTTGAGCACTTGGTTTGGGCAGGTTGGTCTTGCCATGTCCAAGCCCCTGCATATGTTTAATCACATTAGGAGGGAAAAGCCCATTTGCTTTCTCCTTCAGTGCCCCGGAAGATGCTCTTTTGAATTGTCTGTCCATTTCTCTGTCCTTTTCTTCACACATCCATCTATCTATCCACCCCCAAACATTGCCATTGACCCCATTTCAAGTCATACAGAACCTGCATAAGGTTTATGAGACTGTAAATGATTTAGGAAGCAGACAGACTCATCGTTCTGTTGAGGGGTGGCTGCTTGGTTTGAACTGCAGACCTCCTGGTTAGCAGCCCCATGCTCATCCAAAAGCACCACCAGGACACCACCACTTAGAGATTTTCTTTCTCTTCTATCTTTTTAATGACCGTGTGCTTTCTTCAGGAATGCTTTCCAACAAATCATCAGAACTTCTAGTATTAGTGTTCAGTGCGTCAAATCTGTTCTTCAGATGTTCCCAAAATCCAGATGGGAAAGACTCGGGTCTTATTTTGGCTGTAGTGAAATTGTTCTCCTTTTCCTCAGTTTTAACTTGAACTTACATGTGAACAATTGATGGTCTGTTCCACGGTCAGCCTCTGGCCTAGATTTAGCTGATGATATTGAACTTGTCTACCATCTCTTCCCACAGATGTAGTCAATTTGCTTACTGTCCATGCATCTTTTGTGTTGTTGAAGCAAGGTATTTACTATGAACATGTAGTTAGTTTTGGAAAATTTTATCTTAAGATCTCCAGCCACATTTATATTACCAAGTCCATGTTTTCCAGTACTGTTCCTATCTCTTTGTTTCCAACTTTTGCATTCCAATCACCCGTAATTATCAATGCATCTTGATTGTATGTCTGCTACATTTCTAACTGAAGTTATTGATAGTGTTTTTCAATTTTTTCATCACCACCTTTACTGAGTGGTGCATACATGTGAGTGATAGTCGTATTGATTGGATTTCCTTGAAGACAGATAGATATAAAACTATCATGGAGAGCCTTATACTTCACTATTGGTTTTGCAGTGTCTTTGGCAATGAATGTCACACCATTTCTCTATCTTGATTGTGATATCATAAGCATAGCAAATCGTGTGCTTTATTGATTCAAAATGCTCCATACCTGTTCATTTCAGCTCATTAATACCTAGGATTTTGATTTCTCTTCTTTTCTTCAAAGGATTTTGATTGCTATACATTTTATTTTTGACAAGTTAAGAGTTTTCCTATATTTATGTTTCACACATAACAAATTCCTGTCATCAGGATCCTTTCCCAGCTGTCCCTCCTTACCTTGAGGCGTGCCATTAGCAAATGAAGATCCCGAAGCTTCTGCTGCCGGGGACTTTACCCCCACCATCGCTGTCGTTGACTGCACACCGAGAAATCAGCCACTCCTCAGTCACAATTTGAGTGCCCTCTGCCCAGATGGGCCACTTTCCAGTACACTCTTCAACAATGTTCTGCCCGCCTTCAGCAGACCTCCCATGAATATCTCACAACATGTCTACACTATGCAGAACATAAAAATACTCCAGGTATTAGTTTTGCAGTCAAATTAACTCCAATTTATGGCAACTCCATGCAAGTTAGAATGAACTGTGCTAGTGATACCAGTGACTAATTTTTCTTATGAAAATATGTTTGTTGTGAATTGGATGAAGGCTAACATCGAAAATAATTTTTAAAAAAATTATACATATTTGTTTTTTTAAAAACAAATCATACAATGATTGTATGCATTGCAATGTAAACTTGCCTTATCCCACTTTCTCCCAGTGGATTCCATTTCCATGTCTCCTCATTTCCTAACATTTTTGAACATTGTCCCTGGGTTAATTCTTCCCTTATGAACTCAATTCTAAAAAGTATGCTCTACTGTCCATTTCCCCCTAATAGACCTGTCTGTTATTTGGCAGAAAATGGAGCTACTGACTTGATCTCGGTTCTAAATCTAAAGGGTGACTAAGGGCTGTTGTCTCTGGGTTTCACCATTCTCTATCTGACCAGTAAACTAGGTCTTTAAAAGAAGTTGGGTTTTTTGAGTTTGTTCCACACTTTTCTCCCACTCAATTCAAAACCTTCCACCGATCCCTTGTAGAGCGGTTGGTGGTCATAGCCAGATGTCATGCATTTCCTTTGCTCTCTGGCTGTGGACACTGATGTTTATTTGGTCCAGCAGTCTTTTCAACTCATTATTTCTCAGCGTCCTTGCTATTCTTCCCTTTTCTTTCCTCTAGGAAGGGAGAAAGCTATTGTACTTCAAAGACCACTCACGAACGTTTAAGACACCAGTCTCTGCTGACCAAAGTAGGATGGAGATTATCGTCCTTGAGGACTGTGTTGGGCCGGTTGACCTTTATGTCTCAGGCCTTGTGCCTGATTTCCTCAAGGTGTTTGATTTCGGCTACGTTTTCTTCACTTTACCTCCTGGACCCACATTCGTGAATATGTTTGCAGCGTAGATAAACGCCTGTACAGAAATCTCTCTTAAAGTTACTGCCATCAAGTTACTTGGAGATCAAAAAGACCCTATAGGATGAACTAGAACTGTGCCTTTGGGTTTCTGAGGCTTAAAATATTTACGGGACCAGAAAGTCTCAACTTTCGCCTCCTAAGGCACTGGTACTTTCAAAACAGCATGCCTTGTGGTTAACAACTTAATGCCCAATTCACTGTGTCACCAGTATTCCTGGTCAGTATGACTAACTACGCCCCTAGGACTCCAAACGTAGAAATATTCTCTGAGATATCTATCTCCTTGTTCACTTTGTATGTCTAGCCATGTCACCATTTTTTGCAAGATTATGTAAAAGGGAACTTCCAAAGCCTGTGTAAAAACCCCAATAGCTTTTCATTCTCTTTGCCGGAGACTCTTTTAAAGCGCCCCATTAAGTCAGACTTGCTGTGGGTGTCTTTAGCTCTCTGGCATGCCCCCCAGGTCGTCCCATGCGGCCACCATGTTTTGCTGACTTTTCTCTAGTGTCTATCGCCTTCCCTTCATTCTAATTAATGTGTCCGTCTTCTCGTTGGTCATTTACGCTTCCTTCCTCCCCTACTCCCGAGGCCAACGAAGATGGTTTCCTTCAATGGGAAGACCTTTTCCCATTGTGTTCTCCTTCAATGTTTGTCCCTTGGGCATTGGTTTATTTCACTCAGCATCGTGGCCTCCAGGCTCATCCGTCTCAGGAGGGTTGTTTCATAGATTGCTTTTCTTAAATGATGGATGCTCTTGTAATCGTCCGGGGTCACCTGCACTGTCCACTGCCGTCCACTTTGAACTTCTAACCATCCAATGGCACAGAATCGAATTGCCCCTTTGGGTTTCCATCCTTCTCCCGACGACTGTCTGGTGGATTCAAACTGCTCATCTGTCAGTTAGCAACCAGCTCTCACCCACGACACCACTTGAGCCCCATACGCGGCATGGAGATGCTCTTAACAAATTAAGGATTTATTTGTTTACTTTTCTCTCTTCTCCTAACCACTACCCTTCTCCTATTCCCTTATCGCATGTTTTGAAGAGTTTCCCTCTCAAGTAAGATGCTTACTTCTCTTCGACTCCCCCGTTACCTCTCACATTTGTCCCACTGTGCACTGGGTCCTCCTTGCACTATCTTTGATGAATCCCTCCGGAGAGACTTACTTTGACCTAGTAATGATGACCCCAGAGTGTCTGCTGACACATAAAATCCTGTAGGAACATAGGATCCAGGTGTCCTCTAGAAAGCCAAGGCTTAACGGGCTATCTGTCCTTGTTGGAAGTGAATACGGGTAGTCTTTTCTAAGTGATGCCCATTCAGTATATTCCATTGGGGTTCTCTAATGTGGAGGGACTTCTTACCTGTGAAGACACTTTTTCCTTTCTTTTTTTGAATTTTAGGAAGAAATTCGTGATTTTTTTCACATATTAAAATTTTATATGGATTTTATTTACAAATCCACTTTCATTTTCCTCTAACTCAAGTCGCATTTCTTTTTTTTTCTACCCTGCTGTGTGCACACCCCTCTCTGCTCACCACAGGGGACACCAGGCAGAGGCCATGTTTTGCCGCTGGAGAGCTGATGTATTTGCTTTATCATGTTGTTCTCGGTTTTCTGTACTGTCTTCTCGCTGCTTTGACTGGTTTCTCCTAAGCATGCACTATATTTTCCATAATACTATTTGTCAACATGCTTACTTCATTAAGGTTTTTAAATATAATATTTAAATAATAATAGTGTAGCATTTCAGAGAGATGGATGATTCCCCTAGAAGTCACTGTTTTGTGACTATTTTCATTGTTGATCTAGTCTCAGTTTTCCTCGTTACTTGATAGCTGGACTTTACCTAAATTCCAGTATACGTTTACACAGTCTAAATCTTAATATAGGAAAAATATCCTTCCCGGCAGGAGAATATTGTGCAATATTGTCCTGTTTTAATTTCTGCTCATTGAATAGAGTGAAAACAGTAATCCATTGTCTTTATGATTCCTGTGATCATTAAATGTGTGAGGGGATTTCTAAAATTCTGTGGGATATTTTCATTATCTTTCCATTCTGCGTTCCTAGAAACCCTTTGGAAACCCTTATATATGAATACACATGCTTTCATATGTACGTGGAGTTCCTGAGTGGTGCGGATAGTTATGGATTCACCGACTCACTAAGGTGGAGGTTCCCATGCACCCAGGAGGAGCTCT
This sequence comes from Tenrec ecaudatus, assembly GCF_050624435.1. Lineage (NCBI taxonomy): Eukaryota > Metazoa > Chordata > Mammalia > Afrosoricida > Tenrecidae > Tenrec > Tenrec ecaudatus. The sequence continues at coordinate 30,826,146 of NC_134537.1, forward strand.
GAAGAAGCACCTGGTGGTCTGCTTCTGCAAAGGCAGCCTGGGAAAGCCTTTGAAGCACCTGACACACCTGGAAGCACCTGAAACACCTGGGCTCGTGGTGAGACCGAGTGGACTTGATTGCAACTGCTTTCAGGATTTTACTTTATTTTTTGAGAAAAATTTGCTAAAAGTTCACAATCACTCATATGTAGGTAACTACTTACTTAATGATAACTATTTTTAATAACTTTGTAAAGAGGGATACATATATATGTAAATCAGTTGGAAGTAGGTGGGTGCTACTAAATATTAGCATTGATTTTTATAGTATTCCCCACATTGGGACATTGCAAGATAAAATTTTTATTTAATTTTTAATCAGCTTCAACTAGAGGTGCAGAGTAAGTAGAACACATTGGGATTTATTAGACAGAATTGGCGTAATCAGCTGTCCAGGGGCCATGCACGTCCATCACTGAACAGAGGGCCCATGAGCTTCGGCTGAACTTTTTTGTGGACAGGCTCACCCAAGATGCTATCCTTTTTGATGGATTTAAATTCCACTGGCTAGTGCTGTTAATGACACGTGGAAAATCACCTGGGTAGTTCACTAACTGCGAGAACGTGTGTGTGACTCAGGGAACGGTTGGTGTTTGTTCCCCTTTTGTTTCCCAAGTCTCCAGGGAAAATGTCCCTTGGCTCGCACCCTACATCGAAACAGGCTAGAGAGGGAACTTTGCGGAATAGACAGATTGACACATCTAAGCTCAGCACACGACCCCGGATCCGTTAGTTTTGTAGGAGGAGTTCTGAGTATCACCAAATTCCGGTACTAATGGAATTGCAAAAAGAACTACAGATAGTATCTGGCTTAATCTTTTCTAACTCTTCTGTGAAGAACGATGTCGAAGAGAGTCCCTGTCGGCCCCATCTGTCTGTTTACAGACGAGACTCCGGGTCCACTGACTCTTTAGCAATAAGTTGTTTTTAATCAAATATATTTCCTTATGTTCATTTCTCGCTGCTGGCTTCCTCATGCTTCACTCTCCACAGTTCTCGTGCCTCTCCTCTGACTTAGGGCCATGCTTGCCTCGATTGTGGGTGAAATGCAGCTGACCTCCATAATCGTGGAAAATACAGACCTTTCCTGACTGCTCATTTGACCCAAACACATCCTGAGGTCTTTGTTTCCGTGCCTTTGCTTATATTCCTGCTCTTCCTTACTGGGCAATCCTTTATGACCTCACGTAAATTTGACTTTTTTTTTTAATGGAATCGTCCCAACTTTCTTCTTACTGATTGTTTCTAATTAAGAACTAATTTTTTTTCTTGGTATGCTGGGATGGGTTCTCTAGAGAAGTAAAAAGAGGAAAATTTACAAGTGCCTGGAAAACTGGAAATAAAGATAATGGGATTTTTCCGTGAACTGTTGAAATCCTCTTCATATATGCATAATGCAGAGTGATTCATTTTGAGGAAGTGGACCATACAATTTCCAAGGGCAAGCCCGAAGTATATGGGTCAGATTGGCTGGATATTTCTCCTGATTAGTGTAGCTGCAGTTGCTGATGAACCCAAGGTCAGCGAGTCAGATGCCAAGCTGCTGGCTGCAGTGGTTAAAGCATCCTCAGACTGTAATGGCTTACAGTGTCCAAGATCGGCAGGCAATACAGTAAACTGATGGTTCAAGTCCAAAGAACTTGTGATCAGATGATGAGCCAGGTACAGAATTCAGATACAGCAAATAGCAGAATTTTGTTAGAAAGTATATCTGTATATAGCTTTGCTGTATTTAAATCAGGCCACACCCTGAGGAAACCTCTTCTCAGTTGATTGGTTGCTAGTAGCAGTTCTTATCCTGCATGTGATTACGTTATATTAGATCTCATCATTGGGGGATAACTTCACCATGACTGCCACACCACCAAGTCTAACAGCCCAGCCGAGCCCGTACCTAACAGTAACCATCAATCACACTTGCTGGCTACATCACCTCAATCGTGCATTTTTTGTGCCTTTTGTAGACCTTTGGTTTTTTAACCTCATGTACCATAGTCATTTATGTGTATGTGTGTATTTGAGACAAATTCTATAATTTTCTTGGTATTAATTCAGTGCTTGTTGAATGACAGAATTAACATGGGAAGAAGACCAAAATTCAAACCAGACTCACGGCCTCACGTCCGTTTGGACTCATCCCAGCCCTGCAGGAGAGAGTAGAACCATCCTGGTGGGTTTCCGAGACTTCAACTCTTTATTGGAGTGGAAAGCCTTTGTCTTTCTTCCTCAGAGTGGCTGGTGGCTTTGAACTACTGACCATGAGGTTGGCAGCCCAGCACATAACACCATGCCACCAGAACTCCTGGGGAAGAAGAGATGATTCACTGAAGAAGAAAGAAAAGAAAAGAAAAGAAGAAAATAGACACACTAGCAGGATTGGCTATGAATTTCCAAAGAGATTATAGACTGATTTCAGTCATATATTTGAAGAGATTTCTGTGGTCTTTGAACTTACATAACATACCATTTCCATATACAAATAAACAAATGAAGGTGAAGATTGCATTTACATCTCTGGAAATGTTTAGAAAATAATCTTGAGTTTAAGTAGATAGTCTATCTCTATAAAGAGTATATATATTTAATCTAAGTCAGCAACCAGTTGAGATCTAAATTAAAAAAAAAATTTTAGTGACTCATTTTATTGTGGACTGTTACAATACGTATAGCAATCCATACATCGGTTGTATCAAGCACATTTGTACATATGCTGCCATCATCATTTTCCAAACGTTTTCCTTCTACTTGAGCCCTTGGAATAAACTCCTCTTTTTTCCCCACCTTCCCATGTACGTGAACCCTTGATAACTTATGTCTTTTTTTATTTTCCTATAAAAGTTTTTTTTAACAGTTCTATTGGGCCACATCCCACACATATCATGCAACTCAGTAGTTTGATCAGACACTTTTTTGTTTAATTAGGCACTGTCCAGTGTTTTGTGCATGAAGAGGATCCAGTGTTCAAAGCTCTCTGGGGGCAGAAACAGATCATTATCCAACAGGCTGATACACTGCTCATATTCAAGTACAAAGTGCGTCTTAGTAGTGTGTGAGAACATCAGAGGCAACATTTGAGCCAAGACGCTCACAATGCTGCCAGGTTACTCATGTTACATAATTAGTGTAACCTCAAAATTCTTGCGCTCTGCTGAAATGATTTTTAATTAATATTTTAAAAAATCCTTTTATTGGGGGCTCATACAACTTTTATTTTTAAGATTTGAAATTTCCCCATGTTTTCCTGGCTTCAGCCTCATCCCCACCTCTTAGTCCCCCATCTGGAACAGTCGCATTTGAATAACATCAACGGGAGAATGGAAGGTACCCTATATATGTTTTCCATATAAAAAACAAAACAAAAGGGCACGAAGAATAATTGTAGGAACTCAATCTCGCGAATCCTCTAGGAATTAGGCAGAAAAGTCTGTAGCATATCAGGAAATAGGAAGAAGTGTCAGCCATTGCTGAAGGCAATTTCTTAGAGTCTTGCAAACTAAATAATGCATAAATGATGGTGCATCTTTATAAACACACACACACAGCTCATTGGCTAATTGTTCTTGACTATCTTTTGTTTCATAGTTTGTTTTACCTGTTCCTTTCTAAATATTACTTGCACTGGGACCTAATTAAAACTGCTCAAATTTCCCAGGCCATCGGAATAGATGTGTGCTCCCAGTGTTGTTTTAGGCACCATGGAATGTTAGAAACTAATTGTGGTTATTCATTGTGTGGATAGATATATAAACTCCTTTCACCAAATTTGTTGTCATGCTGCCGTGCAAAAAGTCAAAGATATGTTTTTGTTAGCTTTTGCAATTTGAAGGACTTTTCTCCCCCAAATGAGTTGAGATTTCTTAGGCTCCAAGTTTATGCCTAAAGCTGGGTTTAACCTAATACTCAATTAATGCTTGATATAATGCTGAAGCTGTGAAGAAAGGAAAGCATTCTTTCTGTAAAAGCAAGTTTATAAATATGAAACCAGTACTTGACATCGTGCTGAAGCGGTGCGGAAAGGATTAAGTTGTACAAATGCAAATTCTGAAGGAAAAGACATACTTGGCTCTCCAGTACGCTGTTGACTAGCTTAACCCAACCTCTAATGCACTGAAGTCTTTTGAAGCAACTTTGTAAATCAAGGGTTGTTCTTTTCAATGATGTATCTCTAAAAGTGTTCAATACATTATCCTTAGGAAAACGATGGCCTGAAGAACTGTGTTCTCATCCTATGTTTCCTGTCACTTGAGCGAGTCACTTCCGTTCCCTGGACTTTGGTTTCTCACCTTGGTTAACAAGGGAATTACAGACTTTCGATCTGGAAGAGTAAGGACTACTCCGTTTTGCATTATGCAAGTAATTCTGCAGTATGTGTCAAGCTCAAAATATTTGGAAGAAAAAATATATCACTTATAATCCCACCACTTAGCGTTAGGTTCATGCTGTCCTTTTTGCGTGTTTCTTTTTCAACTATTAGCCCACAGCATAAATTGCCCACGGTGGTACATACTCTTTGACGTCATGCTTCAAGCATTTTCCATATTGCTTATGCTTGTATTTTTGAATGATCATAATGTTAACATCACCCTAATGTTTTATTAAGCGGGCATAGCAATTATGCCATTACTTTTATACATGGCCGTGATGGACATGTTAATGTAGAAATGTAGGTTGGGCTCTCCAAAATCTGAACTACAGCATCTGAAGTGTACATTGCAGGGGTCGTTGGCGGACATTCGTAGGCTTTAAGGTCTCTGTGTTTATACAGCTCTGTAGCAACAGCATGGGCATGAGGCAGTGTCTCCTCACTGGTGCCAGCATTAGATGAGTCATGTTTTTGGTATTTGCATTTCTGTTTGCATTGTAAGGTTACACGTATCTGTACATGCCTCTGAAAATCTCATCTTCGGTTAGAATTGGTTTTTTTTAAACATAGCAATGGAATACAGATACTAGGTAATCTTTGTGATTCCTTCCACAGCAAAGCGGAGTAGGTCATTCAATGAAGATGATGCTTCGTTTGTATCATGAGACCATAGAACTGTAGTGGGCCAGACAAAGGACCCCTCGACTAAATTGGGAATAAATTATTGCTAGATGGATTTATAAAGCTTGTCATAGAGTTGCTTCCCATATATTTCATGAAGTGTTAGCACAACTCTTAGTTCAGTTATTCATGAATAAGCCCCCAGAATTTCTAAAATCTTCTTGATAGGAGCAAAATAGCTAAAGTATATTTGAAAGGAAAGAGGGAAAAAAAATAGTGAAGATAAGGGGCCAAACTAACCAGCTGCTAAAAATATAAAATGCATGATAAGGAAGCGCTAATTATAGTGAAGTCTTTGTGGTGTGAGGATAGTTGGAGAGCCGGGTAGAATCTGAGCAACCGCGTCTGGGATACAGCATAATATAATAAAGACATCACCTACACATATTCTTAAGAGGACATGCATGCATGCTGATTTAGATAAAAAGTCATGAGAAAAAGAAAACAACAAGAGGCTTAAACCCACCCACCCACCATCACCCTCCAAAAAAAGTATAGTAAAATCCAAATCCAGAGGAGGGAATGACCTCACATCTTACATTGTGAACATGTAATTGGCAGACGGCTTCCGCCTGGCTTCTGCCTCTGATGAATTTCCTCCGACCAGGATCAGACAGAGAGTGTTATCAAGTCCACGAGTACAGATGGAGCTAACTAAAACATACGGCCTTTTCATTCGATCTCCTTTTTGACTCCTTTAAAAGTTGCTTGTTTTTAATATTTTCTGCTTTCTTCTTGGTTGAGGTTTTTCTATGTTTTGTCTAGTCCTCGGTGGTTTTTTGTTTGCTTTCTTCCTGGTTTGTATGATTTTCTGTACTTGAAATCCTGGGTAGGTAAATCTATAGAGGCAGTACCTGGATTAATAATTACCAAGGGGTATGGCAGGGGAGCATGAGGGGAGATGGTGAAGTAGAGCTAACAACAGTGAGTAGAAGAAAATATTCTGAAGTTGATTGTGATGATGAATACACAATTCTTCATATGTTGGGATGATGAAATTGTATGTTGCACGAGTATATGCCATTAACAATACTAAAAATATATCTGGTAGTTGGTTTCAATTTTTTTTTTAACTTTAAAACAGGAGTCTGCGAATGTCTATAAGGGACCAGGTAGTACATCTTTTGGCTTTCTGGGCCAGGTGGTCTCTGGTGTGACTGCTCCACTCTGCCATTGTTACACGGAAACCGTCTTAGACAATATGGAAACGAACAGTCTTGGCTGTGTGCCAATAAGACCGTACAGGTACGGGCACAGGTAGTGTTCTCCGCAGTCCCTTTTACTCTGACGATACTATTCCCAACATCAAAGTTTACCGTTTGTGCCAGCTATGTCAGGGCAGCTCGTGCATTAGTGAGACTTAGAGAGGTTCAAAGAGATGGGCTGTTTGTAAGCAGGAATATAATGTGTCAGTTTCCCACACATCTGCACCCATAATGAATTTGATGAATTTATCAACTTCTGATAAACTGGGAGAAAAAGCAGGATCGCACTGCAGTTTGTATTGGTGTGTCTCTGACCACAGTGGTCGTTTCTAGGGGTGTATGTGTGTGTTTCTTTTGAGGGGGAATTGCCGTCATCGTTGCTAGGGGCCATTGGTTCGGCGCTTCCATGTGCAGCAGAAGGAGACGCTGCCGGGGCCTGCGCCGGCCTCACAGTTGTTCTCAGGTGTGAGCTCACTGATGAGCCGCTGGGTCAGCCCAGCTCCTGGGGGCCTTCCTCTCTTTCGCTTCCCCTCTGCCAAGCATGATGCCCTTCTCCAGGAACTGGTCTCTCCTGACAACTTGTCCAAAAGTTAGTGAGATGAAGTCTTGCCATCCTTGCTTCTAAGGAGCATTCTAGCTGTACTTCTGAGATAGATTTTCGGGGAGAGGAGGGCGTAATTATATATGCCCAGGGGACCTCCTTCTCTGTGGATATCAAGCAGGAGCCTGGTGTTCTGTAGAGTTCAGCGGTACTCAGCCTGATGCAGACTTTTAACAGGGAGCCTTTCTGCTTCAAAAGTTATACCTCTTCCCTGATTCAATATTCTTAAAGACCTAGGATTTGACTTTGAATTCTGTGTCTTCCTGACTGCTTTCCAAAGGACTGGGGCTGGAGAGCGTCCTGGTTTACACCGGGTCTCCATTTGGCCTGTGATTTATCTGACTCTCCCACTTTTTACTTTCTCTTTTTTGATCTCAGCGTTAGTTCGTTGCCGTCTGAATGTTACCGGCACCTTGTAGGTACTCTTGGTCCCGAAGTTCTCCTATGGATGGGATTTGCTTTTGCCTTTCTGACCATCATAGTGGACAGGCCGAGACCCTGGCCCTGCTCCTTGTGGTTGCTCTTGTTCCAAGAGCCAGCAGCATTATGCTTCAGCCTTGTGCTAAGAAGGGTTCTTTGTAAGCCCACAGGGGCAGCTGGGTGAGTGAAGGTCGTTTGTGCACAGGAGCACACAGAGGTTGTGAGAGGAGATGAGTGTTACGGCTGAGGTGGGTGCAGCGTCTCCCTCTCCTCAGGGCTGTGCTCTCAAAGGCGGTTCCTGCCTCACTGAGACAATTTTAACAGCTGGTTTCTCTCCCCTTTCAGATACCATTGATGAGGCCCTCCCCACTCCCACCCCCAATTAAAAAGTTGTGAACATACAGCTTTACATTTCTTCCCCACCCAACCCTGCACTGAAGCTTTTCGTTAATATTTCTTTCTTTCTAATCTCTTATAATGTGTACATCATTGTTTATTACTCTTTTTTAAGTTAATAAATCTTTTTATTAGGGCTCATAAAGCTCTTATCACAATCCGTACATGCATCAATTGAGCAAAGCACCCTTATACATTCGTTGCACTCGTCATTCTCATAATTCACCTTCCACTTGGGTTCCTGGAAGCAGCTCGGTTTCCCTTTCCCCCCCCTCCCCCTCCCTCCCTGCTTCCCCCTCCCCCCTGGTCCCTTAATAGCTTATAAATAATTACTATATTTTATTTTACACTGCCCGGCATCTCCCCTCACCCACCTTCCCATTGCCCATCTCCCAGAGAGGAGGTTACACATAGATCTCCAAGATCGGTTCTCCCTTTCTATACCCCCTTCCATCCGGTAGGAGTGGCGACACCAGGATGTTTATTGCTCTTATAGGTGATGTTTTATTTCTTTCATATCAGGTAAGTAGGACAGGGATTGCTATCCCATTTTGTTGTTAATTGTTGCCCTCAAAACAGTTGCAATCCATGGCAACCCCATGGGTACAGAGTAAAATGCTCTGCTGGGTACTTTTTATGAAGATCTCTGAGTTACCTCTGGGTGGGTTAGAACTCGTAACCTTTGGACTTTACTGTTTATACCATCTGGGGACTCCTTTTTTACAGGAGAAAAGTTAGGGCCCAGTGTGAGGTCTAAGAGGCCACAGTCTGCGTTCATCGTTGGGGCGAATGCCAGAGCTCTGAGTATAGATATGGCCCAACTCTGGCCATTTTCCTTTCTGTCTACAAAACTGCTTTTTCACTGTGAGATTCAGGGATGTTCTTGTTAAAGAAGTCACTATACCTTGCCCGAGGATCTTGGTGTCTTTTTTCCATGCCTCCCTTTAAGTGGCTTGTTCTCTGCTCCCCACGGTAAACAGTTTTGGCTGGTTTTCTTCTTAGACTTTTCAGGTGTAGGCTACCACAAAATACAACATTTTGGGATGATTCCGGTTCCTAATTTTGCTCTATGAAATCCGTGTTTACCATGACCTTTGTGTTCTGACCTTCAGATTTAGGGAACTGAAAATCTAGGAAGTTTTTCTAGGACTTGAATGTAAATAAATTTCCATATAGGTACAAAAGCCCAGAGTCCTGGAATGTTAGTATTTGAAGGGACTTTAAAAATCTAGTTTCCTGAATAGACATCATAGCCAATTAGTGACAGAGCTGAGATTAGGCACGGCTCCTCTGCTGGCCTCTGTCCTCTGCATCTCCGTTTCTCTCTTTGGACAGGCTCGGTCCCACTAGACCTGGATCTTGGAGAAGGCTATGATCTCTGTGTGTTCTGGGCATAGCTCTGCTCCCGAGTCATGAGCTTTGTATCGGCACTTTTGATTTAGTTGCCTGGTGGATAGTTTGCATCTCAGTTTCTGGAGTTCACAAACTATCATTACTATTACCCCTGGGCAAACTGCAAATGAAAGATCTTGGGAGGGTTTTCCTTCTCAAGATTTAATTTTTAAATATCTGGAGAGTGCTTGGCATGAGATACAGAAACTGCTCGGGATGCGTCAGATAGAAAAGGATTTAACATAGGGTGGTAGGCATTGCCCACATCCTTAGGATTGGAAAAGCAGCCTCTAAGTTGGGCATCCATTGATGGTTTCCAGTCATCCAGAGTTCTACTCGTTCTACTGTAGGGAACAGGGATATTCACAGGGTCATCTTAGGACATATGAAATTAAAACATTTGGAACCAGATATCAGAAAACCAGATTCAGGCAGCAATCCCTTTAGCTATCTATCAACAAAAGGAAGATAATAACTGGATCCTAGGTCTTGGAATCCAGATATTTGCTCTGCCTCGGCTGCTTCCCAGTGGCCACAGAACTAAATAATGAATACAAGACCATGGGTGCAGAAATGTCCCCTATCTTCAAAACCATGTTAGCCAGCAGCAAACATCCCAAAGCAGCAGGAATTCGGCTTTCCTATTGGTTATTTCGGGCTGTCACAATAATGAGCCACTAAGCATGGGCTTCTCAGAACAAAAATGTGTTGTCTCACAGTTCTGTAAGGTAATAGTCAAGCTGTCAGGGGCTCCACCTTCGATCTAGGTGAGCTCCGTGGTTGTGTGTCTCAGCTTTGGTCATAACATGGATTTTTAACCTTACAACTTTGGCAGAAATTCAGGGTGGTCCCATGGCCATCTGCTCTGCTTTATGTAACTCTTTCTTTTTAAGGTGTCATTCAGCTGGAATTAGGCCCCAGCTAACTCTGCTTTGACTTCAGATTAACTGATGTTTGGGGGAGCGGTCAAGATGGTTCTGACTCCATCGGACTCTCTAGGATGGAGTGGAACTACCCCATAAAGTTTCTCAGGCTTCAGTTTCTCTGAGAGTAAATCACCAGGACTTTTTTTCTTCCACAGAAAAGGCCAGTCGGTTCAAAGTGTGGCTTCAAACTGGCTCCCAGTGACCCTGGAACAGACCTGAATTTGTAACTTGTCGGTATACCAAATGATAGCCGGAATGGGAAACAAAAAATTGGTTTAAGCCTTGGAATGGGAGTCTTGGAAAAGTTTTCATGAAGTGTTTCAGGAATGGGAGATAGATCATTGCCAGGATGATGGAGAGGGACACACATGCCCAGGAAGAGATCTGGTGGTTCTGTAACTCCCATGCTGACCTTTTTTCTAAGAGAGAGATTACATTTCTAGCAGGGCATCAATCCATAATCTTTCTCCTCCTGGTGAATCCATAGTTTACAAATTGAGTTTCCCTGCATTAGCCATGACTGAACTGGGAAGAACCATTTGAAGCATTGATTCTGTATTTCAACCTTTTAATTAGGAGCTGGGTGCCTAACCATTGTGATACCTTAGATAGTCACAAAAAAGCATCGTGATTTTCAACCATATAGGGTCATAGTTGGACTTCAACATAAGTTTTTAGGGGATACAATTCAATCTGCAGCAGCTTCCTTCTAAATTTTGTCTCTCAAATATAAAGCCAATGCATGTGTTTTGGTAGAATCTTTTTGTCAACCAAATTTACCTGTTGGACGAAGGCACATGGAAGGACACAGGGATGGGGTTTGCACATCTGTCCACCATGTCCAACACAGGATGGGTTTGGTTTTCACATGTGGGTGTGCTTCCGTAAGTCTGGGTGTAGCAGCCCTGAAATGAGGGGTGATTGGAGAGTATGTTTAGCCATGCTCTGTCAGTGCTGTTCATTACATAACAGGAGGAAATAAAACAGTGTTACTTGAGGGATCCCCTTAGGGAAATTCCTGTTGATCAGTCAAATGCCATAATGAGGGAAGACACTGAGCTGGGAGAACATTTTTGACTCTTTTGGTTTCAAACATCTTGGAAAGTACAACAGGGACTTAAATAATATTATGGTATCTCAGTGCTTGCCATGTTCAGGGGGAGTTCTGTCTTAGGCAAAGGTTATCAGCTTGCGATCACATGCTCCCTAGCCCACGGAAACACATTTAGAATGCGTACACACACACACACAAGATGACTTTCTTGGTCTGTATGAAATTCACTTATTTTGTCTCCCTGAAGCTTTGTGTAACCCCTGCCTAGAAATGTAGAGCTATAGCTACCCCTCTTCCTTGACCCTGGGGCTTGCCATGAGTTAGAATGAGCAATCGGTTTTTACCAGAGGGAATTAATGTGGACACATTTTAGATCCATCTCTTGTCACCACGACCCCTCTTTTCTTCCTGTTCCAAAGTGAAAATCCGGCAAATATATTACCCTTCAAATATATATCCGGCAAATATATTACCCTGTATGCATGCATATGTACACACAGACACACGTGTACATGCATACGTACACACACAACTTTAAAAACAGACCTCCCCCATCTAGTCTACTCTGACTCCTAGAAACCTAGATAGGAGTTCGGAGATTGTCAGTCTTTATAGGAGCAGACAGCCACCTCCCCCCCCCCCACGCCCCTTTTCCCGAGGACTGGTTGGTGGGTTTGAATTGCTTACCCGCAGGAGACATTAGGGAACCCCGGCTAAGATTAGTGGGACGGTGGTGTAAATAATCTGGCTTTCCTTTACAAAAAGAGGGGTTTGGGTGTTTTGTTTTTTTTCACTTTAGAGAGACAGGGTGATTAGGTTTGATGATAACAACTCCTACCCCATGTATGCTTCCTTTACTCTCCTACAAGCTCACTTGGGTCATTATTTCTGTCCTACTTCATTTATACTTCCTACTCTAGGGACAGGCCCCCATTTCCGACCGCTAACTGCCGTACCCCCTTTGTAACTGCCATAAGGGTATGTGAGGTCTATTGGCCCTTAGGGAGAGGATCTGGCCACTGGGTGCAGCGACCAGAGCCTCATGATCACAGTCTATGTTGTTGGCTGCCACTCTGTTGGCCATAACTTATGATGACATCACACCCAATGGTTGGATCCTTTGTCATGCATAGGGTTTTTAGAAGAAGCTGGCCAGGCATTTCTTCTTGGTTTTTCCTGAGTCTAGAAGATCTGCTGAAACCTCTTCAGTAGCATAGCAAATCCAAACTACATTTCCTGTAGGCAAGGCATGAAAGGATCAAGCACTGAACCGCCACTGTGCCCTGTGTCATGTGCCAGGCGACTCTAAATTTGTACTGACGTTTGGGCATAGTGGAGAACAGAGAGACGCCCTCTTGAGAACCACACCAGATCACCAGGCATAGCTTCGACCTCTCATGGGCAAATTAGGAGGCACGGTCATTTTGGCCTGAATTGAAAACTAGTCTAACCCTCTGCATTCCTCTAAGATTGCTTTCCTTTTTATATTATACTTAATTAGCGAATATTGAGTCTCTGTATTAATGGACAAGAATGGAAATGAGGAAAGAAGGCATCTTTAAAGATTTTTTGTTTTTATGTTTGCTCAGTCACTGCTGTAATTTCCTTTTATGACAGCAGTTTTTCAGCTCAGTTTAGGATGATCTGACATGATAAGTGAAGTATTATGCCACTGTTTAGCGATTTAAAATTTCATGTTTCCTTGTAAAGGTAGGATGCTAGTTTTTTTTTTTTAGCTTTATTGGTTTAAATTAGAATGCAGAAAGATTTTCGTTTTTGCACAGGTAGTTAAAGAGCTGCTATGTATAAAACGTGTGATTCTGTGTGACACAGGTAGGACTGATAAGGTCACATTTTTTTTAAAGTTTGGATTTAATACATAAAACATCCTTCCTGTCAAGTAGAACTGTACAATTGCTACCCCGATCCGTTTCCAACCATTCTGTTTCTACATGGGCGCCTTGGCGTCGTCTCCTTTTACACACCCCACCCCCAACAGTGCACCCACTACCCTCAAGCCCCTTATTCTACTTTCTGTCCTTGTAGGTGCATCACTCCTGGGCTGCATATCCTGAACAATGGAAAAACATAAAGCACAAGTTCAAGTCTTGAAGGGAATGCAGGTTGTCACTACCCCGTCACCTCTGGCAGTCATGTTTTCCACAGTGGAAGGGGCTGACCCTGGGAGGCTGAGTGCCTTGTTAGCAGACATTTACACGAGAACTTACAGAAGGTGGTCAGTTTCAGCATCAAGTCTAAGAAGACACCGTACAAAACAATTTCACACCCTGTGGGTAGTTGGCTTGTCCAATTTTGTATTGTATTATAGGAGCCCTGGTGACCCAATGGCTGAACGTTTGGCTACAAATCCAAAGGCCGGTGGTTTGACTCCCCATCCAATCCTTCAGAGAAAGATGGGCAGCCTGTCGAGCCTCGAAAACTACGGGGGGCAGTTCCGCTCTTTCATGTAGGGTGTGCTCACAGTCATAATGTCTGGTTGGTTTTGGTGTTTTCCAAATGTCTGTGGTGTATGTCTCCACTTTCCCCAGCTTTGGGCACATGCTGCATTTTTCATACATCGGACTGTTTTGTTTGTTTTCCTGCATCGAATCAAAAAACATTCACTGTCCTTGAGTCAACGATGGGTCCCAGCAACCCTATAAGACAGAGTCGATCTGCAGGGATTCCGAGGCTATAAATCCCTACTCAATTAGGAAGCCCGATCTTTCTCCCAAAGAGCAGCTAGTGGTTTTGAACTGCTGATCATGAAGTTAGCAGTCCAATGTCTCATGGATAATAAAAAAAAGGCACAACTTCAGGAGTTTCGTCGAGAGACCTTTAACAGGGAATGATGTCATTCTGAAACGGATCTGAAACCGTTCGGTTCGTTTTGACTCTGCTGCTGTTGGTCAAAGCTTCTAGAGCTTGGTTTTCACTTTCAAAGTCTTAAAAGAGGAGCCACTTCTAACAAGGCTTAAGAAGAACACTGCTTGAACGTGCTTTCAGTTGTTTTGCTATGAAATGTGAAATGATGCAACTAGGCTCTCTTAGATTATTTACGCTTATAACACATTTTAAAGAGAAGTATTCCCGTTTTTCCTACTGTTTCTAATATTGAGGAATAATTTGATAGACTCTTAGATGGTTGTTAAACAAAACTGATGATTTCAGAGCATACAGTGCTGGGAGTTGAGTTTCTTGGTTGTCTGAAAGTGCGGCCCGTGGTCCTTGTTGGTTCCAATACCCATCTCACCCAGATCTGGTGTTTCTCTAGGACACTTCTTTAGCTTAATTGAGCACTGTCCTCCTTGTCTTGTGTGAAGATGAATAGAGATTTAAGATGACAGAGAGGCAATTTGGAGAGACGAATAACCGATATGGTACATTTCACTTTTAAACTTTAACAATGATATTATCTAAACACTGTAATAGTAAATCGAATTATAGTCTCCGCAATGCAATGCAAAGGTTCTAAGCACTTGTGACCGCAGGACATGAGCATCACAGGGGCGGGTAACATTTCTTGTCAGCATGCAGTGTCCACAAGTCTGAAGTATATGGGTAACTAGGGTCTCGTTGCCATGATTTCGGCTATGCATCCTGACTGAACATGGCCTCACAGAGGCACAATTGGCGTTGCCATATGTAAATGTGGCCCCAGCTTTCCTCAAGAGCTGACCCAGATCCATCGATGACCACACGAAGCAAGTTTATTTTATCGTGGTGCCATTAGGAATAGAATTTCCCCCTATTATGTTATTCCTTTTTAATGGGATATCAAAGCGACTTTGCAACAAAGGGAAACATACAAACAGAATTATTAAAAAATTAAATATAGTGAAGAGATCTCCCAAAATGCTAGTAAAATTCCGTGGATTACCCAATGGCATGACAGACTTGTAAACACAGTCTGTGATGCAAGTTGGAACAGGCTACCTCAGGAGCAAAGGTGAGGGAGCAGCAATTAGTTAGTGGACTTGTCCCCTTCTCCGGGTTTCTGGAAAAGGAGGCAGCCACCTACAACCGAGCAGGTTGTCAGGCCTCTTTAGAGCGTATGGTAATGGTATGTTGGCGATTTTGCCCACAGCACTTTCTCATCCGAGTGGAGAGGGAAGCCGTAAACCAGAGTTTGAGAGCCCCCAGGATGGCTGTAAAGTCCCTTTGAGATAGTCTTGCTCACAGCAACTCCATGGATAGCAGGCTGGGACCGCTGGGCCTGCGTGGTCCTCCCGACTGCTGCCCTGGTGGAGCCCCTTGTTGCAGCCACCAAGTCAGCCCATCTCCTGGAGGGTCCTTCCTTTTGGCAGGGACCCTCGGCTTTACCAGGCATGATGTGTTTCTCAAGTCTGCTCCTTCCTGATAACAGGCCCGAGGGACATGGGTTGGACTCTCCCCATCCTGTCTTCGAAGGAGCGTGCTGGCTGGACTTCTTCCAAAGCAGTTCTGTTTGTGGTCCAGGCAGTCCACTGTGTTTAATATTCAGAGACATAACTTGTATTATCGTCCTTATTCACTGACCGGCTGACCTGTGTATCGGGGGTAATTGCAAAAAAACCATGGTTGATCCAGGCGCTTCCTTATTTCAAATTGACGTCTCTGCTTTTTAACTCTTTACAAGAGATTCCTTGAAGCATATTTGCCCATTGTGGTGAGTCCTTTGATTTCCAGAGTGCTGCTTCCAACAGGGCATTGTTTGTGGATTCAAGTACAAGGCAACCCTTGACAACGGAGATTGCCTTTTCTGTTTACCAGGATCTCTCCCAGGACCTCGCTTATTGGCCCTGTGGGCGCATGTGTGTTTCATGTTTGCCGTGTGATCCAGATTAAAAGCAGGAGTCCTTGGTCCTCAGCAGTGTTTCCCTTTCAGCAAGCCAAGGTTGTGTCATAGGCATGTAGCACATTGTTAATAAGTTGCCTCCAATCCCGTTGCCAGGATGCGTTTCTTCACATGGTTCAGCGTCTTGGCTGCTTGGTTCATAATGTTTGCTTAAAGATTATGATGAAAGGATGCAACCCTTATGCACCCCTTTCTTGATTGTGAAACTGCCCAACATCCCCATCTTCCATTTGAGTGACTACCTCTCGGCTTGTGTGGTTTCTGCACGATCACAATGAGCTGCCCTGGAATTCTCCTGGTGAGCCAAGCTGGCCATCATTTATGATGATCCACGTATCTGAATGCTTCGGTGTATTGAATAAAGCACAGGTAAACATTTTCCTCGGATTGTCTGCTTTCAGCCAACATCCGTCTGACACCAGTGATGATGTCATTTCTTTCATGTCCTCTTCTGGACCTCACTTGATTTTCTGGAACTTTCCGCAGACATTGTTGAGTTCTTATCAGCAAATCTTACTTGAGCGTGATACTCATTTTGGATGAGGCATCTCGATTCCAGTCTTTCCAATCCAGAGTCTGTTTGTAGAAGAAGATTTACTGCACTTCAAAGAGATGAAGTTATTGCCGGCCTCTTTCTTGGCGTTGTGTGGAGGAGCAGACTGTTGTTGGAATTGGGGACATAAAGGATTTTTGCAAGAGCACTTTGTTGTGCAAGCTCCCTTTATCCGCCACTCGTTCCCTCCCTGGATATTCATACTATCTTGGGAGAAGAGATTGGGTAGCATCATCTCGTTAATGCTCCCAAATTTACAGCTGGGGGACCTGAGGTCCAGACAGGGGGCTGTCTTGCTCACTGAGCGCATTAGTACACTTTGCACTGGACTAGAGTGTAAAGTTGAGGCCACATGTCTTTTGTGTTATTTTAAATGGTGCGAGCTTGTCTGCAAGCGAGATGCTCCCGTGCCTATGGCAATGGCTTTGACCCACACCTTCTTTATTCAGCAACCAGTAGTCTTTGCATACTGAAAGGTGTCCTGTGTCCCAGAGGACTTCAAAAGGTTAATGGCAATTTGGAATAAAAAGCCAGTTTTTCCAGGAACATTTTGAAGGATGTGGGGGCTGAGTGGTCAAATGCTTGCCTTTCATGTGGGAGACCCAGGTATCTCTCCCAGCCACGCCTAGCCTCTCCTCGTCAGCCAGTGGAGCTTTGCTGCTGCACAGGCTGCAGCAGAGTCTTGGTCAGAACAGGAAGACCCCACAATTTGGCTCTGGGAACCAGACAGTGAAAATAGCATATGCCACAGAGAGAGGTCCCAGCTGTAACCTCTCATAGGATGGTGCTGCATCTGGTAGAGCTTCCTCGTTACTCTGCATGGGGCCATTATGAGTCTGGGTCCCTTCTCATGACTGCTGACAACAGAGCTTCGCGTTAACTCAAGACCCTAATAGGTCCTAGGTTCTGCCCCTATTACCTTTGCTAGGCCACCTGTGTGTCTCTGTATATTGACTTTGGGATATTCAAATTAGTTGAAACAAGTTAGTTGCTAGAATTTCTCCCAGATGCACTTCTCTGTGACCTCCTGATATTGACTTGTTTATCCTGATTGTTGTCTCCCATGTCTGTTTATTCTTGGAGCGATGGGGGCTGCGGCACACAAAAGACCAATTAGTAATTGGTTTGCTTCCAATCCCCGCTTCACTTTCTCTTCCTAGCTTGGTCTGCCACAGCTATTGTTTCCTTGTCAGCATCCATTGTTCCCTTTTAAAGTGACACTCTGAATCTGAAGTGAAAGCACAAGGCAGTGTGTCTCCATTCCGCCCCATCTGGGGAAAAAGAAAATCATTTATCAGAAACAATGCTGGTTTGACTTGACTGGACACTTCTCTCACCCGCTGCTGCTTAGTTGACCTACCGTCTATTACTGCAGCTAGGTTTCCCTCATACCAACAATGTTGCCAGGCACAAGTCCTGTGCCTTTCACATGAATCCCTGTTGATTACAACACTGCAAGGCAGGTTGGCATTTAAAGTGCTGATGCCCGGCCCGTGTCCTTTCACCCTCTACTCTCACTGCTGAGGGCCGCATAGGCGGCGTGAAGACATCGTTAGGGAAGAGACCACAGTTCATTCAACTGTCAGACTTACAGGGACAATCATGGAAGCTGGGAGATGGAAGGAATGCTCCTGGGGGTCTTGTCTTGAGTTAGCACATAGAGCCAACTGAGGTTCGAGGTAGTCTGGGGATAAAAGTCATCCCACCAATGATTGGGTGAGTGTCATCTCTGCCTTAGGCCTCCGTTGCTAAGTCTGGTGTTTTTTGAGCATTTCTATCCGTCTCACAGAGAGCCTATATAAAGGCTTGGCATTTCTGGAGACGTGTTTTCTAGTCACTCCTGCCAGCTGCCCAGGCAGAGGGTGGGGCGCTCAGCCAGCGCTGGCCCAGAGCAAGTGGTAGAGAGAAGTCGCTTGAACGCATTGACATTTTCAGCCATGGCAGATTCTGTGTTGCCCTTCCGGCTCTCATCGGACCTGATGTTTCCGAGGCAGGATGATTCCATTGCTGCTCAGCTCAGCCTGGAGTGTAATTTTCGGGCTGCCTCCAAGGTTGTCTTCCCACGCTTCCATCACATGCCACAGCCTATCTGCTTCGTAATTACACTGGTAGGGATTTACCCACATTACTGGGAAAAGGCTTGCCTAAAGTGCTTATTTACTTGTGCATAATAAATCTTGATTGATACCTTGGTAATCTCTGAGCTCAATCCAAGGCTTCCTCCCACAGTGGGGAGGGCTGAAGAGTGAGAGAAATGGGTGACAAGAAAGGGAAGCAAAAGGGGGCTGTATGCCCGCCGCACTGACAGGCTACAAAGAGAAGAGTTACAGATGATTTGCCTAGATCTACAGTCAGAATCTTTCATAGAATCCTAATTGTTTTTGTATAAAGTTGTCAGTTGTTTAAAGTTGGTGGTCATTGGCTCCATCTTGACTCCTGCCGACCCCTTGGGTGCAGACTAGATATGTTCCATAGGGCTTTCTGGAAACCCCACTGGACTGGACTGCCGTGGGTGCCTTTGAGCAGGCTCAAAGCACCAACCTTTAGGACACCTCCCTGTAAAGAGCCCTGGTGGTGTAGTGGTTACAAGTTGTACTGCGATCCGCATGGTCAGCAGTTTGAACCCACCAGCAGTGCCTCAGGAGAAAGACTGGGCTTTCTACTCTTATAACTAGTTAGTCCTAGAAACCCACAGGGGTTTGTCCTGGCAGCATTGACTCCATGGCAGGGAGTTTGGTTTCAGTATGCTCCACTCAGGGACCCAGAGTTATGGTAGCGAATCCCCTTATTTCAAAAGGAGGAAACAGAGGTCCTAGAGCAGTGGTTCTCAGCCTTCCTCATGCTGTTACACTTTCATACAGTTCCTCATGTCGTGGTCACCCCTCAACCATAACATTATTTTTGTTGCTACTTCATCACTGTCATTTTGCTACTGTTATGAATCAGGCAACCCCTGTAAAAGGGTCATTTGACCCCCAAAAGGGGTCGCAACCCATGGGTTGAGAACCGCTGTCCTAGAGAGAGCAGAGATTGTACTCTGAACTCAGACCGTGTGTGACAGGAAGCAGGATCGGACCAGCGGGCACAGGAAAATGGAAAGCTGGGTCAAAGAGAGAGAAGCACACTGGTCTTTCTGATCTCCCAAGAAGGTGCCTGTCTTCACATAGACAAGTTGGGTTTTTTTTTTTTGTATTTTTATTGGGGTCTCTTACATCTCTTATCACCATGCATACATTCATCCAGTGTGTCAAGCACATTTGCACATATGCCACCATCATCATTTTCAAAGCATTCTCTTCCCACTTGATCTCCTGATATCAGGTCACCATTTCTTCTCCCTCTGTCCCCCGCCTACCCTCTCTCCCAAACCCTGATAACTTATAGATCATTGTCTCCATATCTTATATCCTTCTCCATCGCCCCTCACCCACTTTTCCTTTATTTGTCTCCCTGGGAGGGGGGTTCTAGGTTGATCCTTGTGATTGATTTCCCCTTCCTGCCTCCACCCTCCCCGAATCCTCCTGGTATCTCTACTCCTTGTTGGCCCTGAGGGGTTTATCTATCCTGGGTTCCCTGTGTTGCAGACTCTTATCTGTAGCAGTGTGCATGTTCTGGTTAATCTGCTTTGTAAGGTAGAGTTGAGGTCATGGTAGTGGGATGAAGAACTAAAGGAAAGTTGTGTATTTCACTAAAGAGCTAGAGGAAAGTTGTGTGTTTCATCGGTGCTATACTGCACCCTGTCTGGCTCAGCTCTTCCCTGTGACACCTCTGTGAGGGGATGTTCAATTATCTACAGATCATCTTTGGGTCTCCACTCCATGACCTCCCCCTGCACGTCCCACCCCCTTCACCTTGGGTATGGTTTTGTTCTGGATTGTAGATGTCTGATACCTGATCCCATTGACACTTCATGATCACACAGGCTGGTGTGCTTCTTCCATGTGGGCTTTATTGCTTCTCGACTAGATGGCCGCTTATTTATCGCCCAGCCTTTAAGACCCCAGACACTACATCTTTTGATACCCAGACACCATGAGCTTTCTTCAACACATTTACTTATGCACCTGCTTTGTCTTCAGCAATCATGTAGGGAAGGTGAGCATCACAGAATGCCGAATAGTTAGAGCAAAGTGTTCTTGCGTTGAGGGAGTTCTTGAGTTGAGGCCCAATGTCCATCTGCAACCTTAATTCAACATATAGATTTAAGAACATAATTCTATTCCACTCTAGTTATAGATACAATTGTAAATGCCAGTATTTAGACCACTATAAATGTCCTTTGCCTCCTGGTTCTTTCCTCTATTTCCTTTAACTTTATTCTTGTCCCACCATCATGTTTGTCTTTCATTAGGTTTAGTTATTCCTCGCTGCTACATTGCCCTTGATTAAGCCCCACTAGTCATCTTACAACCTTCCTTCCATTAGTTCACTTGTTGTTCCCTTGTCCCTGGGTTGGTTCCCACCCCCCCGCCCCCCGGGCTTCCTTTCTTTCACCTCCCCTTCCCGTATCCCCCTGGAAACTTTGGTCCCATTCTTTACATCTCCGAATTATTTATCCCATCTATCTTATCTAGATAGACTTTCAGATACATTAATAAGTAAAAAACCAGGCAAAGCCAAGTAAAACAACAAAGGAAGTCCAAACCAACAGAACAATAACAACAACAATAAAACCTCCAAAATAACAATAACAAAAAGAAAGCCACTGACAAAAATAGAAAAGCCTATAAATAATTCAAGGTCTGTTTGTTGGTATAGACAACTCTTGAAATTATAAGAAAGACCTATTTAATTTGCAGCTACATGTTTAAATGAAGAAAATGTTCAGGATGATGAGTCCTAACCTGGAAATTAATCTGGAAATCAACCACTTCTGATGTCTAAGTCACAGAGTTTTCAGTCTTTCAAATCTTCTGCTGATAAATTAGAGAGCTTATTATTTGCCTCTTCTGTCAGTATAACTCAGTTAATACTGACTAAAACTGGCCTTGGAATAATTGCCAAGGGAGATCTAGGGCCAATTGCAACGTGATTCAAAAATTAGTGTAAATCCTGAATCCCAGAACATATCTCTGTTTATCTCTCGATATACATACAATCATGTGTCTCCTGGCATCCATTTGCGGAATGCCTGACTACACATATGTAGTCTCATAGGTTATAATAGAATTCAGAAATCCCAATCAGAGGATTGGGCATCATGAACCCACAGCTTACTGCATATAGCATGTGTAGTTCTTGCCTCTTGTGGAATGATTTAGTACAGTAGTCTAGCCAGTTACATAATGTTAATAACCCGTAATACATACATGTCTAGATAGTTATGATAAATACCTATGTTATTGGCTTATGCGTGTACTGTAGTGTGCTTTCTATCTAAAGAGTTAGCTGTATAGCCGTGCATGCTCTATCTTGGAGGCAGCAGCAGCTAGTCTTGTGTGTGTGAGATCTCCTGTGAGTGTTGCAGGCTAATCTCTCAAATGCAGCAAAACCAGTGCTAGGGTCACAGCAGCAAGAGGCAAGGGGACGGTCTCTATTTGGACATGGAGTGAAAGATTATTTAATAACACGAAGGTGGAAAAGCAGTGATTTGGGCTTTCCATTCCGAAATGAAATCCAGTGCCATGGAGTGGACTCTCACTTATGTGACCCTGTAGGAAACCCTGGTGTTCTCCAGACCATCAATCTTTGTGGCAGAAGAGCCTTGTCGTCGTCCCAGCTGGTGGGTTTGGACCACTGATCTCACTGTTCGCTGCCCAACTCATCATAATATGCTCCTTCCACAATCACAAAACACGCCAAACCAAGCTCACTGTCACCAAGTCAGTGTTGACTCACATCGGCCATATGGGACAGGGTAGAAATGCCCTGTGAGTTTCAACTGATGACCTGGTGGATCGCAGCCCATTGCTTAACCTCTGTACCACCAGGTCTCCTCACAAAGATCCTCAAAATCAAAGAAAAAAAATTCTCCAAGCTGTTACAAGATGGGTTGTACTGCAAGTTACAAGGTTAATGAAAACGCAAGAAGAACTGACATCAGATATGGAGAAATTGCTGCTGGCACAGATTGAAGACTAAACAGAAAAACAACCCTCCGTGGGGCGATGGCACAAGGCTTGTTTGAATGCTTCAAGGAAAAAGCAGAGCCAGAGTGCGTACAATAGAGTGTCTTACGGTGCTCCGATTGCGTGACGCTCTATTTCACAGAGCACATTATGGCCACTCACTGAAGCACGGCGAGATCTGCATCTGTATCTGTATTTTTATAGCTACAAGGAGGCTTCAACAAATTTGTGGGGAAATTCCATTATCTCTGAACTCCATTTTTTCCATGACGTTTTTGAGGCCTCGTCATATACCTTGGTCGCTATCTATATCGGCTACATCCCTGTCTCTCCCTGTCTGTGCCAAGGAACTGTGGTGGCACAGCGGTTAAGGTCGAGGCTGCTAACTGGTGGTTTGAACCCAGGAGACACTGCCTGGGAGGAAGATGTGACGATCCGTTTCTGTACCGATGACAGCCTTGCCGATGCTGCGGCTCTGTTTGACTCCATCCTCCAGGAGAGCCGACTCGACAGCAACAAGTTTGTTTTTAATGTGTGTGTGTATGTATGTATGTACACACATATGTGTACATACATGCATGTGCGTATGCACACATGCACATGTGTACATATAGATCTCAACTGAACTTGTTATTTATATACACATCTGTATGTATACACAGAGAGAGAGAGATGTCTCAGAACCACAAGGTCAAAGTTAGATACCACCAGCCACTTCTTAGGAGAGAGATCAGATGTTCTACTCCTCTAAAGAGGCTTACTTTCAACAACCCACAGGGGCTGTTCTACTCTGTCCTATAGGGTCACCATGGGTCAGACTTGACTAGAGGGCAGTGAGTAGATAGAGATGCATAGCAATATATGTGTGTGGTATAAATATAACATATATGTATATATATGTGAAATATATGTGTGTATGCATATACATATGTAAATAAGGACTGATGAGTGCACTATGGCGACACAGGACTGGATGTGTGGTAATATCCTATAACTTTATGGTGATTTGCTTTAAATTTTTTATTGCCTAAATCGATTTTTGAAAAGTTTTGAATATTGATTCTGGGAGGAGAAAGAGAAAAGCTCAGCTACCTCTTCCTGCGTGGGCGGCAGTGAGATGGCATCGGCATTGTGTCTTCAGAGGGCTTTGCACGCTCTCAGGATGGCATCCCGCTGTGCCCGATGCTCGAGGTTTTCCTAAATTACAGAGGCCAGGTGAAGGTCGTAATATCATAGGGTCTGCTGTAGCTATTGGCTTAGTTTAACCCACATCATTGGCGTCACAGGGTGATGTTCTTCTGACTCACAAAGTTTACATGTGATGCAATTCAGAAGTGAAGACGTTATGGCAAGAGGGCGCCGGAGAGGGGCACAAAGGTGACTTCTGGTTAATGGAGGTAGGAAACCACTGTTTCTGAGTGGTGGCCTCCTCTTTCCTGTGATGCCTCCCTGTTCTTTCAGGCAGGGGGGATGGGACCCTGGTGAAGATCGTGGGTTTAGGGTTAGAAGACCCATGTCCAAGCCTCAGTTTTGCTATTTTGTAGCTTTATTTTCTTGAACTTAATACAGCGTTTCTTTCCTGATCTCAATGGTGGTGGTAACTTTACCTCTTATGGGATTATATAGCAATTAGCAAAGTGCCTACCATATTGTTCAATCTGTAAAACGTACTTATTATTAATTGTCTGATGTGGCTTTCTCAGACACATTGAACGGATAGCAAGAGAGGGTGATACATGCAACCATTCAGACTCTGCTTTGATTACATTGCCTTTGAGTGCAGTTCCTGAAAGAGCCCCACTCAGAGAACAGCCGCTCTCTGGCTTTCTCCTCCACAGTCAGCATCTCGCCGGCGAGAGGAAGGCCGCTCTTCGTTCTTCCTTCTTCTGATGGGGTGTGTGCTCTGCGAGCTCTGCAGAGATCCCTCCGTTCACTTCTTGCTTTCATCATGGCCATCAACTTAGAGTGAAACTGACCTAGAACCTGGGGAAGTAGGAGCGAGGGTAACGTTTGATCGACCCCAACCAGCTCCCACTGCGGCTAACCTTCGTGTTCACATTGGCCTTCTCTCTTGAGAAGCTGAGATGCTGTAACTGATCTGCTTCCAGTTTGTCTGCACTTGTGAGGTGCCCTCAAACCCCTTTCTCAAATGAAAGCCTGTAATTGATGTAACAGCAGGAAAGCAATATGGAATTATTAGAGCTGGTTAAGACTTTATAGACATTAAGTTTACAAACGGGTGACCTCACTTGTTTCAAGGGTACCCTGGTGGAATCTGTGTTAGTTATTGTAATTTCCCTCAGTCTGTCCTACTGGCCATGTTTCCCCTACTACTCTTTCTCTCATTATTGTGTATCAATACATGTGTGTCTACTTCAGATCAGCTTTAAGTTCAGTGGGGGTAGAAGGTGAGCCCAGTGCCAGACAAGTAGTAATTAACCAACTAATTACCTAAGCCAACCGTCTTTTTATTGAGTGCCTGCCATCCACTTACCTGTGCATTTAAAAATGATAGCTACCCTACTCCTGAGAATGAAGAGTTTCGTTCGGGAAATAGACAGGTATAGTAGTATCACAATGTGTCTGTTGCTGTGTCTTGTACGTAAAGACAGAGAAAGAGCTCACAATTTGAACTGAAGTATGTCTTTAAGAGTTAATGGGAAGTGATACTCAAGATCTAAAACAGAGGTTCCCAAATTTATTTGTTCTACCACCCCCTTTTCAGAAAGGGAAAAATATATATATAGTGCCCACTTGGCCATTAAAACTGTTTGCCCTGTGCCCATCGTCCAGCAAATGGTATAACCCTCTATCTGTTTTGGAGCCCCCCTGGACCACTCTAGCCCACCCCAGGGGGTGGTATCGCCCACGCTGGGAAGCACTGATCTAAAGGGTTTACAGGAGAGGATATAAAGGTCAAGGGTTTACAGGAGAGGATGTCAAGTTTTTAGTCAAGAGGCAGCAACAGTTGAAAAGAGGCGAGGCAAAATCTAGAGGAAGTGAATGCTGTTCCTTTAGAATACACATACTAAGGCCTGCCTTCAGAATAATTCTTAAGTGGCGACAATTTCCTGGGGATGTGATGAAGACTTACTAGTAAAGAAAATATATTCAGGTCCCTGTTTACTGCTTTCTGTGAAACCTCTGCGGCTGTGCGCTATTAGGTCAGTCCTGGCGCGTAGTATTTGTTCTATGAGAGCACAGCACTGCTGTAGAGAGTTCTCTAGGCTCTAGGCTTGATGGGAGAAGGTGAGCAGGCCTTTCTGCTGCAGAGCAGCCGGTAGATTGGAACCTTTCACCGAGCAGCCAGGCATGCGCACATTGCATTGCCAGGTCAGATAATTTACATTGTTGTCATGAGCTGAATCCAGATGTTGGAAAAGGATTCAGAACTTTTATATCAGGACTTAGAAATGGCGAATGAAACAAGGGGTGGTGGTGGTGGGGGGAGGAGTTTGACCCATTATGGAATGATTGTATTTAGGATTATATATACACAAAATTTGCATATAAAATAGGTTCAAGTTTATCAGGATACCCAAACACAGAAATTGAGGGCTACCAAGATGGTTCAATATCAATATGGCTTATTATGTTACCAAATTAAGTGAGACATGGTTGTGTCAGGAGAAGCTAAGGAGAAACAGACTGGAATTCAAAAAGGAGGTTATATGGGGATATCAGCACTCATTTACTTAGCTGTTCACATGTAGCACATATTCTGAGGGCACCCTGGCCTCATTGTGCACCTTCAGGATGAGGCCATGAAGAAGCTTCTTGGTTACTGGGGAAGGTAGGCAGGCCAACAAATGGCTTCCCCGTGGGCTGTTAGAAGCTATTTAAACAAAGTACTACTAGTGGAGGCCAGAAAAGGAACTAAGCTCTCCATCTTATGAGGAAGTAGACAGATGTTCACAGAGCCAAAGAAATTTGAATCAGATCTAGATTAAAATAAAATAGGACTTGATATAGGAAGTGATGGGATAAGCGGACATTGTAGAGAGCGGGCCCCACAGGAGCAGGGACTCTTGGTCAGGAGGGTTTGTTGCATTGAGAATGATGTCGTGGGACTGATGTTAACGTGCAGCACAACGGCTAGAGAAGAGCCTGCAAAGTTCCTCCAAGATCAGATAATTTGGCCAGACGCCACCTGACCAAGGAGGCAGAGCTCTTGGAAGGGATGCTATAGAGGGAGAGGGCCCAGATCATTACTGCTATTGGGGGCAATTAAAAAGACTGTGGAACCAGCGATTTCCATGCTATTGCTCAAGTTTTCATCTTCCCAAAGTTTTATACCTGTGGACTATCAGAAAAGGCCACCTGGACAGACGACATGGAATGGCTCTAGAAATGTGCATCTGCTGTAGCAATCACTTCATCCAACATTAGCCCATTAAAAAAAAAGTTTCATTTTGGAATTATTTTAGTTTAACCAGGGTGTTGCAAAGATAGTATTAATGCAATTTAGAAATGAGGAATTAAAATTTCTATGACAAATATACTTAGATGCCTTAAATGAAAATGTAACCAAATGTACTTCAATGCAGTACAGTTTTCAAATCTTTATTTTATTCCATGCGTTCCCCACTTGTACTCACTTTAGTCATGTTGAAAGCAGAACAGACACTTTTGTCTCCATTTGGCAGAAAACTGAGACTCATTAAGCAAAACTAAGCCAAAACTGGTGTTTCTTAGTCCTGAGAGATGGATTTGGTTTTGGTATTTAAAAAAACAAAAACAAAAAAACCAAACCTCAAAAAACACCTTTTCAAATTATTCCACATAATCAGTCATATAAAAGAGTCAAATAAATCAGGCATTCATTGATTGCTTTTCTTCACTGATTTTCCCTTGAGCTTTACCTATGGGCTCTTTCAATGAACTCACAATTTAGCAAGTGCCTGTGTGTGTTGTATGCAAGTAACGTACTTTTAAAAGTTTATGGATCATCCTATCATTTAATCCTTCTTTTTGAAGAACTCCTGGAAGCCCCCTCCTGGCTTATACACAAGTGATGTAGGAGAAAGAGAAGATAGATCTTGTAATCAGCGTTAAAAGCCAATATCATCCCTGGTTTTAATGACGTGTGTTGATACCCAGTTCAGAGTCTTCCTCAGTTCCTGTTACTCTTCCCTGCTCCCGTTTTCCTCCAGTAATTCCTACTGCCAGTTTTGTGAGGATAGATGGAATCTGAACAGGGCTCTGGTTTAAATTTTGCTGGTGGAAGATGGCAGAGGCACAGAACGAGGGTGAGTGGAGGGAGACCAGTCCAAAGTCATCTCACTCATTCCTGGTGGGGCCGGTGGCTAGGAACCAGACAACACTGTGCCTCATTTCTCCCCTGGACAGCTCGGGAAACCCAGCATCGGAGAGCTGTGAGTAGGAACCAACTCCCTGGCAGAGTCTATAGCCTGCAGTGTCCACGGAAACTTGCCCCGCTTGTAGACCATGTGTCATCTACACGTGTCATCCCTGGTGTCATCTACACTTGTCTTTTGCAAGCTAGCAGGTCCCATTGGTGTCAGAGTTGGATCGTGGGTGTCAGCGGCTGTTGGTGTTTATGAAGGAGATCGCCAGGCCTTTCTTCTGAGGCACCTCAGGTGCCCTGGGCCTTCCAGCCTTTGGGTTAACAATCACGCGCCACCTTGGGGCTCCTTTTGCCGGTTGGCTGTCTTTTCTGTCCCCTCTCTGCCCGTCCCACAGTCAACATAAATGCCATGCGCTTTTCTGCCTATTATCCTTTGCTAATATTATTCCGACCCAATCTCTCTTTGGGGCATAAAAGGCCCAATGTGAATGTCTATGTATCAATTAGGTCTTAGTTCTGAGCGCAGCATGAAGTGATCCTCCCACCCCCCTCCCACACACACATCTCAGTAACACTTGTACCTTGCTTAAGTAACTTATCACCATTCACTTAGTCTGGTAGGTATTTTAACCAAATGAAGCTTATTTCTCCTACCATGCTAGTTTAAGATTCCCCTTCAAGATTGAGACGCTTTAAAAAAATTCATGTCTATTTCCTGAAAAGTACAAGCACTAAAATTGTTAACTCTTGAGGGGAAAGTGCTAAAGGCCGAATTAAAAAAAAAGTTCTCTCTTCCTCCTCCTCCTCTTCTTTCTAGTTTTCCTTCTCTAATGCTTTGTCTCCTCCTCTTCTTTCTCTCCCTACTTCTCCCTCCTTCTTCCCTGTGTGCCCTGCTCCCTCTCCCGGAGAGCCGTATCAGGATGCATGGCCGTCTGCGTAAAGATGAGATAAGAATGAACTCTAAGGCATGTTGCTTGTGTTTTTGTGGTTTTATTAAAGCATCTGTGTTTGTTTCTATTTAATTCCAGATTCCAAAAATGTCTCATCCTTCTTGGCTGCCCCCGAAAAGCACTGGAGAGCCCCTCGGCCACGTGCCTGCGCGGATGGAGACTACCCATTCCTTTGGGACCCCCAGCATTTCAGTGTCTACACAGCAGCACCCCAAGAAGTTTGCACCAGTAGTTGCTCCCAAACCCAAGTACAACCCGTACAAGCAACCTGGGGGCGAGGGTAAGTGCTGGAACTTGGGGGGCTACGGGGGGCATTCTGCTGTCATGGGAGTGATGTAGAGTATACTGTTTGCTGGACTATCACAGCTCATTATAGTTTTATTACCACAACTCATGGGCAGTCAATGCCTCAAGAGCCCTTGGAAATCATCTATGGCACCTCTTCTAGAGGCTGCAAATTGTGGCCTCATAAGTGGGGGGTAGGTACACAGCCAGGGTCAGAGTCTAAACTAGAAGCCTGGTTTCATCAGTCACAGCTCAATGCTTTTCTAGCCTTATTCTTTTCTCTTGTAGGGATTTCCTATAACTTCATGATCTCTCCCCCTGCCTTTGCACAAGCACCCCAAAATGCAGCCTCCAGATGGTCAGTTGGGAAGCGTAGTGAACACACTAAGATCCCTGAAATGGTTTTGCCTTCCCTGTCTGTTTCTCCTCCCTCAGTCGACTGTAGATAAAGTGTTGTCTAGAGAGCTGTATGATACCTTTTGTTTATGCTCACTGGCAAATTCGAGCAAAGCTCAGTTTTGGTGGTTTTAATGGGGGTACATTCAGCTTAGCCAAGTAGAGTTGACAAGTCCGCTGGAGATGACTGCCTCTTCTCTTAAGAAGCACACGTGTATTTCTGTGCACATTCACACACTAAATCCGATAGGCAGCATAAGGAGACGGAGCCCTATGTACACACCTATTTGGGGTCAATCTTCCGTGGAGTGCCCTGGAGTCTGCTGTCTTCTTTGGGACCTGTATATTAGAAGGTAAACTATCTGGGTTTGCTTTTACTGCATGATATATTGTGATCATTCTTTCTGTTTGCTTCCTCACTCTCTCTTTTTTAAAAATCATGTTATTGGGGGCTCTCATAGCTCGTACAGCATTCCATACATCAATTGTATCAAGCATATCTGTACATATGTTGCCATCAACATTTTCTTTCTAATTTGAGCCCTGGGTATCAGCTCCTCTTTTTCCCCCCCTCTTCACTCTTTTCTCGCTTCCAGTAAAGCACTGCATTAGCATTTCAGGACTGAGAGCTCCAGCAAGAACCCTAGCTCATGCACGGTGTCTGGAGTTCAAGCAGGGTACCAGGGAGGTAGGATCTGCGAATGCACACCTAAGCTGTTACTGGAGATCACTGGAGATCCTTTCTCCTGAAGGGCAGCAAGACCATCAGAGACCTCCTCTGGAAGAAAGACCAAGGGGATCTGTAAAAATACATGGGTATGTGTGGTCCAATTTAAAAAAAGTCAAGG
This sequence comes from Tenrec ecaudatus, assembly GCF_050624435.1. Classification (NCBI taxonomy): domain Eukaryota; kingdom Metazoa; phylum Chordata; class Mammalia; order Afrosoricida; family Tenrecidae; genus Tenrec; species Tenrec ecaudatus. Next base: position 30,856,468 of record NC_134537.1, read on the forward strand.
ATTTAATGGAACTGGCTTTTGGTTATGGGCGTTTGTTGGTTGCTTTGTTCCCTACAGGGATCTTGAGGGAACGCAGGGATCAGAGTGGGTCCTGGAAGTGAATCCCTCTTCACAGCGATGGCAGGAACCATGTGCTGATTTCCTCATTTGTTTTCTCAGCCTTTCCGTTTGTCTGCTTACTAGAGAGCTTGTTGTCTACCTGTTTGCAAGAGCTCACCTAGACTTCCCTCTGAGACAGAGAGAAAGAAGAAAGCAGCACCCATCTGTCCGTGGTGGCTTGTGTGTTGCGGGGATGCTGAACGTTTGTCAGCAGAGCTTCCAGACTAAGTCAGATAAGACAAAATGCCTGGGAGTCCACTTCTAAAACGTGCCCACAGAAAACCCTGTGGGACCAAACTTGCAGTCTGAAGTGACCCCAGGGGTGGGCTCGGACTTGTAGCGGTGTGTTCTGCTGAGTAGGTGGTTCCCCTGAGTCAGGGGTGACTAAATGACTGCTAGTAACAGTCACACCACAAAGAGCAGGAAGCACGGCTGCGAGGTCTCAGAAGGTCTGAGTTGATGTCAAGTCCAGGCCAGGCTGGGGTCAGTGCCCATGTTTAATGGGCTAAGTCCCTGGCAGATGTGAGGCAGCAAAGAGCAAGACGCGGTGTGGTCCTTTACTCTTTCCCCGTCGGTGGGTCTCCTTGCACCAAGAGGCCTTGCCATCTTCCCGGGACTGTACGGGCACCTGCCTTCTGACAGATCTCTCAGGGACACAGGGAGAAGCTCGGACTTGTTCATATCCTCTGCAGCTCACCATGCTTTGTCCTTTTCCAACCCACCGATCACAATGCACCTTGTAACACCTTTGCCCAAATGGCTCCTCCCACCCCGACTGCAGTCACAGAGCGAAGCCTCTTGTCATTCCATAATCACCTTATTCTAGAACTACTGGGTTTCTACTTCTTATGCTACCAATTCACAACCTACGGTGCCAGTCCTCGAGCGCACGAGCTAGGGGTGACTCTAGGAATGTTTGTCAAAAAGGATTTTATGACCTTTTAGCAAGAGTTCTAAGGATGCCTGGTGGCACAGTGGGTTAAGCTTGAGGCTGCTACCCAGAAGGTCAGCAGTTCAACCCCCCCAGCTAGTCCCTGGGAGAAAGATGACTTAGTCGCTCCTTTGAAGATTTATAGACTTGGATGTACCGTGGAGCACATCTCCTGCAGGCCACTCTGAGTCTGAAGTAATTGATGGCAGTGAATGAGAGAGCAGAGATTCCATGAGCTCGATGTTGGACACATCAAGGAACAGACACTTAGAGCAGGAAGTCGCCATGCTCCAGACTTTACGGCTAGTAAGTGTTTTTACTTTTTGTCATCACTTGCCCTTCTGTGTATGGCCTATGTGGCACCCCATACCAACAGACCAAACCTGAGCCCCCTGCTGTCGTTGGACCCCTGTAGGTTAGAGTGGACTCTCACCATAGATTTCCAAAGATGTATTTTTATGGCAGAGATGGCCCTTTTTCTCCCATGCAGAGGCTGGTGGTTTGGGATTGCCAGTCTTCCGGTTAGCTGCCCAGTGCTTAACCACTGTGCCACCAAGTTGCTGTCATGGCACTCTGGGCTCTGCAGAGACAGGGGAGAGCACAGCACTAACCAGCTGCCTGACACAGAGGGGGTATTTCATAATGCTGGTAGAATTTAATTTAGAAATGAAGCGCTATGCCCTTATAAACTTGCTTTATGCAAGGATTCATTTTCCCCTCTCTGCTTATTACTAGGCTCTCTGGTTTTTCACAGAGACCTGGTGATGCAGTAGTTAAGCATTTAACTGCTAACAGAAACGTTGGCAGTTCAAACATCACCACAACCCCTCTCCCTCCTCACAGCCTCTCTGTGGAGAAGATGTGACAGTCTGGTTCTATAAAGCCTTGATGACTCTGTATGGCAGTCTTGCTTGGTTTTATAGTATCCCAATGTATTGGAATCAACTCAGAAGCAAGGGGCTATTGCTTTGCAGTACAATCTACAGATTTGAATGGCTTTTGTGTCCCGAACATATGCCTTGAGTTTTTCCATCTAGGAGTTGTCTGATCACTGCTTTCTTGAAGTTACCAATGGCATTTCTCACTTTTATATTCTGTCTGTGATCTCCAGACTTTACCCTCTTCTTTCGTAAACTCCGACTGTGAACATGGAAAGGCACTCACCTGCCTTCCACAGAAGCTGACATTTATCTGATACCATATGTCAAAATTGTCATTAATCACGCATTCTGTTAACAACCTCTTCCTAGGGAGCTTTGTCCGACTTAAAGTGGGGTGTGCTTTTCCCCCTGTCGTAGTCCCTTAGGCCATAGAGCACTTTCATTTTGCTCCCATGATTCTCAGTTTTCACAAACCTCATGCACTTCTTCAGCTGTCTATGGATACCCCGGTGTTTCTAAAGGCCTTTCTATGTCCAGCACTTTAGAATTTTCTGTAGATCTATATTTAGTTTGTCTTCATATAAAATTTACTGCCAATGAAGACATGATCACTCTATTTTTCTTCCTCTGGTCTTTAAGATATGAGCCTTCACTCTTCTTTGTCCGGGATTCACTGTTCTATGTCCCCTCTTCTGCATGTTTTGGAGAACCAGACTCTTGGACCTTGATAGGGAACACGGGGTGTAGACCTTGTTCTGTTCTTAACAGATACTGAAAGTAAGTGAACTCGCCTACTTAATAATACACTATCTTCTTGAAGAAGGTTTTGAAATTTTCCTGTTATTACTACTCCCCTGAAATCATTTGGCAATGTTTTTGCAACCATTATAATAGTTAATTACACTGGATAAGTGGATACTTGGAAGTTTGTGAAATTGAGGTTGTCCCTGTGGCCTGGAGTTGACCTTTGCCAATCTCTGAAGTTCTTTTTCATTATTTTTTTTTACAAAAAATCATTGTATTGGGAGCTCATACAACTCTTTAAAAAATCATTTTATTGAGGGCTTGTAGAACTCGTACAATCCATACCTATATCAATGTGTCAAGTACATTTGTTGCCATCATCATTTGCAAAATGTTTTCTTTCTACTTGAACCTTGCCTCACCCCACCCCCTTCTTTCCCTTATGAACCCTTGATAATTTATAATAATAATTATTATTTTTTCATGTCTTACACTGACCAATGTCTCCTTTCACCCACTTTTCTGTTGTCCATTCACCTGGGAGGGGGTTATATGTAGATCATTGTGGTCAGTTCCCCCTTTATACCTCCACCTTATCCTTGCCCTCCTGGTATTGCTGTTCTCAATATTGTTCCAAAGGGGGTTACCGATTCCTGGATTCCCAGTGTTTTCAGCTATTATCTGTACCCGTGTACATGCTCTGGTCTAGCTGGATTTCTAAGGTAGAATTGGGGTCATGATAGTGGGAGGTGTGGTAGGGGGAGGAAGCATTAAAGAACTAGAGGAAAAGGAAATAGAGGAAAGAACTAGGAGGCAAAGGGCATTTATAGAGGTCTAAATACAGGCATGTACATATGCAAATATATTTATGATGATGGGAAATAGAGCTGTGTGCATATATTTCTGTTTAGTATTAAGGTAGCAGATGGACATTAGGCCTCCACTCAAGTACTACCTCAATGCAAGAACGCTTTGTTCTATTAAACTTGCATTCCGTGATGCTCACCTTCCCAACATGATGACAGAAGACAAAGCAGGTGCATAAGCAAATGTGGTGAAGAAAGGTGATGGTGCCCGGCTATCAAAAGATACAGCATCTGGGGTCTTAAAGGATGGAAGATAAACAAGTGACCATCTAACTGAGAAGCAACAAAGCCCACGCGGAAGAAGCACACCAGCCTGTGAGATCATGAGGTGTTCATATGACCAGCCTTTGTTCCTTCTAATGTTACATGCTCTTGCTTTCAAATTAATTTCATGGAAGTGACTTTTCACAGTGTCTATATAGGCTATATTATGTTGTATTCATCTGCATAATATAAATAAGGCTGATTTAAAAAAAATGTTGCCTACACTGCTTCCTGATAGTTCACCAAGACAGGGAAGTATAGGGGACATTTCAGTGAAGTTCCTACTCTGCACTTCTCTTTATAAGAGACCTCTCTCTGCTTTCTGCTACCCTGACTTTTGTTTCATGGCGGTAGAGCAGTTTTGAACAATTGCTAGCTTGGGGCAGACACCTGCGGTAATGACCAGCTGAGTCTACCATGAGGTTGGATTGAGCCGAGATTGTTTTCCTTCTGGTTTTATGTACAACATGACAAAGCGATGCTGTGTCTTGCATTATCCCTCTGATGGGTGGGTTACAGCTTCTGACTCTTGCTACCCGCTTTGGCTCATTTTCAGAAGTGGAAAGGACACTCATGACCCCTCGTGGCAGAGTGTTTGTGGAATCATTAGGAATGGGTGTTCTATACCATTGTGCTTACTGCATTGCATATGCCAATCAGTTTCTACTCCTTTTTGTACTGTTAGTTGCCACTCGTTGCCTGTGGTAATACAGTGTTATGGAAAATTATGACATTCTCTGGGGTTCACAAGTTACCATTCCTCATCACGAAAGGGAAATCTTGATCAAGATTTTGGAGGTACACAGCTTCTTTATAAAGCCCTGACAGTCCTGCTAAATTATAAGTAATCACAGAAGAGCAAATGCAACTTCTCTGACGTTTGCTATAATTACGCATGGTGTATCATGAGGACGGGCACAAATTCACGGGGACATCAGAAACTCTAGTGAGACCCGGGGTTGTCTGGCATACCCTTTCCCGGTGCAGGTTAAGCATCTTGAGCCTCATCAATGACTGTAGAGTTTAGTACATGAGTTTTCATTTTCAGGTCCTCGGGGGGGGGCGGGGGGAAGAAAGGACAAGCTGTTCATTCATTAATAGATCAGGTAATAATTGTATTAATTTGCAGTAAACATGGCATCTTCTTGAAGAAAAATAGCTTGTGACTTTGGGGACGATGTCAGGTCTTGCCAAATATGTATCAGCTCTACACACACAAAACAGCTAAGGTGACCACTAGATTGCTGCTCAGGAGATTCACATTCAAGTCTCAGCTTTACCATTTGACTTTAGATGTAACCCCCCCACCCCCACCCACCCCCGGCCAATTTGCTGAAAATTAACTGGTAACATCAATTATAAGATAGTTGTGAGCACCATATAAGGCAGAATCTACACTCACTCTATGGTCGAGTGGGTTTCAACACATGGGATCATGTAGAACAAAGGAGGACTCCTCGTGGGGTTTCTAACACTGGAATCTTGAAGGAAGCAAACTCTGTCATCATTCTCCTGTGGAGTGGCTGGTGAATTTCAACCATTGACCTTTCTGTTAGCAGCCAGCACTTAACCCCCTTGCCACCAGGGCTCCTTATAAAAATGATCAGTGTGAAAATACTTATAAACCATAAAATAGCATAGAACCTGAAGGGGTAAGTGAGCTACTCAAAGACCTGGGTTTGCAGGTGTCCACGTGTGTCTGGAAGGGGTAGCACTGATATTGATGACCTACTGGCCTTCACCTAAGACTGGGAGTGCTGGAACATCGGGAACTCTAGTGAGACCCGGGGTGGACTGGCATCCGCGTTTCTGGTTCAGGGTAAGCATCTTGAGCCTCATTTATCCCTGTGAGGCCATGGTCAACACGTAACCATTAGAGGGCAGGACCTTTGTGCTAAGATGAGACTGGAGAATAATGAGTTGTTTTTAAGCCTTGAGAGTAGGTGTACATGGCTCTGTTCTGCTAGGTTTTAGATGGGCTTGGGTCTCTTTGACCCTGTTTTTATTCCAGTTACCCACATTTGTGATGGAAATGTCTGTCCTAGACCTATTCCATTGTGGTACTTTGAAAACAGGTAATTTACAGTCTAGATTTTAGAGTCTCACCAATGAAGGGATGGAATCTCTGAAATCTCATTTATATTTCAGTTAGATGTTTCGGAAGGAGATTTGGGGCTTACTGTGAATATTTAAGACTGTTGGAATGATGTGATAAGGTGAATGTGTTTTGCATTTGGAAAGAACATGAAATTTGGGGTCCAACTGGTAGAATATTATGGAATGCATTGAGTTGTTCAAAAGTATGTGTTATAAAATCTAACCCCAATACTTGCGTCTATAATCCCACTTGGGAATGGATTGCATTTATTATGTTTGTATGAGGATTGTTTATCTTGAGTCAATTTCATCTGAGATAGGAAGGAAAGTAAGCAAAGGAGCGGAGCAGAAGGGTGGAGGCATGTAACAAGTGTGAAGACTCATGGGATCGCCAATGAACTCGGAAGCAGCAGCTGAAGAGAGAGACACAGGAGAAAGGCGTTTCTCTAGAGTTGGCATCGTGAGTTCAGGGTTCTAGTCTCTTAAAATGTGAGAAAATACATTTCTGTTTGCTATAGACACCCACTAGTGACATTTCTTTAGGTAAATGCTCACTGCCACCGAGTCAATGCTGACTTACTGCACCACCTGTGGGTTTCTGAGACTAACTGTTTACAGAAGTAGAAAGCCCAGTTTTTATCCTGCCAAGCTGCTGGTGGTTTTGAACTGCCAACCATGCAGATCACAGGCCAACGCTTAACCACCAAGCTCTCTGTTAGGTAAATAACATGCAGGCACATCTTAAAATATGGTACATGCAATTTCTTCCTTTCCTTGCTAGTGAGTTCACTATTACATTTGTGTGTCATACAGGGCCTTTGCCATAGCAATACTGTAAACATTAATGGATATTGTTGAATAAAGGTAGAGATTATTATCCCAGTTCTTAGACACTTGGAGAGGCTGGTGGCTTATTCAGTATTATAAGATCGTAGCATAGCTGAGTCTTGTTTGTGTTGATTCCTTTCATGATATGGTCTTGGGTTTGTGTCATGGATAATGTTTGGGTTGATTTTTTTAAAGGACATGATGGATTAAATGTTTTCAAACAAGAATAAGTATACATGTCTCCTATATTGTAACTCATCAACCTTATTAACTATTGGGTTCCATCCATAAAGAAAGTGATGTTTTTTCAACCCTGTAATAAATTGGAAGATATGGGGATTTAAACAGTGAGATGCTCTCCACTCAGTTTATAAATTCAATAAACATAATATTTCCTCTCCTTATTTGGGATATGAATAAAACCAGATTGGAGAAGGACAAGGACACTGTTACTATATGCACCCAGTGTGCTGCGGCCATGGACTCATTTTCTTGTGCACAGGGAGCACCTGTGTGCGGGGGCGTCCCACGTGGAGCATGTTCAAGGCTGTGACCTTTCAAAAGTAGACCCAAGCCTGTCTCTCAAGGAGAGTGGGTTCAAACAGCCAACTTTTTTGGGCAACAGTCAAAGGACACTTAACAGTGTGACCCACCCAGGGAGCCTACAATTAAAAAGCAAATGCACAAATCAAAATAGTGATTTGATCAAATGATGATGAAGCTGCAGACAAAGTAAATCTCTCATACGTTGTTGGTTCACTTATAGTATGATCCAGCAATTGCATACTTGGGCATTAAATTCAGAGAAATGAAAGTTTTGTTCACACCAAGACTCGTACTTAAATATTTGTAGAATATATTTATGTGATAGTAAATACTGGAAACAGTTCCAAAGTTTTTATGTGGGTGAAAGGTTAATTGATATATCACAACAGTGGATTAATGCTATTTTTAATACTTTTTAATAACCTCATGAGACTATTATTATTAAAGTTTTTTGTTTTTTAATCATTTTATTGCAGGCTCATATAAGTATTTTCACAATCCATGCATACATCAATTGTGTAAAGCACATTTGTACATTCGTTACCCTCATCATTTGCAAAATATTTGCTCTCTACTTAAGCCCCTGGCATCAGCTCCTCACTTTTTCCCCTCCCTCCCCCTTCTCTCTCCTTCATGAACCCTTGATAATTTATAAATTATTATTTTGTCATATATTACACTGTCCAACATCTCCCTTCACCCACATTTCTGTTGTTTTTACTGGGGACTCTTACATCTCTTATCACAATCCATACATTCATCCAGTGTGTCCGGCATATTCGCACAAATGCTGCCATCATCATTTTCAAAGCATTCTCTTCAACTTGAGCTCCTGATATCAGCTCCCATTTCTGTCCCCTCCTTCCCTTGGCCACCCTCCCTCACAAATCCTTGATAAGTTAAAAATTATTTTTTCCATCTCTTGCATTGTCCTCCGTCACCTCTCACCCACTTTTCCATGATTTGTACACCTGGGAGGGGGCTATAGGTTGATCCTTGTGATCAGGATTAATGCTATTTATCAATTAAAAGAAAACTGGTTCATTCGACAACTTGGATTGACTTTAAGTGCATTATATTTAATGAAAAATATTAACTGTAAAAGGTAACATTGAATTCCATCTGTGGAACATTCTGGAATATTTGGAAATTGATAACTTTAATGGTTACTAGGGAGCACAACTGGGGGCAAAGAACTGGACAGGTGGGGTTATTCATACTAAGTGCTAGCAAAAGAGTTTTGTTGATAATGGACCCATTCTGCATCTTGCCTGTGCATATGGGGCAAAATTACGCAGAACTACATCCACAAGAGCCCCTCTAACATAGTGGGTTAAGAGTTAGGCTGCTAACAGCAAGGTCAGCAGTTCGAAACTACCAGCTAGCTAGTCTGTAGGAGAGAGATAGGCATTCTATTCCTGTAATGTGTTAGCCTCTGAAAACCCATAGGGCAATTCTACTCCCCTGTCTGCATCTCTAGGAGTTGAAATTGAATGGATGGCAGTGCCTGTTTTTGGCAGGGGCACACACGGATACCGAATGAGAAAAGGTGCAACCTCAGTTGGCTTCCAGTACACTGAAGTATAACAATGTCAGTTTTGCGGTTTGGGTTTTGTGCTACAGCTAGATAAGGTGTTGCCCTTGGGGGAAACTGGAGGAAGATTGGGTGGAACTTTGTACTGTTTTTATGATTTCCTTTCAGTCTATTTAAAATTAAGAAGTTTAATGATAACAAATATTGACATACATAGAGATTTCTTCATGTTTAGTTATCCTGCTCAAGGGGGCATCTACATGTGACCTAAATGGCTGACACCAGGCAACTGAACACCAGCGCTGTAATGAATGGTTAGAGCCAGTGCTGTGCCCACAAAGGAACACAACTGTAGGCCGGGGACTTATCTCAGCCACCACGCTTGCATCAGACTCCTAGGAATCTTCCCAGGAATGGAGAAGAAATAAGACCAGCTGTAAAAGACTGGTTAATTGTGATAATTTTTTTTAACCAACGCTTGGGCACTTTGATTACCCCTAGGGCTAGAGCCTTCATGCCCTGGGAACCTCCCTGAGGTGCCATGAGTCTACACATTCTGCCTGAGGTCATGCTAGTGGGTGGCTGTTAGAGTCTTGGGTGTGTTTGTCCTGTGAGCAGTGCATAGGGTTAGGCATCTACAACATCCTCCACATGACTCTGCTTGACCTTCTATGCTTCCATCCGAAATGTCAGGTGCTGTTTTTATTTGGTGTATAGCAACAGAAGATAGAAGACCCTCCTTCCCCTCCCCCCAAAATAGATCCTTCTAGAATGCCCCACCAAGGCCCAAGCATCTGCATTCTAAGAGATATATGCTATCATGTTCCATCGGGTAGCAATGCCTGCAATCTCAGCCGATTTGGGGTCAAGGAAGGCCTATGTAAATCATCTATAAATGGATGCATTATGTACATTATAAAAATAATCCCGACACTCCAGCCTTTTGGCAAATGTGCCATATAAAGAAATCATCCCCAGGAGAAAAATTGACCCAAGGAGCTATTTTAAAACTGGTTTGGTATTTTTATCAGCTTTCTTTAAGTTCAGGGTAGTCCGGGGTGGGTTGGCGGAGGACAGTGCCAGGGATGGACAGGTCACTGCCGTGTGGCATCCACCCTCTCCTACGGAGGTGTGCGCTCAGCACCCTTCCTTGTTAACTGTGCTTCACCTTGTTCTGGGCATTGCTGTCCTCTAAAAGAGAAGACAGTTGGCTAGTCAAGGGAGACATGCCACAGGCCCCGTATTGTTGGCGTATGTCAGTTCAGTGCCATCTAGTCAGGAGGATTGGTTGGGGAAAGTCTCACAGAAGTTGAGTCATCTAAGCTGTTTTCTTTCCTTCCTGCCTGCTTGCCTTCCTTCCTGTTTGCCTGCCTTCCACCAAACAGAGAAAGAGAGATGGTTGGGGCAAGGCACAGCATGCCAGGCGAAGGAAACCACAACCAGAAACCAAGCCTGTTGCCCTGAGTCCATCCTGACTCAAAGTGACCCTCTATGTGTCAGAGTGGCGTTGCACTGCGGAGGGGTTTCAGTGGCTACGATCTAAAGGAAGTGGATCACCAGGCCTTTTTGCCCTGGCACAGCTCAGTTGATGCAAGCCAGCAACCTTTCATTTACTTGCTGAATGCCAACTGCTTGATGCCCCTGCCACATTCGATGCAAGGCAAACAACGTGCGCCAAAGCAGAGGTTGGTGCTGCTTGTCCGTTTGGCAGGAGCAGCTTTGCTACACGGGCAGAGTGGCTAAGCTCCTGTCTAGCATGATCCGAAGCACGTCTCTAGCCTAAGTTCTGGGAAGCTGGACAGCTACCGACCTGTAGGATGGAGTGACAGGAGCGCATCCCCCTCACTCACTCCCGACAAGGGCAGGTGTCTGTTCTGGCTGAGAAGCGTAGTAAAGGATATTCTCTCCTGCCATCACCCCTCTGTCCTCTGTTAAACTTTACAGTGAAATATTTTAGGATCTATACGTACAGATGCCAAGGTCAACACCAAAGCCCACAACCAAATCCACTGCCAATGAGCTGGTTCAGACTCAGGACAGAGTAGGACGGCTCTTTAGGGTTTCCCATGCTATGATTCTTTATAGGACGACACAGCCTCATCTTGCTTCTAAGGAGTGGCTAGTGGGTTTAAACTGGCTACACTGGAGTTAACATCCCCAACATGCACCCCACTGTGTCCCCAGGGCTCCTTGGAGGTGGAAAGGAAAGTGCTGGGAAACACCCATTTTGGGGGGTGGGAATGGAAGGTGGGGCACTTCATTTTAAAAAAGAATTTTTTTATTTCTAGGGATTATGTTTTTACAATTTTATTGACAATTCACATGTCATACAAATCAATAATTCAATCATCATAAAAAGAATTGTTCAATGGTCACCACAGTCAATTTTAGAACTTTTTCTCCCTTCTTGTACTCATTGTGTTTAGCTCCGCCTTTCTTCCCTTCCACTCTCGTAGGAAACTAATTCAGCTACTGTCTCCTTAGAGTTACCTGTCCTGAATTTCATCTATAGAAAATCGTGCAACAACAGAAAGCAAAACACCATAACAGAACCTCCACAATCAGTGTTGTCAAGTTCCACTCAGCCAATACCAACCCAGACACCACAGTTAAGATGTGAAATGTGCGCCCGGGGGGTGTTTTGCTTCCTGTGTCCGCTTTGTGTGGTAATGCTGCGTGCACAGGAAGGAAGGCGAGGACTCGGTCTGATGGAATGTCCACTGCACCCTTCGACTCTGAAGACGTGTGTGCGTTTTAAAGCACCGTCTCTCGTGATACCTTCTGGAGTCAGTGTGTAATGCTGTGATGTCAATGATGGCTGCTAAGGATAAGTCAACATCTCAGGTTCAGAGGTGCGTGGGGCAAAGCCAATGAGCCTGGAAGCCATGTTCAACCACGATGTTATAGTTTTCCTTGAGTGAAATAATTGGTGACGTAGATACGTCACTATGTAATAATCATTGATTAGTACTATTACCAAGACAATTGTTGGGCAGAACACCGTCTTAATGGATTTGAAGAACGTTTTCATGGAGTTGAATTGTTATTGCTTCTAAATTCCCCTTGGATTTATTATTTACTTAACTCGTTCTGCAGGGAGTGAAATGTACTCAAAATGAATTGGCTGACACTTGGCAAAGCAGCTGTTGGGGACCTTGTTTCTGGATTCTAGGGCTAGAGGTTTCGACAGCACTTGCGTGGCATGTCATGTTCAGGCTACTATCGTTCTCCTGACAAGAAGGAGAATCTTTCACTCTGATTTTCACGAATTATTGCCACCCAGAACTGTTTGAAAATGGAGATTAATGAATTGATGAGTAAAAGGTACTTAAGTCCCCGGTGCATGTATAAAATATTTTATTAATTTTACTGATTTGTAAAACCTTTATGTTTTTGACTTTTCTAGTTAGAAAGATTTTAGAAATGCGATTAAACGTATAACCCCAGAAAAAGAAATAATCTAGTTAGGCATTTCATTTTGGGATACTTCTTGGGGACTTAGCCAGTCTCCTGAAGTCAGGCTTAAAAGATGTCATGATGTTTATCTTTGTCAGGGAAAGGACTCATAACTACAGCTCGTAAGGAGAATCGTCCCTGCTTTAGTGCTCACCGTCACTGTCAGTGACCAGCCTTGTTCTCTCTTCCTCCGACGTAGCAGTCATTGTCCCGAGAGATCAGGGAGCCATTGCATATGCAATAGGACGCTCCATGACCCGTAAGCGCGCTTGCTTGTATTGATACGTGTTCATCCATGCGCGCACCTCCGCTAAGCGATGCACGTGCAGTTCACTGAGAAGGGAATGTGACTGGTAGGTGTGGCGTGGCGTCTTTCCTGGGATGGAGAGACCAGGCAGGATGCGAAGTCCCATCTTACAGATGGTGACTCACCCCCAAATCTGTTCGGAGGACGATTCCTCACTGCAGTGGCCTGTTTCAGTGAACCGCAATCGCTTGGGTAGGGAGGGAAGAAAAGGACTCCGCATGCGCAGGAATGTAAGGCAGCCATCGTTGATAGCCAAATGGCAGACATCTGGCAATGACTCTAGTCTACCTCCCTTTCACTTTTCTGCCTCGGCTCATTGGTGGGCGCTCTTGTGGTAGCTATATTATTACTATTGTTTAATTTACTTTCTTGGTTCAGTTACATTATTTGGAAAGTTAGCTGTATAGGACACGTTTGCCTCTCTCCGCCTCCTGAAATGTTTTCTCCGCATGACGGGGGTGTTCCCCAGGGTCCATGCGATGCCTGCTAGACTGTATTACAAGCTGCTCTGTCCATGCCAAGGGAAGCCATTTCATTTGTGAGCCCAAGAGCATGGTCCCTCGGACCCCACCCTTGCGTCTTGTTGTGTTCATTGTTTCTGAAACTAGTTCTCCCCTCCCGAGCCAAAGGCAGCCCCGTTGGCAGGGGAAGTGAAAAAGGCCGGTGGTTCACAACAAGGGCTGCGAATCAGAACTTCTTCATTTTCTCTTGGGTTGAACACCAGCTTTCGCTCTGACCTTGCCCTATGCACTTACCTTTCTATTCCCCATTTACTTTTCTCTTCCTGTGGGCCACTCAGGGGAAGAAGGGGACCCTCCTTTCCCAGGCTGTGCTCGCCTTAATTCTACATCTTCCTTTTGCCGTGGAGTATTATTTCAGCTTCTAAGCAGCAGCAATTGAGAAGGAACAGAAAAGATGTAGTAAGAAAAATCAAAGTTCAGTGGTATGTTGATTTTTAGAACACAGCCTCAACTACTAAAAATAATTTGCTGGTGTTAGCATATTATGATACTTGGAAAGGATACATATTCACTAGGGAGCTTTCCGTTTATTTAATGTGTGTGCCTCTCTTCTTTAAACCTTTGGAAAACTGTGTACAACTCCTGACCCTAGTTTATCCACTGATACCTGCTTGCTTTGCCAGTCTCCCAAAGTCCAAGTGAAGTTTGCAGCCATCTTGTTTGATCCAGTGGTCTGGGGTTGGGCTGTTAATTGCAAGGTCAGTAGTTCGAAACTACCATCTGCTCTGCAGCAGTAAGACTCTCCTAAAGTGTTACTGCCTCGGAAACCCACAGGGGCAGCTCTCTGCTGCCCTGGAGTGTTACTGGGAGTCAGAAGCCACTGGATGGTATTGAGTTCGTGAAGCCATGTGCTGCTTTAGGAGAGAGGAGGTTATGACTAGAGGTATTTTGGATTAAAAATAGCAAATAATCATTTTTAAAAGGAAGGAAAAGAAAATTAGCAAGTGTGGGAAGGTATGAAAAATTGTGTACATTGTTGAGTAGAAAATGATGACTTGAGATGTGAGCCCATGTAATTTACAATGAAGTTATTAGAGAGAGTAAGAGCAAGAAAGAAAGAGAGAAAACAACCAGAAAATCCTGATCACCTAAAATACCACCAACCTTAAAATTCTAGACAGGAGCATTTCCTGCATCACCAGTTTAGTCATGTCCCTTTGTCACTCTCACTTATTTTTTCTTATTTGTCTGGGTCCAATGTGTCATGGCAGTGCCCATGAATGCATTTTCCTCTACCAAATTTCTATTTTGTCCTGCACCTACGTTACAACCTATCTGTCTCCCATGAGTTAAAGAGCACAGATAACCCTTGGGAGAATAGGGTACAGACAGCCCCGTGCACGGCAGTTTTCATTTGCTCATATTCACGTGACTGAGAACGACTGAAGGAAACTCGATGCTTTGCGTTATAGTGTCGGAGAAGACTGTTGACTCTACCATAGACTGTGAGAAGAACAGACTTATTTGGAAGTATGTCTCTTCCATGTGACCTGGGGATCATGCATTGGTCTTCCCGACTTGAATCTTTGGGGAAATACAGCCCAGACGCTCCTTAGAGCAGTGTTTCTCAACCATCCTAATGCTGCGACCCTTTCATACAGTTCCTCATGTTGTGGTGACCCCACAACCATAAACTTATTTTCGTAGCTACTTCATCACTGAAATTTTGCTACTGTTATGAATCAGGCGACCCACAGGTGGAGAACTGCTGCCATTGAGGGAGGACAAGAAGACTTGCCTCAAGGCCATTGGGCAGTCCCTGACGAAAGGGCATCCTGCTGGGTAAAGTAGCAGATTAGCCTCAAAGAAGACTGTCAGTGAGATGGATCCGTACAGCGGCTGCAAAAATGAACTTACACACAGCAATGATTGTGAAGATGGAACAAGATGTGGCAGTGTTTCTCCCTGTTGTGCATGGGGTCACATTAGTCCGAAACAACTTGATGGTGTCTGCCAGAAACACTTCATCGTATTTTGGGGCGTCTCTGGTTTTTCTGAAGTTTCGTCTCTCTACTGACGTGAAATTTGCCTTTAGAAAATTCTGGCACATTTCTTAGGATTTTAAGTTTATAATCCCTACTTATGGAGTGTAGTTGGCACTTAAACTTATAAGCAGGTATTAGAGTGTCCCTTTCTGTCATTGCCTGCCCTCCGGTAACGAGAAAAACCGCAAAGCCCCAAACTTAACAATCTAATCAGCACCCCCCCCCCCCAACTCAATTTTGATCTTATTCTCATCCAGTGGAGGCTCCTCCATCACAGTATTGAGTTATGGATCTCCAGAAATGAGTGAGTCGGAGACGCAAACAGACAGTCTGTACTACAGTAAGACAAGGTTCGATTGGCCCTATCAACGAGATGATTTTGAGAGAAGGAGCGGTGTTGTGACCCTTCAATTCACAGAGCTCCATAGAGGGAGCCCTGGTGACACAGCGGTTGGGCCCTTGACTGCTAATGAGAAGGTTGGTGGTTTGAAACCACCAGCCTCTCTGCTGTGGCGGTCGCTGCCTTTGGAAACCCTGGAGGACTGTTCCCTCTCGTATCGGGTCACTGTGAGTCAGAGTTGGCTCTAGGGAAGCAGCTTTCCTTTGGTATGGGCAATAATGGCTCCGCTCTCTGGCACAGCCCAACAGCTGGTTCTTGGTGGCATGGAAGAAAGATCTGATGATCCTGTTCTTGAGCGACTCTATCCAGGACTGCTCCATGTATACTCTGACATACGAAGAGGCACCATGATGTTGAAACCGTGTCAGCACAGAAGGATTGGTTTTTGGAACAGATAGCTAAGGCTTGGAGGAAGCATTCAGATTTTCAAAGTTGAATGAGTACTAATAGGTGGCAGAGTCCAAATTGAATAGACACAACCCAGCAGTCAAGTGTAAGAACAACCACCAGGATTTTCGTTTCCAGCTCCATTAAGCGAACTTGAACCACCAACCTTCCAGTAAGTAGCTATATTTAGGAAAGGCAGTCTAATTTGCAGAGTAAGGAAAGCTTAAAATACTCAGACAGAAATTCTATAAGAGATATGAGGGGTACTGTATCCAGACAAACAGAAACCACAACCACCAAACAAAATAGCAGCAGCGCACAAACTCTTTGGCGTGCCCTCAGACCATGCTCACCCCAGGCCCCTTGTTGAGTCACAGTGATCTTACCGATCAGAGGAGAACCATTCCATAGCCATTCCAAGACTGCAGCTCTTTCAGGAAGTAGACTGCCAAGTCCTTCTCCCACACAGTTGCCGGTGGGTTTGATCTGGCAACTGTTTAGTGTTCAGTGGAACACTCAACTGCTAGCATTGTCTCATGTCTGTACAGACATGTCCTCTTAAACAACCTGAAGTTTGCTTTGGCTTAGCTGTTTGGTAGGAATGAGGAACACTTTATTTGTAGGGTTACCATGTTATTTTGAGATGAAAAGTATATATATATATATATATTTCACATTTAGGTTAAGCCTACCATTCCCTAACATACACCACCATACCCCTCAGCCACCACTTTGGTCCTTAGCTCTACCTGTACCGATTTCTACTTCTCTGTATGAGCTCATCAGCTCTTTCAGACTCTCTAACACTTCAGTCATCTGGCCTCCATACTGCCTTGAAGACAAGCAGGAAGGCACAGCTCTCTGAGAGATTCCTTTTCCTAAACAAAGGCACCAGTACTACCAGTACTGGATATTTTCAGTAGTTTGCCCTACTCATTTACAGGACTACTTTATGTATCATAGGTACCATTAAAAACTATATAAAGATATTGTTTGCATTTCTAAAAATGCTTTCTCCTTTCCACCAATAGGAAAGAAGACATGGTCTTTGACAGTAGGAAGATGAGAGAGTGAGCTAAGATTCTTTTTGTTCCTCATGATTGGATTAAGTCACTGATCAAGACAAGTAGGATGTAGAGTTGAATAAGAAGCTGGAGTTGTGGGGTCGTAAATAATGTAAGTCTTGAAGAAATAAACCAGAAAAGGGTTCAGAGTGAGCAACAGCAAAGGAGAGAAAACATTAGCCATAAAGTAGCATTAACACTAAGATCATTATGCTCATCAGCACCACCTATATTGCTCCCTACCAGCAGCTGTGCCTGACTTATTTTCTTCCTGGGATGAAGTCATCTTAGAATGACTTTTCACTTCATTCTTATTTATTCATATATTTTATTTAAAAAACATAACTATGATGAAGAACATAACTTTACCCCAATCCTGGATGCTTCCTTCCCCCAGCTACCATGATCCGAATTCTACCTCGCAGGACTGGATAGGGCAGAGGTTGTACACTGGTGCATATGGGAACTGGAGGCACAGGGAATCCAGGGTGGATGATACCTTCAGGACCAGGGGTGTGAGGGGCGAGGCTGGGAGAATGGAGGGTGAGTGGGTTGGAAAGGAGGAACCGATTACAAGGATCCACATGTAACCTCCTCCCTGGGAGACAGATGGCAGAGAAGGAGGGGAAGGGAGACTCCGGATAGGGCAAGATATGACAAAATAACAATCTATAAATTATTCAAGGGCTCATGAGGGAGGGGGGAATGGGGAGGGAGAGAAAAAAAAGAGGACATGATGCAAAGGGCTTAAGTGGAGAGCAAATGCTTTGAAAATGATTAGGGCAAAGAATGTATGGAAGTGCTTTATATAGTTGATGTATGTATATGTATGGATTGTGATAAGAGTTGTATGAGCCCCTAATAAAATGTAAAAAGAGAAAAAAAAACATAACTAGTATGCTACTTCTCAGTAGTATGAGTTGGGGGTGCCAGCCCCCCACCACTAATCATGGGTTCAGTGAGCACAATTGTATAGTTGAGATATATAAATATTATATTAAAGTCATCGAGAGCATGAAAGACAGAAGAGATATTGCAATAATGGAGTCCGATGCATTTCATGGTAGCATGCTCACCTCGGCCCCTCTTGGTGGTCCACGTGGAGAGAGGGGGAGGGGAAGGAGGACAAGGGGGAAAGGGAAACAGGAGGAGAGAGAGCTGAGGGTGGTGGGGGGAGATCAGCGAGAGAGGCCTCTATCGCTAACCCAGGCTTATGTACCTTTGGGGGAGTGCGAGCCCCCTAATTACAGGTAAAGACATACGTCACAGGAAGGGTTTGCACTATAGGTTACATAGCAATGAGAGGGGGTGGGCTAGGGACATACACGCAATAGGAAGAGGAGGGATTGGCAGTGTACATGTGACAAGATGGGTGGATCCTAGATTCAAGATGGCAGCTTAACTTTGACCTGTTTTCTAGATCTCCATAGGAACCATTATCAGTAGGGTATAAACCCCACCTACAGGAACTAAGCTAATGGTTGCAAGCTTCAGGGAGAAATAGTCCATTGTCCCCAGCAGCAGGGAGCAGGGCCTACCCTGTAGTCTGGTGACTAACTGCCTTCAGGGAGGATGTCTGTAAGCATCTGACCTCCCCCCACACTTCTCTCTGCCTATGTTTTTCTCATTTATACATTGGCTTTGCACGCAAACACCACTTGGTTGCGTTGGCCTCAAGTTGATAAAAACTCACAACAAATCTGTAGGCACAGATTGAAGTGTCCTGCGGGGTTTCTGAGGCTACCATCTTTACTGAAGCAGCTGCCTGCTCTGTGCTCCCACAGAGCCTGGGGCGGGTTTGAACCACCGACTTTCATGAACAGCGGAGCTCTTACTTGGTTCTGGTTTTCCTAAATTACAGGATAATAGGAAGAGTGAACAAAACCTGAAAACTCAATCAGTGTGTTTAAGGTGTTGAAGCGACAGCAGTCATTAGGCACTTTTACTTCTCTCTGGGATTCACATTCCATGCGTTTGCTTCGAGCGCACAGAACACGGAGTTAGAGTAATACATGCAGGTTGTTCAATGAGCACAGACATCTGGGGAGGGAAGGTCGGCAAGATCATCTCTCAGCACTTCTTAACAATCTTCCTGTGGCAGCCTGAAAAGTCACAGGAGCACAATCGCAAGCCCAGTCGATAAGAACAAGTTCAGTACAATTTATAACACGTTCAGACGGTTGCGGATGGCATAAATAGCCCTCCCCCCCTTCAACCTCAGATTTAGAGTTTTTATTAACAAACGAAGTCTTATTTGTTCCGGAAGTTTCCTTTTGATCCTCTTAACGATGAGATTTTTCCTTTTCTTTTTTCTGTTAGGTTTCTAGCTTTGGACATAGTTGTACTCTTGTACTGAACTGTACTCATCGTTCCGCAGGGATCTTCCTGAGGGAGATCATTGTCATGACTCCACTTGAGGCATCATTCCTGTGAGAGGCAAATCCATTATATTCTCAAGCTGTGTATAGTAGTAGGCAGTTGAACATAGCCCAACGGAAAATTAACCGGTGTTAAAATGTTTTCAGTTCTAGACTAAAATTCGTGTCCTGGAAAATGGTGGCAGCCCATGGCTCTGGGCACATCTTAGGATCTGTGCCAGTCTGGGCGGCTACCACAGAAGTATCCTCTGGAACAGCTGCCAGGACACTTACTGGTAACAGGGAATGCGGTAGGAGGGCACAGCTAAGGGACCTGGACATGGCGAGAAAAAGGCTTAGCGTTAGGAACTGGACATCATGCCATTTAGACGTGCCTTTCAAATCTCCTGTTTGCAAAGCTAAACACAGCCATCGTTGTCGGGGCCATCCAGTCCCGGTGGACTAAAGCAAGCCTGTGTCAAGTGAATAAACACTGGCTGGTCCTGAGCCGTCCTCAGTTGATAGGTTTGAGCACGTTGTGGTAGGCACTGTGTTCATCCACCTTGATGAAGGTCTGCTTTCCCACCGGTCTCTCCCTTTTTTTTAATGTGCTATTTTTTTTTCCTTCATTGTATAAAGAGTTAGATCTCATGGTAAAATCTGAAATGACTCCGAATCCAGTCTTGTGCCTGCATTCTCAATTGTAAGTGGCAACAAATGGAGCCATGCAGGATCAGGCTAATTTTGCCCTAATCACACCAAATTGAAGATGGCAGCTACCAGGAGTGTAGCCTCTGTGCATGACATTTCAGAGCTAAAGGGAAGAGGGGTCACGCGGGAAGGATGTGTCCCTGTGCACACGTGGGCTCTGTACCTCATGGAACCATTCTGGGTTGGTCCCCCACTTGTAAAACAATGAGACAGAACACACTGAGATTGTCCCTGCACTTCCTTCCTTGCTTTCGAATGGGATGAAACTATAATCCAGCGACATATTGTTGGTTACTCCTAGAGTGCCCAGAGTCAAAGGGTTCCCATGGGACTTGTCAGCATGGAGATGTGAGATCTGGCTTGGGCTCCTCGGTCTGTATTCCCTCTCTGTTTTGTGACACCCCAACCCCCAACTAACTCCCTCCCCCTGTGACACCATCAAACATTCTTAAACTCTAGGAAAACACAAATATGTGTTTACGATGGTGCTAACATTTCCATTGTTCCTACCATTTGCATGTATGTATCAGCATTACTTGAAATTTGGACTTATTTCCTTTTTTTACTTAAGAAATTAAGACTCCAAGAGATAATGGGTATATTGCTAGAGGATTTGCGACAAGTAAATAATAGACCTTCCCCTTTAAATGTAGACCTATCTCAGTCCAAAGTTCATAATCTTTCGATTGTGTTGTGTATGTTGAGTCCCCAATCTGTAACAAAAAATAATCCATGCACACACACTGAAATGCAGATACCGCTGTCTCCCTTTCTCTACATCTGCAGGCCTCTTTAGCGATCAAAAGAGAAGAGGGGTACATCTTTTATACTGTGCCACAGTGTCAGGGGAAGCCAGCCCCTAACACATCATTACGGGTCCGGTAGGCGCAATTGTACAGCGATAATAAGTAAAGATCATAGTAAAGTTATAGAGCGCATGAGAGATAGAAGTGAAGTATTGAAATAAATGGGAGTCAGACACGTTTCATGGTTGCATGCTCACCTCTGCCCCACTTGATGGTCCACGTGGAGGGAGAGAGAGAGAGATTTAATGCTAGCCCAGGCTATTTATCTTCTCTGGGGACATGCAAGTCCCCTAATTACAGGTGAGGACATACGTCACAGGAAGGGGCTGTACTATAGGTAATACAGTAATCAGAAGGGATGGTCTAGGGAAATACACGCAATAGGAAGAGGGATTGGGGGTATACATGTGACAAGATGGGCGGACCCTAGATCCAAGATGGCGACCTAACCTTGATCATCCTTGGGCGGGTTTGACCTCTCTGGGGTCCCTTACAAGGAAACAGACAACTATTATCCTTATCAGAAGGGAGTGGGCCCTATTTTTTGTGGGATAAACAGTGGTGACTACTTGCTCTAGATGGTTGATAGCTCTCAGGGAGAATAACCCCTGACCTACTTCTGATGACCTCCAAGTATAGTCATTCCCAAGCAGCTGTCTGGCATATATTTGGGGGAGACAGCTTGGGAGAAATCCTTCTGTATCCCACACCACAGTTGAACCTCTCCAAAAGGGTTTCCATATTTACTAGAAATCCAAACTGAGCTGAAGAGAAAGTTTTAATCATAACAGAATCCATGTAATTCATGGAAAAAGCCTGGGAGGCCCGATGTCTTTGGATATATGCTACAGATGACTACACAGGAAATTGGGCCTATGGCAAGAAGGAGGGGAAAATCAAATGTTTTTCTGAAATAAAAAGGAAAGGAGGACAAAAACCGATCAATGCCCAGTTGACTGGGTTGGTGTCCCAAACAGTATGAAACTCACTGTTATTGAGTTGATCATAACTCAAGACGACTCATGTATGCAGAAGGGAACTAACTACTCTACTTTCCAGACTATGCACTTTCAGAAGCAGAGCAGCAGACTTATTTCTAAGTCCCCTGAGGTTGGTTTTGAACCACAAACCATTGGGTTAGTCCTTGAGTACTTCACCGTTTGTCCCGCTCAGGAACTCCTTCAAGGTAGTCTAAGGAAAGGATAAACCAGCTATGATGTACTGGATAAAGATCCAAAGTCTCTGTGACTTTCTTCCACTGATTAATATTATTACTTTGTTGCTGCTTTGGCAGTTTTGAGACTTTTCAAGGGAAAGCTATAAGACCAGTTTCTTTTTCCTTTTCCTAAAATGTGTGGGCAGGAGAAGTAGTTATGAACCTGTAACCTAAATCTTTTCAAATGAGTGGGTAAAAGAGCTTATGAATACTAATTCACTTATTCATTCAGCTAATACCTATTGAGCACCTCAGGCACTTAAGTTATTCTGCCAAGAGCTGTGTAGGATTAGCAGTAAAGGAGGCATGAACCTTGCTTTGGCTGCATAATTCAGAAAAAAGGAGGGGGAGCTAGAGGTCTCCAGTTTAGGCATGCATGATTATTTATGGACTTCCTTCTGTGATTTTAAACCCCCCTTTCGGGGCTCCTGGGAGCCGGGACCCCCCGTTGGCAGTGTGCTGGAGCCTGGTGGCAGTGTCCTTCTCCAGATCGCAGGGGGAGAAGTGGGAACTTGCTTGGGTCTGTTCATTTGCATATGAGGTGGGGTATGGGGAACAGGGATCACATTAAGAACAAGATGTGGTCTGGGGGCTTTATACTGAAGTGCCTTTCGGTGGGAGCATCGGCTGCTGATACTGGTGAACCCAGGCGATGTAGCACAGCCACCGTTTTATAGGGTGCTAGAGAAATTCTTTGGCCCTGTGTCAAGAAAGCACTCGGGAACCTTGGTCTGAGACGGTTGCGAGAGTCCATTATTTTGTAACCAGTCCCACGTGCTCGGGATGAGCCATGTCACGATGCCGCCTGCACACCATCTTTGCTGGTCACAGTGATCGGGTCATAAGAAAAAGAGAAGTAATAGAGTGTCTCTTAGCAACCAACCCCAGGAGAAAGAGAAAATTACTCAAACCCGGCCATCCAGCTCGAGAGGAAGAAAGGACAAAAACCAGTCAGAAAGTGTTCCGGGACCTGATGCTTTTCTATGTGCCGGCTCCTGTAGGCTGGCTTGGGGAGCTCCCTAAGAACGAAAAAGAAAAGGGAAGGTCAGAGGTAAACACAATCGCTCGAGTGGAACCCTTTCTATCCTTTGCCTTCCCTCCTCCCTCCTTCTTCCAGCCTCTCTCTTTGATAGACCGTAAGCCAGAAGGAGAGAAGACACAGGGGCATGGGACGCCTTGTCTCCTAACACAGAAACGTGGCCTTCCCACCCGTGGGAGATCGGAGGCTCATGGACTTCACGGCCTCGTGCCCAGCATCTCCTTGCCTCGAGGTAGAGGTGCTCATTTTCCCAGCCCTGCTTTCGTTCCACCTGCGTGTTCTGTAGCCGTCCTTTCTGGAGCAATGAATGTGTCTCACTGCAGACCTTGTTTGCAGGCAGGAGGTTTCAAACGTCTTTGGACACAATGGCGGGAAGAAATACATTTTATGTTGATAATGACATGTAGCTAGGAAAGAGAATTCCTCTTAGCAGTATATGCTCTTTATATGCTGTACCTTGATACTTTCTATTCTGTTGTATTAAGAAAAATCCTCTTGGAGATTCACTAAGTTAAGGTTTCAACTCACCCACAGCGTGAACGCCATTACGGTCAGCATTGGCCTTCCATTTGAAATTCATGAGAATGATACTAGGTAGCAGGTTTAGCCTTGGTCAAAAAGCCAGCAACAGGATGTTTGGACAAAGTTATTTGAGCAAGATATTTACTTCTCATTTGTCAGGTAGATGTATCCCAGGGTTCTGCCTTGGCTTGAAATTTAGGGCAATAAATCAGAGGCAGTTCCTCAGAGACAGTCACCGGTTTTGAAAGGTCCTATGTGTGGGCCACAAGCACTGAGCTGGCCTCCCCTGACCTCGCTCCCTGTGATGACGCCTCCAGCCTCCTCTTGCTCCAGGTACCTGCTTTCGCCATCCATGAGACGGAGTGAGATAATGCCACGCATTTCTTCTGGCTGCAGAATCTTAGAATTCAGAGTTGGAGGGCCCTCAGAAACAATCCAGTCTCATCTCTTTTTATTTCCAAGATTCACTTCTAGAAAAAGGATATCGGTAGATAGATTCTCTACTTCCTGTGAGGCTTTGCAATAAGAACAAATGAACAAATAAGATGTGACGTCCTCGCTTCAAGTACCTAAGTTTGGTATGGAAGTAAAGTCATATATGAAACAATTTATGAACAGATACTTTGTGTGATATTCTAGTTGCTGGGTAATGCAGATGATTAACATGCTTGGCGGCCAACTGAAGGTTAATGGTTCAAGTCTAAGCAGAGGACACTTGGAAGAGAATCTTGGGGTGGGGAACACAGAGCCATTGGGAACCCTGTAGACGGTTTCAGAGCTCCACCGTGACAGTTACCGTGAGTGCAGATCAACTTAATGGCGAATCGTTTACTGGTATCATAGGGTCAAACTAAAGTAGAAGAACTCAAAATTCAAAGGAGAAAGGATCATCTGACTGGGAAGATCGGAATGGAAGACTAGGTGAGTACAAGAGCAGGACGTCCTTGAGCTGGAATTTGAGGGAAGGGAAATATTCATGCAGGGAGATATTTTTGCAGGATAAGGGCGGGCTTTGCAGGCTGAGGAAATGCAATAAATGCAAGGCAGGATGCGTTTCTGGTGTGTGGTTTTTGTTTCATTGCACAAATTATGTACCGAGGAGAAGGGCCCAGAATCAAACCCACACTGATAGGGTTACTTTGCTCTGTTTTCATCAATTCCTGAGATAGCAACTATAAACTCTGCATGAAAGATTTTTTTTAATTAACAATGTAATTATCCGAAGGTGTAGGGCACAGAAAACGGACAGATGGTGGAATAGAGTTAATATTTGGGAAAAGGGAACAGTGATGTGTGCCTTCCATTTTTCCTGGTTTTTAATTTTTTAATCATTTTATTGGGGGCTCGTACAATGCTTATCCCAATCCACACAGCCATCCATTGCATCAAGCACATTTGCACATTTGTTGCCCTCATCATTCTCAAAACATTTGCTTCCATTTTTTATGGTTTTTATCTTCATGGAAATCCTTGTCTACATTCCAAGTGTAGCAAGCAGAGCGTTGACAGAAAACCTTGACCCGAAGAATCAGAGAATGCCGAACAGGCCAACCAGTCGATAGAGAATGAACGAAAGAGTCTTGGAAAGCAGAAAGCCAGAAAGAGGGCATGGCCATTCTGTACATCAACTCTGCCCAAAGTGTCTACGTGGACAGACACCAAGCAGCCCCACCGAACTGTTCACCACAAGGCTCGGAACTTGATTTTGTGTTTAGCCAAGTTAAATGCCTGCTAAAACAACAATAACAAAGTCATTCTTTGGAAGAATGTAACAGAATCCACGTCATCTACAACACCATATACAATCCAAACAGAAAAGTTAATCAATGGAAACCAACCCTCAGCTAACCCAGGTGTTAGAATGAGCAGACAAGGATTTTAAAACAGCGATTCGAGTTATGCTTAGAGATATCAAAGGGAAACCA
The DNA here is from genome assembly GCF_050624435.1 of Tenrec ecaudatus. Lineage (NCBI taxonomy): Eukaryota > Metazoa > Chordata > Mammalia > Afrosoricida > Tenrecidae > Tenrec > Tenrec ecaudatus. Next base: position 30,881,954 of record NC_134537.1, read on the forward strand.
TTTATAGTGACTGTTAAAATAAGACGTGTCGGCAAGGAAACAGGAACGTTAATAGTGCCAAATGACCATTTTAGAAGCAGAAAATACTATCCCTGAAATAAACTGAGTTTTCTAGCAAAGACTAGAATGGACAGCGGATGCGTGGATTGATTAAATATAAATTAGCGAATCTGAAAAAAAGATTGAAGAATGACTGAAAAATTTTATGAACATGCCATCATTGACTTATGACACAATATAAAAACATCCAACATTCTTATAATTGGTATCGCAAGATGCGAGAGAGAGAGAGAGAGAGAGAGAGAGAGAGAGAGAGAGAGAGAGAGACAATGAGAATAGAGCAGGAAGAATAGTTTAGATACAATGGCCAAAATATCCCACTTAGGTGAAAAACACACATTGGTAGCATTTCTCTCTAAAATCCTATCCCCAAAGAAAGATTTATTAAACCACAGCGCAACCACATTCAATGTTTGCATTGCTGAGAGACAGAAATAGAGTTACAACAGCTCTTGATGATGGATCCCGGTGTCTACTTCTGTACGTTACCTTTCACAGCGATCATTTTTGTATTTATAAGATGAACGGCTCCAATAATCTTCGTCTTACTTCTTTTATTGGTCTTAATCCTGTAGCCGTGTGGATTTTCTAGGCATTGTTTTTATTTAGAAACTCTCGCTCCACCCCTTCCAGAGACAACATGCCTAAGCCAGGACTTAGTGCCTCCTCTCTGCGATGATTTCTGGACTCAGTGACCGCTCGGTGGAGTTGGCTTCTTAACACTTACATTTTCTGTATATTAAATAGATTTTATCCTTTTACTAACATAACTGATTAATCCTCACTGTGATATGTGAGGATTAATTAAACAACATCTACGTAGTATTACCTCCTACTAGGAGAAGGATGTTTATATCAATATACGTTTCATAAATGTTTTCACCCTTTGGGGAGAGGACTAAATGCCCACAGGCTAATTCATCCATGGTCACTTGATAAAAAGCATAGTGGAATCTTTTCTGTAGGTTTTCTTAGGGCAGGGATTGATTTAGTTGGCTCTGTCCCTTTACTGGTTTATAAACCATGGAAGTACCACTACGGATATAGGAAATGAAGCTTTTCTCGGTGGCAACATTTTGTGAACCTATTTGAGTCTACCGTATTAAACCAGTGAAAGGAAATGAGTGTAAAAAGTCATAGGAATCTGAGAACTTTGTGTTTGTCATTTTGCTTCTATGTTGAGCCTTTCCTTGAGGTGGCTCCACACACTCACACTTTTCCCTCATCCTGCCTTCTTGGCTTCCGGGAGGCCGGGGGAGGCCGATAGATGAGTTGCTCTCTTGCTCCTTATTTGCTCCCCTGTTTCCTTTCTCAGAGCCTCTTGGAGAACATCGCTACAGGCTGGCCTCCCATGCCTCCTCTTCCCCAAACCCACGAGTAACCACCCCAGTAACTAACCTTTCTTACTATAGGCTGCTTAATGTTCATGACATACATTCACAGCCCTGATTTATTTCATCCTCAGAACTGCTCTTGGAATTATAAATGGAGCCCCCAAACTACCCAGCTGTCTGCTATTGAGTCAGTGCTGACTCAGTCATCCTTTAGGACAGGGTAGATCTGCTCCTGTGAGTTTCTGAGATGATAACTCTTCACCGAAGTAGAAAGCCCTGTCTTTCTCTGTACTGCTGTCAGAGTGGCTGGTGCTTTTGAACTGCCGACCTCGGAACCACCGTGACGCCAGGGATCCTGTTTTCTGTCATAGTAATTTATAATGCACAGCATGATTTGAGTAATATGTACCTATTGCCTAATGAATTCCTACTTATTTCTGATACCTTTAATGCATTATCAATAATTTTAAAATACACATTGGCTTAAAACCCAATATTTCTTAATTACTGTTAATTGCCTTGGGAAAGAAAACAACAAAACCCTAAGACCTGCAGCTTATACTCAAAAGGCTAAGAACGCTTGGCTGAGATTTGAAGAAATACTGCATCAGTCAGAAATAAGTGCTAACTCCGGGCTGTAAGTACAACAGGAATTAATGTATTTTTAGACCTACATAGTCAAAAGGAGAGGTGGGTTTTTAAGCTTGGGTAGTGCCTTACCTGCCTAGTGCTTCCTCAACAGAAATTGCAGAAGTATGTGGTTTGAATGAACAGACCCTTAATTTCTCATCATTCTGGAGGCTACACATTTAAATCAGGGTCCGTGGAGTCTGTTCTTTCGGGTAGACCTGAGTGTTACTTGGTTTTTTGTCTTGTAACCATTCATTCTTCCCATGATATCCACCTTCCGTGTGTGTGTGTGTGTGTGTGTGTGTGTGTGTGTGATCAATCCACTCTTTTTTAAAAAATCATCTTATTAGGGGCTTGTACAACTCTTATCACAATCCATCCATCCCTCCATTGTGTCCAGCACATTTGTACATTTGTTGCCATCATCATTTTCTAAACATAGTCTTTCTACTTGAGCCCTTGGTATCAGCTCATCATTTTTCCCCTCCCTCCTTTATTCCCCCTCCCTTACAAATCCTTGATAATTTATAAACTATTTTTATTTTGTCATGTCTTACATTGTCCGACATCTCCTTTCACCCACTTTTCTGTTGTCTACCCCTGGGAAGAGGTCCTATATAGATCATTGTGGTCGGTTTCCCCTTTCTTCCCCTACCTTCCCCTTGCCCTCCTGGTATGGCTACTCTCAATATTGGTCCTGAGGGGTCTATCTGTACTGGATTCCCTGTGTTTCCAACTCTGATCTGTACCCGTGCACATGCTCTGGTCTAGCCAGTCAATCTGCTTTTTTAGCAGTCCAATCAGAATTATTAGATATGGAACCCATGCTGTTTGGCCTAACTGACATGAAAAAGAAAATCCTATTCCCATACAGGATTGACCCCACAGGTGTAGTGGTTAGAGTACCAATCAATGCATATTTTTCTGGAAGCAGAGTTTGGTTCTTAAAGACCAAAGAAGCCTGTTGCGATCAGGGAGATGTCCACTTTTATTGACCCTGTGCAACAGAGTAGAACTCCTTCAGAGCATGGCCAAGGCTGTCCTCTTTCTAGAAGCAGACGGCCAGCTCTTTGCCCAGCAGAGTGGCAAATGGGTTTAAACTGCTGACCATTTGGTAAACAGTAGAGTATTTAATCACTGTGCCATCAGGTCTTCTTATTTAATCCGTAATAGATAGTTACAGATTGTCCTGAGAGGAGGCTGTGGGTGCCAAGCAAGCTGAGGTGGCAGGGGCAGCCTGCCTAGGGATAAGATTCTGTTAGGCATCTGAGGTCTTGTTTGCCTCAGGCAATCATCAGGTTGACTGCAATTCTGGAACACAGAGCAACAGTGTGCTCAAAGCTTGACTCTGCTCCTTGGAACTAGGACCCACCCCCGCGCCAGATATTTACATAGCTTCGTGCTTGCTTGGCAATAATTAGAAATTAGGATGATGCTCTCTGATGAGCAATGTTCCTAAATAGCACTTGATGCTGCTGATGAATGCGACTTAGACTCAGTGCTGCTTCTTCAGGCTGCAGGAATCTGGGAGGATGTGAGAGCTTCCGTTTTAAAGCACACTTGCATTGGGGAGAGATGTCAAGTGGCGCCTGCGTAGAATTTTGGCAGTACTTGTGTTCCCTTCAGGAGGAAAAGTTCCTGCTGTTATGGTAATTGGCTCTGCACTTGAAGTTTTCTAATATATTTCAATCACATGAATCCTCCTGGATCCTGTCTTTGTCTCTGTGGACCTTAGGGAAATTTGCAGTTTGATCCACTTACAAATATGCATGCGTTTGGAACGAGCAGCAAAGTGGGCACAGGCTCAGGCTTGAGCAGTTAAACACCTGTCGGCTGATCCCTTCTCTGATGCACACTGGACCGGATCTGGTATCCAGCGTTCTCTCTATTTCTCTTCGTAGGGTTTATCTCAGATGTGTTCAGTCATCAGGGGTCACCCTCTTGAAGCTGTGTTACATGTTTTTCTTTTTTTTTTTTTTGGTACATGAAGCCCAGGATTAATGAACCCATAGGGACATCAAGTAGAATAAGGGTTTGGGAAGGTGGGGGGTACGTTTGGGGGTGATAAGCAGGAGACCATGTCACGGAGTCCAGGAACGAAAGGAATGCTGGGAAACCATGGTAGCAAGTGTACAACACTACTTGGCATGATTGAACTATGGAATGATATGGTTTAAATCCCAATTTAAATAAATTTATTTTTAAAATGCACGCAGATACCATTATATAAACAAAAAAGAAATTTCATTTAAAAACTAAACCCACAATTTAATTTTCCTAATAAATCAAGTCCCTTTTCTTTGGATCCTCAGTCTTTATAGCAATACATCTGAAGTTTTTATAATCAGGGTTAAAGATAATCTAGTTCTCCCCTCACCCCACTTAATGTTACAAAGAATAAGAATTTTCACCAATGCTTTGTAGTTTTATAAGTATTATATTTACTAATGGCATCATTGTCCTTGAAGTGGATATATTGCTATCTAATTAACTACATCCATATTGCCAGCTCTTCTGAATGTTTATAGAATTTTCGTTTTAGGAAGCATACTGAAGTTCTTCATGGGTAAAGTTTATTGAGAAGGAGAGACCTGCTGAAGAAATTGGGAAAGTGCTTATTACATCTACGAACCAGTGAAAAACAAAAACCAAACTCACTGCCTTTGGGTTAATTCTACTCATTATAAAAATCAAAACAAAGCAAAAAATCGAAAGCCTCTGCCACTGAGTGGATGTTGGCTGATAGTGACTCTGGAGGACAGAGTAGAGCCACCCTTGTGGGTTTCCATGAATATACATTGCTAAGAGACTTTTCTGTTACATCCTTGTTGGTAACTTCAAATAGTTACCTTTGTGGTTGGCAGCTCAACACTGAACCCACCGTGCCACCAGGTCTCCTCGTTGCTGGGCTTTGGTGCCAGTGAATTGGGTCCCACTCATAGCCACTCTGTGGACAACAGCCCACCAACTGCCCAGTCCTCACCCTCCTCAGAGGGAGGTTGCAGCCACACTGCCAAGGGTCTTCCTCGTTCTTGCTGCTCCTAAACGTCACCAAGCATGGTGCTGCGCTTTTGCAGGGATTGGCTTTTCCTGACAACACGTCCAAAGTATGTGTGATGAAGCCTCCCCATCCTTGCTGCTAAGGAGCATTCTGGTTGTACATTGTCCAAGATAGATTTTTTTTTTTTACCTTCTGTGTCTGTGGCACTTTGAATATGCTATGCCAGCGCTGTAATTAAAATGTATAAATTCTTAGGGCTCCCTTATTCGTTGTCCAGTTTTCACATGCATAGGAGGTGATTGAAAAGACCATGGTTTGGGCCTGGCACACTTACATGGAAACCTGATGTATGATTTCCAAGGTAGTAAATCTTTAAGGGAGTAGACAGCCTCATTTTTCTCCCACAGAGCATCTGGTGGATTTGAACCTGTGGCCTTATAGTTAGCAGCTCAAAACATACCCGTTATCACCACCAGGGCACGATGCACCATACCTACCAATGTATCCTGTTAATTATAGCCCATGAAGCAGCTAGGGTGAAGTCCTCCTGAGCCAGCAAGGTGTTTGGAACTGGCTAGGTTCAATGCTTTTTGTGTTCAGTGGGGGTGTGGAGAGGTTGGGTGAACTATTTCCATAGCCACACCCATTGAATTTAAGTAGGCAAAACAGGCAAACCAACTGTGATACAGGAGAGGTGTTCCAACTTGGTTTGTATCATGTAGTTCTAGACAGTGGAATGGTAGAGCACGTATATTGATGGGCCAAATGTGGACAATCTGAGGTCTGTTGGCATGTATGGCTAGATCACAACTGGGCAACTGGAGGGTCTTGGTTCGGTGCCTTTGGGTAATAATGAAAAACCTCAATTTCCAAAGAATGAGGGTAGGTGTAGTAATAAAAATAATTATGATTATTAATAATTATTATTTTTAGTAGTACTATGATTAGTACTACTAATAACAAGTTTCAACGTGCTTGCTGTGTTTTCGATATTAGTTTAGGCATCACACACACACAACTATCTGGTCTATCTATTTGAGAAACCCTGGTGGTGTAGTGCTTTCATGCTGGACTGCTAACATGGTCCACAGTTCAAAACTACTAGCATGTCTGAGGGAGAAAGATGAAGCTTTCTACTCCCTTGGACAGTGATAGTCTGAAATCCACAGGGGCAGTTCTGCCCTCTACTGTATGGCAACTATGAGTCAGAATTGACTCGATGGCAGTGAATTTGGTTTGTTTGTTTTGTATCTATCTAAATGCCCATTTAGTTTCATACTCTTACGGAACAATGCTATTTTTAATTTCCAACCGATGGATGCACAAGGACGTAGAATGACTTACTCTAAGTCACATAGCTAATAAGTAGTGGGCTGAGATGAACCCAGGCTTTCTGGTCCCACAGATTGCAGACGCCACGAGTATACTCCATTGCCAGTTCGTTATGAAGTGGCATCAGTTAAGGAAGCAAATTTGCACCAAACTTCAGCGTAGAACTAAAATCTATGGAGTGATGGGGGCATAGGTTCTTTGCACTTTCCGAGGCTAGAGAACAGAACTAATTTCTTAGCCCTAAACTCAACCTTCCTTCCGCTGCACAGAGGGTTGCTATAATTTACAACTGATTCGCAGGCACCTAGTAACAGCAGCAACTCACCCTATAGGTGGTGGGAAATGAACTGGCTGTAAGAATGAACAGAGATCAGGACATTTGTTGCAGTTAGTGACTTTATTATGTTTTTGGGGAGTATGAAGCTAACATGTAGTGCCACTTTTTAAATGCTTAATAATTTAAAGTTTAAAGGAGAGAATGAAGGGGTAGATGAATCATTTTGAGTACGTGTCTAATTTTGTGATGCCTAATCATTTTTTCCTCTTTAATTTGTGATTTGGGTGAAAATGTATGGAGCAAATAGATTTTCTATTCAACAATTTATATATGCATTTTTTCTGTGATATTGATTGTAATTCCCAGTATAATAAGACTTCTTCCTACTTCCTCCTGAGTTTTCCCATTCCATTTGGCCCTTCCTGGTCCTTCCTGACTTCTGAGCTTTATTCTTAGGCAAATACATGTCCTTTTCATATGGAAAGGTTCATGGGTGTAAGGTCCTTTTACTATGGACAGGTTCATGGGTGTAAGGAGTGTGTACCTCTCCGGTGGTACTGTTCATTTTATAGGCTTATCTGTTGTTATCTGTGGCTGAAAACTGACCCACAGGGGTGATTTAGTTGCAGGCTTGAAGGGTCGCAGTCTCAGCAGTCCCACCAGGCTCAATCCTAGTCTTTCGGTCATTTTTCACTGTCTTACACTTTGCTTCCCCTCAGTCCAGGACCTCTTCCAGAGTTCTCTCTCAGGGCAGTCATCAGTTATAGCTGGGCACCATCTAGCTTCTCTGGTCTCAGGTCATGGAGGTATGGTTTCCTGAGGTCCATTGGTCCTTAGGACTTACTGTTTCATTGTGTCTTGATTTCCTTGACTCTATTTGGGCAGAGAGCAAGAATCGCACCCTGGCTGGTAGCTCACAAGCATTTAAGACTCCAGCCACAACTCATCAGAGTGGATGTGGAGCCTTGTATTTATAGGCTATGTCATGCTGACTGACCCGAATGTCCTTGAGTCTCAGGAGGTCTTACACCTCCGGGTCCAGGGACTCATTCTGTTGAGGTGTTTTGTTATGGCTAAGAAGTTTTCATAACTTTTCTCCCATATACTCAAAGATGAGTATTTACAACATATATAAGAACATACATTAGAAATAACTTTGGCCAAACTTTTTTTGTATGTGTATGTGTAATTCTGTTTGCCTTCCTGCCCCTGTTCAGTTTGAGTGCCCTTGTATCCCCTCATAGGTTATGGCCATTACTGTTGATTCAGGATTGTTTTTGTTTGTTTTTTTGGATTCAGGATTGTGTAGATAATAATCTGATTCACCTTTATGTGTTTTTAACTCTTATGCTTCTCCCAGCCTCTGGCTTGGCTTTGCTCATTTTGTGCTGACCGCAGAGGCCTGAGCTTGACTTCCTGATCAGCCTGTTTCCTCTATAGAGAGCATGGAGGCTATGTGGTCAATATGCTAAAGCCCAAGGTTAGTGTAGCATTCAAAGATTACTGAGCAGCCTGTGAGAAGGTGCTGCCAAAGAGATTCAAAATATATGATTTTAACTTATTGTTGTCTTTTTCTGATCAAGAAAGGGGAGGAGTCTCCCCGACAGTTCAGCGATTAAGTCACCAGCCACCTTCTATTTTGGTAATTGTGGTCATCGATGTTTCCTGGAAATTTCCCCTCATTCTATTAATACTGTCAAAGGGGGCTACAGTAGTGACTCACTCCAGGAAGTCAGCCATCATTCGCTTCCTCAATCTCACCAAACAGCCCCTGTGCATGAAATCAGTGACTTCTGCAAATGAGTTACTTTATGGCTTTCCAAAAAGTTCTAGAAAACACAGCTTTTGTGGTTCCCGCTGGGCTTCCTACCATGACGGGGAACGAAACACAAGTTCACATTTTACTTTGCCGTGTTCTTGAAATCATTGACCAGTGAGATCATCAGTTAGAGCTCTCTGTCAAAAGCACTCCCACCTGCTGTCTAGCAAAAGTCCCTTGACAGTCATCTGGGCTCAGTTTCACCTGCGGCCAAGGGACTTTAGTAGGTCTGGAGTTCCTGCACCCTTCAAGACAGTCTATAGTTCCTCATGTGTGTACTTAGGGGGATATGTTTTTAAAATTCACTCATTTCCTTAACACCCTAGCTGATCCAGTCTCCCTTGAGCATCTCTGAGAGCACTCGACAGACAGAATGCCTGCCTTTAGCTAGCTGCTAGTCTAATGAGGGTGCTATGAACTCTATCGATGAATTGCCCCAGAGAAAGCAATTTCAGAAAAGCCATAGACTGTACAGATTTTATGTTAAGGGAATCAAGACTCTAACAGACATTTGTAAAGTTATATAGAATAAAGATAGTGCTTTTAAGTCTGTCGTTTATTCTGCTTGGAATTCTTCTCATGTATTCCCTGCTCCCACTCCTGTCCCAAACACACACACACACTCACACACGCACGCACACACATACACACTCACTCACACACACTCACACACACACACTCACACACACACACTCACACACATACACACACACTCACACACACTCACACACACACACTCACACACACACACACACACACACTGCACTCTGTGGTGCATTTCTGTGGTCATTATTATTTTTCGCCTTGGTTTATTGTAATTCACATTCATGTTTTGGCATCTTTGCTCTATGTACTTGGTGATGGGTAAGTGTCCCATATGTCCTGTAAACATTAGCTGTATGACTGATCTAAGACACGTCAGTTAACTGCTCAGGGGTTCAGGATACATTTCCAAAAAAGAGGGTAACCATCTGCCCCTCTTTCATATGTTATTGGGAAAGTGGTTGTTGTTAGGTGCCATTGGTTGAAACTCAGAGCGACACTAAGCAGCACAGAAGGAGACACGCACAACCGGGCCTGTGTTTGAGCCCCTTGTGGCCATCGCCTCCATTGGCTTTCTTCAGGGTCTTTCCCTGTTTTTGATGACTACTGTGCTTTCCTGGGCCTGGACTGCCAGATGCACAAATGAGTCTTAGGAAGGTTAGGCCTTATATTTAAAGTTATTTTAACAGTGCCTGGCACTCAGTAAGCACTTACTGACTGTTATCATTAATAAATGATTTTACTGCTGCTTATAAAGCGGTGGCATTTCCTTCTAGGATTTTCTTCCCGTGCTTTGTGATTGATAGAGAAGAGACACACAGTCTAGGATTTCACATCAGCCTTCTTTATATAGGAGAGCAGATGTAAACATGCTGTTTTAGTTGTGTGCATCTTGCTTTCTTGTATGATTGCTGACAAAACATTAAGTAAAAATGATGCTACTATTTTCCCCTAGGTGTCAATTCACGGTCCATTATAGTCGCAGATACCCCCCCCCGCCCCTCCCTGATACTTCCCAGAAACTCAGAGATTCTGCTCCTCGGTGCCTTCATCCAGTGGCACCACATGACCTTCAGGACTCACGGCGGTTCTTCCTTCAGGCACATTGTCTTTTACATCCTCTGGAAACACCTCCCTCCATGTTCTTCTGGTAGAGAAACAGGGTAAACAAAGGAAGAGAGTGACTGGTAAAATTTTTGTGAAGAAGAAAGAGGAAGAGGAAAGGGAGAATGAAAAAAAAAAAGGAAAGTTATAATGTAACCAGAATCCCGGCAGTGTATGCGTGCGACTTTTGGATGTGTGTGCAAACAGTATGCACTCTGTCACAAGGCACTCCCTCTCCATGGTGACCGGATTGTGATACGTCGCCGCTGTGTGGGACGTACTGGGAGAGCTTGGGTTTCCTCCATTTCACATCTGGGGCAGTGCATCATTAGCAAGTACATGTGTTCTATATCAAGAATTGAGTCCAAATTCTTAAACTCCTAAACACGTTTTCATCTTTCACTATGATGAAGAGAGAGATTTTTAAATGTCACTCATTTTGTATGTTGGACAGGATGGATTCAATACTAACGGTGAGCTATTGAATATATTTAATTATGACTCTACCGTATTGATATGTTAATAACATGAAAGTCCCCAAGTTACACTAACGGTAGGCAGTTTGGAACCACCCAAAAGGCTCATGGGAAGATAAGCCCGGCTTCCGAAAAAAACAACTCAAAGCTGAATTTACTGCCATCCAGTCGACTCCGACTCATAGTTACCCTTTATAACGGGGTGGAGAGGCCCCTGTGACTTTTTGAAACTCGAACTCCTTAAGGGAGTAGAGAGCCTCACCTTTCTCCCACAGAGCAGCCGGTAGTCTCGAAGTGCTGACCTTGTGGTTAGCTGCCCAAGGGGTAAACCACTATGCATGTTACCACAGCCTCGAAAGCCCTCTGGGACATTTCTGGGTGACTATGAGATTGCCATGAGTCAGAAGCAGCTGAATGACAGCCAGCAAAAACAAAGACCAACATACATCAGGAGAGAATTAGAAGGCTGGGTGTGGGTTAAAGTTCGGCCTTTGCTTCCCCTTTTGCCGTGTTGCCCAAATTCCTAACGAAATAAAGCGGCAGTGGAATTGTATTTGTCACCATTTAGAGGTCTTCAAACTCATCTCCTCTTCTCAGCATAACTTTGCTCCAGTCCCGTCTCTAGTAGCTGGTCCTCAGAGGGCTGTGAGGTGGGGGGGGGGGATGGGGGGGCGAAGTTTTTGGAAAATGCCGTGTTAGTGTAGAATGGGTATTCTCACAGCTCACTAAACTTAGCCATTGCAGTACATAACACACTTTGTAATTGCAAATCTGCCTAGTAATTTGATTACTATCTTGCTTCCAGACTCAATTGTAAATATATGTGGACAAGGACCAAGTCTTTTTCACTGAACCCTGTAACTAAGGGTCTCCTACAATGGCTGCTGCATGGTAGATCCATAGTGAATAACCACTCCAGTCATGGCTCAGGAAATGGATAAAATAGATAAAGACTTTCAAAATTCTGAATGTTAGAAGGAGTCGAAAGTATTTGAATTTGAGTGAATGGAATGGTGCTGAAACTCCTTGGTTCCACACCTTGGCATACCTGACGACGGGTTCAGAGATAAAGATGACTTGATTTTAATCCTCAAAAACACACAGATCAATGATGGTGTGGCCTGGGCATTTCAAGGAGGCGACGTGAATTAGAATCGAGTTCAGGCAAAGCCTGATGGGAGCAGCGGAAAGATAAGGTATAGCTTCCGATCAGCGAGAGTAGAGAAAGCTCTCTGGAGGTACATTTCATGCACCTGTTTGGAAGTCAGTTGTTTTGGGGATGAGGCCAAGGTTCAGAAGGAAGAGTGCGTGTTGCGGATTTCCGATGGACACGGGTTGCTGGGTCACAGTGGGGGGACCGCCTGTGTTGTGCGCCCTGATATTGGCAGAAGATGAAGTTAAATGTATTCATTATTGTTTCTCATTCTTTAGCAATTATTCCACTTCTTTCTTTGACCCTTTTCCGTCAGTCATCTCGCTATCATTCACCTTTACTCTCTTCTCCCTGTCTTTCTTGCTGGGCACGAGATTGAGGGGCTCATGGATTATGTTGAAAATGGTCATTGTATGTTATTAATATGGCAGAGGGCCCATCTCGACCATGACATATGCTTTTTGTAATCTGTAGCATAAGACGGAGAAAATAGAAGCTTGGTGGTTTCTGAAGTCGGCTCCATTGGCTTTTCTTGCTCAGATTGCCATGTAGTTTAGTTGCTACCTTGTCTGAGGAGAATTTTTGCAACTTAAGATTCAAACTCTCTATGTGTCTACAGTCCACCCCCAATACCCAGATGGGTCTCCATCTACAGGATTCTGGCCTGAGTCAAATGCCTCCCTCCCTCCCGTTCTTTCTTCTTCGTCTTCGTTTTAACTCTTGCCTTTAATTATCAGTATCTGGTAAAATTCAATTTTCGTTTGCTTTGGGGGTTGGAAACATATATATATATATATATACCTTTACTAACAGATGAATTACATACGACATGATTGTATGTCCTACACACTACTAAGGATGTGAAGGGACAGCGAGTCAGCTCTCGCACACAGTGGCCCAGGGGACAGGACAAGGAAGCCCCGCGCGGGCCTGACCATTCGCCCAGCTGCTTCTCGGCTTGCGCCCGCTATGGCAGGTGCTGTGTGTCCATCCACTTCCCCAAGTCTGAGGTCCTTCTCCAGGGACTGGGGGATGTGAGATGACGTCTCACCCTCCTTGCCTCTAAGAAATATCCAGGCTGTGCTTCTTCCAAGACAGATTTGTTTGTCCTTCTGCCTGGCAGGCAGTCTATGGTATCATTTCAATGTTCTTGCCTATACCACGATTCAAACACATCCATTCTTGTTTGATAAGACGTACAAAAACAAAACAAAAACACTCAAAGCAATGGATTTATTTTAACTGGAACACATTTTAACTGCAATATGCTGTTTTAACTGGAACATGTTTTTAAGTCGGGCCGATGCTGTCTTTCCCACAGGGCCTTTGTTATGGTGACTACTCTCCCAAGAAGCCTCCTGTGCTGTATTTTCTGTCACACCTCACATTGTGATATTTTGTTTTCAGCATGCCCTCTGACTTTGTAAGGAAGCTGAGGGGCCTGGCTGCCTGAAGAACACTGCTTACTACAAGAGCATGTTGATGAATTTGTGTGTCTACTGAAAACAAAAAAAAATTTTAAACGAAAGAAAAATGTCCAGAGATTGTAAAAAGACATATGAGTTATCTTTCTTTGTTTTTAAGAAGGCGGCTGGAAGGCACTCATCTGCGCTGCGCTGGTGCGCTGTGCTCTCCGCGTCCGGCTGTCTTTGTGCCTTTCCGCCGGGCATCGGTACACAGGCGGACATAAACTGCTTGTCACGGAGAAGAAGCCATTTCCATACATAAACCCACTGTCACGGAGTCAGTTCTGACTCATAGCGACTCTATGGGCAGAATCGAACTGCCTTGGATTTCCCAGGCTATACATTTTAACAGGAGTAGAAGGGTGCATCTTGCTCCAAGGAATGGCGGGCCCTACAGCTAACAGCCCAGCAACCGATTCTTCAGGCCTGCAGGGGTCCTTATTTCTAGACCTGAGACTTGAGCTCCATCAGTTATGCATTCCTTTACTCCCCCTGCCGCAAATGAAAATGACATTGAACGTTATTGCCTGCAGAATGAAAGAACAAGGCAAGTCACTTAGCCCACTGAGCCCCAGTTTCTCCGTTCATCGGATGGAAACATGAAAGGCACCATGATTTCTCTG